>NC_067141.1:20190604-20825669 GCF_903995435.1 Acomys russatus
AAAGTTTGATCTTTGTTATACAGGGCTACACAACCCAAAAGAGAGGTGCGTTGCAGCTAGCAGGGTGCAATGACAACGGCTACCAGGAGGGGGCAACAGAGGCCTATAAAAGATTTTCAGAAGTTCTTTATATATTTTGGATATTAAACCTTTGTCAGATGAAGGGTTGGTGAAGATCTTTTCTCATTCTGTAGGCTGTCGCTTTGTTCTCTTGACAGTGTCTCCTGCCTTACAGAAGCTTCTGGTGCCCCTTTTCTGACCATGTCCCCCAGATGGGGAGACCTGGTGGCACTCAGAGGAAGGATAGCTAGTTACCAAGAAGAGACTTGATATTCTGAGAGCATATATAGGGGGAGGAGGTCTCCCTCGGTCACGGACATAGGGGAGGGAGAAGGGGAGAAATGGGAGGGAGGGAAGAATGGGAGGAAACGGGAAGGGCTAACAATCGAGATGTAATATGAATAAATTAATAAAAAAAAAGATGAAAAAAAAAAAAAAAGATTTTCAGAAGGCCTAGCAAGGAATTAATTCCACATTGCCCCCTCCAGGTTTCCTGTTACTGTTTGTATGCATGGGCATATTTGCTTTATTTGTTTATTTTTATAAATTAGATTCTATTTAAGGTTGCTGACAAAGAGTGTGCTAGCCTGGCCTGGTGCTGTGCCCAACTCTCCTCCTGTGCCCAAGCAGGCTATGGCTGTGTGCAGCGGCACAAACAGAACACAACATCCCTTTCTGCAGAGACGCCCGTTTTGTTTGTTTGTTTGTTTTGTTTTGTTTTGTTTCCTAAGGATAACTTTTGAGTGATAGAAGTGCATCTTGTACAGGGTTGGACATGACCAGCTTCTGCCAGCTCTGGCCTGATCCTTACAGGACCAGACTTCTAAGTCTGCAGATATCGTGTGCCCCTGGCCTTGCCCACCTTCCCTGCAGCACCTCTGGTAAGTAGCCCTCAGCTACTCTGCCCTCTCTCTTCCAACTCACTGTCAAATCTAAGTAAGAGCCAGATGAGTGTGGATGAGATGGTTCCTCAGCAAAGGCCACGCCCTCTAAGGCCAGGACACTGAAAGCCCCTGCATTAGTCACTTTCCACATGGCTATGCCAAAGTCCTGAGAAGAACAGTTTAAGGAGGGAAGGGCTTTTGGTCTACAGTTGATGAAAATAGCCATCATGGCTTATGTTGACACAATCTTATGAAAGTACCTCTTACACTCTGAGAGACTAGAACTTTTGCTAGCCCTCACAGGCAGAATTAGCAACACACCACGAGGTCACTTCAGACTTCTGCCCTACTGTGTACTCAAACTTTTTTTTTTTTAACCTGGAGAGATGGCTCAGAGGTTAAGAGCGCTTCTGCTGGCTGCTCTTTCAGAGGTCCTGAGTTCAATTCCCAGCAACCACATGGTGGCTCATAACATCTACAATGAGACCTTGTGCCCTCTTCTGGTGTGAACGTTTATATGCAGGCAAAACACTGTATACATAATAAATAAAGGAGGGGGGAGAGAGGAGAGAGAGAGAGAGAGAGAGAGAGAGAGAGAGAGAGAGAGAGAGAGAGAGAGAGAGAGAGAGAGAGAGCGCGAGAGAGCTCAGTGTACCTATTAACTTTACTTGCTTGGATTTTCCATGGAGTCAGCTTTTCCAACCTATTCTAGTGCAAAGCTGTATTCTTAAGTTATGTATTCCATGCCCCTGACCCAGACAATGCGTGTGTATCATTTGTTGAAGGCAGTAAACACAGTGGTTGAAAGCAACGCCCTAAAATCTAGCATAAGAGTTGAAATCCATCATTTGTGGATATTGGCTAATGAAGAGCGATGTCGGTTGTTTGGGCCAGTGGGAGTCAGTGGCTTGATCCCCCCATAAAACTCAGTTAAAACCTTTCACAAATCATCCCACTCCTTCCCCATGTGATACTTTCTGTGTCAATAAAGACAGAGGGGAGCCCTTCGTGAGGCACATTCACACAGGACAGACAGCCTTCCAGCAGGCACAGATTCTGACTCAGGCACCAGGCATACAGAGGATGGGAGGCACGGAGAGCGTGGACCAACTCTGGACTTGGTTTTGATTAGATGACTCCAAGGGGTGGTGCTCTCCTTTCTTCCTTTGATGTGATGCTGGTGTTGGTTTCTCAGAGTTAGTCACTGATGCGTGTAATCTGTGCAGTGGTGGGGAAGGCAGGGGCAAGAGGCACCTGGCCACATGGGTCTGATCCACAACCAGAGAGCAGAGAGAGAGAGGAATACTGTGTTCCACTGGCTTCCTGCTCCCCTACTCACTCACCTTGTAATTCGGTCTATGTCCCAAGTCCATGATATGGTTCCACCTGCATTCAAGGTGAGCCTTACCTTTCTGGTTAAACCTCTCTGAGGACATCCTCATAGACAAGCCTAGATGTCTGCCTAATTCATACCCTAGGTACTTTTTTTTATTTGTCTCTTTGTTTGAGACAGGGTTTCTCTGTGTAGCCCTGGCTGTCCTGGAATTTGCTTTGTAGACCAGGCTGGCCTCGACCTCACAGAGTCCTGCCTGCCTCTGCCTCCCAAGTGCTGGGATTAAAGGTATGCGTGTGCCACCATGCCCAGCCAAGGTGCTTCTTAATACAACCAAGCTGGCAGTTGAAATAAATTAACAATTATAAGCCTATCTATTGTCAACTTGACACCCAAACACATCATTTTGCCTGTCTACAAAACCAGTGTCATGTGGACACTGCTAAGTTCCCATGTTAGCCCGAGGTGTAGCTAGGTCCCCTTTTGCCATATCTGTGGTGGCCTATGTATTAGCTGAATCTGGCTTCCCTAGACAGTTGTTTTTGAGAAGAGAGTACTTTCCGTGTCTTTTTCATTCTCCCTTTAAATGAATTTGCAATTCCCAAGGCATCTTTCCTGTGACCTCAGTATAGATTTCTCTCCAATGGCACCATCTCATTAAGAACACAGCCACTTTGCTTGGACCACTCTTACCTGCTGCCTGGAACCTGGTGCCTCTCCTTTCCTTGCCAAACCATATGCTTTTTCTTCTCTTTTCTTACCTTATCACTACTTCTCACTGTAGATCTGACTAGGAATGGTGACCAGCAATTATGCCACAGCTTGGCTGTTGTGCTACCATGGATTTTTCATTACTTTTGAATTTACCCGTACTAAAATAATCAGGACACAGTGAACAAAGCAGCCAGATTCCCTGATAAAATATAACAGGAGGGCCGGAGAGATGGCTCAGAGAATAAGGGCACTATCTGCTCTTCCAGAGGTCCTGAGTTCAGTTCCCAGCAACCATATAGTGGCTCACAACCATCTATAATGAGATCTGATGCCCTCTTCTGGCGTGCAAGTGTACACTGTATACATAATAAATAAAAATAAGACAAACACTTTAAAAAAAAATATATATATATAACAGGAGTGTAGCCTACTCCCCAACAGAGCTCTCGTTCCCCCCTAACCCTCACGAGCTGGTACTTCTCAGCGTACTATTCTTCCACACTCTCCCCACAATAGTCCATTAAGTTCTGCGTATGGTATTTATGGAATGTTTCAATCCTACATCCACAAACTCTTCCACATTCCTCCTACAAACTAGTCCTAAAGGCCCATGAGCCACACAATCAGTTTGTCACAGGAACTGTGCTCCCTCCTAAGTCCTAATGCCATGTCCCTGTCCCTTCATGTGCAGGAGGGTCTGGACATGTGAGGCTGGAATTACAGACACTGCAGGTCATGGGGCTCTGCTGACTCTCTGGCTCTCAGCAGTTGTATGAATACAGCCTTGGAGCTGCTACTGTGAGCAAGACACAAGCTTGGCCTTGTCCTCATAGGGGTCTGGCCAACCAAATGGCAGATATCACATACCCCCTACATCATGCCAATACAAGCTGGCATTGGCACCACACCAGGAGTGCATCAAAGGGCTCAGAAGGCAAGGCTGGTAGACATGGCCCACAACAGGGGACATGGGCATGGGGAAGAACTCTGTGGATTTGAGGACCACTGACCTAGCTGGTCAATGGGCAATGGAAGCACCTTCAAACATCTGAGTCATGGCACTATCTTTCAGGCAATTGGCCTCAGGAAAGAAGCCAAAAAGAAGAGCCCACAGAAGACATTCTTGGTTGTATGCCCATTTGTCCCAACACCACTGTTTACAATAGCCTCATATTCAGGAAGAAGAAAAGACTAAGGTTTTCTGATCACAGGACAACATGGTGGAACATTGTAGAAACTATGGAGGAGGACGGAAGTGTTCTGGTGCTTGACTGGTGTTGTGGGTTGACTAAAAAAATGTTCCTCGTGTGCTTGGACACTGGTTGCTAGCTGGTGGCATTGCTTTTGGAGGTTGGACTTTAGGATATGGCACCTTGCTAAAGGAAGCAAGTGACTGAGGTCAGGCAGTGAGGTTTTGTTCCCTGGCCATACTTCCTTCCTGTTCCTTGTTTCCTGTCCTGATGAACAAAATATGCAGCGAGGAACCCCAGCTGCACACTTCACCTGCCTCCTAGCAGCCTTCTGCCATGCCTTTCTTCCCTCCACAATGGACTGTACCCTGAAACCATGAGACAAATTACACCTTGTCTCCCCAAGACTGCTTCTAGCCAGTCTATAGCAATGAGAAAAGCAACAGAGACACCTGGTGACAGGGAATCTCCAGCAGTTGTTATGCAAGACCTGATGGAGAGACGATGGCCTGTCCAGGGGCCTGTCCTCCAGTGACATTATACGTCAGGGTCACGCATCTTGCTTTCTCCAAAATCACTTTGGCAAAGCTATCTGCACCAGGATTGGAACATGGTTGATCTGAGAACCACATATGTCCCCTAAAGTCATATGCTGAAATCCAGTTCCCTGGTGGTCTGTGTGTGTGCGAGTGCTGAGTGCGTGCGTGCGTGCGTGCGTGCGTGCGTGCGTGCGTGTATGTGTGTGTGTGATGGCATTAGTAGAAGGGCTGTTGGAAGATGAAGGCAGTACAGTGTAGGGTTGGAGTCTCAGGATGGAATTCTGCCCCATAAAGGAATCTAAAGGAGCATCTTGCCTCTTCTGCCACGTGAAGTGGCCATCTGTGAACTAGGCAGAGACATTCACTAGACACCAGCTGAACCTGCATACCCAGTTTCTATACCATGAACAATGCGTACCATTTCATAGGCCTCCCCGGTTGCGGTATTTTATGTTAGTGACCTCAACTAAGAGGACCGTCAGCTCTTAGCTATACCACACACAGACAGCCATTACATAGACTTCCTGATTGGGGCCTATGTGGCTTCTGAGTCATCATTGACACAGAGCCTCATGGGCCCTGCTCACTGTGCCATTCTAGAGCACTCAGCTAGCAGCAGATGGAGGGACTGTGGCAGTCAGATTCCTGACAACCGTCCCTTGCTCAGTGGGGCTGTGCCTTTGGCCCGTGAGTGAGCATGGGATCACACTCTTCGCTCTGCTTATCTGGGGATGTTACTGTAGGCCTCTGGGACACCATTGTGGAGGTCACTTACGGTTCAAATGACTTCAGGTGCTTGAGGCCCATCTGTGTGGCATTCTGAGAGCACGTCATTGTGGCCTCGTGGTCGTGAGCCATGTAGATGAAGTGGGTGAGGCGTGTCAGGGTCTGCAGCTCCATCAGAGGTTCGGACCAGTTGCACTCAGAAGCCATTTTCATCACCTTCCCAGCATGTGGAGCAGGAGAAAGGACATCGTATTAGTGGCAATGACTGTTGAGTAGTCTGTGGCCCTCAACAATGACCATGCTGCCCATCAGGTGAGTTCCATCAACCCTGTGATAGCTGCACATGGCTTAGCATACACATGGACATGGATTACTAAACATATGGAGCTCTATGCAGGCCACCAACCAGTAAAGCCTAGCTGCAATGTAAAATTTGCCACTGCTCTCAGTCTCTCCAGCCTCATGACTTTCCTGTCACCCAAGGCCACCTCTCTAGGCCAAGGACAAGGCATGTCTGTCCTCCCATATACCTCTGCCTGTGCTGAGGTCTTGGGATGAAGCAGGGCACAGAAGAATCAGAGAATCCTCTTCTTCACACTGGTGTAACGGACCGTTTCATACAAAAACCAGATGTGTGCGCATTGTGAGAGAAGACAGCTGTCGGTCAGGAGAGGCAAAGGGGGCTGTGGTGTGGTGGTAGATGTGGGTTTGAGTTCTGACTACCTCAGACAGGATCCTAGGCCGCAGCTTCCTCATCTGACCTGCATAAGGGCTGTTGACTTACCTCCTGGGATGCCTGGGGTAACCCACCTGGCCTAGGGGGGGCACAGTGAACTCCATGAGGCCCAACCCATTGCATGAGTACATCTCAAGAGCAACAAGGACTCTGGTCACGGAACTGATGTCCTCATTGGTACTCTGGAGAAATAGAAGGGCTAGAGTGTCCAGCTGCCCAGGGAACAGGGGAAGAAAGCTGTGGAGACCTGGACCATTATCGGAGATAATAACCCTGCACAGCATTAGTCTTCAAGGAATGACCAGACCACAGTATTTGGAATGTTGACTTCATAGGCTGCTTCGTGGTAAAATTAACTTCCACACTGTTCTCTTAAGCAGCAAGGTCTGAAGTCTGTACACCCCTGAACCTTGAAGCCAATGTTGTCTGGGTGCTGGGGAGAGCTTTCTAGAAGGAGACGGCTGCTGAGCCCTGGCAGGGCTGTGTGCGATGTCTCATCAATACCCTCTGCCTTACTCAGCATCAATGTCCCTCCTGAACCATCCCCTCTCCTCCCCCTCCCCCACACTCCTCACAATGATTTACTTGCTGCAGGGTCAGGGACGTGGTGGAAATTCTTGTGTTCATACTGTTCCCTCCTTTTCCCCAGACCCCGATCCCATTATCCTTTGTGGGGATTTAGGGAAGCAGGAGGCTGATGTAAAAGAGTTGACTCAGCTGGGTGCGATAGCACACACCTTTAATCTCAGCACTCAGGAGGCAGAGGCAGGTGGATCTCTATGAGTTTGAGGCCAGCCTGGTCTACAAAGAGACAGTTCCAGGACAGCCAGGGCTACTACATAGGGGAAACCCTGTCTTGAAAAACCAAAACCAACCAACCAACCAAATAAACAAAAAGAAAAAGAGTTGGTTGTGTCAGTGAGCAGCAGTGAGAGTGGGCAGCAACCCCCAGTAGGCCCAGAGACTTTTTGCCTTGGCTCTCAAGAGTGGCAATTTTTGGTGATAGTAGACACTTACCTGTTCATCAGTGCCCAGCCGCTGCCCAATCTGCTGCTGCAGTAGCTGCTTGGCCTTCACCCAGGTGGAGATGAGGTACTGCCGTACGCTGGTGGGGACGGTGTCTTCTGGCACGTTGCCATTCGTGAGGTTCAGCGCAAACTCACAGACCTAAGAACAAGTTCATCTTCACCGTAAGGCAAACCTGAGAGGGGACCTTGAGCCATCCTCCCTTTGGCCTTCCCGCCCTGGGCTCTCTGGCCCAAGGCATCAAGTTATCCCACGGCCACACCCCTGGGCTGCAGGGTAGGGTACCTCCACGGCCGTTCTGATCTCAGACAAAGCAGATGACTCCAGTGGAGCATGAACCAAGTTGGGGCGCACATTCTTTTTTGACTTTTCAGTTGTCTGGGTGGGAATCCAGCTGATGATTAGGCCTCGAGCTAGGGCGTTACAGAGCATGACCAGCATGACCAAGTCCCTGGAGGGTAACACAAGAGCTGTGACAGCCCGAGGCAAGACAGGGCTTAGTCCCATGCCGAACCTCACAGCACCACAGCAGCTCCCTCTGCCTCCCAGTCAGGGTGAGGTGATTGATGGCTGTGTTTTAGAACATATGTGCTGCTGAGTGATAGTTCGCTTTCATTTCCTCCCCCTCCCTCCCTCCCTCCCTTTCTTTCCTTCTAGGCAGCTTTGTCACCATGTTGCCCTGGCTGGCCTGGAACTCGCTTTGTAGACCAGGCTGCCCTCAAACCTGACCCAACATAAGGCTTTTAGATTTCTAATTTCTGCTAGGGAAACACTAGTCGAGGTCAGCAACATACAGTCATGCAATCCCACCCTCTCCCTACCCACAAGCCCAAGGTGGGAAGACCACAGAGCTACTTCACACAGTACCTGGGCCTCAGCTGACCTCTCTGCAATGGCTTGGAGCAGTGCCAGCGGAGGGCAGTGAAGCAGGTATGAGTGCCCTGGGCTGTAGAGGCCATGTCGTCGGAGTGCAGGCCGAGCACCTCCTCCACACTCAGGCCTCACCTATGCCTGCCTACTAGTCTCGAAACCCATTGCCCTCACAGTGGCCATGCCTGACCCCACAGCTACAACTCCCAAGCATAAACTTGAGTGGGTGCTCACACCTACCCTTTGTAACTCGTGGCCTTGAGGGTGTTCAAGAGGTGACAGAGGGCATCCACCAGCTCTTTCTGCCTTCCGGCCAGGATGAGATGGCGGTTGTGGTTCAAAACGTAGACCACGGCGTTCTGCACGATCCAGGCCTCCCCTAGCTCCTGCCCGATTTCTGCAGCGCGCAGCCAGTTGTTCATGGCATATTGTGACAAGCTTTCTATCCAGGTTCTGAAACAACACAGCGTGCGACAATCAGCTCGACACCCAGCCCCCACCTTCCCCACCAACGCACAGCTGCAGAAGTGAATGTAGGCTCTCTTGGTCGCCCCCATTCCAGTTTGCGGGGCAGCTCAGTCTACCTGGATAGGCCAGGGATTCAGGCTCCAGGGGGACTGTCTTCATGCTGCTTCCTCCATAAGGCTGTCCCCAAATGTCTCCAATCACACCTGGACCTAGCTAGCCATCGCCATACCCTGTCTTTCCTTCTTATCCAGAGACTGGCAGCTACCTCCCACTGCTCCTCCCATGCTGTGAGCCTTCCAAGCTAATAGCTCCCTGGTTTGAGGAGAAGTGCTGGCTCAAGGCCTTTCCCAGGATGCCTTCTGTCACCCTGTATCTGCCTTCAACTCCTGGCTCCTAGGCACTCTGTAGTTGTGATGCCCCCACCCCCACCCCCAGTGCACATAGATTGCTGGGTGGTACCTAGAGCAGGGCAATGCAGCCACTCACCACAGTGTTCACAGTAGAAGCAACTCACTCTCTTTAGCCCATTAAGGACTAAGTGGGCATTTTAGCGGGTTGCCAAAGTCTCTGTGGCATGCTTCTTCTGTTTTGTTTTACAATTGTTTGATTGGTCCAAGCCACTGTTAGCCATGGCTGCCTACAAACATCCTGGGTGATAAATGTATATTTTGCTACAATTGGCCCTGGGCAAATGAGGCAGAGTCTTTAATGCTTTGTCTACAGCAGTTGTTCTCAACCTTCCTAAAGCTCTGGCCCTTTAATTAACACAGTCCCTGTTTTGTGGTGGCCTCCAACCATAAAATTATTTTGCTGTTACTTCTTCATAAGCAATTTTGCTACCATTATGAATTGTAATATAAATATCTGATATGTGACCCTAAAGGAGCCATGAGCTACAGGCTGAGAACCACTGGTCTACAAAGCGGCTGGGACTCCCACCCACCTGTACGTGATCCACTCTGGATTGCTATCTGGTGGTTCAGGCACATAGCCAGCTGGGTGTTGGCTCAAGTCCTCAGGAGCGATGACGCATTCGTTCAGCTCCACACCTTCCAAGCGCAGGAAGTGGACAGTGGCCTGTGAGGAAGTATACAGTTCTGGCAACTTCCTCCCTGAGTACAGGGGTTGTTTTTGGTCATGCTGTGTCTCTAGACTAATGGAGCAAACCAGTGTGTGCCTCAGCCTCTGCCTTGTGCCCACTGAGTAAAACCAAAGGAATCACTGTATGTAGCCATTGTGAGGGTGAGACAGATTGCTGAGGGTGCCTTTGGCAGGTCTGGAGATGGAGAACTCACAGCCCAGGGCTTTGGATGCAGCTGGGCCTCAGTGTCCCTGTCTGTAAGGGAGCAGGCTGATTGGAGCCAGAGACCAAGAGCCAGGCCAAGCCTCTGCTGGGTCCACAGAATCATACAGCAGAGATCACATCCCCTTTAAGAGCTTCCTAAGTCAACTCCAAGTTCAACCCCCAAATATGACCTCACATCTAGAACTCAGAAATTATTTCCCACAAAACATTTACACCAACCCACACCATGATGCATCTCAATTCACGTTTCTTGTGCAGTCTTCAAGAACTGATTTAATTTTCTCTCCCTAATGAGCACTTTTCTTTAGGGCGTGGGTACGTAGAGGGGGACCCTTATGACAAACCTCTCTGGTGTGTGAATGGCCATATCAACATTGGCAGCTACAATGGCCAAGACCTTCACAACACACCTCAGCACTGATGAACGACACCTCCGCGATCTTCCTCAGCAAGTCAGGGGACATCTGCTTATGCAGGACCACGTCAGGGGGACCCCACTCGTGCTGGGAGCCATCGGTGCCCTTTTTCTTCTTCACTGAGGGAATAGCAGCAGGAAAAGAGAAGCTCTTTTTGAGCAATCAAAAGCATAGCATTCCCTGCCCCACTCTTTGTGGGACAAGCCCTCCAAGAAAGACAGCATATACATACATACATACATACATACATACATACATACATACATACATGTCTATATCCTTCAGACCATTGACACTTCTGGTCAGCTGTAAGCACAACTGTCATTCAATGTTGCTGGGACTCCCAGGGGGTACTGAGGCCCTATCCCTTTTATAAAATGGCACCATGTACACATGGAACCTGTAAGGCCCTCCCTTGAGCTATAAATTACCTACAGTTGACTGTGACACCGACTGCAATGCATGTGCAGTGTGGACCACTGTTAAAGGACAAGGTGTAGAGGATAACAGCCAGGAAGCAAACCGTGTATGCTCAGCCTGGATGCTTGTTTTTCATGCAAATTATTTTCAAACCTTGACGGTTGACCCTATGGGTATGAAGCCCACAGATACAGAGGCCAGACCAAATATGTACTCAGAAACGTAGTTATCTGTGAAAAGGCTCTTCTAAAACACATGACGAGGAAGGACCCTTTCAAGAGAGGGTCACACTGGCTCTGTGTTGCACCCTTGGCTTGGGGTCCCTTGGGTAGGACCTACTGATTTAGAGGTGCTGTGGCTGCCACAGCCACCAGAGGCTTATGAGGTCCTGAAGCTCAGCTTATGTACATGCCAGCGGGGCACTTGATGGCGATGCACACCTCGTTTTAGCTTTGCTATCTTCTTTGACTTGACATTGTCATACAGGAGGCAGAAGCGGGTTGCTGCGCGACAGACGTCCCACACATCTTGCTCCCAGGCAACCTTGGCCAACTTGGCCCAAATCACAATTCTGTGCATCAAAATCCAGGTGGTGAAAAGGAAGCACAGGTGAAATTAGGAACTCCTGGAGGGTCCGGGCTAGGGGAAAGCCACCCTACAGCATCCAGGTCAAGTAGTGACTTGAGACATAGAAGTACAACGGGGTCAGGGTGTGAATGGGAAGATAGTCCTAGACAGCTGGGTGATGTGGGGGGGTGGTGGGTCATAAGCCAGGGGTCAGAGATGGAACAATTGATCAAAGCACAGAGGTCAGAGCTAGGTCTGTCCCCAAGGTCATGAGCAGCTCTCTAGCTGTCCTCACCCCACTGTCAATGGCACTTCTGGTCCTTTAACAATGAGAAACGCCCCCACATAATCCATCTCACTGCATGTGGTATGGATGGGTATCCCTGGATTGGGAACTCCTGCTGTGACCTTGGCCAGCACGCCCTAATAAATGGTCAGTGGTTCCATGGGAGAAAGCCAAAGCCTTAGCACCAGGGGCTGGCTGCACGTGGGACATCTATGGCTTGTCATCACTCACGAGGTCCCAGGCAGCCATGAACTTGGTGCCTAGAGGCGGATAGAGCCTCCTTGCTGGCATTTGCTTTTTGCCTGCCTTTGCCCCTCCTTCCTGGCTCACCTTTCTTTGTCGTGCTCGTTTCCCAGACGCCGCAGGTGCCCAGCAGCTTTGTCCACACTGAGCATGTGGTGTCGAGCTTTCGCACAGAGGTAGGTGAAGCGGCCTCTGATTTTCCCAGTGGAAACTGAAAGCAGAAAGCTGCCAAGCTGAAAAGGTGTGCCAGAGTTGGGCATACATAAACACTGCTCACCTAGGCAAACGGGCCCGTAGTCTGCAGATGAGGTTTGGCAGCTGAGCTCATTCTAGGGGTATAAAGAGGCCCCATCACCGGTGCATCTTTAGTGCTTTTGGACCAGTGACAACACTGAATTACTGTGGAGTGTGTGGAGGCTTCAGTTGTCAGAGGTAGTCTATGTCAGTATCCAGGCCTCTCATTTGTCCCCACATTCTATCCCTTCAAACAGTACGCACTATCCATTTCCAAGTCCAGCGGTCCTGTTGCTCTGTCAAGGTTCTAAATCCCTGCTCCTTTTCCAGATCTCAGATGAATACCTACCTAAAGCTTGGCTTCACAGTGTTAGCCATCTGCTCAGGGCAGAGGCAGGCACAGGAGACACCAGATAAGAAACTGGGGTTGGAGGAGGGGTGCAGTGCCTTTCAGGTGGCTTCCTGCCTCTTCTGTGCTTCCCTAAATAACACAGGTGTTCACTTGCTAAGGTATCCTCGCAACTTACCTTAGTAAGTCTCAGCATCTCCTACAGGTGCCAGCTTAGCACCATGTCATCTGGACAAAACGTAAACTCCTGGCCAGTTGTCTATGTTCATCTAATGAAATGAGCCAACCGAGTAGGACAGACCTACCTAATGTGATGTCAACAGACCTATGGCTGCTCAGGTGCATGAGGGTCAAAACAAAACCAGAGCAACACAAAGGCCAAAGCACATGGTGGAGTAAGACAGACACCCCCTGGGTCTGACGGACTGTTCCAGAGGTCTCAATCATCCTAGCACAGGGCCCTGACTCCATTCTCCCCTTCTTGTCCGTTGCCTTGGACCCACAACATGGGCTATAGCCAACTCAACTTCAGTCTGTCATCTCCAAGGTTCAAGTCCCTATAATATTTTTTTTTCTTTTTGGTCAGAGCTGTGCTGGAGAGAGCTCCAGAAGAGTGCCACCACCAGCCAAGACCTGCCTGCTTGCTGCTCCAGCCACAGTGGCACTGCCTATCTAGTCAGAGTTGTTGGCTTGTCCCCGAGAGCTGGACTCACTCAGCAGCCACAACTAGGGTATAGTACACAACTAGGGTATAGTACACAACTAGGGTATAGTACACTGGAAACAAAGTTAGTGTCCCAGATAAGTGAAATAGACTTAGCTTTGATCTAAAGAGCACCCCAGAACCACCATCTTGGTTCCTTGGGTGGTACTATAGGCAGAACTGTGTCCCCAGACAGGCTACTTCCAAGTCCTGTCCCTAGGTCTTCAGAATAAAGCCTTATTTTCAACCGATAGGGTCTTAATAAGTGATAAGGCTGAAGAGATCATTGTGAGGGATCCTATTCAGTCTGACTGAATCCTTGTACAAAGAGGACATTGAGGTAGATATAAAGGACAGCCGGTGAGGACAGGAGGCAAGGATATAAGCCAAGGAAGGTGGCATCAAGAGAGACCAGCCCATCACATCACCATGACATGTCCAAGGCCTGGCTGTGGCATTCTCCTACTAATAGCCACTTGTAGTTATGGCCCATCTCTCGTATTCCCATTGACTAATAAGGCCTGTCACAACAAGGCAGTGAGTTCAAGAGCAGCACTTACCTTTGGCCTCATTCTCACTGTCCAGGACAATCTGGAAGGTGTCAGGGGCAAGGGCTAGGCCTGCGTTCACCAGGAGTGCCCGCTTCTTCCGGGCACTGTCTTTCTGGGTGGCTTTCTTTGCCTACAGACAGTAAGATGTGTACAACATCTGGGGTATCTCCTCCCCTGGGACAGCTGAGACTCTGAAGGCATCCTATGGTCCCGCCCTTAGGGAACACAGCTTCCACAGGCCTTCTGGGTGCCAGACTGACCTTGGGTAGCTGAGCCTCTCTCTGCCCCAAGATTCCCTCCTCACTTTTTTTTTTTTATTCGAAGGATGGCCCCACAATGGGTTAGGTCTGCACCTGTTCAATGGCCATAGTAGCCTTGTCCTCAGGATGGTCGGGGGACTGGTACAGCATGGTGCACAATTGCAGCCGTCTGTAAGTTCTCTTATTCTTGTCCTTGTACAGACCCAGGCTGTCCAGGCGCATGGCCTTCTGCATATGCTCAATGGCAGGCTCCAGCCGGTCCTCATCCTGCTCAATATATGCCATCTCCATGTGGACTTGGCAGCGCATCGTGGTCATGAGGCTGGAGACAACAGCATGGCGCATGAGGAGTCTATGGTGGACTGCTAGTGAGCCTGTGGGGCCTGTGTCTATTCACCAGCAAGAGGCATGAAATGATGTGGCTGTCCAGAGCCCTGCTTTCTAGCCTCCTTTATATTTTGTCCTGACACCTCACAAAGGGAGAGAAAGATTGTAATGGTTACAGTGGAGACAAGGTCACTGAGCCTTTGGCCCAGAGAGAGAGAGAGAGAGAGAGAGAGAGAGAGAGAGAGAGAGAGAGAGAGAGAGAGAGAGATGCTCATGCAGTGCTTCCCACTGTGATGTGAGGACAAGGGTGGGCTCAGCCTTCCCACAGCCACCCTGCTGTCCACTGTGATGCACTTCTTTCTCCTGGAATATATGTGATGTCACTGTCTTTGCCTGTAGATACACTGGCCATTTGCTCAGGAGGCTTAGTCACATTACGGCTGGAGCTCAGGCAGGGTTTGGAGAAGCCCCTGCATCTGAGCAAAAGCTTTGTACAGTAGTGATAGAGGGACCACCTCAAGCACTGCCACAGGATACAGGGCTGACAAGCTACAGACCACTGGGTGGAGATGCTCCGGTGACCCATGGCTCACTGACTTTCTGCCAAGATAGACAACTAAAAGTGATAGTAACATTCTCACAAGCCCAGGCAGAGCAGGAACCTGGTGCACCATGGTGCATCCTGCAGATTGAGTAAGAGGGGCCCGTGCGAAATTTGCCGGGAGCAGAAAGCAGGGGTTGTTTCTGTAGGATGCAGAAATGACGATGACAACCGTCAGATGTAAAACCAGGGTCCAGATAAATGGCCCAAGGCTGCAGTTACTCCTGCTTCCAACCATGAGGAAAGCCACACTGTCGTCCACAGCATCTGAAAAGCGAGGTAGTGAGGGCAGCTGCTTTTTAGGTACTGATGCCGGACAGCATGAAATCTGGGTCCCCTGGAAAGAAACTCACAAAGGAAGTAGCCGTGGGCTCCTGAGAGGCACAGTGTCCCCTGAGCTAAGCAGGTGGCAGGCAGAGCATGGGCTTGCTGAACGGCAGGGACCCCTGTGCCTCTGCTCCAGCAAAACCTGAAGCTCAGTCTGAAGAGAAGCCTGCGTCATGGCAGATTCTCTCTGGGATGGGTGCGGGGAAACACTTGCATCTCCAGAGATACACGAGAGCAGAGGGGGATCCGCCCATGTGACTTTAAGGCCACCAGCCAACATTGAACTGGCCACTAAAGCAAAAACAACGCTTCTTTTAAAACGGCAATCACGATGCATGCCTGTAATCATAGTGCTTGGGAAGCAGAGGCAGGAGGATCACGGCAAGTTTGAAACCAACGTGATTTCTATAATGAGTTCAAAGCTAGTCAGAGCTGTGTGGGAAAGACTAAGCTTTGTCACAGGTAGAAGCAGTTTTGGCGGGCTTTATCCTTGGGCACCCCATGAATACCTTGTGACAGACTGAGTGGAGCCATCCTGGGCCTGGAATTTAGGAAGCAGACCTGGGGACCCCACCTGGACTGTTGTTTTTTTTTAATTGACCCTCAACGGGAGAAGGAGACCGCACTTCCCACGTGACTCAGGCAGGCGGGGAGGAGAGAACAACAGGTTGTGACTGGGCTTGAGCGTACGTGGAGCAGCGAACAGGCTGGACCAGCACACAGGCCAGAGACACCTAAGGACCCGTCCTGTGGAACGGATACCAGAAGGTTCACTCTTTTTTCCCTTTAACCTTTTTTCCTTCTTGTGTAAGCTAGTTGGGTTATATAATAAAGTTTAATTGTTAGGAAACAGAGCCAACAGGGCTGCATTGTCTACAAGCTATGTAGGACCCCGTCTTAAACCAAAATGCAAAGACTCCATAGGACACCTCCTGGAATGCTGAATACAGAGTCATCAGTCACACTCCTGCCAGGGGACGGAAGAATATAACACAGGGTCAGGACACAGAGAGTCTGGCTGTTGGGTTTTGCAGATAAATCTTTCACTGTAGGTATTACAAAATATATGTCATGAGCTTGCTCACAATAAAGGAAAACAGCGGTAAGAAACACTAGACCTAAAAGCTGCGGCAAGAGAAAGGAAGAACATTCTAGCCAAGTATGGTGGCAGAGTGGGCAGCCAGAAAGACTGTGAGTCTGGAAACAAAAAAAGGCCTGATCAGAAGAACCAAGATAGAAAGGATTAAAAGACTTAGAAAGACACCTCACAAGTCACGGTATAAAACCAGCATGACCTTTGTATCAAACCCGCAGAGATACAAGATCCAAGCAGGCAGGTCACCACAACAGAGAGGCGTACGTCAACAGCACAGCAAAGACGCTTGCTCACAAAGGGAAACAAGAACATCTACTGTTGAATACGAGTTCAAACATGGAGGACAGTGTGGCTAAAGTTAAGGCATTGATAGCTAAGTGTTTGTGGGGATAGGGAATGACGGAGACCCTGCAGTATGGTGTGAGGAAACGGAAGTGCACTTGGGAGAAGGGATCCCTGGCTTATGACAATAGTCCATCTACCACATGTCCACAGCGACTACTGAGGATACATTTATAACTCTCCATCCAGGTAATCCCACCACCATGCACTGACAGGTGGGTAGAGTGACGGCTGTTTATGCTATGAGGATTCTTGATCTGGGTTGCCTGGGTGACTGGAAGGCATCAGTTGAACAAACGGGGAGTACCTATGCATCCCACAGGTGGTGCACACCGTGGGCCCTGTCTCTGTTGATTGTCCTAAAAATCTCTATCCTGCCTCCGAACCTGCCCCCCCCCCCCCCCCGCCAGGGAGCACCCTGAGGATGACAGAGGATACATGCTGCCTACCTATCAACCTTTTCCAGAATATCAGCGATGTTGGTCAGCGGCTTCCGGAGGTAACGCCTCAGGTTGCGCTGCAGCAGGGGCAGACAGATGTTCCACTGTGCAGTACACAGCACATGGATGGTGTTGGGGTCACCTAGACGGATGGCCCGCTGCAGTGTGATGTCCATTCTCTTTATGATGTTCAGCTGCTCCTGTAGGGGGCATGTTGAATGACTGCATGAGGGTCTTGAAGAGGGGGTGGGAAGCTCCTCGTGGCCACCACCTGGAAGAGCCAGTGATCCCTTCTATCATGTAGTGGGGTCTTTACGAGACGTTCAGACGAAAGGCTTAGACATGGCTGCCATTCGCTGTGTTTCTTGCACAAGCGGGGCAGAGTCAGTCTATTCCTTATTAGAGTTTACTGATCAGGGCTTGGCACCTTTCATTCACTACCTGAGAAGAGCCACCTCTGGTTTGTGTCATGGCTCCCTTTCCAGCAGAAAGGCTGGAGGCTGGAACTTCAGAACCTGTGCAACACACTCACCATGCCGCTGAGCCTTCCCCCAACCCCACACCTCTCCTGTTCTCATCCGTGGGCCCCATGGCCTCTGGCTTCCTGCACCCAGGGCCCTCAGTGTCATGTTGCACGTACAGTACCCCCAAAGCTGGTCTGACCCCAGTGATCCTCGGGTCCAAGGGAACTCTGACTCGGGCTTAAGGCCTTTTTTTTTTTTTTTTTTTTTTTCCTTTTACCTCAACGGCTCCTCGAAGGTACATTTTAATTTTACTTTCCAGTCTCAAAGCTTCTAATTCACACTCCAGACCTTCAATTTCTAGCAGCATGCCAGGATCCTGGAGACGCAGATGGAGTTTTGAACACAAAGACATTAATGACAGCCGTCATGCACATTTGTCAGCCTTAAAGACCCTTAAAATGCTTTGAATTCCCAGAAACAGAAACAGAAACCAGAAAATGGACAATCAGGGAACTGCACAAGTAGAAGAAAAATGTAACAAGTCTCAAAAGAAACAAAGGGAGAAAGACTTGGAAACCTTTTACCCTCAATGATTTTAAAGGACCTTGAATTTTCTTTCTCTCTCTCTCTCTCTTTTTTTTTTTCCTCTGTCTTTTTAAAATGTAGGCTGTCATAGCTACAACTCCCTTGGGACTCACTCTTTAGCTCAGGAGGGCCTTGAACTCATGTCTCCTGTCTCAGTTTCCTGAGTGTTGGGATTACAGAAGTAAGCCACCACACTTAGCCTAAGTAAAAACAAAACAAAACAAAACAAAAAAATAAAAACCCAATATTGTGTGCATGTCTGTGTGTGTGTGTGTGTGTGTGTGTGTGTAAATCAGTGGGCAGCTTGCAAGAGTCAGTTCTCTCCTTTCACAGTGTGGATTCTAGGGCTCACACTCAGATCATTAGGTTTGGTGGCAAGCACCTTTGCACACTGAGTCATCTCACTGGCCTCTGGTTTACATTCCTGTTTTTATTTTATTTTATTTTAATCAAACCCATCTCCTCTAACTCCTCTCCTATCTCCCCTACTTCCATTCCCTTCAAATTTCATGTGTTGCCTTTTTAAAAATTCTTCTCTCATGTGCTACATCCCAACTGCAGTTTCCCCCTCCCATCCTCCCTCCATTTTCTTTCAGAAGAGGGCAGGCCTCCTACTCCTAGGGCTATCAACCAAATATGACATATCAAGTTGCAGTTAAGACTAGGCATCTCCCCTCATACTAAGGCTGGACGAGGTAATCCACTATGAGGTAAAGGGTCTCAAAAGCAGTCCAAAGAGTCAGAGACAGCCCCTGCCCCCACTGTTAGGAATTCCATAAGAAGACCAAGCTACACAGCCATAAGCTTATATGCAGAGGGCCTAGGTCAGGCCCCTGCAGTCTCTCTGATTGTTGGTTCAGTCTCTGTGAACCCCTGTGAGCCCAGGTTAGTTGATTCTGTGGGTTTTCTTATGGTGTCCTTGGTCCCTCTGGTGCTTGCAATTCTTCCTCCCACTCTTCTGCAGGAGTCCCCAAGCTCCACCTAATGCTTGGCTGTGGGTCCCTGCATCTGCTCCCATCAGCGGCTGGATGAAGCTTCTCTGGTGACAATTAGGCTAGGCTCTAGTCTACGAGCACAGCAGAATAACATTAGGAATCATTTCGTTGGCTCTTTTTCCCCCCAGTCATGTTTAGTTCTCTCTGGTGTCTCTCTGGGCTATCCAGCCTCTGATTCCTGGCCCCCTCATGGCATGGGTTTCAAGCTGGACCAGTCATCGATTGGCCACTCCCACAATTTCTGCACCGCCATTAACCCAGCACATCTTGCAGGTAAGACATCTTGTAGGCCGAAGGCTTTGTGGTTGGGTTGGTATCCAAGTCTTTTAACTGAAAGCCGGTTCAGGATCTTTATCCCCATTACAAGAAATCTTAGCTAGTAGTCACCCTTACAAATTCCTGGGAGTTTCCATTGCCCCCGGAAATGCCTCCAATTCCACTTGTCTTCCAGTACTCTCTTCCTCCATCCTGCCCCAACCTGATACCTCCTGTTCCTACTCCCACTCGCCCACAGTTCAGCTGAGATATCTATTCTATTCTCCCTTCCCACTTGATCCCCTCCTTGTTACTTAGCCTCTCTGGGTCTGTGGATTGGATCCTGTACTTTCCGGCTAATATCCACTTAGAAGTGAGTACATACCATATGTGTCTTTCAGGGTCTGGGCTGCTTCGCCCAAGATGATCTTTTCTAGCTTCATCCATCTGCCTCAACATTTCATGATGTTATTTTTTTAACAGCTAAGTAATGCTCCAGTGTGTATATGTACCACACTGTCTTTATCCATTCCTTGGATGACATCTAAGTTGTTTCCAGTTTCTGGCTAGCGCAAATAAAGCTGATAGAAACCTAGTTGAGCAAGTGTCACTGTGGTAGGATGAGGTGTCCTTTGGGCATATGCCCAGGAGTAGTATAGCTGGCTTTTGAGGTAGATAGAGCCCCAGTTTTCTAACAAAACAAAACAAAAACAAAAAACAAACAAAAACAAACAAACAAAAAAAAAACCCCACCGTATCGAGTTCCAAAGTGGCTGTATAAGTTTGCATTCTCACCGACAGTAGAGGAGCGCTCTCCTTGTTCCACATCCTTACCATCATGAGCTGTCACTTGCAGTTTTGATCTCAACCACCCTCTATGTATCCCCAACCTCAACTGCTTTCCCCTCGCTCCCATTGGCTTGTCCAAGTGTCACCTGATGGTTAAGGTCCAGATGGAGTTTTATTTCCATTTAAAACATTCCTGTGTCGCCACCCCACAAGCACCCCTGAGTTCCCTTTGGCTGTGCAAATTACTTCCGCTTGCCTGCTCTAGCCCTGTGGCTTCTTTAGTGACAAACATCCTAAAGGCTACATAGGGTCACCCTCATAGGGAACTGGGACTGAGCAGACAGCAAGCACTCAATCAAGGCAGCAAGGAGAGGTGGCCAAGACAAGAAGCAGGTCACCCAGCACAGTGCCGCCGTCTACCCTCATCGGTGAGTGCAGCAGTGCTAGTGGGAAATCCCTTTCCACTCTGGATACATCTTGTGCTGCTTCGGGAGTTAAGAGGGAGACCACCCCAAAGCTTGCCCCTATCACTGTGTGTACTCCGGAACTTCCCCTTGGATGCCAACATTGTTACAGGCATTGAAAAAAAAAACCTACAGTGAAAGTCCCTTGGCAATCTGTGTCACTGAAGAGTCCCTAGTTGTTAAAGGATTGGTTTAGGCACAGAATTCTATGGTAGTTCTTTGTGAACTAAGAAAAATCAAGTATGATTTAAACGTCTGGGGTCAGGGGATCATGGGTTATATCACTGCAGCTATGAGTTTTACACAGCTCTTCCCTGAACTGGAGGAGCAGTGGTAGCAACCCAGATCTAGTGACAAAGGTGAAAGAAAAGACGTGGAGCAGATTAGCTGAAATTGCCAACACACTTTTGCAGGAGGCACAGGCTGAGGATGGAAGGCCTTTCCCATCAATACTTTTTTTTTCCGGTCCCTGGAGCCATAGTCCTGTGAGCTAATGCCCTGTATTACCACCCAGAGCTAACCTTAAGTCACTTACTTTAGTTTCAATTTTCTTCAGGTCTGACAGGCAGTCAGAGGTTATTACATCGTTTTTCAGTGTCACAGACAGGCGGGCCAATTCAAAAAGCAAAAGCATTCTGGAAGGAAAGAAACAAACGGGCCCTGGCTCAGCACGGGGCAACAGCTCACATGTTTGGTGGAGGCAATGCTGGTCTTGCTCGACTGTGACAGGGCCAGGAGCTAAGGGTAAAGTATGACACATCAAGCTACAGACCTGCTGTGCTGACCCTGCCCGCTAGCTATTGCAGGACCCAGAGCTCTCCACAGTGCTGCCTCTCTCTGATGCTACTGGACACACTGTCCCCACCCAGGTCTTCAGGTCACGGGCCCAGACGTCATGAAGGCATGGCAACACTGGGTCATCCCAAACTCCATGCACAGTTGCCCAGTGAGGCTCTGTGAACACAGTTTTGAAAAAGACCATGAGGGCAGAGACCCAGCACAGGTTCTTCCTCGCTGTGAGAGGTGTACGGGATGTCATCGGTACGTTCACCGTCTGAGTCTCATGGGTGACGCTAAACGTGTATTAAAGTTCAGGGACCTGAGATAGATGAACAAATTTGAAAGAGAATGAATTGATAAAGGAAAACGCCCAATTTTAAGATGTATGCTTAGGCTATGGTCCTTCTAGAGGCTGCCAGAGCTTCCTGGCGTCAATCCTGTGCCTTTGACATCCCATCACCCTCTCATCCTTCTGCATCCCTGCTCTCCTCCCACTGGACTCCAGCAGCATCCCCAGCAGTGACCATAAGTGTCTCCAGATCCTGGCAGCCATTCTGAGGAGACAGGTGCAGCCTCTCTCTTCTGCTGTAACGTTAGAGACACATCTGGACAGAGTCACGGGGACTGTGTGTGGTGGCACCATCTTATCTCCCCTTTCTTTGCTCCTTGGCTGCTCCAGGTGGGAGGCAGCTTTAAAAAGAGAGGATCTTTTTGTTGCCCACCCTTCTCTCCTCAGGCTCTGTGTGGCCTCAGGACTTCTGCCTCCCTGCTTCACCTGAGCTCTGGGGGCTGCCAGTCAAGGAGAAAAAACTTGGGAAAGAGTAAATAGCTGGTTCGGTTCCTGCAACCATTTTGGTCTTAAACAAATGTTAACCCCACCCTCTCCCTCCACCCTCCACTAGTCAGAATCCCAGACACAGAAGACCAAATAAAGATATTGTAATACGATCCTGTCATGCTAGGAAGCACTAAGACTCTCTAGGGAAAGGCTTCTCTTGTGGGGAAAGGTCCTATATCCATTAGAAGGCATTCGGGCTGATTATGCTGTGCAGTAATAGAGTGTGGACTGTGCGAAAGGCGGAAACAGTTCTGTGGTCCTTCTATACACAATGGGTTCTTGTGTGTGTGGGGGGGGGGGTTCCCTGTGTACTTCAACTAGAAGTTCACACAGAAGTGGAACTTTGGAGATTAGCTCCTCATCAACTCACTGTAGGGGATTCTGCCTGAGGTCTGAAGATAGAGGACACATCAGCCAGGAGGGCGAGTTCCCCTGCGCAGCCCCACATCCACTTCCAGGTTCCACTGAGTAGCTGAGTTCACACGTGTAAACACCTGGCCCAGGGTTGGTGGCGATGAGTGCTAGGGCTCAGATCTCAATACAGGAAAGCTCTTGTGGTCAACTGCACAATGGGTACGCATATCCTATTTTTAAAAGTCAAGTCCAAGAAAGGAATGGGGAACCACCAACAACAACAAAAACAGTGCTCACGCATGTGTGAGTAAATGCTTGGCTTTGTTATGATCAAGTAATGAAACTTCCACCTTACAGGCTCAGAGAAGTCATCAAGAGGGTAGGAAACAAGCTCCCTGTGTGCATGCCCCATGCAGCACCCCAGAACACTAGGAATCTCACCTCAGAGAGGAACGAGCGTGTCCTCATAAGGGATTCTCAGCATCCCCAACCCCCTGGTAGGATACCTTGCCATGGAGAGGACTGCTGGGGTCTGACTTCAGTTAAAGTAGCTTGGAGAATCTAATGACAGATGCAGCCTTCTCTCCAGGAACAAGCACACATGCACGCTCAAATGCGCAGGAGTGCTCATTCCTCTTAACTTTTAAAAAAAAAGATTATTTTTATTTATTATATATAGTGTTCTGCCTGCATATACACCTACAGGTCAGAAGAGGGCACCAGATCTCATTATAGATGGTTGTGAGCCACCATGTGGTTGCTGGGAATTGAACTCAGGACCTCTGGAAGAGCAGCCAGTGCTCTTAACCTCTGAGCCATCTCTCCAGCCCTCCTCTTAGCTCTTATTAACCTAACAGAAGATCTGGAAACTAGTGTGGGGGTGAGCCTACTGCACACAGAGACTTGATCCCTCCCCTCTGGCTCTTACTCAGGCTTTAGGGTCCTTGAGGGCCCAAGTGTGGCCCCCCTGCAAGCTCCTTTCCCTGAGTATGTGTCAAGCATTACTCATCCACCTTCTGTAAGCAGAGTCTACCCCAGCCCTGAGCTCCACAAAGTCCTGCCAATAAGTACCTGATTCTCTCCCTGGCTGTACCTGATAAGGCAGGCTCTCCCATGGAGACATCCCATGGTCCATAGGCTGTAAGGAACTAACTGTACTCCCAGCCATGTGATCTGGGAAGCTCTCTCCCCAGCTTAGCTGACAGAGAGACTCGAGGGAGGCAGTTAACATCTTACTAGTAGATGAATGGGAGTCCCACCTGAAGACACGACCATGTAGATGCAACTGTGGCATGTTTGAACCTTCAGTTTGTTGCCATTTGTCATACAGTCACAGACACTGGGCTTTCACAAGCAAGTACTATAGACTAAGCAGCATAAAACAACAGGCATGGTTGTTTCACAGTTCTTATGCCAGACCTCGAATTGAGGCGTTCCTCCAAGCTACATCCATTTGAAGACAGCAGAGGATTCTATCCCCGCTCCACCAGGTTGTGGCCAGTGATTGTTGGTAACTTCTGTTTCCATTGCTACATGGCTGTGTGTGTCTCTGTGCCTGTTCTGGGGGTTGGAGTCCACCTTTCTTCAGTACAACAAATCTGAACTTATCACTGCAAAGTCCCTACGTCCAATTCTCATTTGCAGACTGATGCAGACACCACTCCCATCAGCGGTACAACCTCTTGTATACAAAATTCTGCATACTACAGCCCAAGTCAATAGACCGATGACCACTGAGGAGGACAGCATGCGCTCTTTCTGGCGGTCTCTGGTAGTGATGGCTATCATATTGAGGGGCCCTGTGGCTAAAACAATTATCATGGGCAAGGGATCAACAGGTTTCACGCATTAGAAGTGAACAGAAGTTCATGAGAAAATTACCGAGAATTCCGAAGATAAATGCTCAGAAGAGGTAGTTCACAAGCCCCAAACATAGGTGAGTGTTGAACCTCGCTGGTGACCACAGACTCAAAGCTGACACATGGAGGCAATTAAATCATCATTGAAAATAAATACAGAGTTCTCACAGGGGTGTGCTAGACACCCACTGGGGTGAGAAACAAACCCCTGCTTCATCTGTGAGAGAACATTCCAGAACCACACCTCTGCTTCAGCACCACTTGCTCTTCACTCAGGAGCCAGCCCAGAATGCCTCCCAACTTCCCCAGCATTCAGATAATGCCAGAAATCTCAGAATTAGCGTGACCTCCTGGGAAGAACTCACGTCAACGCTTTCTTCCATGTGGCCACTAGGAAGGTATGTGAGGCACAGCGGCCAACTGAAAATGGTTGTGCTTAGAAGTTAAATTTGATTTTCTAAGGTAGGATATGAAGGTCCACATCCATAGATGGTAATGAACCCCAGGCCAGAATTACCAGGGAGGCTGTAACGAGTTCTCCCCTGGCGTGGCGTGGGGCTGGTGCTTGCTGGGTCCTGGTTGCTTGATTTCCATATCTTTTCGCATTGTCTGACCCTTTCCGAACATTGTGGGGTGGCCATGCAGGTACCCATGTGCGTACAGAGAAAGGGCACTCGCACTTACTTTTCTTCTTTGATGGAAGGGAAGCGGATGTGATTGTAATGGCTTAAATGTTTATAGGCTTTCTTCAGAATTTGGTCGATGTCTTCTGGCAAATTTCCTTTATCTAGTTTCCTAGAATTGATGTAAACGCTAAATTACCAAGTCATCCTGTCATATTTGTTAAGGATTATTCTTGAGGAAACGCTTAAATCAATGAACCCATACTTCTAAGAGTAGGGAGGTCTTAGAACATCCCCTCTCTTCTCTTTATGCCTTTACTCATACCTCCTTATGTCTTCTCTTCACAGGCAGTATTCCTTCTTTCATATCACTGCAGGGAAACTCCAGGAAAGTGTGCGGGGGCGTGTGCGGAGCCGGGGCTGTACCTAGGATCCCTTGCCTGGCACACTTTGGCCCTTATCCCTATAACCCTCTAGGCTCTGAGACCAGAAGTCTCTCAGTGTCTCCGCATTATTGTCAGGAGGTTAAAAAAACAAACAAACAAAAAACAAAAACAAAAACAAAAAACCCCTTTGAAACAAGCAGTCCCCCTCAGCCTCAACCTTGCTTACCTCAGGACCAAACACACTGTAATCGTCACCTTGGCCTTGATTACTCTATGGTCTCCTCATGGTCTACCTCAAGACTCATCAGGCATGACTTCCTTTACTTGCTGGGACTCTTGACTATTCTGCTGGTGGCTTACCTGCACCCTGCTTCTCAGGAGTGGGGTGTGCCAAGTGGGGGTTACTTCAGTTCCTCTCCACAAAACCCTAGTACGACCTTCTCTGGGGAAGCTCCCACAGCCATTAGCCCTAGAACTTCCCTCCCTGACTGAGGGCATCCCAGGGGGAGGGGCCAGCATCCTGATCCCAGCCTGAGAAGGCAGCCTTCTGGAAACCACTTACGCTTTCAGCAAATTGATGTGGTAAGTGATGGAGAGGTTGGTAGAGTGTTTCTTTTCTTCTCTCAGCTGGTGATCATCCATTAGTTCATTACGAACCTGACAGGAAATGCAATAGAATGTTATTTTGCATTCAAACAAGAACTTAGAGACTCACTCAGATTTTGTGTCTAGATATTATTTTATTGCTCCTGTAAAGCTAATATTTGTAACGAAGACAAATTCTCACTAATTAAGTTTTATACGTTTTTGTATACAACAAGCTGATTCTTATACGTCAAAATTAACAGGTTGTAGACACTTGGGACACAATGCTGTAATAATTACTTGTAGCTTTACAAATTTTCTGTTAATCTTTTAAAAGTTGATGCTTCTACAAGAAATATTTAAGCAGCAGTAATGAAAGGACTTTGCTTTTTCACATAGGATGAACTGCTCGTTTTTTTCATTATTTGTTTCTTTTGTTCACATATGTGTATGTTTCTATATTCCTCAATAAGTGGGCTTATTGAGGTTTTGTGCCCAGTTGTTTTTTTTTTGTTTTTGTTTTTGTTTTTGTTTTTGTTTTTCCGACACAGCGTTTCTCTGTGGATCCTTGGCTGTTCTGGACTCACTTTGTAGACCAAGCTGGCCTCGAACTCACAGTGATCCTCCTCTCAAGTGCTGGGATAAAAGACATGCGCCACCACGTCCAGCTGGGCAATGGCTTTTAATGCTAGCTATTGCCTCTCCTTTTAAAGGGTCCACTTACCATGACAGAGAACATTTGCCGGTACTTGTGCGGCACGTGGGTTTTGATGAACGGTGCTGCTGTCAAGCAGAACTTGGCAGCCTCCTCCTTTTTTCCGGCTTGCAGGTAACATTCAAGAAGTTCCCTGGACAACAGAAAATGGCAGACATTAGCCTTCTTACAGCTGACTTCTGTTGCAAATCTCTAGTAATGGGCCCTCAGGCTTTTGCACAGATGTGTTTTTACAGACTTTCAAATGCTTCCTGGGGAAGATCTTGACCCTCCCCAGGATCAAAGGCTCAATGCAAAGCCAGCGGGTGTGGAAGCGACTCCTGCCGACAGCACACAAACAATTGGATTTTTAATTATCAAGAACATTTTCAGTACCCTATGAGCATATACAGGGGGAGGTAATCCCCCTCAGGAACAGTCATAGGGTAGGGGAATAATGGGAAAATGGGAGGGAGGGAAGAATGGGAGGATACAAGGGATAGGATAAACATTGAGATGTAACAAGAATTAATAAAAAAAAAAAAAAAAAAAAAAGAACATTTTCAGATGACACTTTGAAGTAGACATCTCATTTGCATCCACTTTCTCTTAGTGGTTCCCCAAATGGCCACAGGCAAGTACCCCAGGCTTGCAGACTGTGGTCTGGGCTTGAGCTGACTGACATCTTTGGTGCTAGGATCCATGTTGTCAAAATCCACCTGGTTCCTTGCTTGTAGCAAGATCTTCACAAAACCTGTAGAAGACCATCTCTTGGTCTAGCTGGTACAGCGACGAGGCACTGTAGAGGAGGAGTAACCTCGGAGCTCCCGTGCACAGGCACCTGGGAACCCAGATGTGATGCTCATAGCTATTCACCAAAGTGCCTACTAAAACCAAAACCAAAACAAAAACTGCAACAACAAAACCCACTGCACTAAGGTTTTAAAAGCATGGGCCTGGACTAAGGACTAGTGATTGTGTGTGTATATGTGCGTGTATGTATTTGCTTTGAGTCTTGATGTGTCTCTAAGGCCTGTTGCAATGTCCATAGATTTCTAGAAAGAACTTTCTAAGAAGTAAGAAACCCATCCCCTACCTTCAGAGACAAAGAGAAGTCTGTGTGGCCTGAGTCATAATAAGGGACTCACTCAGGGATGTCAGGGCCACCACCCCCACTCACATCATCAGCTCTGCCTGCCACTCCTTGTCCTCCTCTTCTGTCTGGTTTAACACACTGACGATTTGGGAGAGGCTAGGGATCACGAGGTGATGATAGCCAGGCTTGAGGAATGGCCGCACCATGTTCCAGTACAGGACAGAAGCATTGAACACCAAGAAGTAGTACCTGGAAATGGAGTGGAAGACAGGATGTTAGAAGCTCAGGGCTGGGGGATCCAGGGCCCATTCAGGGGGGAAGTGCATGTGGGTCCCATCACCGTCAGATGCAGGCACCTCACTTGAAGTACTTCCCTTCGGCCTGCATCAGCACCAAGAATGCAGAGCCACCCCTGATGGCCCTTTTCCACATGAGCAGCGGCTGTCTCGCTCACAGTGGTGGCGGCAGGGTACCTGTCTGGACTAGGTTTAGTCACTCCACAAAGTAACCACCCCCTATGAAAATACAGTCCTAAGAAAGGAAGGCAAGAACACAGAAGGCTTACTGGAAGAGGCAGCATTCTACTGGGACCTGGAAGAAGTCCAAGAATCAGCCAGGAGCTGAGTGGACAAAAGATGGTTTGTCAGGTGAGTGTGTTGCAGGTGGAAGTGGGGAAAGCTGGTAGGACCAACTCTATGTCTGATCACAAACTCCTGAGGAGGGTGCTGAAAGTATAGGAAGAGGTACCTCCCAGGCATCTCCCTCTGAGTGGCAGGGCATCACCTGAGGGAGTCATATAGGGGACTTTCTTACTGTAAAGCCACTTTCTGGAGTGGGAAGACCTAACATCCTATCACTGGTTGGTTGGCCATTGGACAGGCCATTGCTACTCGTTATCCAGGAAGGGGGAAGGGAAACCAAGTGGCTAACAGCCACATCACCTAGTCTGAGTCGCTTGCTTGTCTTGTCTTTAATTATCTCCCAGAACTTTGCTGTGGAGCCTGGCCAGGAACTAGAAGGTTCTATTTGGAAACATTCACAGTGCTAAGATCTCTGGTGCAATACTGACTCCTGACCCCTGGAAGTAAGGTCTATGGGGCTGGACCCTGGACTCTTGCACCTATGCATTGTGTGAACTGAAAAGGCCATCAACAGATGAGCAGTGGACAGGACAAACCAATGCCCCCCCTTATGTTGTGTCTCACTGAATGTGTGCCAATGCCAGTGTATGCCAATTTAACTGTTCCAGTAATTGAATTTAGGTTTGAGTAAGGAAAAAAAAAAAAAAAAAAAAAAAAGGCAGCCACCAACTGGAAAGCTGTGCTAGAGTTTCACTGAGTCACAGCTGCAGACAGGAAGCCTTGGTACAGGGGCAGAGGAGGACCACAAAGGAATCAGAGAGTATACCCTTCACCCTTTGGAGATACCCCAAAATCCAGGAACAAGGAGTTCTGGGGGACAGGTTGGGAAGGAGGCCACAGAGAAAGCACTCCAACAGCCATCTACAAATCCGCAACGGCCCCTGAGCACAAGAGAGGATGCTGCTCCTGGGAAGTCTGCATGTGCATGGCTGATTCTCCCAAGTAGTAAGACAAGCCTATGTCGTAACTCCACAAAACAGAAAGGAGAAGGGATGGGTGACAGCATAAACGAACAGCATCACTTGGTGTTTTGGGCTCCTGAGACTTATGCAATCAAGTAGGAGCAGACAGTTCAGCATGCCCACCTCGGCTCTCCTTTTGCGAAGTTTATAGCCTTCATGTACTGAGTCACACAATTTTCAAATTCCTCCTAAAACAGCACACAGAATGCGCAGGTAAGCCAAACATTTACCACCCGAACATCCATCACCACTCCTGTTACCCAATGCAAATTGGTTGGCACCCCAACTTATACACAGTCGGGGTACAGCAGAGACTTGAGAAACCACAGCTGGCTGTGTCCATGGGTTCCAGACTCTCCCAGCCCCCCAGGGCTCTGCCCAGGTCAGGGAAGGCTGGGGGTGTGGGGTGGGGTGGCAGAGAAAGGAGAAAGGCCACTGCACTGCTGCAGAGGCGGAAAGTCAGAGGGACTCAAGTCAGGCACCTGACAAGACTTGAGTGGATAGAGAAGTGAAATCAATCACTGTAACTGTTTTTGCGTCTCTGTGAATGAGAGTCTGACTCCTTCACTCCGTTTGAGAACTGCCTTGAGGCGGCTTCTGGAGGTGGGGTGATAGGGAGGAGGGGTGTTCTCACCAGGTTTTCATGTGAACGTGGTGCACAAAGCTGGGCCCTGCACAAGTGTGCTCGGCCCAGAAACTGAGTGATTGGCCCCTTCACTTTGAAGTACATCTGGATGCAATCCTCACTCATCTCAGGCTCTCCCATCTGTAGGAGATTGAAGGCAGGAAAAAATAAGGAAGACGCCCAGGAAGAAGAAGCTTCAGCTCGGTCATTTCCATACCCACGACACTCATCAGTGTTTCACCCACCCTCCATTTTGCCGTTTACACCCAAAGATGTGAAGGTGCCAGTAAACAGCCAGGCCGGGCCCCCCACCTTGAGTGCTTCCTCTGCACACAGCACGAACAGGTCCGGGCTGAAGCTCTCTGTGGGGTCGAGCTCCGACTTTCCGAGGTTTGCTGACTTGATCAGTTCATAAGCTCGTCGCAGGGCAGCGCCATCTATCGGGCAGAAGATAAGCAGAGGGGGCCCAGCACAGGAGTGTTAGAGAGAAAAGAGTCCCGGGGAGAGTCTCCCTCTGGCTCCAGCTCGGGAACAAGGGTCTGAATTCCTGGCCTGGGCTGCCTACACTCTGCACTCAACAATTAGCTAGGGTCAACAACTGTAAATACCGTGTCACATCACGGGAGGCCCTCTGTGCCACTCTACTGGGGTCAAGAAATTCCCATCAGCAGAGCTAGGGTGAGACACCCACCTTGTTGGTTCTGGGCACGGGCCAGTTCCTGCGTGATGACCAGGTCCATGGCGCTGAGGCCGATAGCCTGACAAGCCGCTCAGCTGCTGGACCAGTAGCGGTTGCCTAGAGACGAACCCAGACCAAGGACGCGGGAGCTCGGGGCGGGCACACTTGAGGAGTCCGTGACGCCAGGAGGAGGAAGGGGAAGGGGGGGGGGAAGTAGGCAAGAGGGGGGCGGGGCGGGAATGGCGGGCACCAGGTGAGCCAGGTCAAGGGTGTTGAATTGGCATCCACACCGAACTTTCCTTGCCAGGCTACGCTCACCTCCCATTCATCCACCCATCCTCCAGTGTTTTGCTCTGCTGCGTCAGAGAAAAGACCAGAGAGCTCCACAAAAACCACCCTGCTCCTGGTGAACGCGGGTTGGATGGATACCCGCAAAGATCTAACAGAGGATGTCCAGAGGAGCAGGAAGGAGGGCTGGATAGGGAGGTTACCAGCCTGGGAAAGAGTTCCCCTTTCTATCTTCAGGTGCCACCTGACGCAGGTGTACATGTGACATTATCTAAAGGATCTGTGGAGTGAAGACTGGGCAGATCCGCCTGTTGGCCACTGTCTGGATCGGAAGTGTTGAATTGGAGCAATCTTGGGGTCAGGAGGATGGGGCGGGGGGGTGGGGGGGGGGAGAGATGCCTTCCATGCTATAGGGCCCTTGGGCGAGGACCACTCTCGCAGAGGACTCCCACTAAGACACAGTAGTCTTGGAGGTCCGAGCTGAGGCAGAGCTCCGGGCTGCAGATGCGAGGCAGAAGCCGGGAAACAATGGTGAGTGGGCTGCAATGGAGACCTCTGGAGCAGCAGGTGACCAGGCGCACAGACAAAGACAAGGCTGGCTCTAGAAACCTGAACGAGCGTTTAAAGAGGAGATCAAAACAACTGTACACAAGAGCGAAGGAAAAAAAGAAGCCGCAGTCCCCAAGGCCACGCCCCCAGCGACCTACTTCTAGCCAGACACCACCTCCTAAAGAATACAGAACAGCTCAAAATAGTGCCACCTGCTGGGGCGATGAGTCAGCGCCCGAGCGTTTGAGACCTTAGCAGGCACAAACAGAAAAACCACAAAAGGAGAAACAGAAAAAAATCTTTCCTCAGAAGTAAAGCCTTCTGATCTTTGAAAGAGGCTATTAGGAATATGAAAAGTTAGACAGAAAGCTTCCCAATAAAATATCTGATACGAGACCTGTGTCCAGATTATATAATAGTTCAACAGATAAATCACAGACAAGTTTAGAAGACGCCAAAGACTTGGATGGACAGTTAACGTGAGACACGGAGCACAGACTGAGTGCTGACGTTGTCAGCAATCAGAGAAATAACGCCAAGAAATGCCTCCCACGTTCACACCCACAGTGCAGCTAAAGTCAAGAAGCCTGATGATAGGGAAGCCTATTAAGGACAAACAGCTGCACATGATGACACACAGCTGGTGGGGATGTAAACTGACAATCACTGGAAAGCCGGAAGCTCTAAGTAAACTGAGGCATGTAATTGTCCCATGCCCCAGAAATTCTCCTCCTACCTAGGTGCTTACTCCAAGGATTGAATGAGCTACCCTTTGAAGTCCTGCAGAGAGTGTTCGTGGCTGCTTTGTTCATCATGGCCCAAGGCTAGAAATGACCCAGATAGCCAACAAAGACCTTGATAAAGATGGTCAGTCGTACAATGGGCTGTTGGTGAGCAATGGAGAACGAAGCTTGGCAGACAACAGCCCATAATGAATTCTGGCGAATGTGTGTGTGTAGGTGTGTGTAGGTGAGCCATGAAGGTTTCCCACTGAGAGGCTGGGTGTTACATTCAGACCTACTGTCGGCTCTGTCTTTGGCTTGGGTAGTGGACACAGGTAGAACATCTCACCAGGCCTTTTAGCTGGGGGTATCTAGGTTTATATCCATTTTTCTTTCTTTTTTTTTTTTCTTTTTCTTTCTTTCTTCTTCTTCTTCTTTTTTTTTTTTTTTTTTGGTTTTTTTTTTTTTTTTTTTTTTTTTGGTTTTTTCGAGACAGGGTTTCTCTGTGTAGCCTTGGCCATCCTTCCACGATGAAAAAACCCCACAAAATCCCAGAGTTCCAGTAAGGAACCCCCATCTGGAAGGAGGTGCAGTGGGGCTGGGGCTCGCCCTGGGCCCTGGGCAGGTCAAGGGCTGAGATTCTACCACAGGGGTTTTGCACTGGGCAGCTGAGGCATCTTTGAGGTACTTCCTTATTTTCCAGAACGTAAGGGTGCTGAGGGTGAGAACTGTTGGGGGTGGCCATGGAAGAGTGGGGGACACACACATGGGGGCTTACCAGGGGTCACGGGTCCAGCTACTGCCTTGTATCATGGGATTTTGTTTTTCGTATGGCCATCCAGAGAAGAGATCAGAATTCGATACCGCGGTGTGGGTTCTATTGACCACGGGGTCTCCTTCACAACTCCATGAGATTGGAAAATCCCATGGACCACCTGTGTGTGGGTATATAAAAAAGTTGGGTATACCTGATTTAATTTTGGAACCTAAATGTCATATTTTTTTCCAAAGGTCCCAGAGCCGTATTCCACCCTGGAAGTAGAAGCCTTAAATCTCTCTGAGTTATGCAGCTCTCCGTTCTGAAAACCACGCTGATGTGGGTCTTTGTTTATTCGTAAAGATTCTCTGTAGTGTGTATACATCAGTAAATATAAGATATTTACTTCCACCAAGGAAGCATCACTCAAACATTATGTAGTAAGGCCTCGGTTTCCAAATACAAACACATTAAATATTAAAACTCATTTTTTTTTCTGGTTACATAGTAGCTATAAATATGAAGAACGTGACACGAAATATTTTTTCTTGCTAGATACGTTTCATTTCACCAAGACCACTCCCATCAGCCCCTGACTCCAAGAGTGTGAGATTGTGTGGCTCTTTATGTCATCCTTGAAACTCACTTCCCATTCTTGATGATGCTGCCCATTGTCCTTTGTCTGCAGAAGTGCTGGAGACAGCACAGGGGCTCCCTGGCTGACACTAATGGCAGAGATCCTGGTACCCAGCTCTTGTGAGGTGGAGCCACCTGAGACTGGAGCTTGCTGGCTTTTGTTCAAGTTGCTCCTCGTACTCCTCTCTGGCTCTCAGATGCCCAGATGCTACTGGTACCTACCCACAGCAGGAAGTCCTTAGCATCCTTCCAGGCAGCACTGAGCTCAGTATCTAACAGGAAGATAGTCACCAGCCTTTCTGATGTGAAATGTGAGTTTTCCTCTACCAAGAGGACATTCCCACTCTCTCGGGACACAGCTGGGGGTCCCATAAACTAACTCACTTTGGGCAGTATTGTGTCAGCAGGGGGCCCGCAGACCATGGCAGTCCCCCAAGGTGCTGCGCTTTAAGCACCAGTTACAAGATGTGGGACCCGAGAGTTTCTGTACATCCATCCAATGTGGTTATTGCTCCCTGACTCCTTAGAGGCTCAGTATTTTGCCAGAGCTCAATAAGTTCAAGGAAACAGATACAAAGACTCCCCTTCACATGCCAGCCGGTGGGCACAACTCTAAAAGGTGGACACCCAAAATGCACCTGGAGTCCTGCCTATATAAGAAAGGGCAGAAGGGACACTGGCCACTCTCAAAAGAATGTGGTGCCACTGTCACCTAAGGGGTTTCCAAAGTTGGAGAGGATGGATCTACATTAACAAGTTGCTCCCCTAGGGGGGGCACAAAGATGGCACCCCGATCTAAAGCATTGGCTCTTTTCCTCTTCACACAGCCCATCCAAACTGCCTAACCCAGCTCACCACCTCTTGTACACATCACTGTTGGTGTGCTGGAGTGTATCTCCGGCTGGCTGTCCCTGGGAGAAATCAGTTGGCTGTTGGCCTGTCTCCTCTTACACCAGGAAGGAACAGCTGCAAAGTGGGGAGTGTGCCTTCTATTCATACCACAGTCAGCAGCCTGCTCTAGTTTTTCATGGCTATGGATTCACTTTGAGAACCATTGAGTCTGCTTTGATGATGATGTGAGAATTCAAATATGGAGTATGGGCAGCACATTGGGCTGAATGACCACAAGTGGGGTCAGCCTGATCAGATTCATCAGGAGGTGTGGAGGCAGGACCCGTGGCCTCCATCAGAGGAGGTCCTATGGAGGTCATAATGGACATGGAGGGGATGCCCAGGCAGTCAGTGGGATCTTCAAATCTTCTCCTGAGTGTGTACACATGTTTATATGCATGTGTGAATTGAAGGTGTGTGTGAGAGTGTGGGAACATGACTGAGTTATGCATGTGTATGTACATGATTATGTTAATGTGTGTGACTATAGATGTGTGAATTGTATAAGCGTATGAATGTTGAGCAAGTGATGTGTATGAACATAAAATGTGAATGTATACAGTGTGCAATATAAGTGTTCATGAGTGTGATTATGAGATGAGATGCCAGCTGGTGGGCACACATGCATATAACTTTCTGCTGGACTAGGACGCATGGGTACTGTCTCTTTACCCTCAAATGTCACCAGTGCATCTGCGTAGGACTAGGCTCTGGATGGTGGGCAAAGTAGAGGCGCAGAAAGCTCTGTTCTCCTAAACCAAACCTATGCTGCCTGGTCCCTCCTCAAGAGGAGGAGCCTCATCCCTTTAGGAGGTGCAAGGGGAGCATGGAGCACGAAGAAATGCTCACTTATCTTTCATTTTCACCTTTCTCGAGGAGCAACCCAGAACAGAGAGGACATTGCCTCCCTGGACAGATGGATTTCTGCACTTCCCTGTGGGCCATGGGAGGGCTCAGTACCCCGATCTGCAAACAGAGTGAGGCATCACAATATCCTAGCAACTCAACACCCCAGTTACTCAAAACCCCTAACACTCAAACTTATTCAAATGCCAATGTCCCCAGAATTCCAGTACACCCAGGCTCTCAGCATCCTTTTCTAATGTTCAACAACCCCAGCATCTCAATGTCTCCAGCATCCCTAGCACCCACTATCCCAGCACATAGCATCCCTGACATCCAATATACCCAGTACCTGAACACCTGGCATCACAGCATCTTGAGTACCTGGGGTGCCTCTACCACTTCTCCAAATCTCCAGGAAATGGTCCTATAGATTCTGTCACCTCTTGCATTTCAACCTGGATCTTTCTCCATTGATTAAACTTGTCCCTTTCATCCCTGATTTGTTAGCACCCTTTCATAAAGGAATATGCTCAAATGGGCCACAGAAACCTTCTAGTGCTCTTCCATTTCAGTGGGGCCCACCACCCTCCTGGGTCAGCCAGTTGATGCGTAAGACAACAGTCACACATGGTATCACATAATGAATAATTTTTAGTACCGTGAAAGCATATATAAAGATTTTATGGAAATGCTAAAAAGCTTATTCATTATTTAGCTGACATTTAGATTTTACTTGGCTTCCTGTGTTTTCATTTGATAGTGTGCCACTGTTATTCAGTGCTTCTCGCCTCATCTCTCCTTCCTACAATTGCAATATGGCTCAGGTAACGTGTGCACATCTATTCTGCTCTTGTTCACAGAAGTGGCAGTGCATCAAAACCGGTTTCCCCCCTTTCTTCTATCTAAGTGCCATCTATTCATCTATCTAAGTGCCAGCTATGACCCCTGCAGCTATGACCAGCCACTGCAGCTATGGCCACTGTGGCTATGGCCACTATAGCTATGGCCACTGCAGCTATGGCCACTATAGCTATGGCCACTGCAGCTATGGTCACTGTAGCTATGGTCACTGCAGCTATGGCCACTGCAGCTATGGCCACTATAGCAATGGCCACTGCATCTATGGCTACTGTGGCTATGGCCACTATAGTTATGGCCACTGCAGCTATAGTCACTGCAGCTATAGTCACTGCAGCTATGGCCGCTGTAGCTATGGCCACTGCAGCTATGGCCACTGTAGCAATGGCCACTGCAGCTATGGCCACTGTAGCAATGGCCACTGCAGCTATGGCCACTGTAGCAATGGCCCACTGCAGCTATGGCCACTGCAGCTATGGCTACTGTAGCTATAGTCACTGCAGCTATGGCCACTGTAGCTATGGCCACTGCAGCTATGGTCACTGCAGCCATGGTCACTGCAGCTATGGCCACTGCAGCTATGGCCACTATAGCAATGGCCACTGCAGCTATGGCCACTGCAGCTATGGCTACTGTAGCTATGGCTACTGTAGCTATGTCCACTGCAGATCAGGCCTCCTAAGCCTCAGTATAGAGACACTCAGGGCCATGTAGCTCTTGGGGGGAACTTCCATGGGTGTAACAGGATGTTGAATGAGATTAGCTATCAGGAGCACTGTCTGTCCCACCTGGGTTATAGAAACCCAAAATGTTTGCAAGCATGCATCTCTTGGGGCAGAATTACAATAGAGACCCTCATATCTCTTGCCTGCATAGCTCTCATCTATTTTTTGTTTGTTTGAAACCATTTTTAACGTCTTTTATTTTTAAAACTTATAACATAGTTACATCATTCTCTCCTTCCCTTCTTTCTCTTCAAAACTTGCCATTTACTCTTTCTTGCTCTCCTTTCAGATTCTTTTTTTTTTCATTAATTGTTGTTTGATGTATATATGTATATACAAATATACTCATAAATAAAGAAACACAACCTGCTCAGCTTGTATAATGTTAGTGGTATGTTTTCCGGGCTGGTCATTTGATATTGGATAATCAATTGATGTGTTCTTCCCTGGGGAAGACCATTTCTTTCTTACTAGGCATTCCTCGATTGCGTGTAGTTTTTTGTGTAGAGTTGAGGCCTTCTGAGCTACCCCACTCCACCTTCTTCTGGCTTACCTTGTCTATTGAAACTGTCCTTGTTCAGCTCCTGGTAAGGCAGTCACATGGTATAGCTTCTGACATTATGAGGAGACACAGCCTCACAGAAAACCCCCTGATCTGGCCCCTCTTCCACAATGTCCCCCGAGCTTTACGTGTGGGAGTTAATCTCTAGCTATATCAGTCGCGACTGGGCTCCACAACTCTGCATTTTAACTGGCTGTGTTTTTCTGTAGTGGTCTCTGTTGCAAAGAGAAATCTCCTTGATGAGGGCTAAGAACCACTTGCCTGTGGTATAACGAACGACACACATTTAGAACGTAGTTAGGGATTATGCAGACTTAGTAAAGTGGTGGTCACAGGTTCCCGTCTAAGATCTGTGACTCTATCACCCCTGGGTAGTTAGCTAGGTTTCCAGTGCTAGGCATGATTTCCCTCCTGTTCAGCAGGTCTTAAGTCCAATTAAAGAGCTGCTGGCAACCACTGAGGCATATGTGCCACTACTGCACCCTTAGGGTTATCGTGACATGCTGGTCGTTGTGACTCATGGACATCATAGCTGGGTAGGACTATTGTCGCTTCCATCTTTTGGAAGCTTGCACAGTGTGTGTTGTGGTGGTTTGAATAGAAACGGCCCCCAGCGAGTGGCGCCATCAAGAGGTGTGGCCTTGTTGGAGAAAGAATGTCACTGTGGAGGTGGGCTTTGAGCTCTCATATGCTCAAGCTAGGCCTAGTGTGGCACACAGTCTCCTTCTGCTGTTTGTGGGTCAAGACGTAGGACTCCCAGCTCCTTCTCCAGCACCATGTCTGCCTGCGTGCTGCCGTGCCTCTCACCACGACAATAACAAATATTGTCATGGCAAAATAAAACCAGTCCTAATTAAATATCCTTTATAAGAGTTTCCGTGGTCATGGTGTCTCTTCTCAGCAACAGAATCCCTAACTAAGGCATGGCACTTCTGGTGTCATGAGAGCCGGTCCTCAGGGAGGAGGCATTGAGTTTCAGTTCTAGCTCAGGGGCGTCCAGGCCCTGTGTTAGACATGCACAGTGTCTTCAGCAACAGGGACCTACTTTCCACCTCTGGTCTCCCATCTATTTTAAGAGAGTAAAACGTTTCCTCTTCCCTCATATGATTAGTGTCCATGGCCCTAGAAATGAAACCAGCAAACAACACAGTAACAGGATACAAATTTTATTTGATGTTAATACTTTAATTTTTGTGTGTATGTACGGGTCTCTAGAGTAGGAAAGGAAACACAAGACAGCAGCTGGGGAGGCCCTAGTGCCTGCAGGCCTCTCAGCAGAGGTGTAAAGTATAGAAACAGAAGACTAAGCAAAGTGGTCCTGGGAATTAGTACATGGGAGGACAAGGAGGAGGTTATTTCAGATAAGTTGTTGTCTCCAATCAGCTGTGCATTGGAATGAGACAGGAATGGATGGGCTTTCCCTGTATCCATTCCTCAGTTTACTTTTGTGTACCTTAATCCTCTAGTCAAAGTGGCACACTTTGATCTTGTCTATCTGCCGGGTCTGTCAAGGAGTTTGCGCTAGAGTGGCAGCGTCACAGACCCCTGTGCATCTAAAACGTTGTTAATATTGCTTACCTGCCCTCCTCCCCCTTGATATATTTATTTCTGTTTCCTCTGACAAGGAACAACATGGCTGCTTCCTTATCCCCAGTTTACATGGTTGCTGTCAAGTTTGCTGAGCATCAGCAGTGTTTTCTCCCAGAGTTTTAACATTTGCTTAAAGTAATCGCAACATCTTTCCGAGTCATCGTCGGCTGTCAGCTGGTCTCTGTAGTCTGTGGGTTATTTCCATTAGGCTCCTGGCAAGTTCAGGCAAGTGTCAGGAACATTAGATGCTAAGGAAATCGCCACCTTGTGATATTAACTCAAAGCATGTCTCATGCTTTGCTGCTGTTTTCTTTGAGTCGGCTTACTTTGATTTTTGTCAGCCAGAAATTTCAAAATTAAACGGAGCTGAATTAATCTGGCTGTTTCTATCTCCCCAGAAAGACAGACTTGCCTGATTTCAGCCCTCCAAGCAAACTCTTGCTGCCCTTCCATAGCCCAGGGATTGTTAGGTCTCTGACATGCCAGCTGATTCGGGGGTGCAGAGGAAGCCAAGAGCCCCTCTTACACGCATGCTGTCCTTACAGAGTTCTGCTCTGTAAGGCTTATGCACCCTACCATGTTGTAGAGTGCTCTGGTTTCTTCTCAGGCCTCTGTGCAGGGCTCACACATGCTGTCCTGTGTATTCCCTTTTGGTTTCTTCCTGAATCTCTGTGTGGGGCTCACACACACTGTTTTGTTGTTCCCATCTCCAATATGTTTCTGCATCTGCTGCGCCAGGCTGAGCCTGTCCTGTCTCTGTTCTTAGCATCCTTCAAGCCTGTATTTGCATGTTTATGTAAATGCTGAGTCATCTGGTCTACTTAAAACATATCTATAGAAAACAAAAAAACTGAAAACACTCGGTGACATTTCATTTAGGATGACTCCAGCACAGGCTGACTGACACCCTTAGGTGGGGACCCAGTGTGGGGTTCCATTTGTCCTTCTTCCATGCGGTTGGTTAAGACTGCACATGGAACCCGAGGCTTGACTGGATACATAGGATCATTCCATTGTTTCTCATCTTCTGAAGTTGTACCACTATTAAAATGTGCTGTTTCTCTCTGTGCTGTAGCGCTGGGTTCAGAGGTCATGACTGTGTTCCGAGAAATTTCCTGGATTTTAATAGATGGGATTGTGGCTTTACGTGGCAAAGGTGTGTGTTTGCGTGTGTGCTTGAGTTTGTGCATATACGGAAGCATGCACATCTATGTGTGTAAGGACCAGTGTGCATATCTGTAGTTGTGTGTGCAGATCTGTAGATCAAAGTAATCATTTCGCCCTGGGGAAGCAGCCAGGCATGACAGCGAGTGAGTGTCTGTGCAGGTCACTTGAGGCAGCACCCACTGGATGGTGCCAGTGGAATGCTGTTCTGCCTTCCCTGTGCTTCCCTCTGGCTACTGGCCTCTTGCTGTAGCCTGTTTCCTGTAAGGAACATATATAAATGTACTCATCGTTGCCTGCCAGTTTGGTTCCACTATCAAAAGTTACCATATGAAAGCTACAGGGACAAAGTTGCATCGGATTGGGGCCAAAAGATAATAGCAAGAATGGGGGGCAGGATTGCTTCCATTAGTGTGGAGAGGGTCATCCCTTCAGGGTCTCTACCCTGGGAAACACTGTGGTTGGGTATATGAAGAACATGCAGGGTCTTAACAAGTGGGAGAAGGGGACTGATGTCTAATGGATACTCAGGAAATGGACCCCAGTGACAGGATATTTTGGGAGGCTATCTGGCCTTGCCTCTTGCCTTTTGACCACAAAGACTCCACTGGCTTACCTCCATAATCATGGTGTTCTTGGTGATCAAGCTTCAGGAGGAAAAAACTCTGGACCACCAACATCAACCTCTGCCAATCATTCAGCGAGGCATGAGCCTTATGTTATTCTTGGGCACCCAGCTTAGGACCTCTCCATGCCACTCGCAGCCTGGAAACTGAGGGTATTTCCTATTCTCTTAGTGTCCGCAAATTCAGGTAGCTGGTTAAAAGCAGACTCAGTTGGCTGTGACTGGACATGCTAATTTGAGAAGACGATGCCATAATTCAATTCCCCAAGATGGAGGAGACTAAAGTGGAGCGTGGGTGATAACCTCACTGTCTGGCCATGCTCTGCTTTTGTGCTTGAGGGAGGGACTCTTGGACACTTAGCTGCCATTAGCCTCAGCAGGGCCACTTGGAGAGTGATGGAGAGGACCCTGTGGAGCTCACAACACCTGACACTCAGGGAATATGGAGGAGGATTTTAGGGGCTTCTTTTGTGTGCCTTCTGGGAGATAACTTCAACTGGGCACAGGGGGAGGAGGGCAAGGTGCCGAGCTGTCCCTGTAGAACTGGCCCAGGGTGCTACTTGAATACACAGCCTGGAGAAGGGGACAGGCTGACACTAGAGCTTATGTGCCCTAGGCTAGGGGCTGCCCTGGCTGTACCTCTGACATCATGGAACTAGGACTGGAAATATAGAACTGTTCCAACAGCAGTGGGCAGTTAAGCCCTTCAAGGAAGAACTCTGTGCAACTTGGACTTATCTGCACCCTCTTGCTCGCTTGTTTCTTTAGAGGACAGGCACTTCCTTGTGTGCCCTGGATCCTCAACCCCCAGTGACAACTTAAGCCTCCAAATCTTCTAATTATCTGGCCAAGTATGTTAGCACCGCCCACCCCTCCATGCACAAGTATCTGGCTGTCATATTATCTCCAAGGTCTACCCAAGCTTAGATGGTGAGATCAGAAGTCACCTGCCTGGTGGAGAGGGAGATTTCTATGAAGCTAAGGATATTCCTCCAAGGAATCCTGATCAAGTGTGCGGTGGCAACTATGATGACTTGTAACACCCTGTGGGGACAGACCATGCCTCCCTGGGGACCCTGGGGTGTGGAGGGTGAACCTGGGTGTGGCAGGGTGGATATGTGACTCCTGGGATGGCCTCAGAGCTGCAGCTGGATCCCCTGCAGGGTGGTACTGGAAAGGGATGTGCAGCCTTAGGAGCAGTCACACCAGGATGGGCATTGAGGGGGCAAGAGGCAAGGACCACAGCACTGATCTCCAGGAGGCCTCAGGAGGTGGTGGTAAGGACATCTTTGTGAACACTGGGTCTCCTGGTTAAGCCAACCTAGTCTCTGAGGGCCTTGGTGCTGCCTTCCCAACCCAACTCCTTTGAGCCTCTTTCACCCAGATTCCCTGAAGATATCCTGATGTGTGGATACTGTGGCCGTGGCCTGGGTCTCCTTGACAACATGCCCACAGTGGTCATGCAGTATGCTTTTGTTGCCCAGCCAGCTCTCTGTGAGACTTGCTTTCTCAGTAGACTGAAGACACAGGTTCCCATGCCAGCTGATGAACCATCCCATCAGTGCCCCCAGCCTCTCATCTCAGCAAGGCCCTGATCAGTCAGATTCTAGGAAGAAGTGTAAATCAAGGAGGTCTGTTTCTTGAAGGGCAGGAGAATTTGTCCCTCTGGTGGAGGTGCTGTCCCTCCATCCGGAGTATCACCATTGTGTTTCCTCAGGGCCAGGCCAAGTGAAGTAGCTATTTCTAATGTCACAGTGTCTGAGTCAGAACCTCCCTGCTCAGTGATCACTTGGTCAAGTAAAGCCATGTCCTGACCCAAACCCAGGAGGGACCAGGTAATGTACATTCTGACTGTAGAACTCTGTGCTCATTGTGTGCCTTGAGGGTTTAGTCACATAGCATCTATGTCTTCCACAGGGCTGCTGTATGGGATGAGGAGGGCATGGGAGGAATGTGCCTGGAGGTCAACGATGGACGTCAGGTCAGGGGATGGCGACAGAGCTCTTGGCACACAGTTCCCACACAATCACATGGATGCCCTAATCCATGATAGGAATTCCCATCCAATCTTCCAGCCTGGGTCTCCAGTGTTTTCTCATAGGCAGCAAAGCCTCCAAGAGCTCACTGGAGTTCTGTTTCCTGCAACTCTCATATAACTAGTGTTAGCATTGCTGGCCCCTGCTGTAGGGAAGAGTCAGGTGTGAGCCACTGATGCTTCCTTGTACAGATCTGCAAGCCCTGGGCCTGAGCCACACTCCTTGAGACACCATAAGTTCCCCTTACAGTAACGGCCTCATGAGTTCAGACTTGGGTCTACAGGTGGCATTGTCTGTGCCTACAAAATCAGCCAGAACCCTGTGCTGCCCAGAAGATGGGGAGGAAGTGTCAGCCCACAGCTTGGATCTAGGACTTTAATGTTTAAGCCTTTAAAAGGGTAGGAAAGATGACCTTGCTAGTTAGTGATATCAGCAAGTGTTTTGGAAAAATTGGAAATGTTTTGACTGAGGTTGGCTTTAGGTACATTTCTAAGGGCTCTAACAAGGATGAAAGGCTCAAATGACAGCATGCCAGAAAAGTCACACTTTCTGCAGAATCAAAACAGAGGTCTTAGTGATGGCTCCAGGCAAAGTTCCTTAATCCTTGGCCTTGGTTTGAGAGTCCTTCTTCTGAGTACGACGGGACGTATGTGAGAGAGTATGTGCAAGCACGCCCACGCAACTGTAGGTATGTGATTGTGTTTTGATGTGGTGTATGTGTATATGTGTGAGCACGTATGCACGAGTGTGACTGGGCAAGCTTGTGGATGTGTGGGTGTTGGGCCTGTGTGAGTGTATGCGATTGTATGTGTCAATGTGACAGTCACTTTCAGTTGTCATCGTAATACAATCTAGAATTCTAGGGAAATGAATCTCAGTGAAGGACAGCCTAAGTTAAGTTGGCTTAAAGGCATGTCTGCGACTTGAGTTGGTCCTGTCACAGACAGTCTCCTGGCACATCACCTCAAAGCCAGGTGAGAACAGAGTGTGTTGTCAAGGGCCTACTGATGAGCTAGTGCTGGTCCTCAGGAAAGTACCCTGGGCGGTACTGGGAGTATGCCGTGAATATGAATCTCTCTCCAGGGAACTGGAGAATGGAAGTGGCTCCCGTATTAATTTTAAACAATGACATCAAGAGGGTCTTGGGGGAAAAGGTGTCTCCCTAGCAGCCTTATTATCACAATCTGGGAGAACCTTTCACTATTTGCTGAAATATTCATAGAAGTATTAAAATTTAAACATTAGTAATTTGTTCTGTATTCATTATTTATTAAGCTTATTTTTTCTTTTGGCAAGTAGCTCCTGATCTTTTCCAAGGAAACAATGGGCAAGAAAAACAGCCCTGGGATCTCCAGCCAGTGAAATTAAAACTTAAATTGATTTTCCTGTACAAAGTGAAAACGAAATAATAAAGATGTTTACAAATGCAGACCGCTTGGAAGCGGAAAGTGGCAGAGCCCCTGGTTCCTCATTTCAGGAATGTAAATTTCACCCCCACAACTCACAGGGTTGAGCCTAGGGCTGATTTGCACCTGGGATTGTATCCTCGATTCCCAGGGGGACACCCAAAGCCTACTAATTGCTCATCCCTTCCTGCTGGTCTGGTGGGATGCCTGCAGGGAGAGACAGCTCTGCCACCCTCAGAGGACCCAAGGCAGCCTCTCAAAGATGGGTGGATATGGCCCCAAGGCTGCTGACCAAAGAGCTCACTGCACCAACTGAACAAGCAGCTCTGGAGAGCTTCCATGAGGACAGGACTCCTTATATAGAAGAAGGGCATGGGAACCTATGGGCTCCGGCTCCCTGGGCTGCAGCAGCAATAGCAGAGTTGGGGGGCTGAAAGCAGCACATAGTTAAGCACCTAGTCCAGGTACCTAAAGCCTAACCTGATAGGTCAGCAGATCTGCAGAATGCTCCAGGAAAGGCATCTCCTCCCTGGAGGCCTCAGTCTTTGCTCCATCCTCCAGAGTGGCTGTCTGGGTTTCACATGCCCCTCACCAGCCATTCCACCTAGGGCTAACCCTAAATGTAAGATGCTCTTGCCTGAGTCCTTTCTGAATAGGTCACAGCACAGGGCAGAAACCAGGACTTCAAATCTACCTCCTGCAGCGTAGTACACTCTGCCATTGCCGTGATCAGACTCTTGGAAAAGTGGGCTTTGAATTGCCAAGGGCTTAACCTGGGTTTCATTTGAAGATTTTGATAAAAAGGAGACCTGACTGCAAGAGGACAGAAACATAAGATGCTGCTGTGAGCAAGTCCCCAGTGGTGAAAAACATTTAGACCCTCAGCTACAGATAAGAGAAGACAAGGGAGCCACCTGTCCACCTGTCCCAGCCTTTAAAGGGCCATCAGGAACCAACCCTCCATGACTGCTCTGCCTTCTGAGTCCATATGGAAGATACTCCTCGCAACAGAGTCAGAAAGAGTCCTAGCTTCACATTCTGCAAGCAACGCCTCTACACCGGATTTATAATACTTTTCCTGTCCTCTCCTCTTCTCCCACTCTGACCTATAACTCGACTCCACAAACATGGCACCAGGACTAGACCAGTTAGTCATAGTTTCTACGATTGTAGAGAGACCATTTGCCAAGAAGTAGGAAAGGGGCACGAAACAATAAAAGCAGTTGCTAATTGTGATTGAATTGTGAGACTACCCCTAAAGAGCCTGAGGCTGCCCGGGCATGAGACCCAGTGTAGCCAAAGGCTCAGATGTTGTAGTCTACCTGCCCTGTTCTGCAGTGACTTGGGGTAAGGCAGTTGCTGCTCACACAGTGCAGAGACTGGAACCCCAGAACCACAGAGCCCCTCACAAAGGATTTCAAAGACCACCCAAGGCTCCTGCTCAGGAAGAGCTCCTGAGATGGCTTCTTGTAATTTGCTGGCTTGCCTTCCTTGCACCATGTGTGTGTGTGCGCGCGCGCGCGCGCGTGTGTGTGTGTGTGTGTGTGTTTGTGTGTGTGTGTGTGTGTGAGAGAGAGAGAGAGAGAGAGAGAGAGAGAGAGAGAGAGAGAGAGAGAGAGAGAGAGAATATGCAGGCTGGTAACAGAATACACTGTGCTAATTTGCTGCTAAGTGCTTTATTGTTGCATTCCCTAACAAGGACATAATTTTTCATAACCAAACCACAGTTATCAAAATCAGGGAAATTAAAACCAGAGAAAACAACTAATGCAAAGGCATTCAGATGCAACCAGCTGTCAGAATGTCCTTTGCATCTTCTCTGCACTCTGGGTCTAACCTAGGATCATGTGACCTATTTTATTTTTATGTCCTTAATGTAAGCTGACATTCAGAGTTTGCATTTCACTTCATCATAGTTTGGGATAAGTTGTGCTTCTTTAAAAAAATCTTTCAATTTCATTTTATGGTATGAAAATTTAAAAATTTGCTATAAAATGACTTATCATATTCTATTACTTCCTTGGTTATACTCATATTTTTAAATAATTGAACTTGGGGACTGGAGAGATGGCTCAGCACTTAAGATAACTGGCTGCTTTTTTCCAGAGGACCTGAGTTCGATTCCTAGAACCCACAAGGCGCTCTCTACTAATGATCTAATGATCTTTTTCTGGCCTCCACAGAAATCAGGCATGCACATGGTGCACAGGCATACATACAGACAAAATACCCGTACACATAAAAATAATAAGCAAACAAGCATATAAATCTGGGGGCTCAGTCGGCAAGGGCACTTGTCAAGCCTGGCCATCTAAGTTTATCTCTGGAAACCACATGTGGAAAGAGAAAGCCAACTCCCAGGTGGTCCCTAACCTCTATGCATGTGTATGCGCACATGTGAAAACAAAATAAAAATTAAAAGGTAACAGAAACTTGAATGGATCTACCTTTCCTTTCTTCTCTCTTTCCTACATTGTTGAGTTTTATTCTTATTTTCAGTGATTCCTTAATTCTACTCATTTGTCTAAATGTATCCCTAGGACATTACAACCTTGGCTGTGGAGTTTTGGTTACCAAAGCAACAGTTAGGGCTACAGGCTGCGCAGACAGCCAGAGCAACCAGGATCCTTGGGTGTCTGTGAGTGTGCTTGGGGAAGAGACTAGCCGTTGACTGAGTGAGCTGAGCGCTGATACACTCTCACCTGAATAGCACAAAAAGGCGGAGGAGCATACATTCTTCTTGGAGCTGGAGAACTCATTTCCTCAGACGTCGACCTTTGTGCTTCTCAGCCCTTTGGACTTGAACTGAGTTGCCATCTGCTTTACTTTTTTTTTTTTTTTTTTTTTGGTCTATCACTTATACTTACTATTTACATGTTGGTCTATCTCATCTCTATCAACTATCTGTCTATCTATCCATCTATCATCTATGATCTCTATCTATCTATCTATCTATCTATCTATCTATCTGTGACCTCTATCTATCTATTATCTATCAGTTTTCTATGCATCTGTGTATCGATCTTCTATCAGCCTACCTACCTATCCATCTATCTGTGCAGTGGTCAGGTTTCTCTGGAGCAACTTGCCTAAAATAATTGGTTTTGACTTTTTACTCTTTAAAACCACCCACGTAAGATGAAACACAGAGAGATTTTGAATGTTCACTATCAATTTGAAATATTTATAACTTTTATTTTTATCATATTTGACCCACAGGCTATTCAGAAGTGTGTCATCTAATTGTCAAATGTCTGGCAGGCTGAAGGTTTTCCTAGATAGCTTCCTGGCACCAAATTTTAATTTAATTTTACTATTAGAGAACATTCAACATAATTTAAATGTCTTGAAGTTTATTAAATTTTATTTTGGCTGAACATACCAACTAAGTGGGCAAATGTTCAATGTGCACCTAAGTCTGAAGTAATCATGAGAGTCCTGCGGGAGCCGTGAAGCCAACATGGATGGGAGTGTTAACTCACTGCTCTGGTTTCAGCTGTTTGTTCCATCAATCAGTAAAAAGTCTTGTTAGAGTATCCCACTATGATTGCAAATTCATATATTTCTTTTTTACTCTCTTGTTGCTTTAATTTTTAAATTATGTTATATGGAGTTTATTAAATGAGCATGGGGGGGGGAGAAGAAAAGGGGGGGTACCCCCAGAGAGACAGAGAAAGAAGAAGGGGGGTAGAGAGAGTAAAAGAGTGGAGAGAGCACTTTAATAGTTAAGAAATGGTTTTTAAAATTTTGTATGTCTTATTGATAAACTGTTTTTTCTGTAATATTGTCTTAAGTCTATTTTGCCTGATATTGAGTAATTAATATTAATTGACTATAGATTACTTTTTGCTCATTATTGACATTTTTGTCTTTTTTTTTTTTTTTTTTTTTTGTCACTTTTCCCCAAACTGTATCTATCTAAAATATAGCCCAAGGGCTGAAAAGAACCTGGACCACTCTTATAGAGGGCCTGAGTTTGTTCCCAGCACCCACGCTGGGAGGCTAACAAGGAGTTCCAATTCCAGAAGAGGGGATCTAACGCCCTCTTCTGGTCCTTGAGGACACCTACAGACACTGCATGGTGACAAAGCATGGGCCCCCACATAAATAAAAATAATAAAAAGAAATCTTTAGCCAGGCCTGGTGGTGCACACCTTTAATCCCAGCACTCGGGAGGCAGAGGCAGGTTGATCGCTGCAAGTTCGAGGCCAACCTGGTCTACAAAGTGAGTCCAGGACAGCCAAGGCTACACAGAGAAACCCTGTCTTGAAAAACAAAACAAAACAACAACAACAACAAACAGACAAACAAACAAACAAACAAAAAAACAAAAAGAAAGGAAGAAATCTTTAAAATATAGCCTCTTGTACTATAAAACAGCATTTGCCTTTTAACTTTTTCCTGCTTGTTTATTGTTTTGGCAATCTGGGGATTGATTTCTGACCCTCCTGCATGCCAGGCCAGCCCCGTGCCCTCAGCCACATGAGCCCTGTGGCCTGGCAAGCCCAGCCTTTTAGTACGGGAGTCTGACCCTCTCCAGCTACCGTAGCTGCTGCCCTGGCTACACTGTTGTTCCTGCCACCTGGCTTCTTTGTCTTTGCCTCTTTTGCTTTTCTGCTCCTTTTTCTCTGTCTCTTTAAAGGCCGGTTAATATATTTTAACTCTCCCGGTGACACTCTTCCTCTGCCTCTTTGCACAGTTATTATAATGTCTCCTCTTAGAGCTAAGAAAAATATCTTCGACATTTCCTACTCAACATCGTGTAAGCACTGATCCCCTTCCCCTAACACAGTGCAGCCCCATGCACTGCCTTCTCCTCACACACACTGTCTCACACTTTAAATCTGTATGAAGGCCATCCTCTTTGTATTAAATAGTTTGCATAATTAAAAAAATTTTTTTATTAATTTATTCTTGTTACATCTCAATGGTTATCCCATCCCTTGTACCCTCCCATTCTTCCCTCCCTCCCATTTTCCCCTTATTCCCCTCCCCTATGACTGTCCCTGAGGGGGATTACCTCCCCCTGTATATGCTCATAGGGTATCAAGTCTCTTCTTGGCAACCTGCTGTCCTTCCTCTGAGTGCCACCAGGTCTCCCCCTCCAGGGGACATGGTCAAATGTGAGGCACCAGAGTACGTGAGAAAGTCATATTCCACTCTTCACTCAACTGTGGAGAATGTTCTGACCACTGGCTAGATCTGGGTAGGGGTTTAAAGTTTGCCGCCTGTATTGTCCTTGGCTGGTGCCTTAATTTGAGCGGGAAACCTGGGCCCAAATCTGCCTATCATAATGTTCTACTTGTAGGTTTCTAGGACCCTCTGGATCCTTCTACTTTGCTATTCTCCCACGCTTCTCTCATTCAGAGTCCCAATAGGATATCCTCCCCTCTGTCCCAGTTTCCTGGTAAGTGAAGGCTTTTGTGGGACATGCCCCTTGGGCTAGTAAGTTTGCATAATTTTTAAATAACCGGACAGTAAAGGAATATAGTCCTTCACACTAACTTACATACGTGTTGCCTTTAGAAAGCTTCTGGTTGCCTTTGTAGATCCACTTCCTATTTTTAAAAATATTTTCTTATTCAGAGATGCATTTATTTTGCCATATCACATATGTGGTAGACACAGAATTCTGGACTATAAGTGTTCTTTCTACTGTCAGTTTCCCATAAGTCAGCCAGCATCTGGCTTGATGGACTTCTTGAGTCTGGAAGCGTGTTTTTCATCTTGGCCATATTTCCTGAAGTTTTTCCCCCTATCGTCTCGCATGCCCTTCTGGGACTCCATTTGTGCATTGCGTCAGGCCACTCACTGTTCCCCACTACTTTCAGAACACTTTCTCTCTTCCTTAGAGTGGACAATTTCTAGCGGTGCAGAGACTTGGGCCTGCCGATGAGTCACTGGGGCTGCTGGCATGGGTCGGGCTGAGCTGGAGTTGGGGTTCTGTGCTTATGGGGGTGACAGAGCCCCATTCTAGACAGGCATACTCATGGGGACCATGGGAAAGCTATTTACCCTTCTTCCCCTTGAAGCCAGGTCTCTCAGCTGCAGAAGCAAAGACTGTGGCCTGTCAGCTCTCTCAGAATCCCAAGGGGCAGGGGCAGGAGCCTTGGACCATTCCACATGCTGTGTGGGTCTTCAAGGACACATACTATCTCCGGCTTCAGCCCAAGATGTTGGACACCCCGATCACCAGCCTATGAGACAGGGTCTAGGAATCTTCAGATCAGGACCCTGGTTAACAACTGAGAGCATGCTCTGTGGCCTCCTTAGGACAGGGTGGTGCCATGATGCTTGATGCTCACTACTTCCTGACAGCTTCCCCATCCTCAAATGGAGAGGCTCCGTTCGATCATATACACGCAAAGCTTTGTGGTCACCACCACTAGGTGTGCTGACCTCTGAGACCTGCAGGCTCAAATCTCAGGCCAGGTTGACCAGGCCTCTCCCTGGAGCTCCCCTTAACTTAGCCGGACTTGTCCTGGGTGACTCCGGGGTTCTGGTGTTGTGGGTGACCACCCCCACCCCCGTACCTATATTGGATACTGATGACCACCAGGTGGCAGCAAAGGAAAGCAGCAGCTGGTCCTGGTCCGAGCTGACCTGGTGTCTGCAGATCTCCTCCCTTCCTCTTCTTTCTTTCTTTTCTCGATGTTTCTTTTCTTCCCTATGTCCATCCTCCCTTCACCTCTGTTTATCTGTTTCTGTCTATCTATTCCCTTCTTCCCTCCTCCTTTCCTCCCTCCCTCCCTCTCTCCCTCCCTCCTCCTTCCCTCCTTCCCTTTTCCTTCCCTCCCTTCCTCTCTCCCTCCTTTTCTCCCTTCCTATTTTTGAGGGTTTACTTAGACTTAGCAAATATCCTGCTTTTAGTTACATAACCCCCCCCCGGCCCCCAGCAGCTGGACAGATCTGTGTAAAAATAACACTTGTCAGGCGTGATTACCTTCCTGTCCTCTGAGCTGAGTTGCCTCACCTCCCTGCAGAGCTATTTAAAGCCAGGCAAGAGGCAGCCCTTCACCCACAGGCTTTGGGCCTATAGAAGGTTTTGGGCGGGGGGGGGGGGGGGAGGGCACAGGGACACCATCACCTGGCCACCTAACTATGGCTGTCATGCAGGAGGAAGGCCTTGGGAAGAAAGGGAGGGTTTAGATTCAGTCAGGACAAGACACAATGAGGTTTGAATGCTCTCGATGCCAATGAGTCTGGGAGACAAGGAGAGCCAGGCCGGTGGATGTACTGGGGGTGGGGATGAGCACTGGGTGCAGGTATATGTCTGCCAAGTGTTAGAGGCACAAGACCATGGCAAAGGCACCTCTGTGCTATTGTAAAGATCTGGACACTCAAACAAAAATGAGCAGACCTAAAGGCAGACCAGCACAGGGGCACATCCCCGGCCTGTCCCCTGCAGCCTGAGGCCTGCTTACTGTCATGGGAAGAGCACAAATGCCCTAGGCAAGACCCTAAAGCAAACTGCAGAGCCAGGTGAGATTCTGCAGTGCCTGAGGGGGATGGCAGAATGCTTGTCCACAAGCCCCTTGCTCACATTGAGACATTCCAGGATAGCAGCCCACGAGTTAAGAGGAGTCCAGAGGGCGCCCCCTGCTTCCTGTAGTCCCTGACCTATGACCTTAGACTCTGCCTTTCAAAGGAAGGGAGGAGTTAGCTGGCACTCCAGCTAGGGGCAAGACTGGGCTCAGGAAGAAAGAGATTGTGGCACAGAAGCTGTGGTCTACCTGGGAGTGGCCTCTTCCGTGTCCAGCCTGGTGGGACGTCTGAGTTGTGGCTTGCAGATCATTTCATATTTTACTGGCCCACTTTTGCTCAGGTTCTTACAGAGCAGTGGCCCGCAACACCCTTCTCACCCACAGCATCAGGGCTTTTCCCAGACCCCAGACTCTGCTTCCTGGCTCTCCTCCTCCTTGAAGACCCACAACTTGCCCCCCTCCCCTCAAAGACCTCCTGTGTTGAGATCAGAGGTCATGGGAAAGCTGCCCTTTTAGGCTTCTTCCACACACAGGCAAGGCCAAGGCCATCTGTCCATTCACCTCAGCTGTTTGCTCTCGGGTGGGGGAGACTGTGCCTGCATCAGCATCCCTGGAGTCAGTTATTGGGCCTCCTGACTCTTATCTCATGTTCTCAGACAGCGGACTTGTGCATCCTGGAACCATAAGAAGCTGCTTTCCAAACTGTTCCTAGATGAGGACAGAATTCTTGGACTACCAGGACTCTGGGACCATCTCAGAGCAGCCATTCCCTCTGCGGAGAAGCAGAAGAACTCCAAAGAGGAATCCCAAGAATAGGCAATCTAAGCTCTTCAACATAGACTGTCCAGGGGCTCTCGCCACTAAACTCACCTGGGCTAGGAAAGAAAGTGATCAGGTGACCAGGATGACCAAGCAAAGGGATGTGCAGACATGCTAGTACACACGCGCGCACACACACACACACAGGGACGCATGCATATACACTCATATGCACACATAAGCATAGCATACGTACATACCAATGTACATATATGTGCATGCACAAGCATACTTGTGTGTATACATAGGTAATGCAGCCTCATATATACCTTCATGCACATGTCTGTATGTACACACAACAGGCATGCATATACACACTGCAAACAACTCTGACGATGGTGGTGAAAACACAAGGTGAACGTGGGACGTCTTCTTGTCTGCTTGTGAGAATGTGCTACAGTAAGGGAGGGTTGCTTTCAAGGGGCAGATGGAATCTCTACCCAGTGATGGTGCTGCCCCAGAGCACTACGGACACCTGGCAGAGGCATGGCTGCCGGACTGTTCAAGTGTTCTACCTTACAAAAAAAAGCCTCTGCTGAGCATGGCCCAAGCAATTGCCACAAGCAGCATGTCAGCAGCCATTAATTTAGGCAGGAGCCCTCCAAGGATGCCAGCTTGGCAGGCAGATTTCTGATGTACAGAAACTAAACTGGTCTCCAAGCATCTCTCCAGAAAATAAGAATTAATTGCTTTTTAATTAATGTGTGCCACATGTATTCCTTTTCAGTGGCTGCAAAGACAAACAAAAAAATTTTAACACAAACTTGGTGGCTTTTGACAACCTAAACATACTTTTCCAATGTTCAGAGGTCATTGGCCCATCCAGGCCTTCTGGTGACCCACATTGTTAGATGTCTGGGTGATGGCATCCCTGGATCGAGAACCATGTCCACCTTCAAAGCTGATATGTTTTCAGCTTTCTCTCTATAGTCTCTGTCTCCTCTGGACTCTGTCTGTGGAACCCACAGGAGGAGTCCGGAGTGACTCCTGCCTCCAGGACAGCTGTCTGCCAGCTGTTCTTTATCTGTAGTGTTGGACCCTTTTGGTCTATAGATTCCATATTCTGGGTTTCAGGACATGGACATCGCTGGGGACTGCTGCCTTGCCAGCCACATCATGCTTGCTAAGTTGCTGTAACGGCAGAGAAACCCAGAGGATATCGTGTTATCCAGGTGATCAGCAGGGGACAAATGAATGGCACCGATATGCTTCTCTGAAAACAACCAAGGATAGCATCTGTGTTCTGGAAAAAGAAGCCATTCTGTTGTACAAAACAGAAGGACATAGCTCAAGACAGCTGGTCAACAGGAGCTCTAAATTCAAGGGCACTCAAGGAATTGCTTCAGCCCTGGACCCTGGTGACTCAAGTTCTAACTCAGCCCCAGACTTTGAAAGGAGTCCTTGGCTGAATGGGCCCTTCGGGGGTGGGGGCAGGGTCGTGCTAGGGCAGGGCTGCAGCACTGTGACATTGCCTGCTCTTGGAGAACACACTGGGATGTCAAGCATAGTGGGAACTAAGTGTTTTCAGCGAGTGATGATGGTCTCCAGGGAATAGATGGGGTCTGTTATTTCTGTAGCTTTCACATACATTTTATTAATTTAAATAAAAAGCTGAAGATGCTATGCATGGGGGAATCAGAGGCCGAGGGAAAGGTGTGTGATGCCGGCCTTGGGCAGAGCTTCGCACCATCCATCCAGTCATCTACCCCCAACCCCTTCAATCCCCACCACATCCCATCTACCCACCACCCATGCAAGCTACCATCCATTCATCTACCCACCCACCCATCAATCCATCCACCCATCCATCTACCCACCCACCCATCAATCCATCCATCCATCCATCTACCCACCCACCCATCAATCCATCCATCCATCCATCTACCACCACCCCAACGCATCCAGCCATCCCAATCACCCACCCACCATCATCCACCCACCCATCAATCCATCCATCCATCAATCCATCCATCCACCCATCAATCCATCCATCCATCAATCCATCCTTCCATCTTCCCATCCACCCACCCATCCATCCATCAATCCATCCATCCATCAATCCATCCTTCCATCTTCCCATCCACCCACCCATCCATTCATTAATCCATCCTCCCATCCTTTCATCCATCCATCCCTCTGTCTACCCACTTTTCCATCCAAGCAGATGTCACCTACGTCCTCATGAAGATTGCTCTGACTAAAACCAAAGAACCTGTGTATGATTACGTTAATCAGAAAGGCAGAGTGTGGGGTGCAGCTCAGGGAACGAGCATTAAGAAAAGTCAGTGATGGAGGACCTGAGGAGCAGAAAAGACCTAACAGTGTGACAGTGACAGATCCCTACTGGGCATGTGATGGTGTGGAAGGCTGGCTGCCACTCATTTTAAGTGTGAAATGGTGTTGAAGTTATTGATCTAATAAGAGTTTATGCCCTGTGTGAAATACACTGAAATATTAATACATGAAATTCTACTGTTGAGATTTGCTTAAGAACGAGCAGTTGGGATAACACCGGATGACCTCCACAGGTGATGAGGAATTCTTGGGGTTCGATAGTTTATCACACAAGCAGATTTGCTCTATGTCTGGGATTCCCTTGAATATATGAGAGAGAAAGCAGAGGGACACCCAAGACAGTGCGATCACCCAGGGGGCCTCAACCCATGGGGCTTGGGAGATTTATTTTAGCACTATATTCACCCACAAGTGACCATCCATGTCTCCTTGCCTCTGGCAGATACTCTGATGCCACAGGATACATCTTCAGAACTGCCTCCACCAAGAGGATGCTGCATGACCTATGTGTGCAGAAGGGGACCACACATGCTCAAGGTGGAAGAGGGGCCTTACCTTCCCTGTCTGCAAGCTAGTATACCCATGGCAGCCTATTCAAACCTTTAGAGTTTGTAGCTCATAGTCACTGCCTGATGACTTGATGCTGATAAAAGAAGGCAAGCTCCAGTATAGCTTCGAGCATCCTTTATTTTCCCCACTCAGTACATTCTGATCACTGTTTTCCCTCCCTCAACTCCTCCCAGATCCTTCACACCCAATTCCACACACTTTCTTTCTCTCTCTCCTTCAAAAACTAACAGGCAAATAAGCACACAAAAAACCGTAATTCTTAAAAAGAAAAAAAAAAAAAGACACAAGAAAATGCGTGCATGCGCGCGCACACACACAAGAACCATGAAAACAGAAAATGGAAAACTATAATATACAAGCAGGAGATCAGTAAGACAAAAAGAAAAAAAGAAAAGAAAAAGAAAAGAACAGACCTATAAGAACAAAAGTCTACAAAAATACCATTGAGTTTGTTTTGTGTTGGCCATCTACTGTTGGCTATGAGGCCTACTCTTTTTTTTTTTTTTTTTTTTTTTTGAGGCCTACTCTTAAGTGTGGTTTATATTCCCGATGAGTATATGCCATCAGAGAAAACTAAACTTGCAAGCAGGTGTCTGTCACAGATAGCTTCTCATCTAAAGGTGGGAGCCTGTGCCCATTTCCCCATTTCAGCACTGAGACCCTGTCTGGTTTAAGCCGGTGCATGTTCAAGACATGCGGCCACAGTCTCTGCGAATTCATATGTGCGTCGGTCTCGCTGTGTCTGGAAGACACTGTTTCCTTGGTGTCGTCCATCCCCTCTGGATCCTATAATCTCTCCACCTCCCCTTCTGCATGGCTCTCTGAGCTCTCAAGACAGGGGGTGTGAGGAAGACATTCCATTTAGGACTGAGTGTTCCAAAACTCTTTGGTGGTATTAATGAGAATACCCCCACCCCCATAGCTCATGTGCTTGAATAGTCTCCAGTGAGTGGAACTGTAGGGGAAAGATTAAGAAGTGTGGCCTTATTGGAGGTGTGTCACTAGGGAGCGGGCTTCGAGGTTTCAAAAGTCCATGCTAGGTCTAGTCTCCATCTCTGTGCCTCTGTGTCTCTGACTCTTCCTCCTCTCCTCTCTCTCTCTCTCTCTCTCTCTCTCTCCTGCTCCCTCCCTCCTTCTCCCTCCCTCTCCTCTCTCTCTCTCTCTCTCTCTCTCTCTCTCTCTCTCTCTCTCTCTCTCTCTCCCTCCCTCCCTCCCTCCCTCCCTTCCTCCCTCTCTCTCTGTCCCTGTCCCTCTTCCTCCCCCCAGCACCTGTTGAAGATCAGGAACTCTCACCTACTACTACTGACCATGAACCAACCTTCTGAAACTGTGAGTAAGCCTCCAATTAAATGCTTTATTTTATAAGAGCGGCCCTGGTCATGGTGCCTCTTCACAGCAACAGCACAGTGACTAAGACAACGGCTTTGCTCCTAACTTCCATCATAATAGGGACTGTAGTAGAAATATTAACTGCAGTAGGATGATGTATTACTCCTCCTGTAAAGGTGCTAACTAAAAAACTCATTGAAAGAGTAATCAAGCCAATGTGGCTGCTGCAGGTGTCTATGGCTGTGGCTTGATGGGTCAGTTTTCCATACTCTCAGTGTTGAGTGTCTCAAGTGTGCCAGGGGCATCTCACAGTTGTCCTGCTCCGACACCTTCTAATGTCAAGCAAGACAGGGGTTTGGTTTTGTTTTGTTTTAATAAGATCCCAAGAAAGCTGTTGGGGTTTTTTTTTTTTTCATGTTACTTTTGCCAAAGCAGGTGTGTGACCTCTTTTTTCTTATTAACTTCTTGTTCTGATTAGTTTACTATGTATAGGTTAACAGCAATTGAATGTAATATTTTGACATTTAACCTGGTGGGAAATTGGCAAGGTTTTCCTCTACATCTAATTCTAAAGGTTGGAACAATTTTAGAGAATATGCTCAGCTAATCTTCATCAACTGAACAGAGTACTGGTTCTTTAAGCTAGAGACTTCGGGCTTGGGGAAGCTGGGGCAGCTGGGAGCCCTGGTCCTCCATGATCTCTCATGTAGGTGGAGGTTCTGATCCTTGCATCTGTGGCAGGCTCTCCCAACAAGTGATCTGTAGTATCCCATTTTTCACAAAGCCCCAATTCCTTGCCCTGTGATCTACAGCCCTGCTTTTTCTGTCTTGATTTTCCTCAGACAAAGGTGTCCCCATGGGGTCATCAACTGTTTTGTACCTGCACTTCTTGCCATTTGCCCATCTCCACTGGGATCACAGGAGTAGGGTGAGTCAACAGCCTCAGGATCCCAGTCTCCCAGTGGCAGATACAAAGGATCAGAGGAGGCCATGGCCCGGGTCAGGGGGTCATGCTGGCCTGGAGAGGCAAGACAAGGCCAGGGAAGGGTGTACAGTGTCTCAGCAGCAGCTCCAAAGTGTGATTCTGGGGAACGTTAGTGCTATACCTCCCTAATGTGGGGTTTCTGGCATCAGGCCTAACTGCTGCCCTTCTTATGATCCTTTCACATATTCCTGACACTACACCAGGATCTGTGGTGGGAAATGAACACAGCTAGCAGGAGATTGTTGTATAAAGAAATCCAACGGTTTTGCTTCTGGTGTTGAGGAGCATGGCCTAACATAAGGAACTCTCAGAGCCTAGTCAGTATAAGCCCAGGTGATTCACAGAGGCAGCACTCAGGGGCCCCAGAGCATGTGGTAGACTTCAAAGGGAAGCTAAGCTGAGTTAGCAATGGCTGCCTGTGAGTGTTGGGACATCATTACAGCCACAGTGCATGGGTGAGGACATCTCTGCCTTGGCAGAGGTGACAGGCAAAGGGCCTTGGACACTCAGGCTGCCTAAGTGTGCATAAAAGAGAGGAGGCAGAGGAGGGAGAGGGATCTTTGAAGAAAGAGATCCAGAGGAGGGGAAGAGAGTGTTTAGACTGGTGCAGCCTTTGAGTTGATCTCATCTTTCCAGAAACAGAAGGACCAACAGGGTTGAACTGACCCAAGCCACTGCCTTGGGGAGGCAGAATCCACAGTGTAAGCATGCACTGAGAACTTGCAGCAGATGAAAACATTAACACCCTTTGGGGAATGTGATTGGATCTAGAGCCTGCACGATTTAAAACCTAGTGTTGCTAACACAATCCAGATTACTCAGTATGCAGCCATGAAATTCCTCCAAGACACCAGAGAGACACTAAAAGACCCCAAGGCAGAACCTGAAAAGGGTCTTTGATATAGCTCAAAGGGAGTAGGTGTGCCCACAGTGAACGCAACAGCGAGGACTATCAGCCAGGAAACTGATGAGACTGACAGACAGAAGCTCCAAAACTAGCCATATCATATTTGTATTAAGACTACCATGACCTGAAAAAGGAAAAAGAAAAATCTAATACAAAGAAAAGATGAGAAAAAACTGACAGAGAAAAGGAGAAAAGAGCAGTGTTCCAGGGAACTGTGTGACAACATTGACAGCCTAACATGGATGACTGGATTCCCAAAAAGTGAGATATAGTCTAGACATTGACAGCCTAACGTGGATAACTGGATTCCCCAAAAGTGAGATATAGTCTAGAGAGAAAAACTATTGAGTCCTGAATTCTGTATATGACATGAATCTCCATCAGCAATGAAGACACAATGAAGGCACAATGAAAGCCTCTACGGATAGAAGTGAGGTAGAAGGTCACTGAAATGTGCTTCAAAATGAAGCCTTGGAGGCTCAGATGCTTCCGAATGGAGTGCTTGGGAAACAAAAGGTATTTGCACAAACAATCTACTGTGTAATTCCTTAAAAAATAAACAAATGTGGCCAGCAAGATGGCTCAGAGAGAATAAGTTCTTGTACCCAACCTGATGACCCGTGTTTGAGTCCCTGAACTTACATGAAATAAAGAACTGACTCCTGCAAGTTGTCCTTTGACCTCCAAATGCCCAACCTGACACCCAGAAATACACACACACACACACACACACACACACACACACACACACACACACACAAGCATGGGTGTGGGCAAGCACATACAAATAATGTAATTTAAAATTGTAAAAACATATAATTATATAAACAAAAAATTGCAATGTTAAAAAAAAGTTAAGGACATGAAAACAAAGACAATAAGGGTGAAACCATCTGGCATATACAGCTATGGAATCTTCTACACTTTATGTAAAGTGTTGCAAGACATCTTTTAGGTTGACCGGGTAGTGAACAGTAAATATTGAAATCCCTAAAACAAGAGCTAAAATAACAGAAGAGGTAAAGAGATTTTGTAAAAAGAAAAAATTCAATAGAAATTAAATAAATTCTTAAATAATACAAAACAGATATGACGGAGAGTGAATTCAACCATATAAATAGCTATAATAAATATTAATGGAATAACTGGCAATCAAAAAGGCAGAGATTATAAAAATAAATAAAAGGATAAACAAACAAAACCAATTCAGGTGTATGTTATCTCTGAGAGATTGCTGTGTAGCTTTTCCCTGTTTTTCAGATAGATAGGGAGACTACAAACCGAAGGAATTACCCTACCAAAGTCCAACTTGTTGAACCAGGGAGCTCACTGAGGTGATTTACAAAAGTATGGGTGACTGGGCCAGTGTCACTGAAAAGTCCCACCCCAGAATGGATGACAACTCATGAAAATTATACAGATAGATTCCTTAGTCATTTTATATTACACCTTCTCCACTCTGGCACCTCTGGGGAATTTAAGCTAGGGAAGAATAACACACAGGTGGGGAAGACACGGTTGTGAGTGAGTGGCTACAATCTCTGGTGCATTTCTGGCCACCCCCACCACCTCACCAGACACTCTTCATAGGCTCCTTCTTGTGAGATCTCCTGCTGGTAACCAGAGTTGCTTTTATTTCAAGACAGCAACAGCCATGTATGGAGGAGGACAAAGCTCCATTATAGAGGAAAACTTCAAGTAGAATCAGAGGGAAGTGATGGATACCCAGATGGCAGTGAATGTGGGGAGGACCATATTTTGTAACATCACAAAAGTAAATTATGTCTCATTGCAAAGAATGTTACTGGGGTAAGAAAGGACATTCCAAATGATCAATTTTGGTTAATTTGTCTAAAAGACACACAGTTATAAATATTTATAGTCATAAAAATAGAGTTTCAAAATGCATGAAGCAAAAATTGACAGAATCAAAGAGAAAAGCATTATTCTACAGCATTGTAAGATTTGAAACCTTCTCTTTCAGCACTTGACAGAACTAGACAAAAAGCAACCAGTATGGTTTGCCCTTCATAGCCAACTGCCTTGGACCAGCTGGCACTTAAAAACTCCCTAGCCAGCACTGGCAGACCTGAGCCCCTGCAGACCCTCATGGTTTCTTCACTGTCCTTGACCACTCAATAATTTTCAATAAAGTTTAACTGGACTGACCCAGTACTCAGGAAGTGAATACCAGCCTGGACTATGTAGCAAGACCCTGTTAAAAACCAAACAACAACAACAAAATTAAAAGGACTAAGATCATACAGAAGATGCCCTCTGAACACAGTAAAATCAACTTAGAGATCAACAAGGAAAACCACAAATATTTGCAATAAACAGCACGCTTACATTACCCAATAATTAAATATAAAATCAAAAAGAAAATTAGGAAATATTCAATAGTAAATAATATTGAGAACACTAACATGAATAAAGCATAGCTAAAATGACACTGAGAAGACACTGTATAATGAAAGTTTATATTAGAAAATATTCAAAATTTATTATATCAGTAACTGCGTCAAGAAAAGAATAAAAATAAGCCTAAACCTAAAGTAAGCAGTTAAAAAGACATAAAACTCAACAAAATACAGGACTGTACATAGTTGCAAAAGTTAAAAAAAAAAAAAAAAAAAAAAAACGCCAATTCTTTAAACAAGTAAATTGACTGGGGACAGGAAGGGATACAGTAGAAAATGCCGGACCCTCACCTCTACTCCACTAACATGGTGTTCCAGTTTGATTTCTGTTGCTATGATAAGCACTATCACTGAAAGCAGCTCAAGGAGAAAAGGATTTATTTCAGCATCCTGGTCACGGTTATCATTAAAGAAAGCCAGGCCAGAAGCTCAAGGTAGGAATTGAAGCAGAGACTGGGAAAATGCTGCTTACCAGCTTGCTTTCTAGATTTCTCAGCTACCTTGATTACACATCCCAGGCCTACCTGCCTATGGATGGTGCCACCCACTGTGGACTGGGCAATCAAGAAATTACCCATAGATGTGCCCACAGGATAGTGGAGGAAATTCTTCAACTAAGAGTCCCTCCTCCAGGTAGGTCTAAGTTTGTATCAAGTTAACTAAAACTAACAATGATCTTATGGTTGGTAATTGACCATCACTGCTAAAGATGCAGGTTGGGTGTAGTCACTCAGGCTCGTGATCCAAGCAGTTGGGAAGAGAGGCAGAGGTGGTAGGATCTCTTTGGGTTTTAGACCAGCTATGGCTGCAGAGTGAGGCCTAGTCACAAGAAAAGGCTACAGCAGAAGGTATGAGGACAAGTACTTTGGAAAAGTTCATGTGAGCATGGGGTGGGGACCACTGCAAAGACACAGATGGCCGATAGAAGCTGGGCACTAGGCCACTGCCTGTTAAAAGTAACATGCGTTTTCTTCTCCCTCTGTCCCTGTGCCTCCTCAGTTGCTTTATTATGAAGCCCCAGATCCCCACATCAGGGTGTAAAGTGAGAATGTCTACAGAGTAGGAGACTAGGAGACCCTTGTGACTAACCAAAATAATGGGTGTCACCATGGGGTCACAAATGGCAAATACAAGAGAGGATTTTTACAGAAGACGACAGCAGCAACAAATAAGTCTTCATGCTTTCGTTCTCTTTTGCTAACCTAAAAATTACAAATTGTAGACGGCACACAGGTGAACAATATGTAATTAGCTCCCAACTAAATTGGCTGGTAGGATGCCCACTCTGATGTGTGGGTTGTGAGACTTGTTGCTCAGGTGGCTGTAGAAATTTGAAGTGTGCTTTTACTAAAACCGCTGGCTCTTTACCAGGGCCTCTAGGCCCTGATGGGTAACCGAACAGAGCAAGAAGCTCCTTGTCTCAATCTACAGGCTGAGCTCGCCCCTTTCCGCTGCCTTGACCCTTGACCCTGACTCTCCTGAGCTCTGCACTGAACAGATCAATCACGTGAGTGATGTTTTATCTAAGACCATCACACAGAGTGAATTTGGTCTGTTGACTGTTGGAACAATGTGTGAATCCTGTCAGCATGACCTATGTGCTTTGCTCATCTCAAACGCTGAAAGTCCTATAGCCCTCTCCAAGGCCAAGGGGCCTTCCAAATGTGGAGCTAGTATGTTTTCACACAGTTAGGAAAGCATTGTTTGAAACTGTACCCACAGTCAATTACCAAACTTGAGCCCGCTCCATAAAACCACTCAAAGCTTGCTACTCCCTGGGTAGAATATGAGCCTGGTCACCTCTAGTTAGTGCTCACCTCTTAGGGCTCAATTCAACCAGCACAAGCTGATGTCCCAATAGGAAAAAATCCTTGGCTTGTTTGTAGTATATGGACTGTTCTCATTTCTGCTGTTTCCAGATCCATCTGTCCAGCACTAGAATGGACAAACTCTTTGAATGTTCAAATGACTCACGACATTGACCCAAAATTAAATAGAAAGCATGAATAGCTTCATCTCTTCAAAGATGTTTCTCATCAAAGCCTTCATCCAAATGTTCATCCCTAAATGACGTGACTGGTGAGTACTCTAGGGCAAAAGCTTCCAGATAGTTATGAGTTCACCACAGCCTAAAACCCAAAAGGTCACAAAGACATTATTATAAAGGAGGAGGAAGCTGGAGAGATCGTTCAGTAGTTAACAGCACTAGTTGCCTTTCCAGAATACCCTGCTGGTCTCTAACTCCAGTTCTGTTGCCTCTTCTGGCCTCCAAAGGCACCAGATATACATGCAGGCAAAATATTCCTAACATGTGAGAGGAAAATAAAAATAAATATTTTTAAAGTAGAAAGAGAAAAATAAAAAGAAAGTTCTATCATCATTTTTCATGAGTATAGATGCAAAAATTCCTGACAAAATATCAGCCAAACTTCCCACCAAGCCCGGTGTTTTGAGTTTAATCTCCAGCAACCGTGTGGTAGAAGAGACAGCCAGTTCTACCAACCTCCACAAGACTGTTTTCTGGCCTCCAGAGGCACTCCATGGCATCTTTGCACCCACACACAACACGTACTCAGAATTAATAAACAAAATGAAATATATTTTTAAATAGTCAATAACACAATGAGGTTCAGTGGGCATGACCCTAGGAATGTAGACTTTGTTTAACATCTTTTTAAAAGTTGGTATATTTAGCCACATAAAAAGATAAAAGAAAAATCTTAGTAGATGAAAAGCATTTGATAAAACTCAGTAACCAGTAATAATGACTCATAGCAAAAACAAACAAGCAAAAACTCTCAGCAAAGTAAACTAGTTTACTAGAAGTAAAACAGATTTCTTATATCTTAAAAGTCCTCAGCCTTCCTGCTGATGTTGAGAACAAAATAGGGATGCTTGCTTTCACTGATTCTGTTCAGCTTTATCATGGAGGTTTAGTCATTGCAATAAGGCAAGAAAAGAAATAAATGTAGAAAATTTGGATAGAGGATGTGTCAGATATTAAACTGATAAGAACAGATACTACACTTGATCTTAGCCAAAAAGCCAAGAAGCGATACATATAAAGTTTGGAAGAAAGAAATAAGATTGATCCTTTTTACATGTAACATGATATATTATTTATGAAAAATAGCCATGAATATTAATAAGTAAGTTTGGCAGAAGTGCAGGATATGTATTTTAAGATAGTGTATTAGTGTATTTTAATATAATAACAACAAACATTTGGAAATTGAAATCTCAAAAAAAAAGTCCATGATAAATACATAAGATAAGTGTATTATAAACAGACGAAAACAGAAAATACAAGATAAATGCAAGATAAAGACATGAAAAATGTAGAAATAAATTTAAACATGTGGTTACAAAACCTCTTTTCTGAAACTTCAAAACATTTTGTGAACATGCGAGCAATTAACATTGACCTCAGTCATTTTCAAGCTATATCAAGTTTTCAGATGAAAATAATGTAAATCTAGTAGGCTCTTAGATTTCTCGTCATGGTCTATACACACAAAATCACATCTAAAGAAAAATCTCAGGGTAATTTTTTTGGTGGAAATTGACAGGATGGCTTGAAATGCATATGGAAGTATAAAATGCAAACAAACCAGAATATCCAGGTGATTTTTGTTGTTGTTTGGTTGGTTTGGTTTTGTTTTTTCAAGACAAGTTTTCTCTGTGTAGCCTTGGCTGTCCTAGACTCACTTGGTAGACCAGGTTGGCCTCAAACCTACAATGATCCACCTGCTTCTGCCTCCTGTATGCTGAGATTAAAAGCGTGAGCTACCATGCCCGGTCAGTGGTTCTTAAAGACAAGAATAACAGACTGCAGTCTCGATTTCAAAGCTGGCTGTGACACTTCGGTGACCCACGTTCACAGTGAAAAGTCAGACATATTCATCACTGCAGTGGAACACAGCAGGGTGGTCCAGGTCCCACATACCTGATGAGAGAACTGCTTGACAAAGATGCTGGAATTATTCCCCAGAGAAAGAATCTTCTCGAAAAAGCATACTAGAAGAAAAAAGCATCTACCCTTATTTACCCACACAGAGCTAACTCACAGTGGGCCATGGGCCATCATGTAAATACTAAGTCAATAAAATCTCCAGAGAGATACACAGGAGAAAAAATCTTTGCAATCCTGGGCTATACAAAGAATTCTTATCTGGAGTACAGCATTCACACAAAAGAAAGCTGTGACAAAATGCAATTTTATCAAGACTTTAAAACTTTTCATTAAAAGCTACCACTGAGAAAATAAAAAGGGAATTTATGAAAAGGAACAAGAGCCTCGGTGTGCATTGAGTATGCATTCTTCCTCCATAGTAGGGAAGAGCAGCACACCATGGAAAGGAAGATGCACACGCAACCCCGAGGTACACAGAGGCGTGCCCCACATCAAGGTTACCAGGAGTGGTGACACCTGCCCTCTACGTATGTGTCATCACTACAGCCAATTGGCTGGCTGTGCCAGGAGCTGAATGGAAGAGAAAAGTGATGTGAATGTGACTGGGGTGCCACATAGAGTGGCCACTTTTGGAAGCACTTTGCTTTCTACAGAGCTAGGCATGCACATGCGGTTACAATTTCACCCCTTCAGCCCCATCTGCCACAAAAGGCGGGACTCAGGGAGCTGTCGAGCCTCTCCTCTCCTCTCCCAAACTGAGAATGTCCCACCACACCTGGCTCGCAGCACTCCAGGGCCCACCCTTTCTCCAATAGGTCCATCAAGAAGCCAGAAAACATGGGGTCTCGAGAGTTGGGTTTCCGGCATGTGGGAGATGTTGAAGTCAAATTGCATATTGATGCAACTCAAGATTGATGACGACAGGAAGGGCTGTGGCTCCTGGAAAATGTCCAGGATCCAGAAGCCCAGAAAGAGAAGACAGATATCCCCAGGAACAGGAAACTCCCAGTCTGTAGGGATGCCAGTCATAGGTCAGAGCCACAGAACCCACACAGGACTTCAGGGTCCACTGGGATGAGCTATATATAGTTGTCCTGTAGTCTGGGATGCTGGTTCCAAGCAAGGAGGATGCCCCTTACCAAAGCCCTCTAATGGAGCCCTGCTCTCACCCAAGTCCAGACGTCTACTAGAGGCAGCTGTATAAGAGTTCAGTGGAGACATTTGTGGGATGACCTAGAACCTTTTAATGAAAGTTTTGTGTTCCAGTGACCCAACTCACAGTTGAGATAAATGACCACTCTCAAGGTTCTGGGTTTTCTATGATGTTCAACCCAGCCATTCCTTGGAAGGGTTGTGAGATTGCGGTCTTCAAATCCCTGTACTGTGGGGACACACGGTAGTCTTGGCAGCAATGGAAACCGCTGTCCAGCTGGTGCCCACAGGCCGTAGTTGCTGGCTCTTCCACCACTGTTTTCGACAGCGCGTTTCTGAGATCCCACGTTCTGAGACGTGTGTTTCATGCTGCCTGCCCTTAGGCATATTTTTATTCTTCAACTCACTGGTTCATGACCTAGTAAAAATCTTCACATGAATATTTTATTCTGATCAGACTTTAAGAAGGAAAATTAGGAAAAGGCAAACTCGCTGTGTCAATGTCACCCTGAAGGTTGGTGGAGAGGTCACGGGTCTCCCATGCCCTTGTATAGATGGAATCCAGATACTGCAGATTGGAAATTAACAGGACGAACCTGGAGACCCATTGGATTTTACTAAGTCTTTTTAACTTCCAAATATGATGTGATGCTTGATGTGGCAGACGTATGTGGCTATATCTCTGGACCATTTTACCTCTGCCTCCCTCTCCGCTTCTGTGTCCAGTACTGTGTGAGTTTTCCTGGCACGGTGTGAGCAATTGTCTACTCATTCGAGATAGGTCACTGATGACAAAGCAATGGAACAGTTCAACCCAAGTCTATCTTGATGAGCCAATGACTTAATGAGGTGACTTACAGGGGCATGGATGGCTCAAAGACACTATTGCATCCCTGAAAATCCCACTCAGCATGGATGATGATGACTCTTGAAAGCCGCTTCCCTGGGCTACTCTGAAGGACCTATTTGCCAGCCAGAGAATCTCTCACCAGCCATTGCTATACATACATAGCCTTGGGGAGGAGCCTTGTAAACCTTGTAAGTTTTTTTATTCTTTAAGAATTTTATACATGTATGTTTTGATCAAATCCAGCCCCTTGAATCCTTCCTTTTCACGATATCTGAGGCTTGTAAGTAAGGCTTGGCTTTGACAGTCAGAGTTGAGCGGGTCAGGGGCACAGCCTCACCACCACTGTGTCCTGTGACTGAGTCAGCAGGATAGAGGCTCGGAGGAGCCTGATCATTACCAAGGATGGAATGCTGTACCTGCTTCCACAAAGGCACAGGCCAGACCCCCATGCTCTGGGAAGGCCCATGAGAGGGGCCATGAGGTAAGTGGTGATCTTCAGTCACCACACAGAGCACCCCCAGAGAACAGCAGCTATCTGCAAAGTCTTGGTAAACAGGCTTTGAGCAAAGAAGGAAGAGAAAGGGAGGGAAAGCGGGAGAGAAATAGAAATGAACCTTTTTCTCTTTAGACTCAGCTACACCTAAAAGCTTTGAGCCCTGCTCCCTCATCCCAGGCAGGTCAAGGGAGATGAGATTAAGTAACCAGGGAGATGTGTCTTAGATCCTAAATTGCAGTGACTCCCTCGGGTGCAGAGATCCATACTCTGGCACCTACAGACACACACACACACACACACACACACACACACACACAGAGAAAGGCAGGCAGATCCCTCGGCCAGCCCCTCCTCACACTCATCTCCCCATGCCTGAGGCTCTCTGTTCTGCGCTGGCCAGGGATACAAGTTTCATCTCCATCTCACCCTGTGATAAAGATGTCTCGACAAAAGCTTCTCTACAGACCAGGGAAAGAAGCCAGCCTGCCTACCCACTGATGAGCATCAGGCGCAGAAAGGTATAAATATTAATTTGGCACAGTTTATGGCCGTTTTTTTATTGAGCCTTTCTCTAGATTTTTGAAGACAGATTTTGCCATTAGTGGCAGCAGCTGTCTGACAGGAAGAAAAGAAACAGCCTGTCCCTCCTATAAAAGTACCAATGATTTAGGTAAGAATAGCCAGGCACACCTTCTGGTGATCTGGAAATTTCAGTCGGCCTTTCCTGTTAGGATGGTTCCTACCCTGTGGCTGCCACTTCCTCTCACCTCTGCCAGCAGCAGCTCTGAGGTAGGGGTTTGACATGATGAGGGCCCACAGTGCAGGGTCAGAGGAATGCCCTCGGAGCACTGGTGAGATCTCAGCTCTTCACGTCCTGGTGGGTGCCAAATATATCCTTGGCAGGTGCAAGTGGACACAAGGCTGGCAAGAGGCAAGCATGGCCTCTTTTCTGTCCAATTTGCACGTCCCCGCCATGGAGGCAGCTGTGAGGTGTGTCCTTCTTGTAGGGGGCCCCTTGGAGACACAGTGTACCATAAAGAGAACAGGGTTTGTTTTCAGTACTATCTCCTGCACGTCTACTGTAACGTATGCCCTGCACTACACCAAGAAAGACCAATACCATAAGCCCTTAAAGCTCAAACAGCTGTCATGGAGGGTGCCTGTGTCCAGCCTGACTTCTCTTTGTGATGGATTTGAGCCCACCTCTCCATAAGAGCTCACGGGACCTGCCAAGTCCCCAAGTTGTGATCGCACAGCTTTGCAGGCATCAACCACTCCTTGCATGATGGCTTAGGTGCCTCTGCTGATGGAGCCAAAAGTCCCTCTCTCTCTCTCTCTCTCTCTCTCTCTCTCTCTCTCTCTCTCTCTCTCTCTCTCTCTCTCTCTTTCCTTATTAAGACAGAACTTTTCTACGTTGATTACAAGAAGTCTCCTGAGTGCTGCCTCCCGAGTACTGAGATTAAAGACATGCACCACCACTGCCCAGCGAGTGCTGTTTGCTAATTATGGACAAACCCTAGGGTGAGCTGCTGAAGGAGGGATGGACCCACACCTCTGCTCCCTAGGGAGCACCCACCTTCATCCTGAAAGGAAGGGAAAGGTGTGGTAGATCTATATCTCTGATTGTAGGTAGCTCATGGTGTTGGAGGCACTGGACAGGCCAGAGCTCTGAGGATAGCTTTGGTCGCAGGCTGACAGGGTACTGGCTGGCTGGGACCAGGCGGGGTGGCCAGTGACCATGAGCTGGTCTATTTGCTCCACAAAGAGGCAGCACCCATGGGCTCATAGGCCTCATGGTAGAAGCCAGTCTCTTCGCTGCCTCCAGAAGGTGCTGGCTGCTTCTTGGCCATCTGCAGAATGGAAGAGAACGCGCCCTGGTTTCCCTCTGCCTGAGTCTTGGGGCTCACTGCTTAGGACTTGGAGGTCTGTGGAGTTCTCCCATAGTCAGTGGTTGTGGAAAGAGAGTGAGTGGAAGAGAGAGGCAGGTAGAACAGCAAGAAACAATCACCATACAGCTGGACAGGACCCCAGAATGCACTGTGGAGACGACTGTCTAGAGAGCTCCCTTTCCTTTGGTAAGGCGTATGCTATTCACACCAAACAGACCCTATCCCACTCTCTCCCTCACTAATTGCTGGTGGGAATCGACACCTTGTGTGCAAACAAAGATGGTAAAGCAAGGCAAAGCAGTCACTGAAAATCGCTTCAAGCCAGTTGGGTGTTGCGACACAGAATGGCATGTGTCCAACAGCTCCTGGTCTTAGGACCAATGTTTTCTTCAAGAGAAGAGACGCAAAGGTCATGTGGCCTCTGGTGGCAACCTCAGCTGTCTCTTAGCTTCCATGGGGTTCACAGAGGATTCCTCACCTCCTATATGGAGCCGAGATCTAGGAAACCATAAACAACCCAGGGGGCTGATAGGAATCCTGCCCCTTCCCTGCAGACACACACTGCTTGTGGCCAGGACTCTTTGCACTCTCTCTCCATAATGCCGAAGAATGGAAGTGTTTCCTAAGAATAGCATGCCAATTTGATGCTGAAAACATACGGGAAATAAAAAGAAAGGTTACATTTTTACTGTTAAAAAAAAAAAAAAAAGAAGCACTTCATTTTTGCAAGAATTTGAGACCCACAGACCCATGAAATTGCATATCCTCTGGCCCCAAGCACCCTTTTAAATCCTGTCCACTCTTTTGTCACATGTAGGCATCTTGCTGTGCTGGCCTCAGAGCAGCCCTCGTCCTCAAGGCCTCTGACTGGTCCTGGGCCCCAGGTGCTCACTCTCAAGTCATGAAGACATAAAGGCATCGCAGATGCTGATGGGCCCTTTGCTGTTACCTTGGGGCAGAGTGTCTGATCATAATGAAGGGTTTGGGAGGATGGATTCAGGATAGGCTCAGCCTTGAGATCTCTTTTCAGTGTTCTCTTTGAAGGACTTAACAAAGGTTAGCAGACGTTTTCCTTTCTAGAGGCCCAGTGCTTCATTGTTCTAGAATTAACTTGCCTTCCCAGTGAGAAATCACTCATCACACTTAGAGATTAATGAAGGAAAAGCTCTTTAACAGTGCCTGTCTGGCTCTGGCTAATGTCCAAAGAGGATCCAGCCTTAATAGAGGATTTTACTAACTTATATGCACCTTTAGGTATATGCATTCCTATTAAGCTATCATCCTTAAATCTCTCTTAAGACCAGGCTCGAGGTCACACTGTGACCAATTTAAACAGAGACAGGATACTTCAAGTCTGGACACTTGGGCAGATAGGACATTTGCATAGCAAAGATTATTATTGTTGTTGTTGTTATTAATTTGCTGACTAAATTTTGTATTTATTGTCTTCACATTTAAAAAAACTTTTTATTGATTCTTTGTGAATTTCACATCATGTACCCCAATCCCCATGCCACTGGCCTTCCATATCCACCCTCTACCCTTGCAACCTCCCCTCAAAAAGAAAACAAAAAATAAGAAATTTTTTTAAAAAGGAAAATATTTCACCATGGAAACTATGGTGTGTCACACAGCACAGCCTTTGTCCCAAAAGCTTTACTTGCAATGTTCATTGCAATGAGTCAATGCCTCTGGCTTCTGCTACACCATCAATACTGGATCCTCACTAGGATTCCTCTCGGATAGCCTGTTGTCAGGGAGATTCCACAGCTTTGGTTCTGTAGGACTGGCCTCTTCTCAAGCTCCAGCAATTTATAGACGGAGTAGATATTGGGGTGAACCAACTCAAAGTCCTGACTCTGGGCCTGGTGGTATCTGAGTTGGTTAGCTTGCCAGGTCTCCTCTGCCTGGACCACCAGGACCTGCTCTCCTGGGTGCTGCAGGAAGAGGTGCAAGAGGTGGGCTGGCTCGCCCACACCCATGCTAATAGGGTCAGTTCTACTGTGCTGTCCAGGCAAGGGGCGAGGCCAGCTTTCTCGCAAGTGTGACAGCTGGTGAGGAGAAGGACCAGCTTTGCAAAGCCTTTGGTCATCAACATTGTCCCGAGGCAGCAGCCCAGTCAGGGACATCTGCATGGCCTTCGGTAGTGATATGAGCCACAGACATTGAGCCAGGCCTCTGCTGCTGCATGGTCACAGACACAGACATGGCCCTCACTGGCAGCATGGGCTGGGACTACAACCATGGCCCCGGTGGCAGGGCAGGCTACTCACATCAAGCTATTCTTCTCTAACCCTGAGTCTCCAGTTCTGCCTGTCTTCATTGTGCACAAACAGTTCCCCTTTGCTTTCTCTTCCCTCTCTCCAGCACATACTTGGTCACTGTAGTGTCTTTGGCCCGCCCACACCACACCAGAGGCAGGCAGCCTTCCGGGTGTCTTCTACCCCATCTGCCATCATGGCAGCGGGGGAGGGGGCCTTCAGAATTCTTTCTTTAAAGATTTACTTATTTATTCATTTATTTATTTACTTACTTCCTTACTTATTATGTATATAATGTTCTGACTGCATGTAACACCCGCACATCAGAAGAGGGCACCAGATTTCATTACAGATGGTTATGAGCCACCATGTGGTTGCTGGGAATTAAACTCAGGACCTTTGGAAGAACAGCCACTGTTCTTAATCTCTGAGTCACCTCTCCAGCCCTCAGAATTATTTTTAAGTACACCTTTAGTGTACTTTTCCAGTAGTTGTTACCCAGGTCCATTCTGCCCACCTAGCAGGATTATGATTTCCTGATAAGAGCTCTGGAGACTTAATGACAAACCAGGACTTAATGGTGGTTGTGACCCTAGGCTGCCCCTCAGAGGCGTGTTCTTAGATAAGAGGATGGGCTAATGGCTGCCTGTGAGTCAGAGCTGTCTCCTTTCTATGGGTCTGGAGCCTAATTGGAGGTCAGTCTTGGTGAACAAACATTAGCAGAAACCTTCCCAGCAACCCTAAACTTTAACTATGGCACAGAATGTTCTTTCCTATGGTTTCTAAGAAGCCTGGTCAGTAAACTACTATCTTCCAGTCATATTGGAGGCAGTGCTCCTTTAGCTAAATTCTATTTTGTGTGATCTCATATTTCTAAGTGAGCTTAGTAGTAAATCCTCTATATCATCAATGTTATTGCTTCAAGTTTCTCTTGCATTAACATAACTGAGGTGCTCAGGGACTTGTCTCTTGGTGGACAGAGAGAGAGAGGGGGGGGGGGCTGGTCCCTACCTAGGCAGAGGAGACAGAAGCTTTGGGGTTTTCACCTCAGGCCTTGCAGAGCCAGGGGGGCTCAATTGTGACATTGTGTGTCCTGGGATCTAAGTACTCAGGAGTACAGAGGCGTATCTGCTTCGAAGATCTGATGGAGCTCATCGGTTCAAAGTGCACTCTCCTCTTTAGTTGTCAGAAAGATCCACATAGAAGGGACTTTGCAGGGCCCCCTCTGTGCCCTCATGTGTGGCTTCTCCCTTCTAAACACGCTAATAGACAAGGGAGGAAATGTTTGGAAAAGCCGTATGTTTGAAGCCACAAACCAAGTCTTAGAGAATATCTTTCTATTCTTCCTTCACAAAATACGTCCCGTGTTTCTGACCCACCTCTTATTGACCACGGCATTTCTCAGTTCACAGTTATTCATTTAGCAATAGCGATGATGATGGTGATGGTGGCATGGTGATGGTTATGATGGTGGCAATGATGATAGTGATGGTGGTGACAGTGACGTTGATGGTGGTGATGATGGTAGTAGTGGTGATTAGGATGGTTGTAATGATGCTAGTAATTGTGGTGGTTATAAGGATGATAGATAGTAATGGTGGTGGTGACTTGTGATGTTGATGGTGGTGACGATGGTGGTAGTGGTGACTGTTGTAATGATGACAGTAATTGTGGCATTGGTGGTGGTGGTAATAGTGACATATAGTAGTGGTTATGGTGATGTGGGGAAAATGTCTTTTCTGTCAAATGAATGCAGGTATGTCCCTGTTTTCTCCTATGCTGACTAATTTTATATTGACTTGACACAATCTAGAGTCATTTGAAAAGAGAGAATGAAAAAAGTGCCTCCATAAGATTTGTCTGTCGGCAAGTCTGTAAGGCATTTTAAAATTAGTGGTTGATGTGGGAGGCCCACATATTGTGTATGGTGCCACCCCTAGGCTGGTGGTCCTGGGTCCTATAAGAAAGTAGACTGAGCAAGCCAAGAAGGAAAAAGCCAGTAAACAGCACTCCTCCGTGGCCTCTGCATCAGCTCCTGCCTCCAGGTTCCTGCCCTGTTTGAGTTTCTGCCATGACTTTCTTCAATGATGAGCTATGACCTGAACGTTGTAATCTGTAACAAACTCTCCTCTCCATGCTTTTGAGCATGGTGTTTTATCACAGAAATAGAAATCCTAACTATAACATCTCCCCAGTACCCTGACATTCTTTCTTTCTCCACAATTCCCTGGTATACATGCCAAGCTGTCTCACACCTTAGTTACCAAACATGCTTTCTCAAGGCCACTTCTTCCCCATAGAAGCTATCTAATTGAATATACATAAGACTGTCAACCAATGAGGATCAGCTAAGCATCCTTCTGTGCTTTGTTGCGATTTCTTAAGTGGTGGCCTCTTGATTTGCAACCCTTATCCTATTTCCAACAGTGACAATGGTGGTGGTAGTGTTGATGGTGATGATGGTGGCGGTGGTAATAATGGTGATGGTGTTCATAATGGTGATGGTGTTCATAATGGTGATGGTGGTGTTGATAACGGCGGTGATGTGTTCATAATGGTGATGGTGGTGTTGAAAATGGTGATGGGCCGTGATGATTATAGCAATCATTCCTATTTATCAGGACAGTGGCAGTGACAACAGTGGCAGTAGAGACCACAGCGCTCGGTGCTTATTCAAAAATTCCTGCATGTCAGATTGTGCTAACAAGCCCTAGTAGCTGTCAATGCCTAGACGTGGCCTTCATTCTCCTCCGTTCAGTTCCTAGACGTTGTAGATGTACCTCTGAAACTCCACAGCTAAGACCAGCATGGTTATGGCCAAGCCAGTCCAGGGCCACTTGTGACTGTATTGTACATGATATGAAAACAAACATGTTTTCTGCCCTGACAATAACCCTGGCCAGCGGAACACACTGCCCAAGGGCTCCAATGTTCTCAGACCTGGAAGAATCGGATTCTCAGAAACCATGCCTACTTCAAGCCACAGGGATTTTCTGTATGAAATCTCCAGAGAAGTATCACAGCAGAGGAGGTAGCTCCTGGAGACAGTACTTAAAGTAAAGGCAGCCTCCAGCCTTGAAGCTACACAGGGAGAAACAAAGTCAAAAATGGGTGAGAGTGAGAGCTGGGTGAACTGGAAGAGTGGGGTGAGAAGAGCTATTCTGCCTACATTGCTTGTATGAAGGCCAGCTGAGCTAGACAGACATGTCTCCAGATGCAATCAGCGGGCTCAACCAGACAAGCACATCTTCGGATGCAGCCAAGAGCTCCAGATAGACAGGTGTGTCTCCAGATGCTGTCAGGGGGCTCAGCTAGACAAGCATGTCTTTGGATGCAGCCAGGGGGATCAACCAGACAAGCATGTCTTTGGAAGCAACCAGGAGGGTTGCGTGCAAGACCTTACATCTCAGCTCAGGGTGGCTTGGGATGGAGGAGGCTGGGCAGGCAGTTGGAGCACCAGGATTCCCTAGGGTCTTTCATCACCTTTGCATGCTGCCGCCACTCATTCCATCTGATGATAATGCTAAAGTTGGACTATGCAAAACTTTGAAGTGTTCACCAATATCTCAAAGCTACTGTCTAGTGTTAACCTCTGGAATGCTGGGTTCAGCAGGACATGGGAAGGACACTGGCGGTTGCAGTTGAAAATCCATTAGCATATTCCTTGGGCAATGCAAACCTCAGGTGTGACTTAGAATGTGCATAGGCATATATGTATTCCTGGACCTCGGCCTTCCACACAGGCCTCACTCAGTCAGTGTTTCTGGCCAGTCTGGGCTCAGGAACAGCTTTGAATGGCACCTGTCTTTACAGCTAGAAGTACACCATGTTGTGCTAGAATTCATGCACTGAGAAACACAGTCTCAGGTGACTGACCTGCCCACAGGTTTGCTCACGACCATGTTTGTAGCTCTGAAATCTCTTGGGTCTAACGTAATGCGTAGGTACTGGACAACACAAGGCACATTGTAGTCACTGGCCAATTGAGTTATAGAGAAAGATGGACTTACGTAGCTAGTGGCCAGAGTTGTGTGTTAGCTTTGCTATTGGCTTCTGCCTGGCTGTCCTGTGTAAGGATGAGTTCTTTAGGATTAACTGTGCCTTATATAGATGGCTTTAAGTTATTACAGGCTTATCAATTTTCATTGCAAATTCTGAAATCATTTCATTACACCATGACTGTGCACTGATAAAGTATGTTCTCTCCTAACCTTCAAGCAACTGTTACTTCCTGGCATATTTTATTGCAATTGGTGCCAAGAGACAGGAGGGAGCTGGTGTCTTCACGGTTGGGCAGGGAGGGTATGGTGAGCCTACAGGGTGTGGCCTCTCTTGTGGGCAAGCATCCTGGAGACTGAGTCCCCAGGGGAACAGGTCACAAGTGCGTTCCCATGAGTGGAAGATGAGCCACTTCACAGAGTGAGCACATCTAATTGAAAGAGTGCATTTACATGATTACCATAGCAATGAATGAGGATACAGGACACGGGTATGCACAGTGTCACTTACAACTCTGCCTCCTTAACAAAAGTTGGCATATATTCTGCTTCAAGGGCTCAATGGTGAGAACATCAGGATTCCTGGGCCACATAAGATCTGCCCCATCTACTCAGCTTTGTATAATTGTTGCATACCACCTAGGAGTGGCCGCATGCCAACATATGTGCCCTTAGAAGGCACTGTGCACTGCTACCTTGTACTCAGGTGTGCACTGTGTGACTACTGCCAGGTCCTTGATACCCATCTGTATCCTCCCCACAGAGGTCACTTCTCTTGGGCAGCCCACCCTCCACCCAAAAATGGAGAATGCTGTGATCCCCAACTTTCCCTGCTGCCCACTGGATCCTGAACAGTGGTACTATCTGTCCCCAGATGGTCCTAAATCCCTGCTGTTAAGGTATTTTCTCAGAAGCAGCTTCATTCTGACAATGGTGCCTATGGTTCTGGGCCTATTCTACCTGTGTCTATGGCCTGGATTGGTCACTGTCCTGCCCAGCTCCCCCACACTGTCCTCATCTCTACCATAATTCAGCCATCAAAAAAGTTCCATCAGAGATGTTGAGTCCATCTAACTTTGTGTGGCCTTGAAGGGACATGTCCTGGAGAGGAGATACACCTGTGGAAGGTCTACTTGATTCAAAGTCCCAGGGATGAATCTCCTCAGAGAAGCTGTAACAGTGATGTCAGAGGCTGTTGTTGCAGGGTGAACTGAGGGCAGCATCCTTGGTTCTGCAGTCACTTGCTTTGAGGATGTCACCATTCAACACATGGCCCTGTTGCATCTCCAGCTGAGTGTCCCAGAGCATCAGTGACCATCCCCAAAAGGGACCACTGGTTAGCAAGAGCTTCTACAAGCAGAGGCTCTCCAACAGGTCAAAAACAGCCTTTGTGCTGAGGCTACTCTGAGTCACACAGTGACTAGAGACATCTCTCCCATGCCTTTTCCATGAGCAGCTTAGTAACTGGCCACAGCACCAGAAGACCACTGGAGCCACTGGGAGACCAGAGCCTGAGGGCACACCTTCTTTGGCCAAAGAGGCCAAGATTGTCAAGATCCCAATATCAGGGCCTGCAGCACCAGGGCTAGACAATCAGACAGTTTTAAGTGCCCTGCTGTGCTTCAGGATGAGGTCAAAGCTCATGTTAAAGTGTCCTTGGGGTCTCAGAGGAGCCCACATCCATGGCATCAACAGACTAGTGCTCTCACCTGTCTTGGCTCACTCTGCCCTTCAATTTCCTTTCCTGTCCTTGAAGAAGGGAAAAGGCTTTGGACATCTGAAGGCAGGGTTACAGCCATGGCAAGACTGCTAACCACATGTGCATCCTAGTGACTTGGTCCACATCTTGGCCTTCCAGATGTGGCCACTTGGGATGGGATCACAGAATCCTCTCTGATCCAGAGTTTGGCCCTTTTTCCATGCGATGCTGTTCAAGTTGGGGTCTCCTCCCCATTGTCTCCTAACTGTGCCTTTGGTTATTTGGTTAGCAGGAACCAACATCTCCAGGGGCCATTGGACCTTTGCTTTTATGACAGTTGTAGGGCCTTTGTGGTCTGGAGTCTTTAAAAAAAAAAACTTTATGTGTCTTTTTATTATCATTCAGCAAAATCAACTGCTGTCTTCTTTGGCTCTGTGGATTTTAGCACATGTGTGGATTCTTACACTGCAAGATCACCAGGGCGCACAGAAGCTATCAGCAGCATCTGACCTGGACAGTCACCCTTGCACATCTCTCCTGAGTCTGGCATTGTCTTTCACCCTCTACTGCAGCTCCTGTGGGGGAATGGGGACCCTGCAGGCTCTGATCTTCCTCGGGCTGGCAGTTTCCATTTGGATCTGTTGTGTTGTTGTTGTTGTTGTTGTTGTTGTTGTTGTTGTTGTTGTTGTTGTTGTTCTTCTTCTTCTTCTTCTTCTTCTTCTTCTTCTTCTTCTTCTTCTTCTTCTTCTTCTCCTCCTCCTCCTTCTTCTTCTTTTCATCCACAGTACCCAAAGAAGAAATAGGTGTTCCTGAGTTCTACTGTCTCCCTAGTTGATCTATCCCATGGACATCCTAACATCCTTCACCATGCAGCATCTCCAGGCTGAGCAGGGACATAGGAGCAGACAGACAAGCAGGGAAGCCTTGGGTGGAATGAGTGTCACTTGGGGTTATAGAACAGCAGGAAAGAAAAGGGACACCATGTTAGTGGATCTTCCCACTGGGAACATGGCTGTCCCTCTTATGGTCTGAGTCTTCCTGGGTCTCACATCCCGGCATGGGCCATGCTCAGCATAATGGCAGCTCTCAGTTCTGTACACTTGCCTCAGATCCTGGTCCGAATCCATTGGCTAGGTGAATCAATCTGTCTAGGCTAGGTATAAGGTAGGTGAGTGGCAGAGAGGAGGGAGGGGGCTGGGTTCTATTGGCCTGCCTGCTTTTATGGCCTAGAAGGAACAGCCATGCTGAAATGAGCCAGATGGGGAAAGAGAGGAGGATTGTGGAACGTGCCCTGGCCATGGGGTGCTGAGAGGCAATGTACTTAGCTCTTCAGATGGAAGCCAAAGAGTAGTCAAGCAGAAATAAGACAAGAAGGGGCCTCCCTCATTCTGTCTTGTTTGTATGAAGAGGAATGAGACTTGGAGATATGCTTTCTCCCTCAGGGACTGCTTCTCCTGGTGCAAAGCTGCAGTGTCTGGTGTCTGAGGAAAGCTAGTGGGGTGGGGGAGCTGTGTCAGTCATCTGCTGCTGGTGACAATCCACCCCCATCTCCACCCCAGGGAGCTTCCTGAAGCATGGACCCAGCTGCAGGCTCCTGGCCCAGCTTCACTCAGCTCATCAATGGGTTTCTACTTTGGCATCCATCTGACACTGGCAAACACTAAGAGACATAATGTGGCCTTGTCTACTTAGTTTTGGAGGTGGACTGCTAGGGCCAATGTGAAGGCCTTCACCTCCTACAATGGTGTAAGGGGATTTTCAATGTGAAAACTGGCAGAGGGTGCCAGTGGTAGTTCACAGGTCCCCAGCCCATGAAGCAAAGCCAGCCAGGCCAGCCCAGGGAAGGGCTGTATATGGAATCATCACATCCCATACGGACAGGGAGGGACAAGGCTATCTTCTGCTGGTTTGGAGAGGCCACAGCTGGCTAACCAGGTTGAAGCCAGGTCTCCTCACTCTTAGCATAGTTACCATGTTCTCTTTTCTCCCTCTGAAAAGCATTGGCCACACTTCCCAGTCCTTTGTCTCCATCCTGCCTGAAGTCTTCCTTATACAGAGGGCAAGAGCTCCCTTGCCTCGGATGGATTTCACAACTGTGTTCAGCATAGCTCTGTGCCCTGATGAGACCCTGATCATAGACGCAAGTCTGTGTGTGCATGTACACACCCCGGGCCTCTTCCAGTGAGCCTTGAAGGTGGGTTAGCCTCAAGGTCCCCATTTCTAACCGTATAGCAGGCGAGCCTGATCTCTCTGCATCCCACTTCTCTTCCTATTGAGTTTCAGACATCTCTACGCCAGCCTCAGAGAATCCCACACCCAACACCCCAAAAGGAAAAAGGCACTGTGTAAGATCCTGGTAGTGACCTGTATCCACCTTGGTCAAGCCTCTTCATTTTTGTTTTTCTTTTCTTTCCTGCTTTCCAGTTTCTTATGCCATTCCACCCCAGGTCTGTGTGCCACCATCCCATAAGCTTTGCACCAACCACATTTCCTCTCAGCTCAGACAAAAATCTATGCCTCACAGCCAGCAATGGGATTTTAAAATTACTCTCTTCAAATAGAGTTTGTGTAGATAGAAGCTCTCTCCAGAGTGGAGAAGAACACTGAAGAGAACAGCATCTGCCTGGAACCATCAGTGCAGCCCGAGGCCTTTCCTCACTCGGGGTGACAGGGTCCTTGGGCCCAGCTTGTGCTGACGTATGCTGTAACCTTACAGTGACTCTCTTCCTGGCCCCATCTGATCCGAGTCGCTTGCGTAGAAGATGAGCTAGTTGCCTCTGGGTCAGATCACAGGCAGATGCTGCATTGTTCAGAAGGTGAGAGCCCAGGGTGCAGGTGGAGAGGGGATATCTGGGGCTGTGAAGTGACTCTGACACCCCCCCCCCTTCCAGCGTCACGCTGATCTCATTTCTTACATCTGGCCTTTTGCATCTTGGAGATTCGGATGCTGAATTCATTTAGAACACACCCCCTGGCATTAAATGTTTGGGCTTTGCAATTACAGGGAGATGATTTGGGGGAGCTCATAACCAAGGAACTGGCAAGTCTGTAGTTTGTCTGATCTGAGCGAGGTTTAGATGTGGCATGTTAATCACACCCTTCCATATGGCCTAATGGAAGACTGACATTTTCTTTGTGCCAATGACTGATTAGAACATTCCTTCTGCAGGCCTTGCCCACCAGGGGGCTCTGAGCCACTGCCTCTTCCTCAGATGGTTCTGCTCCAGAGGCTGCTGGTGAGACAGTTTGGTCCACCCTTGGCAGCCTCTTCTCCGCCAGGAGTCAGATCAGCACATGCACAGGCTGCGAGTCGTCTCATGTCTCACCCACAGTCACACCAGCACTTGCATCCAAAGCTTCCTCGTGGAGGCATTTAGCTGATGCCTTCCTTAGTCACCTCTGCCAAGGCCTTCTTATCAATTTTAAGGGAGTTTCTGAGACCTCTCCTCATTCATTCATTCTCTCCCTCCCCCCCCCCCACCTCTCTCTCTCATTTCACTTGTGTATGTGTGTGTGTATATGTTTGCATATTAGCAAATAGATCTGAAAACATCAACGTCTTCCTTGATTGCTCTCAACTTTTTATTTACTGAGGCAGGGTCTCTTGCTGAACCCAGGGTGCAGCTCCCTGCCTGCTGAGTTTTTCCATGAGTTCTGAGAACCTGAGCTCAGATTCTCACTTGCAGAGTGAGTGCTGTGTTCACCCAGCCCTCTCCCCATTTAACCACACCCTTTGAGTCATCCTTAGCCCTGGGTCTCTGTGCAGGCAGGAGCTTTTCCTCAGTGTTCCGTACACAAGGAGCCGATGTCTCTCTTCGATTGGTCTATGTGACACTTACCCCCTCCTCACAAGTCCTCAAAGTCCCTCACAAACTATCCCCTGTGGCCACTCTGAAGAGGACAAGGAGACAGTGGGTGACCATCAGTCTTGTCCTCATAGCTACAGAGGTCACTCTTAATTTCTTCAGGCTATATTCTCAACTTCACTGGACACAAGAGTGATGGCAGGCCTCAGCTCAGTGCCCCATAGCCATGTTTGTACATCAAAGATTAGACCTCCATGACGGTCCTCTTTGCCCTGGGAAGTTTTTGTTGTTGTTATTTTTTTTCATTAAAAGCTGATTTTTATTTCCGGTTTGCTGCGTTTGGCCTTTCAAAGTGATGCATTTCTCTGAATTAGCCCTGTGAGTCCCCATCTTTTCAGTAAGGTCGTTCTGTAAACAAAAGGATGCCAATGGGTAGAGGGTGGAAATTTCCAGAATCCCATAGGAAGGAGAGGTTCTGTGAGTCTACTATAGCGAACCCTTGTCTTTCCTTACTCTTGAGTTGCGTTTTGTTCCCAGAGGGCCAGAGAGAAGCTCTCGAGGCCAGCACTTCCCTCCTTCAGAGCTTTTCAGAAGGAGTTTCTGAGCAAACCAGAAAGCTGCGGCGGGAGGGGTAGGACTTTTCGCCCTGCACTCTTCTGGTATTTTCATTCTTCCTTCGCTGTCTTGTGGTTCCCTGGAGAATGCAGCATGCAGCTGGACTGAGGCAGGAAGCTGAGCTGAAGGGCTTGAGATCCAAGATGTACAGAAAGCTGCCATTTCGTTGTCTAGTGGACTAACCCTGATTATCATCAGAAAAGAGGCTACATCCAAGCTTATGGCTGGCTTCCAGACTGCTGTGTCTTATCACGGACTTACTAAGGATGTGACCTACCCCAGCCTCCCACTTCATCTTCCAGCCTGTGTCTTCTGAGCACTGAGGCTTGCCAACACTCCTGTGGACCTCATGCAGATCTGGCCTTGATGGTCCAGCCATTCTTTAACTGGCTGTACACACAATGGGCATCTTGTCTAATAGTAAATTGGGTTGGTTTTGGGGCAAGCTGATAGCATTTTTATTCAGGTAAAGTTTGTTATAGGTATCTAAAGTGTCCTGGGAGTTTGGCACAGGTATGATCCTGTGCACTGTCACTACTGTCTAGATCCAAAACAAGTCACACGCACGCACACACGCAGGCACGCATGCAACCTCTTACCCATTAACAGTAACTTTCTGTCCTTGCTCCTAGCACCTCAAGGCCCCTCTCCACTCACTGTCATCTGGCCCTTCCCATTCTGAACACTGGACATACCTGGAATCAGATGTCATGTGACTCTGTGACCAGTACTCTCTAATAGGGACAATTTCAAGATCTTCCGGTTTCAAGGTCCCCCATGCATGATCCCTGTTTATGGCTATTCCCTTTGTTTGTAGACCAGCACCCCCAGCCTGGACCCATTCTTTCTGATTGATAGACATAGGGGTGGTCCCTTCCTCTCCTGTCTTGAATGTCTGCCTGCAGGGTGCAGGCTTTTCTTAGAGCACCTAAGCAGAGCTCTTTGGTGTGTGGCCTGAAGCCAAGCTGCCAGGCACACAGCAGCTCGCTCACCTTGTGGGCAGCCTCTCTGATCCAGCGGCTACAGTGATGGCCTGTTCTCAGGTGTATGTGGGTCCTCTTTGCTTGAGGAGCCCTGGATGCTGACATGCTGCCTTCCAGCACTGTTTATAGTTAATGCTCAGCCCTGCAGCAGCCGGTGGCATCTGTTCCTTAACTGTCCTTTCATGTGCGAATTCACACCATCTGAGAAAGTTCTTGGCTGTGCTGCTTGTGCGGCTGATCAAGGAGGCTGCTTCTTTTTTAATGAAATACTTCCTGAGCTTGAGTGGTTTTGTATTTATAAAGTCAATGACTTGCATTTTTAAAAAGTAAAACCTTAGCAAATGTTAGCCCTGAGAGGAACAGGTGGGATCTTCAAAATAAAACGCCTGCCTCGGGCACTTGCAGGCATGGTGTTCAAGTGTGTGTCACAGAATGCAGACAGTCCCAGAGGATACTGGCAGGTCCCAGTAGGAAGCAGTGGGTCTGGTCCCCTCTGAGCTTGGTTTAGGCTCTGATTCCACACTGTAAACGCAGTGTTTAGGCTCAAGCCTGTCTACTCAACCCATCCTCAGTCTCTTGGGCTGGGCAAGCCTTTTCTGTCCTAACTCTAAGGAACAAAGAAATAAAGCCCCAGGCTGCTGGTGGGGGTGCTTTGCCTGGATTATGGTTGTAGACTTTCTTATGGCATAGCACTTATCTGTAATTCAGGGCTAATCTCATAAATCCCTGAACAGAATCATATCCCCTTCTTCACTTGCTCTCTGTCTCTGTCTCTGTCTCTCTGTCTCTGCCTCTGTTTCATGCACGCTTGCACACATGCACACTCACACACACACACACACACACACACACACACACACACACACACACGAAGGTCTGGGAGAATTTGGGGTGCTGATGATTTCAGGAGGATCTCTTCCCTCCAACCTTGATACCGAATGGAACTCAGATAACAGAAGGGCCTGTTATTTTGCACAATGGCAATTCACCTGACAAGGGGACCTGGTGGGACCTGTGGAAGGCATGGACTGGTGGTCATGGTTGCAGGTTGGTGATCACCTTGGTCCTGGCCAGAGACAGGTTAAATCTACACTAAGACTGGCTCAGAACTCGGACAGTGAACTCAGTACTAGGCAGGAATCTGGCCTTTGCCTACCTGTTACTTCCCATGAGCTCCTTAGGCCTCTGATTTGTGACTTTGGTCAATTTTGGAAAATGGACTTCAAATAGTGGCCAGCTGTGCTGAGCGGGACAAACGGAGGCCATGGTCATCCTGACCAGCTGTTAGAAAAAGAAATCAAAGAAATAAAACAAAAACAACCCAATAACCTGAGGAACCCTTTGTCCAAAAATGAAGGCTGTTTGGAAGTTGCTCTGCTGGCACCACTTGTTGGTCTCAGGGCGAGGAAAGCAATTCCTCCTTTATTCTGATGCTATTGGCTCAAGGCAGGTAATGGACGTGTGAAGGCTTGGCATTGTAAGAGCATGTTGCGTCGACGAGACCTAAAGAGAAGCCATCTCTAGGTTGAGATGACCCTGTGGCCTTGCTTTGAGCAATCAGTCGTGTGGGATGGCTCTTGCCTAGAGAGAGACTGGTGGCCGAGATGATAGACACTATTTAGTAGGATTTGGGGCCTGGGGGGGGGGGTTGGAAAGGAGAAAGCACTGGGGATGCAGAGAGACAAGCAGGGCTGACCCACACCTGGCTCTCACCTACCTGGCAATAGCTCCTCCCTATGTGGCTGGCTATAGGGTCCCTAGAAAAACACTGACTCATCTGAGGCTGAGTTACGTGGGTGGGCTCAGAGGTCCTTAAACCTTCGTTCTCCGTTTGTCCTGGAGTCTTCTGATAGGGGCAGGGTTAGCTGCTAGAAGGGCACCTCTAGTTCACTATGAGATATCTAGGCCGCAGGCAGGCTAGGAGCTACTGAAGACCTGGCCATGAAGCTCACTGTAATGCCTCTGTTCTCAGGGTGTGATAAAGCCACCTGTGGGTAGGGACAGAGTTCTCATCTGTCATGGGCACCTCAGAACCCTGATAGTGTCGAGATCCACCGGGCCCTACCTCCCACTTGTGAACTCTCCAAGCAAGATGTAGACTCCCTGGACTCCTGTGGGTAACACTGAGGCATTACTGCCCCAGGGCACCTCAGCAGCGGACCCAATCCCAAACCTCATTACCCTATGATACTGGGGATATAAGCTATGGACTCCCAGGGCCCAAGTGTAGCCTGAAGGACAGGTCACTAGCCCAATGTACCCAGGAAAGTTGAATGCAACATAGACAGTATTGCAGTTAAAGGAAGAAAGGTGATGAGGTGGTGCTACAGCAGGGTGTAATGACAGAAGGAAACATCTCAAGCGGTCCTCTTCTTAAGTGGAGAATGATCTGGCTTGGGTACCCTAGGTGGTAAAGGGCAGGGTACAGCGTGAAGAGGTTCATCTGCTGGAGGATCCTGGACCACAGACACCATAGTCCCTGAAGTCCTTCAACACTCCAGAGTCTTATTCTCAGAGGCATTGGCACCTGTTAGGTTGGACTGCTGGGCCTGGGCTGCCCTTACTGAAGTCTTTATCTGAGACCCTCTCCCTGGTCTGGTTTCCTCGAGGGCCGTTGCTGGGCTTCCATGATTTTCGCGTACGCATGTTAACAGCCGATGCCGTGACAAATTACACGGATTGTTGCAGACCCTTCACTGCCAACCCTGCAAAGATAAGTCTACATACTGGTAGGCCTCTCTCTTTTTATCTCCTAAGGGCTTTAAGGCGACACTTCCTCCAGTATCTCAGAAGGCAGTGTAGTGACCCCTAAGCTCCAGCGCGTACATGAATCTCAGCACACAAAGACATATGTCCCAGGAACACAGCTCATGTCATCTGGAGAGGGAAGAGTAAAGGTTGACCTCAGTGGTAAGAGAAAGTGCAGCCCCCCTGCAAAGTTTCTGGGGGACAATTATCTTGAAGTTCAAGGCCGAGACTGAGCGTTGCACTCAAGATCTGAATGTATGTGTCATTCATCTTCATGGGCCACTGAGTCATCTGCAGGAAGCCTGGGCTGAATTCCTCTTCCCAGCATTCTACTCAAATAACAATTCAGAAAAGAGTTTTCAAAAATATGGATAGATGCTGCTGTGCCCGTCATTCAGCAATTCAAACCCAACTGTAGAGGTTATTTTTCATCAAGATATATTTTAACGATTTAGTCAAATTATATGCAGTAAACAAAACGCACATTTAACTAGAACCAGATGAAACTGAACACAAGAACAGATTTGGAAACAGACCGATGCTGGCATTGTGCGATGCAGAAAGAAACAAGTGGAGTAATTACCGTTCATTGAGGGAGATGAGAGCGCCTGGGCGTCATCACAGGATGCTGCGGAGACACCATCAGCAGGAGGCCAAGCAACCAGAGCTCCAGCCTCATCTCCCCGCATCCCTGGCCATGGGCACAATTGTGTGTGTGTGTGTGTGTGTGTGTGTGTGTGTGTGTGTGTGTGTGTGTGTGTGTGTAGGGGAGGTCTGCTGATTCTGTCGGCTGTGAATAAAGGATACAGGGCATCCTATGGTGGTGGTGGTGGTGTGTGTGTGTGTGTGTTGGGGGAGGGGCTCTCTTCAGCACCATGTGCCATCTCACAGTGAGGTCTCTAGAGTCAAGGTGCAGCTATTTTCAATGTTGTGCTAAGAAGGAACATGGAGCCAAAGAATGAGGTTCTCAGCCTGGGCAGAAAGGCAGGGTGTGGTGGGGGGGGAGCAGCGTGCGATGATGGGGTTGCTTTGAAGACTGCAAGCACTCATGCAGTCACTGACTTTACTGTGGTACAATGTAAATAGGGGACTGCACACATTCTGAGCATTTGTTAGTTTGTTTTAGCAGCTTATTTCCCCAGCAGGCATAGAATGCTGTTTTCACCCTACAAAGCTTGCTCTTGCCCTTCATGGAAAATCTTCTCTCTCAGCCCCAAGAGACCCTGGTCTACTCTAGCATAGACTAGGTAAAGTACTTTCCCCATCTGGTTCTTAGAGCTGTGGTCTCTTGGTCTGGCTTCTTCTACTTAGCTTCTCAAGATTCCTCACTTGGCTCTGTGTGTCAGCAGTTGGTCGCTTCTGTAGCTGTGTCATCTTCCTTGGTACCCAAGTCCTACAACTAGCTTACCCACGCACCTGCTAACAGGATTGTGCCAAGTTTCACCTGTGTACTAAAACTCTCCTAAGCATCCTTGTATGGATCTGTAGAAATGCAGTCTTGTTTGTCTTGGGCAAACATCATGTGTATATTTGACTTTTTAAACAAATTAGTAAGTTATTTTCCCAAGTAGCTACCATTCTGGGTGCCTGCCAGTGAGAAGAAAGACTCCAGTTTCTCTGCATCCTCAGCTCTGGCGGGGACCATGTTTTATTCTTAATTTAGTCATTTTGTTAGGTTCAAAGTGGCTTAATGTGCTGTTCTCCTATGGGTAAATGCCACCAAGTATGTTCGTGTACCTACTGACCTCATGTTCACACACTCCGTGAAGGAGCTGACTATTGACTTTTGTACCTTGTGGGTTGCACGTCTTCTTACTTTTGAGTGACATGTTCTTTCATATTCTAGAGACCAGTCTTTTGCCAGGTGTGTACACTGGAGACCTTGCCACCTGCTCAGATGTCTATAAACTTGTTTGTTGTTGTTGTTGTTATCATTGTTTTTCCATTCTCTTAACAGTGTCTTTCAAACCAAAAACATTTACTTGTAGAAAATTCTAGATGACCAATATTTTCTTTAAAAAAAAAAAAAAAAAACAATTTCCTCATTCTTGTGTTCTCTTTTTCTGTCACCTTATTCTAGCTGGAAGCCTGTCGGTGTTACTGACATTCTCCAGGCTTTGCTCCCTCGCTCCTCTCTACCCTTTCCCCGGGTTTTTCTTTGTTCGTCCTTTCTCTGGTTGCTCTCATCTGTTTATGCTGGATTTAGTTTGCCCCTTCTACTTTCTAATAGGGAAAGCTGAGCTTGCTGTGGTGAGAGTCTCCTTTTCTAACTTGAGCTCCTCCTACCACCCCTGTGCTCCTGCCTCCTCCCTGCTGCCTTCTCCCAGGACTCTTGTGAAGCCTGTACTGCTTGCTCAGCGCTCCCTCCACAGCTCTCTGATAATCAAGATTTTGGATTCTTTATTCTGCCAGTTTAAAAACAACAACAACAACAACTCCACAAACCTTGCATTAGTTACTCTATTGCTCGCTTCCATAATTCCTACCTCATCCTTTCTTTTGATTTCTGTGTTTTTACTGGAATGCTCTCACTGAGAGGACATTGCTGGGCTTTCTTAGTTCTTTATTTTATGGCTTACTGAAGCTGGCTGCTTTTGATGGTATCTAGCAATCCCAACACCTAGGCCTCTTCAGGGCCTTCCTTGCCCATGTGTAGGCCAACTTTTTTCTCCTTTGCATAGTTCATAACTTTTGCTGAAATTATGACATTTCAAGTAGTGTAAGGTTGCATCAAGTCATATAAATGGGAGTCAAACTCTTTGCCTTGTCTGCTTGTGGCCACTGCTTCTTGTTTGTTTAGGGGCTTCCTTGACTCAGCACTGAGAAGTCTACATTCTTTGTGCATTGTGTGTATCACGTGTGCCCACTGAAGGCTCTGCTTGCTGAGCCTCTGTTCAGATGATCACTGGACAGCCATTTTCCCTAAGTCTTGGAATGGAGAAGTTTCCCGGTCTCTGGTAAGAAGCTGTTGACATGTGCTAGGCATGCTTTCAACACTCAACCAGGAGTTTAAATCTCGCCTTAGTTTTCACTTGCTGCTTCCGAATGTTGGAAGCACAAATGTCAGAAGCACAAATGTCGGGGGAGGGTGGGACTTCAGGACCTTCTCAGTTCCCTGCCTGTCCTGGGTGTCATCCTGCACACATGGCCAGCCTTGCTGTTTCCCAGGAGTATGTTGGAAGTTTTCAAAGTCCCCTGTGGATGTTCTATTCCCTTCCTCTCTTTCTAAGTGCCTTGATCAGCTCTGTGTTTGCTTCCTCTGTTGTTGTCATCCTGGGCAGCTGGTGTGTTAAACAACTGCCTCTGATAACAATTGCCAACCCAGGAAAGGGTGCTAGTTCTGGGTGAATTGTAATAAAAAAAAAAAAAGCATCTTCAGGCAACTCCCAATTGGTGGGTCAGGTGAACGCGCCAGCACCAGTTCGGCCCTATCTCATCCAGTGGCTCCTGATCTCCACCAGAGACAGGAACTGTTGGTTTTCAAAATGAGTGGAGAAGCTGGGGAGACAGAGAATAAGAAAGGGACACATTAACCCCCTTAAAATACTCATCATTCTTCTGAGATGCAGCTGCTTTTCTTGCATAAACACTCCCTTGTTAGCAACAATCTTTGGTTAGTCTCAGAGTTCTGAAAAGGCTATTTTGACAGCCTTTCCTGTTCCTTTTATGATAAAGAGCACCTTCAAAGCTTCACACTGCCATCTCTGTGAATATCGCTCCCATCAACTTTTATGGACTCTTTGATATCCCGGGTCCCATTCTCCTGCCCCTTTGTGGACCTGGTCACCTTTGATTAGATGGTAAACACTTAGTAACTCACCCTGCTGGTGGCTGCATGGTTCTGTGACCCCATCATGATGAGCGGAGTACTATTTCTATCTGTTCATCCTCTTGATGTAGGCAAGACCTTGGGTGCATTCCCCAACAACTTCGAATTGCCTTCTTCTTCCAGCTAGTGGGGCAGTCCCAAGAAACAGCAGGTATTTACTGTGGTCCATGGTTTTCTCCTATGCCTGTGCTGACCAGCTTCAGAGGCACTTTGGAGGACCTCTGCCTGTTCTCATGACTCTCCTGCTTTCCTCCTTGGCAGCTTGTGCCTTGTCAGCCCTGCATGTGGCTATGGGTTTGGGTGGTCATCGGGCCACGCTCATTCTGCCTATCTCTCAGAAATCCTGCTCTCCTCAGCTGACATTAAGAACTGTAAACTTTGTGTGTTTGTCTGGATTTTTGGCTGCCTCCATTGGGAAGTCAATCTTTCTATGGCTGCACCATGACCAAAGTGTAGATGATTATTGCCTGGCCTGGCTTGTGAAGGACAGGGACCAGCTTTGGGGTGCATCTAAATGGGCCAGCACAGAGCTGAGGTTGTGTTGTCTTATGGATGTGGACCTGAGGGAAGTCTTTATGGAATGTCATGTCCACTTCTGCTCTGAGGAACTGCTGGTTGGTTGAGTCTTGGGAGATATCCATGACTCTCTGCCCCCTAATTGCCTGGTACACAGACGGCTTGGTGCTATGCTCAGTGAGCCTTGGCCTCCTCAGTCATGGCATGTGGGACCACCGCTGGACCTCCTCTCTGCACCCTGCTTAACCACGTGCTCGCTCACTTCCTGACTCTGAATTCCCAGTTCCAGCCACTTACATGAGAAGCCCCACACATGCTGCTGTTGGGAACGGGCTTGAAGCAGAACAGGCACTTCCAGGCAGGCTAGGAGGACAAGGGTCGGTAGCTGGGAAGCTGAGTAGAGTTTCTATAGGAGCCGGAGCCTAGAGTCTCCATGGAGATGCTGTTTTCTTCACCTGATAACAAGGATGTGGAGAGACGCCCACTACCATGACTGGAACAGTCTCCTCCGGGGGTGGCCAATGCTACCCTGTTCTAGGAAAGTGGCCTTATTTGGCAGTCTGGTCTTAGGAGACATGGCTGTTAGGGGTTCAGAGACGAGATCATCCTGGATCGAAGGTTTCTCTGAGAGCAGCAGTGCGTGTACTCCCAAGGGGCAGGAAAGGTAAGATATGAGACACATGAAGATGGAGGCTGAGCCTAGAGGACTGCAGCGAAAAGCCAAGGATGACTGTAGAACCCCAGGATCTGAAGCAGCAGAAAGGATACCCCCCAAAAAAACCAACCTCAAAAAGCTCTGGCCCTGCCTAGATTTTGGTTTAAGGCTATGGGACTCCTGACAGGTGAGCTGATAGCAGCTATGTCTTGTTTAAAGCCCGCTGGTCTTTGGTAATTTGCTGTAACAGACTGAGCCACACACACTTGTTTTGCAGGCAGATGGTACACTCTGGCATGGTTCCCAATGTTTTGTAGGTCAAATAAACACACCTGCAAGTGCATCTCTCCCATTTGTATCCGGTTCTCTGAGATCTCTGGGAAAACTTTTTTTTTCAGTGTGTCTTAGTTCTGCTGAGGCCAGTTACACTCAGATAGAAGTCAGGAGATGGGGGTGCACTCCTGGGCATACTTGGCCATGCCTCCAGCCAGGCTCTTCCTGGTGGGTGTTTCGTGTTGCTGTGCAACTGCAGAATGCACTGTGCATATTTTCACCTGTACTCTGGGATGCAGCAGGGCTTAGATGGCATTTGCAGTGCCTCTCTCATAGGTGGGCCTGGCTGATGTCATTGTCAACCTTTGATAAATAAAGGAAGCTGAGGTCTGGGTCCCAGGACATCATTCCAGGCTTTGAACTTACAGGGCCCAGGCTCGTTCCTACACAGGGTTTTTTCTATTCTTACCTGGACCCAGAATGGTTTTTGGTGGGGGTGGGGGTAGGGGAACTGAACAGAAAGGATATACAGAAAGCAAGGAAAGAGGCTGCATGTTTTGCCCAGAAACTGAGTGAATCATTAAAAAAACATAGGCGCAGATGGAGCCTGCATCCCAGGAGCTTTGGGCAGATCCTGATAGGCCCATCACCAAGCAGAGGCTGCTTTTCTCTTTAAACATTTAGTGCTGCAGGGTTTACACCTGTACCTTAGTACAGACAGGCTGAGTACAGCTGAGACTCCAGTGAGGAGTTAGTCAGCAGAACAAAACCCAGAAGCAACCTGCATCTCTCCAGCATCTCCACTCCCAACAGTGATTTCTGGAAAGCAAGGCATTTGTTCATAGCGGATTCTGCAGGCTGTGGTACCCACTGGGTGCTCCCTTCCCTCCCTTCCCACCCTTAATTCTTCCCGAGACTTACCTTCATGACTTGGGACTTGCTTAACCACAGATTATGCCAATGCCCTACTGGCTCCTGAATCTAGTGCCATTGCTAGACTCCCAGGATGCTCTGTGGCTAGGAAAAAGCTTAGCCTGGGGCCCCACACATAGATATCTGTGTGACAAATATTTGCTTGCTCACTTGCTTGGAACAACCTGGCCAGGCTTAGGGATGGGGAAAGGAAAGCATACCCACCTTCCAGGCACAGCTCTGGAGGGCAGGGAATCCCATGGGGATGCCAAGCTCATCATCCTGGATGAGTTGTCTTGATTTCTGTGCATTTGCTTCTTTACATCCAAGACCATACATTAGTGACATCATTCTTAGAAGATGCTTCTAGAACTTGCAAGATGGTTCAGCCTCCAAGACCATACATTAGTGACATCGTTCTTAGAAGATGCTTCTAGAACTTGCAAGATGGTTCAGCAAATAAAGGTACATGCTACTGAGCCTGACAATCTGAGTTCACTTCCCAGAACCCATGTGGTAGGAACAAATCAACTCCTCAAAGTCCCCTGGTCTCCACACACCTGTGTAATGGCGTGTGCGTGCGCACGGTTCCACACATGTTAATTATTTAATTAAGAAGATGCTTCTAACCATTCTTATTTCCTGACATTTCCACCATGCCCACATCTCTGAACTCAGAGAAATCACCAGTTGTCTGTGCCCCAAAGAGACTCCATGACCACAGCAACTCTTATAGAGAAAACCATTTCATCAGGGCTGGCTTACATTCAGAGGTTTAGTCCATTGTCATCATGGCGGGAAGCCTGGTGGCATGCAGGCAGACATGGTACTGGGGAGGCAGCTAAGAGTTCTGCCTCTGGATCATCAGGGTGCAGGAAGAGAGAGACCACTGGGCCTGGCTTGAGCATTTGAAACCCCAAAGCCTACCTCCAACAAGGCCATACCTACCCCAACAAGTGCCACTTTCTGGTGGCGAAGCATTCAAATCTATGAGCCTATGGGAGCCATTCTTATTCAAAACACAACACTGGCCTTAAGGTTTCAGTGGGCCCTGCCCTACACTCCAGGGTGAGGAAAATATTATAGTCAGACTCACCTTGCAGGAGATAAGTCCAGGGTTTGGGTGGAACAGTGATTCCTGAGGGGCATTCTGACCATCCAAGGCAGCAAACAGTGCTTTATTTCTTCAGAGTCGATAGACTCCTTCAACTTTCTAGAATTTTCCTTTAAAACTGCAAGGCTGTGTGCTGACACTCTCTCAGGCCACACACTGCAATTGTTCTTGCTCCTCAGTGCAGCTCCTTCATTTTAGCACTGGCCTCTAGCTGCCCACACCTTCCAGATTTACAGATGAGGACACAATGATGCCTTCAGTGATGTCTGGCTAGGCTTAGTCACCCTGCCATTGCCACAGCTCACCTCTATTAGAGAGGGCTCCAGCACAGGTTAACCAGGCACACACAGCTGAGGGGTCCATGGCTGTGGTGGGCAGGAAAGCTGTGGCTTTTATGGTGCCTTCTCAGCACCCTCTCCCTACAGCCCTGACATCGCCTTGGACACAGCAGCTCCCAGCTTGCTTATGTCACCCATGCTTAACGAGAGTGGGTCCAGGGCTTGCTCCCAAGTGCCAGAGTTCACCTGGGTAGGCAGTGAGACACGCTGCTTCTCTAAGTCACTTGGTGAAGTATGTGCTTCCTGACACATGGGCAGACTCCCCACAGAGCCTGGGAAGGGTGAAACTCTTACCACAGGAAAGGTACATGCCATCATCTTGTTTAAGAGTCTGAGGTGATGGTACAGGTTATGGAGTGTTCCTGGGGTGGGGTGGGGCTACAGAAAACTGCAGGAGTGTGTATGGCCTGGACAGAGCAGGGACACTGAGCTGGGTGGGTTCAGGGCAGCCAATGGCAGCTTTTAGGACACTTTGGTGCACTCTGCATTTTAAACTCATGAAGACTCCCACTGATCCTTCTGCTGGCTCTTGGGCCAGGACCTGACGGCCTTTTTGAAACTGCCTCCTTCTCCCAAATGCATCTCAACTGCCTCTCCTACAGGAATCCCCCTGTATTCGCTTCTTCTCTCTTCACATTGATGGAAGCAACATGAGAGAAGAGGATTTGCTTTGGCCACTAGTTTTAGATGGTTTAGCCCATCATGACAGGACATGTGGTGGGAACGGCTTGGTCCACGTGAATACAAGCAGGAAGCAACTGCTTGCGCTCATCACAGAAAGCAAGATGGCAAGGGCTGGAGACCAGCATCTCCCAAAACCGTGCCACCTGCTGGGGACCAGGTGTTCAAACACGGAAGCCTTTTGGGGAAGTTTCAGGACCTAAATCACACAGCCCTTTTTGACCTCCATCAACAGGCACCTTCCTAATGGCCCTCCCAGGACCCATGAGGGCAGCCACATAGTGATGCAACACAGCTGAAAGGGAGAACAGAAGTGCTGTGCTGTGTTGGACCCACCCTGGCTACCCACGTTCTGTCCTGCTCTCCCTGCTCTTCTTCCTTTGGCTACCAGACATGCAGCACCCACCATACATTCTGCATCTGATTTGTAAACAAAGAGGAAACAAAGACGCTTCCTTGGGAAGGCTGAGCACCCGATGTTTGTTCTTCTTATTGGAATCCTGGTGAGCCACGGGGCACTTGCTGTTCGTGCGCTTATTAAAAAGGAATGCACGGGAAGGAATAATTGCCTGTTCTGCGGTGAGAAATTACCATCTCTATTTTATTTATTTCTGTATAGGAAACAAGAAACATAGCACATAATTTTGTGATTAGAACTTTGCAGCTTTCATTTCATATAATTGCATGCTTTTATTCAGTAAAGCTAGTTGATTTTTTTAAAAAAGAAATCCTTTCTGACCCCTTTCAGAGTCCTGAGAAGCAGTACAGTCCCATGTGGATACCATGTTTTCCAGTAAGGCTGAGAGTGATGCCTCTATCTTCCCCCACCCAAAGGAATTGTGGGTGGGAGCTGGCAAGGAACTGGTGGGGAAGGAATGCTGGATTTGGCCAGCAATGGTTAACAAGGGAGGAAGTTGAGACAGCTTCTGTTTGTCATCCAAATCCTTAAGGGACAGACAATAATGAAGTGCTGGCATGTTCATGAAGTGGATGGTGAACAGAGGCTTATCCTAGGCTGGCCCTGAACTGTCAGTTGCCCTTGGCCTGGGGTGTGGACAGTAGCCAGCGTACATCTTTTATGGTGCCATCCTGGGCTGTCCTATTTGTGAATCATAGCTCCTATTGCTGCACCTCACCCTCATGCAGCCCCTCCCACCCTCCCCTAACAGGGTACAACTCTGGGGGTAGGGAAATCACGTCACAGAAGCATAGCCTTACTTTTCATGGTCCCTCATCTCCAAAGCTGGGACAGGCTATTCTTTCCTCTGCAGAGGAGGTATAGTGCAAACAGGGAGGGGTGCTGGCCTTGGGGATTACTGAAATCAGCCATAAGGTATAGGAAGACAGGGACAGCTAGCCTCTGGGTGTTCATCTTCTGTTTTGCGAATTTGTGTATACAAAATCTATCCAACTTCCCAAATTTTCCCAAATATGAAATTAGTACCTCAAGACTGAGGTACTGGAGTCCAGTGAACTTTGTCCCCCCTATGTTCTGAGAGGTCCCCTTCCTCCAACACCTGTCACTGGAGGGCATGGGAGCATGTAGCTAAAGATGTCTCCATGTCCTTCTGATGACCCAGCCTTTCTGTCCTTTCTAGATGACAACCTGCCTCCAATGAAGTCATTACAGCTGAAGACTGAAAACATGCTTCAAGTCCTACATTGAGACATCACTGCTCTGCATGCCTGCCTGCCTGGCCTTACCTGGCCCCAAGAAACAACCTATGGGTGAGGAGACAGACTGAAGAGCCACCACCAGGCCATCAGTTCACTAGCCACAGTCCCATCCAGGACACAGGGGACCTAGAAAGTTATGGTTCCTTTTGCTGTTGTCAAAATGTTGTGTGGAGGCTAGGTGGTTGCCGAGCCACCCAGTAACACTTTCTCCTCCCTGAAGACCCAGCGCCCATCTGGCTGAATGGAGACGATTAATAATCCTGGCAGGGCTCAAAAGCTGATGAGTTGCTGGGTTCTGTCCTTAACAGCAATGGAGCAAGTATGACCCAGGCCTGTGGCTTTCTAGGCCTCTGTCTCTGACCTAAGACCCCGATCTGAAACCTGGGAGAAGCTCCTATTGACAGTCTGGCTTCTGTATCCTACAAGTGACACCGCAGCCTGACTCTGCTTGTTTTCACTTGCCCTTTGTTCCTCTCAACTCCGAGATTCCCAAGCCAGGTTCAGTTGGCTTGCATTCCATCTGATGGAGTTGTGTTCTAAATATATTCTAAGGAAGAGCCACATGTAGAAGAACTCACTGTCCGTCCATCCAAGAGAACACATTTCTTGGGTAGGGTTAAAACTGAGGCAGGATTTCAACGTGTTTACACATGGCTGAGTTCTCTTGGGTTGGGGTGAGGATGCCATGTGCTTCTGGCAGTGCTGGCTTTATTCCTCATGTTGGCTCAGGCCCAGCAGTTGTGTAAAGTGAATATTTCCCTACAGGGTTCTACTTTCCCACAGCCAGTGTCACTTTAGACACTTCCTTTTCTAGAAAACACTTTGGTCCCAAGACCTCACGGCATCACATGTCTTAGGCCAGGCAAGAATTACAAAGCAGGCAGCCAATGGAGCTTGACATGACTTTGGTGACAGTCTCCTGCTTTATCCTGAAGGGAGAGGAGAGACACCTCAACTTCAGATGAGGATGAAGGGGAGACGAGAGGATCATGGGATTATTGTCTGCGTTTCTCAGAACAGTTTCAGGTAGCTGTGCGGTTAGGAGCAGGGGGACAGGCACCCCCAGGTTGTCTAAGCATGAGCACTCAGTGTTCAGCCTATCTGTACTAGCCACAGGTAGGCATGAACACATCTAGAGGAGAGCATGATGGGCATCCACGCTTCTGGTGCCTACATCCTCTAGAGTAGCCAGAGAGGTGCTGTGTTTGCCCCCTGGGCTGTACAAGGAAGCAGGATGAACAAGATATGAGGAGCAAGCCAGTGAGCAGTGCTCCTCCACGGCCTTTGCTTCAGTTCCTGCCTCCAGTTTCCTGCACTGAGTTCCTGCCCCATAGTTCAAGGATGAACTGTGATGTGCATGTGTAAGCTGAAATAAGCCCTCTTCTCCTCAAGTTGCTTTTGGTCATGGTGACATCACAACAATAGAAACTGTCTTGGTTATTTTTTTTTTTTCTATTGCCAAAAACCTTGACAAAAACCATGACCAAGGCAACTTACAGAAGAAAGAGTTTATTGGGTCTTACAGTTTCAGAGGGTGAGTTCATGATCATCATGTTGGGGAGCTTGGCAGCAGACAGGCAGGCTAGGTGCTGGAACAGTGGCTAAGAGCTTACATATGATCCACAGCTAGGAGGCAGAGAAAGAGCTAAGTGGCAGTGGTGTAGGGTCTGGAACTCAGTGACATGCCTCCTCCAACAAGGCTACGCTTTCCAACCCTTCCACCAACAGTTTCTAACAGTTCCACCAACTGAGAACTAAGTATTCAAACATAAGATCCTATGGGGCCATTCTTACTCTAAACAGAACAAAAACCCTAAGACACACCCACAAGTAACACACTCACTTGTACATAGCACAGATGGGTATGGCACACAAACACATGAGTGCAAGTAACTTGCTCACTCATACACAGATGTGCAAGTAATGTCCCATGCATCCACAGATGTGCCATGTGCATGCTAGACAAGACATCCTTACACATAGGCCTATGCACAGCCTCCACAAACATCCATGTCCTTCCCCAATCCTTCCTCAACTCTTGTCCACCACTAGTCTGTCCTCCAATTCCTTATCTTTCCACTTCAAGAATGACATAAAAATGGAATTGTAGCATGTACAACCCCTTGGAGTTGTCAGTTCTCATTCATCTTAAGTTTGGAGGTACATTAAGCTTCTCTTATCAATTATTCCTCATTCATTCATTCATTCATTTGTTCATTCCTGCTGTTGACTAGCCTTATGGATGTGATGTGGATGAGCTCAGCCTATTTAACACGTACCTGACAGATAATGACCAGGTCAGACACTGTGGCTAACTGTTGTAAGCATCCAAGCATAGTTAAGAGAATACATGCTTCCCAGATTCATGACTTTTGCGGTCATTCTGTGATCTTGTTCTGTGATCATTTGGTATAACCAGGACCGTCTGTGTGACTACTAGATTGAAACCATCTTTGGAGGCTGGATTTTCTTCTTATTTTTCTAGGCTCTTGAAGTGGGAGATTAGATTATTGGTCAAGACATTTCCTCTATTCTAATGTAAATATTTCAGTACTATAAAGTTATCACTTGCCCTGTTTCAGCTGCATCTGCATCCAATAAATTTTGGTAAGTTGCATTTTTATTTTCATTCCATTCCTTCTATTTTACATTATTTTTCTTGAGGCTTCTTCCTTAACTTGCGGTTACTTAGAAGTATATTATTTGGGTTTTCTATTTATATTGTTTATACTTGCACCCGTTGCCTCTTGATTATTAAGTTTTAATTTGATTCCATTGTAGTTGAATAATAAGTAGAATACATATAAAGAAAACACACATACACATATATACTTTGGGTTTTGTCTCTGTAGCTGCCTGCCCCACTCTCTCCACTGTTTAGATTCCTCTTTGCTCTGGTGCCTTATTGAGGGGCTTGTGGTGTGGTGGGGAGAAGAAGGATATAAGCATCCTCCTTCAATCTAAGAGCAGAGTTCTCTTTAGCCCGTTTTTAACGTATTTGTAGCCTGATGCAAATCCCTGTAAATGGTGCCTTGATCCCCACCTCTCTCTCTCTCTTTTTTTCTGGCTCTCCAACAAAACTCTACAATTTTTGCTCTTGCTGATGAAGGTACGTGAACTTAAGATTGAGTTTGGGGTGAAAGGAAGGGATTCTTTGTCACTTATCCTGAGTAATAGTTAGGGACACCATGAGTGGTCCTTCAGAGGTCTTCAGTGGAGATGTTGGGCTCTTGAAAGATCCTAAAGCATACTGGGGAATATAGTCCACCTTTGGGATGGGCTATTCACAAACACTTATCAGACAGGGCCTCCCAGAGACCCACCCAAGGGTATTTTAACCATCTCTACTTTCTTCACCTTGTCTAGACCTGTCCCTGAGTGAGCAGGAAAAGTTAGAGCTACTTCTGAGAAGACCGAGGGCAAAGGCAGCCCATGTCAACAAGGACAGCTCGGTCTCTCCACTGCAGTCGTCCTGAGCCTCACTCGGTCTAGCTCAGTCTTGCCACAGACATCTGCTCGCTGCTGCTCTGGATTCCTGCCAAACTTCTGTGTCTTCCCTCTGTTGACCTTCATCTGGAAAGCTGATGTGTTTTCCTTCCAAATCCCCACTACTTGGCTCCATGAGAGGTTTGTCTCCAAAGCGTGTTCTGCCTACTGGTTTGGCTGGGGTGGGTAGGAGCTGCATTTTGTGTTTAAAACCCCCACTCTGACTCTTAGCTGCAATGCTCTTGGCATTTCCTGAGTGACTACATGCAAGCGCAGTTCTCTCGAAGGCAGAAATTGTGAGTTTGTCTCATTGTGGGGACATCTTCAGGCTGGCCCAGTTAGAAGTAGGCCTAGGGTGAATGCCTTATGCCCAGTGAGCATCGGGGCAGCTTGAATTCTCTTACTGTTTAGCTGCCAGCGACATGATGTTCTTTGTATTCCAGAAATAACTGGCACTTGGGTCCTCTGAAGACAAAGTCAGCCATGGCAAACTCATCAGACTTGACTGCATCAGCTTTTGCTTTCTGATATGCGAAATCTGTTTCTTTGAAATGGCAGAGAGAATCTTAATTCTGAGGGAAATCATTCAGTTGTAAAGTGAAATTTCATATATTAGAGGATAACGCTTTGGCTAGGCATGGGGCCCAGGTCCCTGGACCTGCTCTCTGGGTATCCAATGATGAGACAGAGCATTGATGCCTCTACTTGTTATTGAAGAATTCCATTTTTTTTCCTTCAGTTTTGAGGATAGTATACAGGCGTGCAGCTGAGGTATGTGTACATGTTTGTATGTGTGCACACGTGTGTGGGTGTGTGGAGGCCAGAGGTTGACATTGGATGTCCTCCTCAATCTCTCGCTACACTGTGTGTGTGTGTGTGTGTGTGTGTGTGTGTGTGTGTGTGTGTGTGACAGGGTCTCTCTTTGAGCCTGGAACTCAATGATTCAGCGAGGCTAGCTAGCCACGTAGGAATGGGGATCCTCCTGCCTCTGCCTCCTTGACACTGGGATTACAGATATGCAGCTACGCTTAGTCTTTTGTGTGGATGCTGGAGATCAAAACTCATGGCCTCCTGCTGTGTGGCAAGTGCTTTACCCACTGAGCCATCTCCCCAGCCTTTGCTCCCTTATTTCTAGTCCCTGATGGTCTATTAATAGGTGTGAATACATTTATGACCGTTTTCTGTTTGCTAAATAAAGCTTTTATGTAATATAAAGCATCTTTTTGTCCCGTAAAGCCTGTCTTTGACCTCAAGCGAGTTTCTTATAGAAGCATATAAAGAACTCATTTATTTTTATCTATTTCAGAAAGCTCTCTGCTTTGGTTCTACGGTGAGGTCCATCTGTGTTAAAGCAATCACTGATAAGCAGGGTCTTTATTCCCTCACTGTGACAGTTGTTGTCTGTGTGTCTGGTTGCCCGTTTCCTGCATGCTCTTTTCCAGAATGGACTTTTCATTTAGCCAATGTTTTTATTGTAAAATGTTTAAACTCTTCTCACTTTTGTGTGTGTGTGTGTGTGTGTGTGTGTGTGTGTGTGTGTGTGTGTGCATGTGTGTGTGTGTGTGCTATTCCTTACTTGTTTTCTTTCACTTTCACCACTCTAACTTGAAGTAAATACCATCTCAACAGCAAGCAAGGCTCCCCTTCTTTATCACTGTCCCCATTCCTCTCAGCACTGATAACCACAAAATCGCATCTTTATATGGTGTCCTCACAAAAATAAAGTTGCTGGGCGGTGGTGGCGCATGCCTTTAATCCCAGCACTCGGGAGGCAGAGGCAGGCAGATCGCTGTGAGTTCGAGGCCAGCCTGGTCTACAACACAAGTCCAGGATAGCCAAGGCTACACAGAAACCCTGTCTCAAAAACAAACAAACAAACATAAAGTTACAGTTCTTTTAAATAGCCAGGACCTTAACTCATATCAAAAGCAAAATGGAGAATTATAAAGCCAGGTTACAACAATGCTCACTTGATGCTGCCCGTGTCTACATGGCAGAGCTCAGTTTCTTGATTTGGTTGCGATTCCTTCCCAGCATCCTCTCCTGGCTTCATGTGGACACCCCAAAGGCTTTCCTCCCTCTGGGTTCTGAGTGACTGACTGCCTGGCCTAGCTCCTGCTTATCTGCAAATATTGTCATTGGTCCTTAAGTTTAAGGGAAAGTCTTATTATCAGAGGATTCGTTAAGCTGATTAGAATTCTGAATAGCTCCTGGCAGCATCACCGAGACTCCAGTGTGAGAGTCACATTTCTCCTGCTCCTTGCAAGATCCCCTCTGTCTTTTGAATGTCTCGTATTAACACTGTTGGGTAGGAGTCTCTCAGAGTCCATTTCTCTTGAAATTTGTTGAGTTCCTTGTGTGTTTACACTCTTGTCTTTTATCAAAGTTGGAAGGTTTGAGGATGCTTTTTTCCCTTACATATTCTCTTTATTCCTTTCTTTCTCTAGGTCTCCCACAGTTTGGACACAGTGGTTGATGGAGCCCCACGGGGCCTCTAGGCTCAATTATCCCCTAACCTTTTTCTTTCTCCCTGTTCTTCAGACTCAGTATTCTGTTATCCTGCCCTTTAGTTCACTCTTTTCCTTCCTGTGCTCAGATCTGTCTTTGGTTCTCTACAGTGGGTTTTCATTCCTCACTAGTTGTTTGCAGCTTTGATTTTTTTTTTTAAGTTTATCTTCTTTTTATGGATAGTTCCTGCGCTGTATAGCTTCCCCCCACCCCCACTTTGAAAATACCTGGGACGTTAACTTGAAAGAGGAAAGCTGTATCTTGACTCACATGGTCACTGTGTTTTAGTATTTCTGAGCCTGGGTGGGGGGTCTCACCATGGCAGAGAACAGTGATGATCTCACCTCATGGCATCCAGGAAGCAGAAAGACAGACAAAAGGGAGCATGTACCAAAATATCCCCTGAGTGCACGCCGCCACCATACCTATTGTCTCGGGTAAGCCTACCTCCTAAACTTCTCTCAACTTCCCAATTGCCTTGAAAGCCATGAGTCCACCATTAGTGGTTATGGTTTTTATTTTGTTTGTGCTTTTGAGGCACTCCGTGTAGCCCAGCTGGCCTCAAACTCCCTATGTCACTAATAATGACACTGAACTACTGTTTCTCCTGCTGGGTGACAGGTATGGACCGCCATATCCAGCTACATGAGGGAAACATACCCAGGGCTTCCTGTGTGCTAGGCAAGCATTCTGTAAGCGGGGGTGCATGCCCAGCCCTGTGATCCCGTTGCTGGGTTAATCCACTGAGATGGGCAGAACCCCCGTGCCCCCATCACCTCGCAAAGCTCCTGCCTCTGAACAGTGCTATGCTGGGTAGCAGAGTCTCAGCATACAGTTTCCAGGAGGCATATAAAATCCAGACCACAACAGGTCTCGAGTTCTCCCATCATTTGCTTGACTTTCTCCATGTTTTCCTTTGTGTCTCTGGCATCTTCAAGACTTGTTTTCAAGGCCTTTGCTCAGTTTATCTGCCATCAGTCTTTTTCAGGGGCAGCTTCCGTTGACATTTTTCTTTAAATAGTCACACCACACTTCATGCTTGCTTGGATTTTTATGTTGGAAATGACATTTAAATAGCACCTCTGAGTCTGAGGATCTCCTTTCTACCCAGGCTTTGCAAGAGGTTTTGGTTTTGTTTCTAAATGCTATAGGCTGCCTCTCCCAAGGACCAGCCTGATGCCAACCTAATATCTTCTGGGTCATTTTTTTTTCTTTTCATTTTTCCTTTAGCATGCTCATCTTTTTCTAATTTCCCCCATATATGTCTTGAGTGCTCAGATGCCACCAACAGTACACCAAGGTGCTACAGAACAACTTTCTCTGGCTGGGCTGGGGCCAAGGAAGAATCCTGGCTTCAAGATGGGTTGGTTCAAAGGTAACAAATGGGGAATCGAAGAGACAGGTTTTCTAGGAAATGGGCTTCATTCGATGGTTTCCAAGGCCTTGGTGATCTGAGTACCCTTCCATAGAGACATGTTCGTATGGAGTCGGCTGCATCTCCCATGCTGCCTACAGACTGAGAGAAAGAGGACAGGCAACCTGGAACCCTGCTGTGCAGAAAACTGCTCCACTGTGTGCTGGCCTGAGGCTCCTGGGCCCATGCAGGTACGAAGCCTGTCACCTGTACTTCCTGATCACTGTCCTCCTAGTACCAAAAGCCTCCCGGACCCCAGATCCTCCAATAAGAAAGGAATAAGGTCGTCTGAAGACTGAGCAAAAGAAACTACATTATGGTCTTAGTGAAATGAGGAGGCCCAGGAGCTGGTCCCCAAGCCACATGCTGTGTGCCTTTGTATAGTTATCTTAGGTCTGGCTTGTGGTGCAGAGTAAATGTTTGCTGAGTAGATGACAGGAGGAGGGGGGAGGGGAGCAGAAGCAGAGACACCATGGTGGTGTTGGGATAGCGGCGCATCAGCCACCGGATTCTGGTCAGATTAAATATGACAGTAAGAGTCCAGCCCCATGCACTCTGAGCGAGGTTGCCAGGGCTGTGGTGGGGGCACTGTAATCACCTTGGGGCATTTTCCGGTACACAGATGCTTGTTCACCCAGCCCAGGGAGCGGGCTGACTCCATTGCTGCCATCTCACAGACACGGTTGTTCAGAGAGTTGTAGACTAAGAGGATGCCTCTCAGTGCCAAGCACCATTTTTTTTTTCATGTCAGAAAATTACATTTGGGGAATAATTGATCAAAGTTAATGGAACAAGTGAACACAGGTTCCCAAAGGACTCCTGGAAACGGGCGATCTTTGTAGCCGCCTACACAAACACGCTGAGGACAAGAGGGCAGAGGTCATAGGAACTGGAGGGGGGAGTCACTCCACGAAGTACAGAGTCAGCAGGGACTGGCATCAGGGGAAGAAAGACAGTGTTTTCATAATTGCATGACATTATGATCCACGGAATGTATCTGCTGTGTTTATATTAGAGGACAGTATGTTGTAGCTAATTCCTTTTAAAGAAAACTGATGTAAGTTTCTAACAGGAATACAAAAAGGCTTTCACAAAGCTTTGCATCTAACCTTGCGCTGAGGAGGACCGGAAAACTCCTGGATATATGTGGGATTCCTGCAGCCACCAGCTGGCACGGGCACACCTCTACACAAATTCTCACGGGCAGAGAAAAGTACCTGTATGGAATGGAAGCCTAGAACTAACTGGAGTCCCTGAGAACTACATCAATCCCTTCCTAGGACAGTTTCCTTGTGACCCAGTCACTGCTACCAGACCACAGTGAGGCACGACACGCCCATCGCCTCAGTACATGAGGCCCTTTCCACCAGCTCAGGACCCCTGGGGACACACCCATGCTATGTCCAACCTACAGCACTCTGCTTCCAAGGGACTAACTTCAACTGCACGAGCCTGAGGAAGGAGTCCCTGGAGCTAGGATGAGTGAATGCTATATAGAGTCTTAGGTCCAGGATGGGGTATCCAGCATTAGTGAGGTGTTCAGAGGAGGAGGCTAATAGACAGGCTTGGAGCTCATGGTCAGCATCAGGACAGTGTTTCTCCCTTTCTTTCTGTTTTTCTTTCTTTCTTTCTTTATTCACTTTATATCCTGGTCATAGCCCCCTCTCTCCTTTCCTCCCAGTCCTACCTTCCCTCCCTCTTTCCCCTTCCCCTATTTCTCAGAAAGGGGACCCTCCCTACCCACCCACTCCAGCTCATCAAGTTGCGTTCAGGACTGAGCACTTCCTCTTCCTCTGTGGTCTGGTGAGGCAGCCGTACCGGGGGAAGTGATCAAAAAGCAAGCAACCGAGTCCATGTCAGAGACAGCCCCCACTCCCCTTACTAGGGGACCTACATGAAGCCTGAACTGCCCATTGGCTACATCTGTGTAGAGGACCTAGGTCCAGTCTATTCGTGGTCCTTGGTGTTTCAATTTCTGCAAGCCCCTCTGGGGCCTGGTTAGTTGGCTCTTCTTGTAGAGCTCCTGTCACCTCCAGGTCCTTCTATCCATCCCCCCCCCCCAACTTTTCCACAAGACTCCCCACACTTTGCCCAATGTTTGACTATGAGTCTCCACATCTGTTTGGATCCTCTGCTGGGTGGAGCCTCTCAGAGGATAGCTATGCTGGGCTAGTGTCTGCAAGCAGAGCAGAGTATCGTTAACAGTGTCAGGGGTTGGTCTCTCCCTCTCTTCGCTCTGTGTGAAGAGATTGGTCTTGGGGCTTCCTTCCATGAAAAAATTTTGTGACTCTGCATGTTAACATGTGAACTGTGTCCGTGGTGTGATCAAGCCTGGCACTGTGGGCACAGAGTCTGCTCCTGCCTCACAGCCAGGAGCTGAGTTCAGATTTCCCAGAGGGCTGCATTGAGGAGCCCTTTCTAGACACATGCCCTGTTGCAGCTTTAGCCAGCATCTGTGATAGCCTTCCACTTGTCACTGGGGGAGGGGGGCGACCATGGCTGGGAGATGAAAGCATCAGGGATCCAGAGCACCTGAATGCTACATAAATACCAGCCAAGCCAAGATATTAAATGGTGCCATGACACAGAGCCACTCGCCTGGGACAGAACCAGAATCTATGCTGCCAGGGACCCCTCAGAAAGTGTCATGTGCCTCACACGCAAGTGTTTGGGGACCAGACAGTACTCAAAGTGAGGCAGGCAGAGTTAGCATCCCTCATACTTAGTCTGTGACTCAGCCTATGGCACAGTTGGGATGGGTATTTGGGGGCTCTCTTGGGTTCTCTGGCTTCCAGGGGTTGCTGAGGTATGGGTGATGTAGGCTGGCTGATCTCGACGTGACCACCTGGGAGCCTTGGCTAAGGCCCATCACTCCCTGATTTCCAGTTTGTCTTCTTCCTGGCTTCCTGCCCCTGCCCCTGTCCTAGGATGTGACTCAGGCCCTCCCTCCACACCAATCCCACATGGAGATGAGCCTCTGAGGGGAGGGAAGACTGGGAGGGGGGGTTGACGGTTGTTTCTGTGAAGCATCCATAGCTTTCCCTGGAGATGGCAGCACAGCAGTGGGAGGAAGCCATTTTTTAGGGGTAGCAGAGTGCCCAACACCCAGGGGCTAAAGCCCTGGGAGAGCACAGCTCTGTATGTGAGCCTTGAAGGCCCAGGGCTTCATGCAAACTGACCCAGGGCTGAGTGGGTTGAAACAATAGCCTTGTAGACAAAGTTTTGGAAGCCGTGGCATGGGGCTTGGGAAGGGAGCTGACCCACTCACTCCGCTCAGCTGTCAAGTGTGTAGTGGATGCCTGATGAGCTGGTGGGAAGCAAAGAGGCGAGTTGCAATTAGGTCAAAGAGCTGCTCATAATCACAGGGTGATGGTAGCTAAGTTTCCCAAAATAGAGGCTGTAGGAAGATGGGCAGCTGGATGCTTGTCATCTGCAGGGAAAAACCAGCGTGGATTTAGCGGTCTCGGATGAAGAAAGGCTTTGACACAGAGAAAAGCTCTGTGTGCTGAGCCTTTCTGAAAACCTGCTCTAGACTTAGAAGTGGCTTCTACACAGAGCCATTTCCACAGTGTGACGGGGTTGAGCTGCCTGCCTCTGCTGCCTGACAGCACTTGAGGTGACAGAGTGCACATACAGTCTTCTGCTTTTTACAATGCAAGGACTCTCTAGTGTGAAGGAGACATTACAAGCTCAGACCTGCCTGGAGTGACTGTGCTCTCTGGGGCTTTTTCTGCTTTCCATCATAGTTTGAAGGGAAGGCAGACCAGGTCCCCAGTTCCACAGAAAGGGTAATAGAGGGGCCTATCCTGCTCCAAAATCACCCTACACAGAGCAGCCAGATTGGCACAGTCCAGGATGTGCACTCTGAGATCCAGGCAAAAAATAAAGCTTCCTTTTTGTCCAAAAGTCCCTTTTGTCCAAAAAGCATCTCCCTGTCCATATATAGCCTGAGCCCCAGAAGACAGCATGACACCACCTGCACCTGCACCTGCACACCCGCCATACTGCTGCACCTGCACACCCGCCATACTGCTGCACCTGCACACCCGCCATACTGCTGCACCTGCACTCCTGCCATACTGCTGCACCTGCACTCCTGCCATACTGCTGCACCTGCACACCCGCCATACTGCTGCACCTGCACTCCCGCCATACTGCTGCACCTGCACTCCTGCCATACTGCTGCACCTGCATTCCTGCCATAATGCTGCACCTGCACACCCGCCATACTGCTGCACCTGCACTCCTGCCATACTGCTGCACCTGCACACCTGCCATACTGCTGCACCTGCACACCCGCCATACTGCTGCACCTGCACACCCGCCATACTGCTGCACCTGCACTCCTGCCATACTGCTGCACCTGCACTCCTGCCATACTGCTGCACCTGCACACCCGCCATAGTGCTGCACCTGCACACCCGCCATACTGCTGCACCTGCACTCCCGCCATACTGCTGCACCTGCACTCCCGCCATACTGCTGCACCTGCACTCCCGCCATACTGCTACACCTGCACTCCTGCCATACTGCTACACCTGCATACCTGCCATACTGTTGCATCTGTGTATTTGACATACTGCTATGCTTTCACATCTGCCATACTGCTACATCTGTGCATTTGTCATACTGCTGCACCTGAGCACCTGTAGTACCACACTGCATCTGTGCGTCTGACATAATGATGTGCCTGCTAACTGCTGTACTGCTATATCTGTGCACCTGACATACTGATGCACCTGAATACCTGTTATACATATTTGAGCATGTGTATCTGTCACAGTTTTGCACATGTATACCTGTCAGTTTTACACACAAGTACCTGACCTACTTTTGCACACATGTACCTGACAGACTTTTACTCATATGCACCTGTCATTCTTTTCCACACGTGCACCTGCCGTAACTACTCTGCCCATGCACCTGCTACACCTGCTGATATTTGCCTATATCTTTACATCTGTTGTACCTGCTGCACTGCATATATCTGCCATAGCTGCTGTACCTGCCATAGCTGCTCCCTGGGCTCTCCAGCTGCTTAACTGACCCACTGTGTGATACAGAGGCCCCTAACTTGCCCTTATTGTGGTCTGGGGTGTTTCCTGACCTTCAGGGCACATAGCTGATTGTGAGCATTCATACTGAGGTTTTTCCCGGACAGAAGTTCTAGAAGACACTGCCAAGGACTGTAGCAGCTGTGCGTACTTTAAGACTCTTGGTCTGGGTGGCTGAAGCCTCTCACAGGACATGAGAAGACAGGAAACTGAGCTATGCGGATTCCAAAACTCATGGAAGACCCACGGGCTTGGGTATCCCGCAAGGACAGACATCCAAGTAGGAGCTGCACAGCCTCGGCTCCACTGGCCCCCCTGCCAACAGGCTGGAAGCTGCAGTATGAACACTCTTTGAAAGGAATCAAACAGTGTTCAAGAGTAAGTTTGACTGTAATTACTAGGAGCAGAGAGACTTGGAGGAGGAAAGGTTTTGCTCTAGCCATGGAGATCGGCAAACATCCACCTATCTCAGATTTACCCTGAGGAATGGTCCAGGAGAGGGAGTGGTTCAGCTTTGCTGCCACAGGGGCTATCCCCGAAGCCTGGGAGCTCATATTCTCCACACAGGGTGGGACTGGTTTTTTCTCCATAAAAGCTGCAATGGGGTAAAGCTATACAACACCCCCACTTATTCAGGGTCCCACCAGCCTTTGAGTAGCCCAAATACAAAGGCACGATCCTCCACACATGAACAGCCTCGGAACAGATCCAGGACAGGAAGGAGAAATCCTCAAAGAGAGAAGGAAATGGTATGCTCATGAAACAAAAACTGTGCCGTTCTCATATAGATCCAAAAACCAGCGACTGCCTTGGAAAGGGACTAGGGGAGCAACAAAATAGAAGACTGCTTTAAGGACTGAGGAGATCTCCCTAACATAAAAATAAAAAGTCAGATATGGGTAGAAAGCAAGACCAGAGAGATAAGGAAACCAACAGGCGCTTCTGGAAGTTTCAAAACAAGATGGCTGAAGCATTTCAGGAAGGAGAGAGACAGGGAAGCTAGGGGCCACTGTTTAACATCAGGCCTCCAGCCTCACTGCCAGCCAGTCGCCTGCAGATCCTCTGAAATGAGACAAATGGAGACACGGCTCCTGGACATGAACTTTAGACCCTTAGGATGAGGAGAGGCTACTGGGCAGGGGAAGGGATTTGAATTTAGAATCGCACTGGAAACTGGGATGGGGAGCCAAGCCCTTGGGATAGAGATGGGACAACACTCCCAGTGACCCTGCCTACCAGTATCGAGGCTTGCTGAGCTCATGCTAAGATATACAAAATATCAAATACAAATGGGGACCCCCCACACACACACTCTCTACCAAGGCTCCACATCACTCAGAGGGGGCTGTGATGATTAATCCTGCCAACTGTATTTAGAATCGCCATCGGTGACAGTGCTTCTAGAAATATTTGACTGAGATAAGAAGACAATGACTAATACATGGGTGAGCTCCCCAGAGGCATCCACAGGAGAGATGAAGACTAAGCCACCTCGGGCCTTGCAGCAGATATAGGCGCCAAGAGAGATGGACCCTCAGGAACTCAGGAAAAAAGAAACAATTTCGTATAGGTTTGGTGTGAATTAAAGTAAAAGTCTTATAACACAGAATTAACCAATTTAAAGAACTCAAATCAGCATTTAGTACATTCATAACATGTTGCTGTCTTGCTCTGAAATACTGTTACCCCAGAGAGAAATATCCACCCATGGGAAGTCACTCCCATCCCCCAGCAGCACCCTTGCCCAGGTCCTGGCAACCACTAAGCCACTTTCTGTCTCTGGTTTCATCATCCTGTGCACCTTGTATCAGTGGGCCCTGAAGGAAAGATAAACATGTTTTTTGTTTAGATCACAAGTAGGGGATGAGAAAAAGACTTGTGAGAGAGCAGGTGATATTTATCTCCTTAGAAGTTGAACTACCATGTGGGGGAGATTGGTTATTAACCAGCTGAAAAACATCCTTGAACAAATTCTGAGAGGAGGTATAAAAATGAGCCAAAAACAAGAGGCGGGGCCTTTGGAGACTTGGGATAGTTTTGGCTGTTCATCACTCCACTTTGAAATGCTCCTAGAGAGAACAGCTTGAGGGAAGGCTTCGGGGCTCTGGGCTCTGGCTGAGGTTCTGAGTTCTGTTTGCTCCAGGTTCCAGCAGAAGAAATCCTGCTGACTACACCAGGAGAATTGTTCCTCGGAACTGATATCCTTATGGTTTCATTATTGTATTCTTTAATTTTCTTTTCCTATTGTTTAGGTTAGTTGGGTTATAAGTGAGGTACTCTCGGTTAATAAGTTCATAATAAAATATCTTTGTTAAGAAAGTTGAGCCTTCAGGCTCCTAACACATGGCCTCTGTGTCTTTTTGCTCTTTAGGGCAAGTTCAAGTCTCAGAGAGCAAAGAGTTCCTGGGACAATGGGAAGGGGGCTTAGTACTTCCTACCTGCCATGTGGAGCCTCCCTGGGTGGTTGGGATGTCCTTGAAATAGAGTAAAGGGCACAGGAGCTGTTCTAATGTGAACCCCATCCTTACCACCCCAGGCTGTGTTTAATGGGACCTGGTTCCTAAAGAATGTGGCTACTGTGGGCCCCACTACAGAGTGGGAAGGGTACATTGGTCAGATGTCAACGGGCAGCTTGTCAGATGGTCTCCTTGTCTGTCTCTCTGTTATCTCTTTCTCTTTCTCTGTCTTCCATCTCTGTCTTTCTCTGTCTCTGAGTGTTTCTCTGTTCTCTCCTCCCCATCCCACCTCCCCCCCCCCTCTCTCTCTCACACACACACACACACACTTTGAAACCAAACTTGCCAATGAAGAGCAGTGAGCTGAAGATCCTCTTCTGTCGCTGCATGCAGGGCAGGTCCCCGGGTGTCCATGCTCATGTCCTTGGACGTGAGGCCTCGGCAAGCTATCGTAGGAGGGAAAGACAGACCCTCCCCCTCAGGCTGAAGCCCAGGTGGCAGAGCCACCTTCCCTCTGTGGTTTTGGACATGCTGGGATCAGATGTTTCTGAGTCAGTCACTAGGCAAATGCCTGGCCCCAACCATGCCAGAGATCCTTGCTCCTGCCTCAGAGAAGCTGCCATCTGGGCATCTAGAGATTTCTGAGAAGGAAAAGGAACACAGACAGGAAATCACCACCAACTCTGGGAACCAGTCCAAGTTGGGTACAGGCATTTACCCTTGGGTGTTCAACACAGAAGCAGCCAACCCCACCCCACCCCACCCCAAGTCTGGCTTTCACAGCACTTAAACTATTCCAATAGCTTGTGAAGTGTGACTTACATTCCATAAATTCATCCTTTTGTAATGTTCAACTCAATGGCTTTAGTGTCACCTTCACCCCAGAAAGATTCCCCCTTTGTCACCAGTAAACCCATGGCCCCCTTGTCACCCCTGCCAACTAACACTTGTCTGCTCCATCTGTGGAGCCTTCTATGATTGTGATTTCTTAGTTGTGAAACCATGCATGTGCACACATGGCTCTTGCCCACTCACTCACATCTTCAGAGCTCACCACTATGTAACTATCTTGTTTTCCAGTGGTCTTAGGTGACCCCTGTGAAAGGTCATTCTACTCCCAAAGGGTTCGAGACCCACAGGTTGAGAAACAGGATACTAAATCGTTTCCTGACACATGACCATAAAGTGTAACTCCTGTTTTTTTTGTTGTTTTTATAGTTTGGCTGTGCCAAGTCTTTGACCCATTCTGATGAGTTCATCTTTTGCACAAGCTCTCGTCCCACGTACATTTGTAGAGGGCAGATAAGCACTGGAGAAACCAGGGATGTCAATCACGCATGGTTGTCTCTTCAATGGAGACAAAAATACACCTGTTCTCCACCCAGAATGGGGAGTGGACGTTGTTAATGATCTGGAGGCCCTTGCTATCTGTAGAGTCAGACCTCACCCGAAGCCCCCAGAATGTTTATCCCAGGGCTCTCCCTCCCTAAACCTTTGTCTTTAGCTTTGTTTCTCAGTCAATACAACCCATCCTTATGGGATGTACTGGCTGATTTTGTGTGCCAACTTGACACAAGCTAAAGCCATCAAAGAGAAAGGAGCCTCAGTTGAGGAAAGGCCTCCATAAGATCCATTTTCTCGATTACTGATCATGGGGAGGGGGCCCTGCCCATTGTGGGTGGTGCTATCCCTGGGCTTCTATAAGAAAGCAGGCTGAGCAAGCCATGGGGAGCAAGCCAGTAAGCAGCACCCCTCCATGGCTTCCGCATCAGTTCCTGCCTTCAGGGTCCTGCCCTGTTTAAGTTCCTGTCCTGATGTGTCCTTCGGTAATAAGCAGCAATATGAAAGTGCAAGCCAAATCAGCCCTTTTCTCCTCAACTTGCTTTTTGGTCATGATGTTTTGCTGCAGCAATGGAAACTCTAAGGCACAGCTGATGTCCCATGCATTTTACTGCCTTCTGGGATCTATGCTATCTCAGTCAGAGACCACATCATCTCAGATCATAGGCTCTTAAGCTGTAGAATCCAACTTCATGTTAGAAGTCACGTCTACTTTACATGTTGTCATGCCTTAAGCTTTATTGTGCACTTGGGATTGGAATTATTGTTACCAACTTCTTTCCCAAAATCGTACTAGAGTTAAATATGTCTAAAATAAACTAGCCTCATGTCAGACTCCAGATGTTTGATCCCGCCTGGCCAGCACCATGTACTGGCAGCCCATCTTTTCCTTATCGAATCCCTTGAGAACCAACTGGTGTCCCTCAAGTGTCTGCAGTAGGCTGAACTGGCCTACCGACTCATATCCTAAACTTTACACAAACACAATAGTTCAGGTACTGAAACACAGAGGCTGGTTGCTCTGAGTTGTCTCTTTTTCAGGACTGTCTGGCTCTTCCAGCTCCATGTCTCCACTGCACCGGTCTTGCTCCTACAGAACCTCTCCGTTTTGTAGGCATGGCGGCAGACCTTCCTACTAATCCAGTGCCCTCTCTGGTCTAGTTCACAGCTTGGATGTGGAATTTAGGCCTGCACAGCTTGAGTGACCACTGGAACAGAGCTTCTGCTAGACCCCTGCCAGGGTCTTGCCTTTCTAATGCCATGCCCTGGAGCCTGAAGCTCTAGGTCACCCAGGTGAGGCAAGTGTGACCATCTTCAGAATAACTATGGGAGCTGCTCACCCCACAGCTGAACAAACTCAATGTGTACAGCACGTCGACCCTACCTTTCTCCTCCAGCTGCCTCAAGACAGAACATGGAAGCAAGCCTTTTGAGTCCTTCCATTTTGCTTCCCCACCTAAACCAGATGAAACCGGCTGGAAGGCATACTTTGTTGGCTGATTGAGTATCCTTGCTTCAAGCCTCCAACATGGACAGGGGTTTGTCTCAGGCAGATGGATGGTCCCTCTCTTTAACTATGTGGACTGAAATGGGGCCATCAACTCCAATGTCAGGGACACACACACAAAAACAAGGCAAGTCTTACAGGTTGCCATCAGTGTGGTTACAGCTCACTGGACATGACACATGGCAACCAACCAAAGAGAGCGCGTATGCATCCATCAGCCTTTTAATTCTGTGCAGCCAGGCCAACTGTTATGCCTAGCCTGGCACACACATCCAGGTAGATAGATTACCTAGAAAGCTTATTTTCCCTACAAAACACACACACTCACACATACACACATACACACACACACACACACCAGGTGGGAGGGAGGGAGAGAGAGAGAGAGAGAGAGAGAGAGAGAGAGAGAGAGAGAGTATTATCCCCCATTCTCTCTGTAGCTTTGTGATCTTGGGCCTAGTCATTCCAGATTACTGCTTAATATCTCCTGTGAGACGGTGGCTCGCTGCTTCTCTCCCTTCTAAAGAATAACATGAGCAACACAGTTGACCTGAGCTTCCTTGAACTTTCCTTGAAGTTCCTTGAACTTTCAGAATCAACATGTCTGTGAGTATTAATTCTACATGAATGACCACAGATGTGGTGTTTCTATTGGCATCTTCCCTGCAGGACCTTGAAGATGCACCACACACCAGTCACAGAAGTGCTCAGGAAGCAAGCACAGTGCTGCTCCATTTTACACTTTTTATTTCTGCTTTGTAGATTTGTCTAGATATGCATTTTGCATTCTGTTTCCAAAATACCTTTAAGGGAAATTTTTAAAAGATCATTTTTGCCTTGGGGCAAAAACAAGGAAAATTGCTGTGAAAAACATGCCCACAAAATAGGTGTTTTGAGGCTTGCTCAGAATTTTCCATGGTTAATGGATTTTAACGGCCTGAATGTAAGAATCATTTCTGACAATTATGTGTAAACCACTTACATGTGAAAGGCAGAAGTGAAAATCTGGGATTATTTCTGAAGCTCACCAAGTCTGGCCCAAGGTAAAGTCTTTATGGCCTCTGAATGTGGGCAGGGGACTGAAGGCACAGCTGGAGAAGAGGTGGCACCAATGTGAGGTCATCATATCCCAGGGCCCCTGTGTCTGGTCCCTAACAGCAGAACAAGAAACCTCCCCAACTAATATGAATAAATTAATAAAATATATTTTTTTAAAAACCTCCCCAACAAAGATAAAGGAATCCTAACCCAGCAACATGTCTGCTCTGGCAAGGGATCATATCCAAAGACCTTCTGGGTCTATATGATCCGTCTGGAATGTAGACATGCTCTGGATTACAGTACAATCTGGCTGGAATACAGACATGTCCTTAGTACACACCTTTAATTCCAAACAATGAAAGTAAGGTTGCTTTATAGGAGGAAGCAGCCATGTTTGAAAGTGACATCTAACTGAGGGACAGGCAAAGTAACGAATCAGAGAAAGACTTGACAGAATGAATCAGAGACAGGATATTCCCAACTCTCATGAGAACAGGAGAGGAAAGACAGGCTACTTAAGAGCAGGACAGAGAGAGAGAGAGAGAGAGAGAGAGAGAGAGAGAGAGAGAGAGAGAGAGAGAGAGAGAGAGAGAGAGAGAGAGGGAAGAGTTGGGGTTGTTGCTGTTGTTGATCAAGAATTTCTTACCATGATAGTTTTACAGAGACATGTGGCAAAGAGAGCAAGCTAGACATAGGTGAAGACAGAACAAGCCAGAGAATGAGGAGCCAGAAGATTAAAAGATATTGCCAGGATTAGTTTGAGGCCAGGCAGAGCAATTCAGTCAGAATCCACGAGAAACCAGTTTGAATCAATCAGTTTGGAGAGTTGTTTAGGCCAGAATGGCTAGGTTGAACCAGCCAGAGAAAGTTCACGAGCAGCTAGAAAGGCCTGGGAATGGCTCTCGTCGCATCCCCTCATCTGAGGTAATAAAAACAATATTTACACCCAAGTGTCACAGACAACCATAGCATCCACTGTTCCCTGTCACCCAGCCTCTGCCTTCCCTGTGGTGACTGTCTTGGAACTGTCCCTGAGAACACACAACCTGAGATGCAGGCCCGGCATGGCAGCGGTTCTTTCTGCTGAAGATGGAGGCAGGTATTAAGGCCAGAATTTCCCTGGTCCCGTACGGTATCTCCCAAGGGTGGGGTGGAAGGGACTTGTGCTTCTTTCGTACAGGGACTGTCCTGGAATAGTAAGGCACTACCTGAACTCCAAACGCAGCTAGACTGAACAACCTCCCCCAAGACTCCTATTTCAGCCTGTCCTTAACATCCACACTGAGGCTAGCCTGGGGATGTGAGGACCATCTTCTGTAGAGGGCAGCTGTGAAAGATGAGGTAGCTCACAGTCTGGCGTTGCCTGTGATCTGTAATATTGGGATTCAAGGAAGCATAGAATGAGAAACAGGAGAGAAAACAAGAGCCACAAGGCAGGTGGGATATTGTGTATATAAGACAAGTCCCGAGTAAAAACTACAGTCAGTGTTTCTATTAGGAGTCAGTCCTGCCAGACTACTGGCTTATTTAGACAAAAACACCCTAAGCCTTGAACATGAATAATGTTTAAAGATGGAGTTACATGAAGTCAAAATAAAGTACCATCAAGCAATCCATTTCAGTCACTAATAACCAGGACAATACTTCCTGTGTCAAATTACTGTGTCTAATTTCACACAGGGCTTTGGCTCCCCACGTGTACCAGGTGCCAGTGGTGACATCTGTGTGTGTGGCTACAGCTTTACTCTGACTGAGCTTTTGAGCAGACGCCTGCACCTCCCATTGTGGTGGGGTTAATGTGGGTCCTGCACACTCCACTTCGATGCCTTAATTTAGCAGTGGTTTCAGCTCCTTGTGCGCTCATGCTAATTACACTGGGAGTGCTGAGCCTGGAGATATTATGCATGCTAAGCAAGCTGCCATGGAGCCTCCTCTATAATTATATTTTCTTAGGTGAACATGTGTGTGGCTCAAAATATGAATGTTTGACAGCTCTGGGCATCCAGCCTCTTGTTTACACAATGTGCAATGCCCTACATGGGAAGGCCTGAGTGAAGGGATGCTGCCTGGCTTGGCCCTCCCTCCCTTAGCCTGAAATCAGTCTGATGTTGATCGTTCCTGCATAACTTAAAACAACTGTGTGGCTCTCTCTTAGTGTCTGCTGGTGTCACCAGCTGGACAGGGCTCCCTGGTCAGTGGGAGTTAGGAGGGCTCAAAAACTGTTCCTGACCTTGGGTCTGCTTACCACAGAGTCACAGCCTTCCTGTAGTGGTTCCCATAAGAATGGCCCCCATAGGCTCATATATTTGAATGCCTTAATAACCAGCAAGAGACACTGTTTGGAAGGATTGGTAGGATTAGAGGTGATGGCCTTGTTGAAGGAAATACGCCACTGGGGGTAGGCTCTGAGATTTCAAAGCCTACTCCATGCCCAAAGTCTCTCTCTAGACCTATGGATGAGAATGTAGCCCTTAGCTGCTTCTTCAGCACCACCGAGCATGCTGCTATGATGAAAATGGGCTAACCCTGTGAAACTGTAAGCAAACTACCAATTAAATGCCTTGATCGTGGTGTCTCCTCATGGCAGTAGGACAGTGACTAAGACACTTCCCATCTCAAGTGGTTCATAAAACAACTGCGGGAAGACCACCTCAGACATCTGGAGACACGCATGCCCACTCCCCTCCATGGCACCTAGAAGGAGCCATGAGCCAGCCATCTCCATAGAACTAACAAAATGAAAAGTTCTTTTTGGGTTTTTGAAACCACCATACTCAGGAAAAGGACTCAGGGCAATTGGGGAAAGAAGAGGAAGACAAAACATCAGGTTTCCAACAAGAAGGAAAACAAATAAGAGAACGGGCAGGGTGTGGAGTCTCTAGGATGCCACCCTCAAGTGTGATGTCAAAGAGAGAGGAAAGGTGTCTTGTGCACAGTAAAGCACACACAGACAGCTCCTTGGCTCCGTCTGTGGCCTCTGTGGTAACATGGGCTCAAGCCTCAGTCCTGACCTACAGACCCAGAAGAGGTACCTTGGACTGGGTGCAGCCTGGCTAGTCCAGTCCTCACCACTCACCCTAGAAACCTGAATGTGAACTGTCTTCCACAGCCCCTGCCCCTGGGACCACTATAGGCTTTAGACTTGTGGTGGTTTAAGTACAAATGGCTCCCGTAGGCTCATAGGGAGTGCGGTTATTTGAAAAGATTAGGACCTGTAGCCTTGTTGGAGTAGGTGTGGCCTTGTGGAAGGAAGTGCGTCCCTGGGGATGGGCTTTGGGATTTTAGACGTTCAAGCTGGGCCCAGTGGCTCACTCTTTCTTCCTGTTGCCTGCTGACTCAGATGTAGACCTGTGCCATCTTGCTTCCTGCCTTGATGACAGGGGCCTAAACCACTGAACCTGTAAGCCAGCCTCAATTAAATGTTTTTCTTTATAAAAGTTGCCATGAAACAAACTGAAAAGAAAAAAAAAAGAGTTGTGTTGACCCTAACAGTGACAAAAGTGCTGAGCCACCTAATGGCAGCTACACATCTCTCTGCGACAGGCCAGCAAACCCATGTTACTGCTATGTGGGAGCTCCAATCACAGGGTACCTGCCCCAACACCCCTTCACAACAGTGCTCTCCATATGTTCAAGAGCTATAAGCCACAAATTGAGCCACAGCCATGGCCCTCATGTGAAACTATAGGGCCGTGCTTGGTCACCTGTTTACTTACCCTACACCATGACCTGAACATGTCAGAACCTGTGAGCTGTGCATGCAGGTGATGTGGACGCCAGTGACCTAGATCTTAGAGTAGAGTTTGCCAGGGGTGACTTTGGCCCATCCATGTAGCAGGAAGTCTTTCCCCGACCCGCGGGTCCAGTTATTCGTGGAGCAGCGAGGAGGGTCGCAACCTGTGAATAAAAAATGGGCGGGAGAGAGACAGGGCCCAGGGAAACATTGCTTGTCAAGGGCCGTTTATTGTAAGGGGGTATTCAAATTTAAAGTGAGCTTCAAGGAGGGCGGGGTGTAGGAAGGAATGCAGTGGAAAGTTACAAAATCTTCTGGGCCAGGCCCCAAGGACAGCAGGTGTGGAGTGGGGCGATTATTCAGAAGTCGCGATACACCGAATGTTCTCTTTCTCAAGGTCAGGCTGGATCTTTTGTGGTTGCCAGGCAGAATAATTATTTCAAGTATGCAGACAGCTGTGGCTTTCAGCCAGCAGGGCCTCTCAGCCACCGGGGCTGGTCAGGCAAGGTCCTATGGCTCCTGACAGAAGTCCAGCATTATAGCCCCAGAGCACTATGCAGGCAGCAGGCCCTTCTTCAGATACACACAGCATTGGTGACTTCTTGCTCCAGTGGGCAGGGGTGGACCCCATAGTTGGCTGCCTTTCAGCCATCTTTGAGCACAGGAGAGACATGAGAGCAGCTCCTGGCCACCTACATGCTGAGCCCTGGTGTCGTACATCATGAACTGAGGAATCCACAGGAATGTTTTCGTTCAAGACAGCGTGTTAGCCTTCTCATCAAGTCTTACTCATCAAGACCACATTTCAGCCTTCAAGGCATGAACATGATTCAGCTTTCTGGGGAGGTCTGTTTCCCACAGCTCCAGCTTTGGACTTCAAGCGTAAGGGCACTGTAGGCTGTGGGCCTCCAGCAGGAGGACACTTCAGATGGTTCCAACCCTCACGCAGTGCTATACAGCTAGTTGGGGCTTTGAGGCTCATCAAAAGTGAGACTCCATCCAGAAACTCAGGGACTCCTTGCACTATGAGTCTTGAGAACACAGTGGGCCTGTGAGCTGGGAGCTCACCATATCTTCTATGCCCAACGCCATCAGATGAGCCCAGAGAGGAATCATGCTGAGAATCTCCAAGAAGTGCGCTACAGATTCCGCTCAGAGAAATTCAGAGTTAAGCATTCTGAAACAAACTTCCAAGCACTTTGTAGTGAAATCTTGGTCTCCACACAGCATCCCTGAGATTCACACATGCACAGGGGAACATGGGCAGTGTGTGGGCGGGGCCGCCTGGTGGCCAGGGATGATGGTCGATCAGCAAAGTGGAATACCCCATGGGCGTGGCTAAGGGCTTCATGGATTCCAGACAACTGCTTCTATCACAGGCTTCCTACAGTCTCTCCCTACGGACCCATCTGTCTAGTCTGCCTGACACCAGGCATGTGGGCACTTGCTCTAAACAAGGCCTCATCTGTTTCCTCTCTCTGCTTGTCTCTGTCTCTGTATCTCTGTCTCAGTCTCTCTCTCTCTCTGTCTCTATGTCTCTCCTCTCTCTTTGTCTCTCCTGTCTGTGTCTGTGTCTGTGTCTGCATCTGTGTCTGCTTCTCTCTCTCTCTCTCTCTCTCTCTCTCTCTCTCTCTCTCTCTCTCTCTCTCAGACACAGAACCATAATGCCCTGTGTTTTGGATCCTTACATCCCGAAGGTTCAGAGGGATGGTTAAGTTATCAGTCCCATATGGTAGAGTGCAGCAGACAGTCCCAGATGCCACTGACATCTACTGTGGCCTGTGAGACACTTGAATAATTCCTCCTGATGAGACTCCAACACACACACACACACACACACACACACACACACACACAAAAGAATCCAACACAGTTCAAAAGAGCGCCACGCCTCCCTCAATCATTGAGATTGCTCCAGCACTGCCAGGGGCCCTTTGTGGCTTTGGTGCCATGCTGTGGACACCTTCTCACAACTCAGGCCTTCACAGACCCACACTCCACCAGATTCCTCCCTGGAAGGGATACACAGAAGAGCTGGACTCGGTACTTTCTTGTAGGTCTTCTTAGAAAGTGTCAGGGCTAGATGTAACATTCTGCTGAGACCTCTGAGTGTTCTCCACACTAGAGGACAATGGTTTCTTCAGCTCCAACAGAAAGAACTACGCCCCCCAAACCATAATATTCCCCCAGGAAAACACAAGAACTAGGAATGTTTCTCACCCTAGTTTAGACAAACTGGAAATGAATCCATTTTCCTTTCCCAAGGTCTGTCTCTGCTCTCTTTTGAACTACAGGGAAATGGGAGGTGGACTTGCAGGCCTGAGTGTCCACTAAGAAGACCAAAGGTCAGACAGCCTAGTTCTTAGAAAGGTGGGGAGCTGTGTCCATGAAGGGTGCTTCTTAGTTTGGAGTATGAACTTAAAAACTGACAGGCGTCTTCAACAAAGGCAGTGAAGAGTGCTCCAGAATTTGTGTTTTCTTTAAGTGATGCTTAGGGCCTGGCAGAGATGTCACCCAAGGAGTGGCCACACACTTGTAAGACACGGTCAAGAAAACAACTGAGTCCTGTGAAATCTGGATTTTGGGATGAATACAGATCATTTTGGTCTAATAGAATACTTAGGAACATACTGACACCCCACACATTCTCATCTGAAATGACAATATAACTGGGCAGCGACGACTCTTATTGTGCAGCTGTTATGTTTCTGTGGTGTAGGGCGCAGGGAATATTTGAGGCAACTGCCTCATTCCTGCTGGGAATACCTTTCTACATAATCAAACTTGGATCAAGAGGGAGGTCACTGGCCTAGGGTCCCACAGAGACAGAGGAGCGCCTCTCCCTGAGGTACTGGACAGGTGTTAGGCACTTGTTCTTACTGTAAGCACCCACCCTATGTTCATTTTTCTACAAATAAAGACTACAGGGAAATGGGATACTTTGAAGCCTGATCAGAATCTGGCAGGTGCTCTCTCACTGCCTTTAGCTGCCTTGAGCCAAAAGACTGTGGTCTAAGCATGGCAGAATGAGCCTCATGGCCGAACTGCTCTAGGGGTGCCTTGAGAAAAAAAAAATATATACACTTAAAAAATCTGGTTGGAGGAGGGGGTTGCTGCAGAGACTGATGCACCAAGGACCATGCATGGTGAGGACCTAGACACTCAGCTCAGTTGTAGTACATAGACAGGCAGCACAGTCTCCTCGTGGGTCCCACAATATGGGGAGTAGGGACTACTTTTGACATGGACTCTGGCCCCCTAATGTGGATCACTTCCCTGTGGCTAGGTGGACTTTCCAGACCACAGAGGAAGAGGATACAGGTAGTGCAGATAAGACTTGATGAGCTGAAGTCAGATATTAGGGGAGGAAGCTCCCTCCCCCCTTTCTGAGGGCTAGAGGAGGGAGGGAGAGGGGATAAGGGAATAAAGAAGAGGATATGAGGGAGGGAGGGTGAGATCAGGAGGTGAGGAGGGAGGGGACTACAATTGGGATATAAAAAAAAATTAAAATTGCAGAACAAGCAGGTAATTTATATTCCTAATCCCACTACATGGGAATAGCTCTGAGACAGGCTGAGACATGAATGTCTATGCATAGTCAATGCTTTTTATTGGTTACAGGATACATGTGACTTAGGACTAGATACCATTCTTCGTATGGTATGAATGGTTTACAGATATGTTTCTTTTGCTCATGCAAAGAGCAGAGAACTAGCCTTAAAGGTTTTTTTTATTACTTTTATTGAATGTCTATAATTTACATATCATGCACCAAAATCCCTCTTCTCCCCGCAGTAAAATTAAACAAACAAAAAATCTTGTCACAGAAGCTGTGACGTATCATGCAGTATAGTCTTTTGTCCACATATGTTTCCTTGTTCATTCATTTCAAATGTTCATTGTTACCAGTCATGGGTCTGGTTTGAGGCCTACACTATCATTACTGGATCCTCACTGGGACTGCTGTCAGGTATCCCATTGTCGCCATGTGTCAAGGAGATTCTTAATCTTTGAATATGCGGGTACGGCTACTTCATGTGTTCCAGCAGGTCATACATAGGGTAGATGTTGGAGTGAGGTTGATTCAGAGCCCTGGAACAGGGCCCACTTCTTTGTCCTCAGGGCAGGGCCGGCTCACCCACTCCCATGTCCTCAGGGCAGGGCAGGCTCACCCACTCCCATGTCCTCAGGGCAGGGCAGGCTCACTCACTCTCGCTCTTGTATCCTCATGGCAGGGCCCACTCTCCTGCTCCTGTGTCATCATGGCAGGGCCAGCTTTCCTGCTCCCTTGTCCTCAGGGCAGGGCCAGCTCTCCAGCTCCTATGTCCTCAGGGCAGGGCCAGCTCTCCAGCTCCTGTGTCCTCAGGGCAGGGCCAGCTCTCCAGCTGCCTTCAGGGTTAATTGCACCTTGCATACCTTATCCACTTATAATTTTAGGACGGTACAATGCTGTGAGAAATTATATGTTTTCAGAACAAAGGAACTGGACTTTGAAGCTGGATCAGACCTGACAGGATTCATTCCTCTCAGCATGCTGAACGCTGACATCCTACATCCATGTTCCAGAACCAAGTGCTTCAGTGTTGTTCTCCAACAGAACAGGACAGCTCCCAAGAAAGCATTGAAGAAAGTTTCTGTTCCCAGTTGTTACAGCATTTCAGACAGTCACACACAGGACTTTTTATTAAACCTGGAAGTTCTCAATATTTAGAAACTGGTCCACAAATGACATTCCTACCTTGTTTAACCATTTTCCCCAGTTTTATCTGGGCCCCTACAAAAGTATTATTTGTCCTAAATCAGCCAGAAGAGACCCTAAGAGAACAACACCCTGTTTCCCTTAAGGGGGGTTGGGTATATTGTTGGTTACTTTCTCGGGCTTTAGATGTTTATTTTCATTGGGAGTTGGCTACAAGTTACTATTGGTCTTATCCAGAGAGAAAATAAAACTGGACTCTGGGATGTCTCTCTTTTCTTTATCTTTCTTAGGTTTGGACATAGGGGCTGAAAAGAAAGAAGGGGGAATATAGAAATATATAGGGATGATAGGACAAAAAGTAGATAATTGAGTTGACTCCTCAATGTAAGGCCTTAACTGTGCTCACAAGGTTATTTTTAATTCATTGGTATAGAAATTTGTATATTGATGCAAATAAGTTTAATTTTGATACATTGGTATAGAATTCAAATTTAAGATTATTCTTCACACACGGTATATAAATTTCTATTCTAATATGAGGTATTGTACCCATACCACTCAAGTAGACTACAAGGTTTACCTCCAATACTTTGAAAATCCTACTGCAGGCTGTTTGGGATAAGTAAGTTAGACAAGTTAATTGTCAATTGATCAAATTGTGGTCATTTCAATTACTAGTCTATTTATATCACAAAAAAAATATACATCCTAGATGTAACAGATAGATATGATTCTATAGACGGATAAAGTAAAATAGTTAGATAAGGTCTTTAAAAACCTCAGAGTCCTACAGAATATGGCATTCAAAGAGGTTCATATTGTTTTAATGATTCTTTGACAAGACAGGTCAACTCCTGGCAGCACTCAGCCTACTTCAAAGATGATGATGATCATCAGCGAACCTACTTTTGGAGCTGGCTTCAAGTATGGCAAACCAGCCACTGGGCAAAATGTCCTCATTTCAACCACTGACAGAATTCTGCCTAAAACTTGGCAAGCTTGGATGCAAGCAGAGTCGACAGCCAAACTCTGCCAAGACAGGGAAAGCCTGTCCTCAATAGTTACTGCCTCACAAATAGTCTGTCAGATATATTGTGTCAGAAGGCTGAAGATGATGTCCCAACGTTTTAGAGAGTTATGGGTGACTTTTCAGGCAGCAAACTGTCTCTGTCATTTTTTTTTTTTTTTAATTTGGAAGCTGCTAACCTGCACTTCCTGTTTACTCAGGTAATTAATTTTACTCTTTCTCAAGTCTCTGATGGCATTGAAGATCAAATAGTTTAGTTTCACAATTAAGCTTAGTTGTTTAGGGGTTAAGATGTTTTTAGGTCTAGATAGATGTTTTAAGTTGATAGAGATGAGATATGATAGATATTGATTTACATTCAGAATTTTAGACTCACCGAGAGAGGAAAATGTTTTCTTCAAAGTTGCCAAATACAACCAAAGCACTATGAATGTAACATGAATATAATTCCTGATTGTTCTGTGGTTCTTCTTGCTGTATGTAGTTTATTTTATATATATGTAATAACATAAACTTATATGTAAAAAAATAATTTTTTAAAACTGTAGATTTAAAAAAAAAAAAAACTACATAATCACAGCAGATAGTCTCCAGCTCCTGATGGTACAGCCCCAGCCAAAGGTATTGCAGTTTATGCTGGACTTTTTGTGCTCGTAAGCCTGGTGGATTCTAGGTGATTCTGTAACCACTCTACCTGAGTAAGAAGTAGGGTGGGGGAAGGGCCAATTACCTAGCCAAGGACTGCTGTGACTGGTGCTAGAGAGTCAAGGCTATGCTCAGTGCACATAGAAACTTCTATTTGCATGTGGGGTATGCTGATTGGTGCGAACACAAACCTTCATTTGCATTCAAAGGTGTGCTGTGATTGGTCCCAACACCCCTTCTTTGGCTATAGAAGCATGGTGCTGGGAATCACCTACTGAGCTGGCAGGAGACGCCCTCCTGTGCTGCCTCCCTTAGTGTTGCAATCTGAAGCCCTATAAAAGACTTCCCTCTAATGATGGACTGATGGCCTGTGGGGAGGAGTGCATCTCAAGCCTGCCTTTGCTTGGACACCCTTTGTATCCAGAAGGCTTTCTAGAGATACTTTCTACTTTCTTCTGCTTGCTGCCAGCACTCCTCAGATCTCTTGGCTCCAGTGGCTTACCCAGGGAAGTTCTTGGCTAGTTCCCTCCTTCTCTTGGCACGGGTCATGGTCTTCCACAGGTTATGTCCACTGCCGTCTGCTTCGGGCTATGAACACCACAAATGGCTATGAACAAGCCCTTCCCAGTGTCCGGGGAAGGTGTTCTCCAGGCTGGCAGGACAGCATTCTTCCCTCTGTAGCTTTCCCATCTCTGCCTGCTGCAGTGTGGGACTCCCCGTACATGAAGAAGACCAAGTCATCCAGGGTCCAAGCCACTGGACATTCTCTCTCCTAGACACTCACAGAGTGTGGCCTCTGAGCCTCACCCCAGGATCTCTTTGTAGATCCTCATAGAATGGACTAGTAGAAACGTTCACCATGATGTCTCTGAGGGAAACTGTGGGCTACAAACCCTTAGCTCTCTACCACGTTTCTAGACCCCAGGTACTGGCCACGTCTGACCAGCCCCGTCAAAATGCCGTAAAATGTGTTGTCAGCCTCTTTGGTATTTCTCTTCAGATACTACGTTGCTCCTTCTCAGGCATTCAGATCACTCACTACTGAGCCACCGGCTGCCTCTGAGCCCTCTCTAGGGCTGGAGGGTGTGTGACAGAGGTCTAACCTAATCTACTTGTTCCAAGGTAGGAGCTGCAGAGACACTGCAAAAAGGAAGTAGAACACCGCCTCCTGTCCTGCGCACAGTCTACATCAAGCAAGCGTGCTGACTTAGTCTTCTCACTCAGTCTGAAATGCTCCCCCAAAACTACAGGCACATAGGTCTGGGATGATCACCTCAGACCCCATTCCCAGTCCCTCTGTGCATGTGGCTAATAGAAGGTTCCTACAGAGTTTGTGTGAAGCCCAGAGGCTGACCAAGGGACCAGAGGCCAGGCGTAAGAGTGACCCTGAGCCTGGCTGCGAGGCTGTGGACAGGCTCTCCAGTGGGTTTATCTCCCTTTAGACTTTTCTATGAAGTGTGACATTTATCTCATGACAATCAGCCACCACTATCAAGACCAACAAGCCACTTGCCCATCTCCGGGCTGGCTGTGCAATTGGGCCCTACAGATGCCACACAAAACAAGCAAGCAGAAATGCTAAGCCTATGTGGGGCCTTAATCCTCCATACTAAAGTCGCAGTGGGCTAGAAGCTCAGACTTCCTGCTCAGTCTAAGGAAGGTGACACCCACAGCCAAGCGGACACATTTTGCTGAATCAGCAAACAGAGGGGAATTTTTTTTCCCCCTCTCTTAATTCCATTTCAGCAACAACATGAATAGCCCTAAGTTCCCAAGAGAGTCTGGAGTTCTGGGCAGTGTCCATGACCAGGTCTGGGGATCCAGGAGAGTTAGGCAAGAGGGAATGAAACAGAGTACCAGACTAACAGCACTCTTTGCTTTTGCTCGGTTGTCACAGAGCCATATCCCATAGAAAGCCCAGCCAAGCCTGATCCCAACCGCTTTCCGCTGAGCAAGTCACCCTCGCTCCCCATTGGCTGAGCTTCTGTAATTATCTAATCAATGAAGAGGGTCCCAAAGTGTGCGCTGATGATGGCTCTCCTTTGTACGGGATTATTTGCAATCAAAGCACTCCATCAAGATAACAGGAAGAGAGCTAAGAATAGACTGCGGCTCCTGCTGAGTGACTTGCCCCCAGCTGAGCTCCTGCACCCAGCATGGGCAGGGCTCTCCCATGAACCTCAGAGCCCCCAGAAAGCCTGTAGTCACAGATGTGCCACCATCTAAGGATGCTTCCTTCCCGTCACCATGGTCCCCAGAAAACAGCCAAGGGTGAACGTTCATTTTCTTTTGAAGAAAGAAAATAAAAAGCTTCCTGCTTCGGTTCTCAGAGATCTCCCAGAGGCACCATTGACAAGGAGTGGGGCCCTTTTCCCCTTGGAATAGTGATCTCAGCTGAGGAGACCATTCACAGGGGCCTAACTATTGTGCGAGCTGCCAGGCAATTTCCAGGGCCTCAGACAGCGAATGTGCCCATTTGTCCCTACTCTGTTACTTCTGGTGAGACATTACCAACCACTGTTCACCATACAGGACACCAAAGACAAGCCAGATGAATTGTTCCAGTGTGAGTTTGGTTTGGAAAACCTGTTTTCCTAATTGGGATTACATAGAGCAGTGTGTGAAGGGTTCCGCGCAGGGACACAGGCAGTTGACGGGGCACCTGTAGTCTTATGAAGTTGTTAGCTACTTACCTATCTTTGCAGATGGGTGGAGCTTCCACAAGGGGGCGTTAGTGGGTCCAGTTTTGTGAGGGTCGCCTGGATAACTATGGTTGTTATGATTTCAAAACAGCAACAGCCAGGCAATACCCAGTGGATGGGGCCACACAGTATGCTAACTGGTTATACAGACCTTTAACCCTGTTAAGACCCCCTAAGTTACCCTCTTTGGGCTAAGCACATCCCTAGAGGATCCTTGAGCTGACCCATCCCGGCTCCAGATGCTGACCCACAGTGATATCCACACTCTAGCATAGATGAGGTCCATGGTTGCCAGCATGCAGATTCTGGTAGCACAAGAGACACAATGAAGGCGGTGGGGGTCCCTTGCAGGACCCCGCCTTTCACAATTGCTCTCTTGTCATCTGACTTAGCAGAAATGCAGGAGGAAAACGCAGACTGAGTAAAACTCCTAAGGGTCCCAGACATTCATCATTTGATGTAGTCTTCAAAAAAAGGAATGTGGCCACCTCAGGGGCTTCGGGGCATTGCCAGTATGGCTCCTCACCACTGTGGACTCAACAGACCCAGGGATCTGGCTGTGTGGCCTTAGGAAAACATATTGCTTCCCACGTTCCCTCCTCCTCTGTCAGCCTGGCCACTGTGTGCCACGTGACCCACCAGACTCCTCAGATTCTTCAGAGTCACAGGCACAGGATTGGCTGAGCACTGCTGATGAGCACACTTCCTCCACGTCCACACCCACTTTGAGAATCTAGCTTCTGGTTTCTCTCCATGGGATTTTAATTTTTAAGAAGGAAGGAAGGAATTTTCCCACCTTGAGAGGAAAAAAAACAACAACAACATTTTGCTGTTGTGGAATCTCTCTGTGAACGATTGATTGGTGGCTTCTTTTTCATTCTGTAAAGAAAAATGAGGCTGCAGCTCCCTGTGGCTGAATAAACCAGGCTGTGCAGGAGACTTCTGAACATACAGGCTAAGACAAAGTTTGTTTTGAATAAACCCCTATTCCTTTCCATGAGATATGGGTGGGCCTCACACACACACACCTTTTCTGGTACCTTCTGAGGCTGTTTCAATACATGAGCACCCCTGGACATGGGCACCATTGTATTAGGCCTAGACAGTGGAAAGAGAGCTGGCTGGTGGAACCAGGGAAGCGGCGGCTGACCCAGCCCAGAACAGTGAGTGCTATACAAATGTCAGTGGCTCTAGCAAAGCAACAAAGGGTAGACCAGCCACTGTGCAGCCAAGGCCCTGGAAAGTGTGTCACAGCCATCCAGCTAGCTCAGCAGAGTGTCTACAATTCCTTAGACCACAGACAGTGGGGGAACAGTCTGGAAGGAAGACTCCAGGCTGGCATCAAGAACATTGTCCCAGAGCACCACATTGTCTCCAAACGCAGAGTCCTTTTGGGAAAGAAAAAAAAAAACAAAACCCAGCACGGAAGCCAGAACCAGAGACTGTCCCTCGAGCAGAAAAAACTTGAAGTAACAAAACTGATGCTACAGAGGATTTTACTACTAAACTTGATTAGGAAATACTAAGTCACACAAAGTAGAATTTAGCTAAAGGAGCTCTGCCTCCAATATGACTGGGAGATAGTAGTTTACTGACCAGGCTTCTTAGAAACCATAGGAAAGAACATTCTGTGCCATAGTTGGAGTTTAGGGTTGCTGAGAAGGTTTCTGCTAATGTTTGTTCACCAAGACTGACCTCCAATTAGGCTCCAGACCCATGGAAAGATGTTAGCATACTTTTAAACAACTATTTTTATTTTGGGTTCCTTACATTTCTTTCTCTCTACTACACCCCAATCCCTTCCAACACCCCAATGCCAGGTAGGGGAGAAAGAAGGTTAGTGGGGAGAGGGGGCATAGTTTTCCTTAGCTGTTTCCTTCTGTTTAGGGTCCTTGGGTTCCGTGGGGGCAAGTCCAGTCCTCGCTTCAGGATATCTTCAACTTCCTGTCAAACTGCATGAACAGCAGCCAGGAGCCACGGGGGACGTGCCAGTAGCCTTCTTTTTTTCTGGGAGCCCCCAGTCTCTCTTTGCGACTTCCTTTTCTCCCCACTGACAAAGACCACATCCCACACAAGGTAGTTCACAGCTGACAAACATCACATGCTCTCTCCTTAGGCAAGTATCAGCTGTGGACAAACTGGAGCAGCCTCCATTTCCCACACTTGGGATTAAAATAAAACCATATTTACGTATAAACCAAAACTTCCACAACAGAAAGGAGACAGCCCTGACTCACAGCCAGCCATTAGCCCATCATCCCTTTATCTAAGAACATGCCTCTAAGGAGCAGCTCACTGGAGGTGTGGGGGGTGGGGTTGGGGGCCGCCTAAAGTCACAGCCACCATTAAGTCCTGGTCTGCCATTTAATCCTCAGAGCTCTTATCAGGAAATCATAATCCTGCCAGGTGGGCAAGATGGACCTGGGTAACAACTAGTGGAAAAGAACATCACAGCTGTACACCGAGATGAGACTTGATAGCCTATGACCATATAGTGGGGGAGGAGGTCCCCTTCGGTCACAGAGGGGGAGGGGAATCGGGTGAAAGCAGGAGAGAGGGAGGAATGGGAGGATACAAGGGATGGGATAAAAATTTAGATGTAATCTGAATAAATTAATTAGATTTTTTTTAAAAAGAAAATTTTTAAAAAGAAGAAGAAGAAAAGAAATAATCTTTTAATCCCAGCACTCGGGAGGCAGAGGTTGGCGGATCACTGTGAGTTTGAGGCCAGCCTGGTCTACAAAGTGAGTTGAGGACAGCCAAAGCTACACAGAGAAACTCTGTCTCAAAAAACAAAACAAAACAAAACAAAAAACAAAAAACAAAACCCGAAAAAAGAAAGAAAGAAAAAGAAACAATCCTGACAATACTTTTGCTGTATAAATCTCTCATCTGCCCAAGTGAAGTGTCCAGACTTGTAGTCTCCTGTCTCTGTTTAAATTGTTCAAAATGTGACATGAAGCCGGGACCTAAGAGAGATTTCAGGGTGATAGCTTGTGTGAAATGGATAAGCCCAAGGCCTACAACTGTTGGTAAACTTTTCTATCCAAGGCTAGCACCCCTTTGTGCATCAGCCAGGACCAGCCACACACTATTAAAGAGTCCTTTCTTTATTAATCTCTAAGTCTTGGCCATTACTAAGCATGGGTGGACCCACCCTCAGGAGGCAGTGGTAACCAGGCTGCCATGAAGTGGAGAGTGAGGCGGGGAGCCCTCATCACTAAGCTGTTGATCTTGCAGACTTACAGCCCAGAGCAGAGCATCTCTTCACTCCGCTCTAGGGATGCGGAGCTCAGAGCTGTAATAAAAATGAGATGCCCCTAAAGATGCTGAGGCTCCCCCTCCCTCCTGAAAGGACCATCTCTTCAGCTGTGCTGAGGCTCACGTCTTCCTGCTTCAAACCAGGCCCGGGCCATTGCCAAGAGGCGGGATGACTGCTGAACTGAAAGGCCTCCTCTCTTCTAACTTGAAACTTATTTCCCTCCATAAAGAGATGAATGAAATTTCTCACAGGCAGGGCTTTCCTGGAATCTAGATCAGTGTCGGTGAGGTTTTAGGTTCTGTGGTCCTTGAGCTTTGGGGAAGGCGACGATTGATTTGGGTTGCCATAACAACAGGCATCATTTCCCCTAGAGGCTGAGACAAGACTATATACATCTCTGGCTGGCTGTCATCACTGTTCATGGGTGTTCCTGAGAGGTATGTCACTCCCCAGTAGTCAGGCAGGTAGCTGGGAGGTGACCTCACATTGTTTTACTGTCTTTGATTTTTTTTTTTCCCCCTTGAGAAGTGAACTTGAATTTTCTCTGTTGTCTACAGGGAGCACAAGTCAGCTTGAAACTTCACTTTAAAATAATCTCACTGTGGCTGGCTCACCACATCAGCCAGAGGTCCACACTTCTGTGTTTCCTAGTAGCCAAATTTTCTGCCGAATGTGGGGCCTGCTGATGCCCTCTACCAGGCCACAGGTGACAAAGCTGGCCAAGAGCAATCTTCAGAGGGGACCCAGCTAGATGCAGCAGTGACAACATATATGTCACATTTCCCCCCATGCAGCAGTGACAACATATATGTCACAGTTTCCCATCTGCAATGCCTTCACCATTGGCAATGCCTTGAGCCATCTGCCTCTGGCCCCCTGAATCTCAATAACCCTCCTGGGTCTCAGCTCTTTCAGAGGCTCACCACACTCTGAGGCTGTGCCCTCTGGGAACCGTAAGTAGTAGGCTTGGGGAATGAGAGAAACAGGCCCAGGAGTCTTTTGGTCATGTTCCAATTTGTTGTTTAAAAAGTAAGTTGCAGGTGTTTTCTATTTCCTTTTATCGACTGGCCAGTGGTCAGACCAAGCATAGACCGCAGGTCCACCCTGTCAAGTGTTGTCTAGATAAGAGACCCACCTCAGAGGAGACCTCCTCGGGCTCCCCTTTCTCTTCTTGCCTAGATAAACAGGGCTTCTTAGAGTATCCATAGACCCTTGTCCAACCTCTGATTCCTCTGCCCTCTTCCTGCTGTCTCTCTGGAGTGTTGTGGGAGTGATTTCAGAGCTCAGTGGTGATCCATGAATGTATTGCTTTCCTGGGCAGGAGAGGCCAAAGGATAGCTGGAGATTCAATGTGGGTGGGATGATCCAATCCTTGTAAGGGTCGGTTGTGGGACTCACCCCCCAAAAATGAGGCCCAGATCACCAAAGGGATCTCACAGGTGCTGGCCAAGGCACAGGCAGTTTTGGGCTGTGTTGGAAACATCTCCTAGAAGTCAGGAGTCTGGAGGCCTCATGAGTCTAAGAGTGCTGGGCAAGCTGTCCCCACAGGACATGAGGAAATTGCTAGAATGAACAGTTTAAGAGGTTCCACATATCTCCTACAAAGAAGGTCAATGTATTAGTCACTGAACTTATTAGTAACATAACTTATAGACTGAATCTGGGTGTGTGCATATGCATGTATAAGTCCGTGTGGATATATATATAAATATATGTATATATGCATATGTATGTATGTATGTATGTATGTATGTATAGATATATAGAGAAATAGGTATAGCTATGCTATAGACATAGGCATAGATAAAGAGGATTTTAAAGAATCATTTACGGGCTGAGATACAGTTAATGCAACAATGGCTGGCTATGAATAGAAAGTCCAAGGGTCCAGCAGGTGCTCAGTCCATGAGGCTGGATGTCTCAGCTGGTCTCCAGTAGATGCTAGACTCATGAAGAAGTCGGCTCTAACACCAGTGAAGGAAAGGACACGACAGCAAGGTGAGAGCAAGCAGGCAAAAAGCAAAGCTTCCTTCTTCCACATGTTTATATGGGCTTCCAGCAGAAGGCGTGGCCCAGGTTAGAGGTTGGTTTTCCAAGTTCAAAAGAGCTGTATTAGCCAGCATGATGGTGCACGCCTATAATCCCAGCACTCAGGGAGGCAGAGGCAGGCGGGTCGCTGTCTACAAAGTGAGTCCAGGACAGCCAAGGCTACACAGAGAAACCCTGTCTCAAAAAAAAACCCAAAAACCCAAAAAGTTAAAGATGTGTATTCTTAACTCATAGATATGGATTAGAAGTAGATCTTCCTACTTCAAATTAAGCCAAAATCTCTCACAGTTATGACCTCCATTTGGGGGTTTTAGTTAATTCCAGGTGTAGTTAAATAGATAACCAAGAACAGCCATGTCCGTTAGCAACTGAGGACACCTGATCACCTACAAGGTAGGCTGTAAGTCAGCAATCTTCATAGCACCTCAGTGGTGAGTGTAAGTGGCCCCAGAAAGGCCCCACAGGCATGCAGGTCTCTGAATGGATGGTGCAATTAGAACCCTGAAGTTCCACGTTAGGATCAAGTTCTTATGTCACTGAGTATGACCAACCTTGAAAAGTAAGCCCGTGAGGAAGAAGACGGGTATTCTGCCAGCTGTACAAAAGCAATTTCTGAGTAAGACACCAAGAGCTGTCTGGCTCCTTTCTTTGCTTCAGGGCACTCAGAACCCTTAGATTCTGGCCAGGGACAGAGGCCACACTGCCTCCTGACCCAGGTTAGAGGCTCCTGCACCCGTGCCCGACCCCCACAAATAGAAAGGGCCATGCACACAGGGCCACCCAACTGCACAGGCCATTTAAGGGTCTCTGAAAGCTCAGGACTTTGTGAATAATTGAGCCTCCTAAATAAAATATTAGCCAGTCCAGAATTGCTATTTTTCTTCTGCAGTGAAGACTGCATGATGGTGCTGAACCAGCCCGTGGCCACTGTGTGGCCTGAGCTGCCTCCCTGGTGGCAGAAGCTGCTCAGCCCTTAGACTGCAGCAACTAAGGACACAGGCATCCCTTGCAAATGACTCAAAGGACCATTAAATAGGCACAGGACTGGCCATAGGCTAACTTTGAGCTGTTGGCAGTTCCAAACACAGAGACGGTGGTGGAGTGAGACTTCTGGAAGAAAGGCAGAATCAGATCCTGTATGTTGGAGCCTTGATGACATCCCTAGATCATATGCTTTGTGGAGCCCAAGAGCTACCGTGGCCTGAGTGTCCATCCCATTTCCAACACCAGGAGTCTCTGCATGGGGACATGAACCAGAAGAAGATGGAACCGCTGGGTGTCAAGAGACTCTGTGCGTGGACGTGCCCCACCCCACTCAGTAGGGCTATACTTGAGGGGCTACAGGAAGGTAGACTCAGGCCCGGCTTTCCTCCCTGAATGCAGAGATGTCTTCTTGTGAACCCCTCCTGCCCCTGGTTCTGGCCCCAACCACTGGGGCTTGGATGCACCAGTTAAAAATAAGACCTTAAAAGCACATGGTTTGAGCTGGCACTAAGCTCAGCATAACACCCCCGCTCAGAGCCCCAGGACCACTTGAAGCCTGAGCCTGCAAATGTTCCTCCAATTCTTTAACAACAAAAGGCTTGTTAAAAATTCCCACACTTTCCAGTGAAAGCCAAGGGTGCCTGTCATTGTGCTGCCATCAAAGGAAGGACACATCCTGAGTTGTGGAGCGTCCCACACAAAGTCTACTGGATTTTATTTTTGAAACACATATCAAAGGCCACCCGTTCTTTCGGTATTAAGAAAGATGCATCAAACCTGCAGAGGCCAGCTCCAAGCACACTTCAGCACTGGCCCAGGATGCCGCTCCAGGGGCCTTTGAGGCTGATCTCTGGCTAGTTGACTTTGAGGACTGAGCTCATGGCAATGAGGTAAGGAGAGACCCGCTTTGCCAGCAGCTGCCTCCGTGCAAGGCTGTGGGAGGACGTGCCACCGCGCGTTGCTGGAAGAACCAGGAGGCATTTATAACTGACACTTGAATGAGACCAAGCTGTGTCAGCAAGCCAGATGCCTGTGCCATGCATCACTCTTTCTGCATGTGTAAAACTTCCCTGATGATGGCCAAGCCTTGGGTGAGAGGACTATGCCATGTCATCCCGTGGAGTCTGCTTGTTAAGAAACATGGTGGACTGGGGCAGAGATTCTTTTCATTGGATACACAGGCCAGAGTTCTCTATCCTTGAATTTCTATCTTCCTTGTGTGTATCCAGGTGTGCAGGTGAATGTGTGAGTGCTCACATGAGTGTCACGTATGTAGAGGTCAAAGGACAACCTTGAGTCATTCCTTAAGAGCTACCCACCCCGTTCTGATTCTGAGTCTCCCGTTGACATAGAACTTACAAAATTGTCTAGGTTGGATGGCCAGTGAGCCAAGAACTTACTAGGTTATCTTCCCAGCTCCTAACTTCCATCCGTCCTTCATCTATCTGTCTCCGTGTCATCTCCCAGGGCAGCAGTCAGTGGAGGGAACAGGATAAGCCTGGGATCCCTGTGACTAATGGACTTCTCTTGGCGGTTGCAGGTCCCAGAAGGATCCTGCTCGAGACTGCTACTTGAGAGAGTTTCTCCTGCCAGCACGGGCTCTAGAAGCTGGTCTGGGTAGAGAAATGTGTCAATCTCCTGAGTCACCTGGGTAGGTTAGGTGACCTGGGTGACCCCACCTCTCTGGTGACTCAGACCCTTCTGCCAATGGGGATCTCGAGGCCTCAAGCAGCATGGCTACACACCTGTCCTGCCTCAAGTTCAGCCTGGTGTCATTCCTTTCCGGCCCCATCATTGCTAGAACTGACACAGGCAGCATAATATGGTTAGCTGTGTGCAGTACCTCCCCGCCACTGAAGAATGGTACTCAATTCCTTCAGGCTTTTTCCTGCTCAGTTTGCCACTACTCCACCGTCCTGGGGTCAGAACTGGACTCTAGTTAAGGAGTCTCTTTGAGAGCCCACCCTGCCCTCAGTGTATACTCTTCGGTGGCCTCCAGTAGCCTGTTCATCAGCTTTCTGTCAGTACAACAAGGTAGCTAAAGCAAACAACTAAAAGAGAAATGATTTGTCTTGTCTCGTGGTTCAGCTCTGTCGTTTCTTGGCCTGTTAGGTAAGGTTTCAACATGGTAGGAGCACGCAGTGGAGCAAAGCTGATCAGATAAAGGGGGAGAAGGAGAGGGGAGAGAGTGAGACTAAAATAAAGCCACCAAGGGTCTAGTCCCCCAAAACTCCCTCCCTACAACCAGCTCCACCTCTTAGCAGTCCACCGCCAATGTTTCCTTCAGCTCCGAATCCCTCAACATACAGATCCACTGCTGAGGGCAGAAACCTTGATGACTCAATCACCTCTGTCTGAACAGTGCTAAGACCAGGCCCTTCAGCACAAGCTCTTGAGTAACGTTTTACATCTAAATTGTAACATAAACCTCAGAGGCAAGAAACCCTCCTAACACCCAAGCCTAGCCAGCCTGCCAGGAGGAAGCGCCTACTAATGTGGGTCATCAATTGATTGACTGGCTCTGAAACTGATTGGGAGCACTTGTGCCCAGGCCCTTGTAAATAGCAGAAAGGCTCCATCCTGGAACTTGGGATGTACCTGGGGATACAGGCGACAGAACAATGAGTGGGAAAGTTGAAGTTGTTGACTGACCAGATAGAAAAATAACTCAGGGAGTAGCTAGGTCTGGTGTACAGCAACACAAGGGCGAGGCACAGGACAACTGGGGCTCACCTGGCAGATGGCTGGGTAGAAGGTGGCTCTTGAGAATAGTTTAGAATCCTCGAAGCTCACGTTAGCCAAGACCAGAGTCTTGTGTAGCAGAAGAGGACCAGATGTGGAACTTTCTAGAGAACGGAACTTTCAGTGGCATTCCTGAGGCCTTGCCTTAGATCCGGCCCAGGACATCCTTTCTATCAGCTGCCTTCAGTTCTCTATTCACAGGAAGGTTGTGGAGGAAGGGGGAGTCAAATGTGACCCCTTAGCCACTCTTGGAAGAGAGGAAGGGCAGTGAAGGTGCTGTCCTGGGTCCACTAATGATCAGAAGAGAAAGGTGCACCTGTGAGATGTGCGCAAGGCAGAATGTGGCCACTGTTGCTCAGCCAGATGGAGCCAGCAAGAGGCCCCTGTCATCACCATTTGGAGCCCATGTATGAGCCTTGCACAGTCTAGGGGCTCAGCCACAGGCCCTATGCCACTGCCTATGCTGCAGCTGGAGGCCGCAGATCCGCAGGCTCAGGCCAGGTGTGCCCTGTGGCGAGCAGGGGGCTGGCCCAGGGCCACAGCCTGCAAAGAGAGTCAGGTATAAGGCCTGTAGCAGGTGTCTGGGTATGGTCAGCTGCCCTATCACACACCTGTTCCACGTCCCAGGTGCCCACTCGAGGGCAGCAGCTTCTCATCTATGGGGGCGAGAATAAGAACAGCCTGCTCCAAAATTTAAAATGAAGCCCTTTCCACGGGGAATTGTCAAGCAAGATGCGGAAGCAACAGGAAGCTCAGAGTTCTGCCCAGACTCTCGTGGGAAGAAACGCTGCTGCAGCCAAGATGAAGCTTGAAGAAAATGCCAAGCCACGTGCACCTGTGCCCACACGCCCACAACTCACGCACTCTGAGCCTTGTGGTCCCTCTATCGCATGGATTTGTGAGCAGCAGCTTCCAGGATCTCCAGGCTGCAGAGAGAAGACATTTTGCCTCCCATGGCGTCTGAAACCAAAGGTCATCCCTCACCTTTAAGAGGTTGCTACTGTAAGCCCAGATCCTCATAGTCACCTGTCCAACAAACACCAAGAGTGCAAACATTAACATTTTATTAAGTCTCTTCTGTAGGATTGACTCTACAAACACATTTCAGAGCCCTGAGACTGCTCAGCAGGGAAAGATGCTGGCAGCCAAGACTGATAACCTAATCTTGAAACTATATGGTAGGAGGAAAGAGTTGACTTCCCCAAGCTACACACACACACACACACACACACACACACACACACACACACACACACACTATAAATAAATGTTTTTTTAACTATTAGGAGATTAGATGCCTTTTAACCATCTCCCCAGAAAGCTTTTCCTTCCCTTGACAAGTGCATGGTCGTTGGAAGTGTGCACACCCTCTAACTCTACTTAAAGAGATGTCCCAAATGGGACATTTCATGACTCAGCCGTGGACTTGGGCACCCACTGTGTGCTAGGTGATGGGTTATGCAGAATATTTGCAGCAGGGGACAAGTTGTAATCCTACTCCCCACGCAGACAACCTGGCAGGAAGACCGATAGAGAGAAAAATCCTTTCCCTAAGTCTAAAACAATTGGAGCAAACACTCTGGAGCAGGGTGGTGAGCAGACTCGATGGAGTCCAGCTCTGCCCACCCACCTGACCTGAGACCTTCTGAGACTCAAAGTTGTGACATAATCTCCCTCCACTCTCCCAGGAATGAGCTGTCCACAGACTTGGCCTGACTATCCCTTACTCTAACCCTAGCCCCAACCCCTAACTCTAACCCCTGCAGTACCAGCTACTTCCTAGGCCAAATTCAGAGCATGAGTTTTTGATGAATAATTATATATATGTGTATGTGTGTGTACATATGTGTGTGTGTGTGTGTGTGTGTGTGTGTGTGTGTGTGTGTGTATATATATATATATATATATATATATATATATATAGAGAGAGAGAGAGAGAGAGAGAGAGAAGGAGAGAGAGAGAGAGGGAGGGGCCTGGAAATTTCTATGTAGGCCAGGCTGGCCTTGAACTCAGAGAATCATTATTCTTGCCTCCTGAGTACTGAGATTAAAAGCGTGTGTCACCACATCTGGCAGAATCATAAATTTTGCTTTTTTGTAGCACTCTTGCCACCTGTAGTGTGATTTTTAACCTTAAAGTAGTAATATTCACAGCAAAATACAGGAGAAACAGCACCTTCACTGCAGCTCTACTCTTGCAAATGTGGCCTCCTGGCAAGGCAACCTGCAAGTTGCCTGCCCACAGCCTCCTGGACCAACCACCCACAGCCCACAAGGTTTCCAAAGAGAAATAAACCTGCTCTCATCTGCTACCATACTTCTGGAATCCTGAGCTTTTGAAATGACAATCTTGGGGCAGGACCGTTGAGCAAGGCCAACAGTATCCTGTGTGCTCCTGCTGAAACCTTGTCACAATTCATGCGCTGTGCTGGCTTCATCCTGCACCGGGGTGTGTGGGTAATGAGTACTGCATGTCGCCAGGCCTACGGACTGTTGTGGATTAAATGATGGTCTCAGGAAGATTTACCTCTACCTTATCCCCAAACCTGGCGCTATGAACATTTTTGGGGGAAATGTTTGTCTAGGAAAGATCTTGGTAGGAGGACACCCTGTGTTGTCCACAGGTTCTAAGTTCAGTGAAAACCATCTTCCTGGAAGAAAGGAGCAGAAGACCTGAGCACCCTGAAGGAGAAGCCATGTCACTACAGAGGTGAAAACCAGAGACGAATGTAGGCTAAGAATTTCAAAGGACTTGTCTGTCCAATGCACTTGACTGATGCCTTGTGGCTTTTGCATCCTGCTCAGTCCTCCCAGGGCACCTGCTGATAACTTCGCATGCTCCCCTACGAAGCCAAATCTCAGATACACTGAGCTGAGCCACCCTTCATACATGGCAGATTGTCCACTTAGGCCAGTGACACTAACAGGCTGTGGAGCTAGGATCCGTATGGCCAGACCTCGAGGTGTCCACCTGGGTGGATCTTCCACCTTGGGTTCCTGAGCTGGGAGGGGCAAACATGCTTCTTGAAGGAAAGCAGAAGGGGCTCATCATGCTGTGGAGCTGCCAGACTAACACTGAAGAGCATCCAACCATGGCACATCACGGAGAGAAGTGACCTCCGTGCCACTAGGGCTCCATCTGCGCATTAGGAAACAGCCTCGGCTTTGTCCTTTGTTTCTCTGGATGACACCTCTCCTTTTCCTGCAGCCATCTGAGTCCCTACGAGAACAGGACAGGCCTGCACCCTGGGCTCAAAGTTGGCAGATGTAGGGATCACCTGTGCTGTCAGAGGCAAGGAGACGGTGGAGCAGCTTAGGAGGCCAATCTCCGGGAAGCAGAGAGGGTTGTACGAAGGACCTGGTGAGGACTCCATCCCTATACAGCTCTCACAGAGGGTGAATGCACTGGTCACAGCTGGATCGTGCATAAATGTAACTATGAGAAGGGAACAAAACAAAAACAAAACAAAAATGGAGTAAACGACAGGTGTGCCTCAGGAGAGGCAGGGAAGCCTACGCCATGGGGAAGTTCCAGGTAGTTTTCTCTGTGGAGAAGGTAAAGGAAGCGTCACCAAAGACAGAGTAGGCAGCCCTCACCCTGGACAGAAAAGAGATCCATGTATATGTGTGTGTGTGTGTGTGTGTGTGTGTGTGTGTGTGTGTGCATGTACACATGCACATGAATATGCATGTACATGAATGTGATTACATGTGAGTATACAGATGAACACACATGTTCAGGTGCACATATATACACATGTATGAAGTCTAGAGAACAACCTCAAGTGTCACTCCATCACGTACTTCTCACCTTGTTTTTTGAGACAGTTTTCCCACTAGCCTGGAAATTTTCAATTAAAGAGAGCTTGCTTGTCAGTGAGCTGTCTTGACTTCCCCGGTGCTGGAATTACAAATATGTTACCATGTCCACTTTTTGGTTTTCTTTCTGGTTTGTTTGTTTTTGTTTTGTTTTGTTTTGTTTTTGGATTCTGGTATTGAACTCAGGTCCTTGCACTTACAAAGCAAGCACTTTACTGCCTGAGGCATCTCCTCAGCCCAAGCATTCGTTCTGATAGGGTGGAACTAGGGTAGGCATGTCTTGGTCTGCCTACACACTGTCTTTTAAGGCTCATCTTACAGGCTAGCCACCCAAGTTGAAAAAAAAAATCTGGCCTCCTTAATTCCCTGGAGTCCAGCAAAGCCTGTGTCCTGCTGAGACAGGACAAGAAACCTCAACAGCCTACGTGTGCGGGAAGGGCCATAAAATGCCGGGGGACAGTGGTCCCGGGTCATTTATCTCTACTTTGACAGCTTGTTAGGAATTCTGTGCACACCACTCAAGTGCTGAATAATGAATCAGATCGTCCTGGTGTGATTAATTTTTTAAATGAGCTATTTGCATCTGGTGATTAATCACGGCTGCCCCATTTGGACCCCTCTGGGACTAGGAAAACTGTCTTCTCAATCTGCAGGCCAGGCTTCACTCCAAGGGCTCAAGGACACAGATACCCATCGTACACCAGTCCCTGTTCAGAGTGGCCACTGGTTTGGTTCTTGGGAGAGAGTAGCAAACGAGGGAACCCAGTGTCCCAGGATCAGGAAGAGCACACCGCTTTCCTTCCTCTTCACCAAGGAAACAGCAGCACTGTGAATCCTGTAGATGCCCCAGCTTTATCCCAGGGTCAGTTTGTTCCTGGGGTCATCTTGACCCTGTGGTAGTCGTCCGTGTTTGTGGGAAATGACCATAGGCTGAGCCTTCTCTGCCTAGAACCCAAGACAGTGCATGCACCTTTACTGGGGAACAAAGTTCTAACAAGGGCTCAGGATATCTGAGGTCAACAATGGACCAGCAGAGGCATCACAGACGTGCTGTGGCCTACGTCTCATGGCCTCAAAGCCTGGGCTCCTCAACTCTAGATGTCAGATACCTGAGGACAGTGGTATGAAAATAACACACCACTTCCTGCAATAAAAGGCTAATTTCTTCAACCATATAAAGGACAGCACTGGAGGGTTAGGATCACCCCAAAAGTTGTTTCCTCCTCCTCCTCAAATGCAAGTGTCTAAGGGAGGAGTATGCTGATTAATGACCAGCCCCTGGCTGGTCTCAAGGAGCATTGTCCCAGAGGTCTTCACTCTGCTGTCCCATTTCCAGGGGGCTGATGTGCCCTCCTTTCAGAAGGCTCCCAGATGCGCCACACCTTGGGATAGCATCTGGACTTTAGCTGCCACAATAGCACGCAGAAACTGGGGCGTGGGGGTTTGCCTAAGGACTCTGTTGGGGCAGCAGAGGGCACAGAAGTTCTGAGTTCAGGAACCTAGTAAGATGTGGCTCATCTCTTATCATTCACTCACAGACATGGACAGGTGCTCCGGACAGGGATTGCTTCACAGAGGGAGGCCTCACACAGAACTGCTTCTTGTCTCTGGGCCTCCGTGAGCCTGTGCTTCTTTGAGGTTCCCACAGTACCTGAGTGCAGTGCCTGTGAGCAGGGCCAATCATCTCAGGGGTCTCTCTGGTCCTCCTCTGGAGTTTGTCCCAGAAAAAGATGTATATATTTGTTACAGCTTGCACTCAGCCCTACCTGGCTGACTGCTCTGGGGCCTGAGCAGGGTAGGGCCTCCAATGTCAATCAAAAAAGATCCCAGTGTCTAGAGCCAAGGATGAAAGAGAATTTCTGGGGCTGAAGGGAATGAGTTATCCAAATTTTATCCCAAAGCAAACTCCTTTTATCTCAACGCAAACTTGTCGCGGATAGAGTAAGGCTCTCAATAGTGACTTTCATAATGAGAGAAGGCTATTTTCTCACCTTGGAATAGTCTACCTTGGCTCATGAGATGATCTCAGAGGCTAATAGAGACTGGTCTATCACCTGTGCAACATCTAAGTGTGGCCTACTGGCAAGCCCCATGCCGAAGCAGTGTGATCTCTGAGCTTGCAGAGGTGGTTGCTGTGGGAGAGGGAGAGAAGGCAAGAAAGCCAGTACAGGGAGCCTGGAGGGCGGCTCAGCAGTTCAGAGCACATACTGCTTTCCCAGAGGATCTAAGTTTGGTTCCTGGCACCCATATTGGGTGGATCACCCAACTGTCTATAACTCCATCTCCAGGGGACACCTGCACTCCCATGTACATATCCTCACACAGACACACATGTAATTCAAGAAGAAAAAAAAAAAAGCTTGGATAGAGGCCTGATTGCGAAGCAGGAGCAGCCTGGAGCCCAGATGCATCAAAGAAAGCCCGCCAGACTGCTCCCATGAGGTCCTAAGTGATGCTGCCACACCACTGTGCTGTTAGGGCCTCACCCAGAACTGCATATGTGAACCATCTGCTTTCCATAAGCAGTTCACAGATAGCTGTGTCTAGAGAGACCTTCCACTGCACATCAGTCCTGATGCTCCAGGCCGGAGCATCCTGTTCTGATGCAGCACACCTGGCCCTGCCCCAGCATCCATTGCTTGGTATCTTCGGTCTCAGAGCTCCTGCCTGCTCCTGGATTTTGAAGTCATAGCAGTGACTTGGGTCATAGTAAAACCTCGTCTCCCATGCACTTTGCTTGCTGAGTAACTAGTCTGGAGTCTACAAACATGGCTAAACTTCAAAGTTGCTGGTAAACACACACACACACACACACACACACACACACACACACAATAGCAGTTGTGAGTACAGGTGAAGCTGGGAAGCCTGGGGCTTATCTGTGTCCAGTCCAGCTACATAGAATCCCCATGAGGGCCTCAGAAAACCCCTCAGGCATTTCTGGGAGACTCTTTGCTGTTGGAGGTAGCCATTAGCTCATGCACTGTTACTATGTGGACTTGGTTTTCCAGACTCTGTAGAGTGTCTGCTTTATCCAGTCTAGTCAAAGAATAAAATTTAAATTGATGGTGCCATACTGTTTTGCAGCTCTGCTTCAGGTTCCCAGGGCAGATCAATCATAGAAGCATCTCATGAGCCTCCCACTTTGGGGAGGGTACCATCCTTTGAACTGAGGTCCTTTGTTCTATCCTTCCCAGAAACAGGGGACATTCTCTGGTCTTCAGTGTAGCCCTCTGTGCCTGACAGCCGTGGGCCTAAAGGGTTAGGGCTCTTTCCTTACTGTAACTCAGCTTCAAAGCTGGCCAGACCAATTAAGTGATTCTGCTCAGAAACTTCTGATTAGTGTGCACTAATTAAATTTACCATTCATGCCCGGATAGGACTGTGCTTAGCAGTTCTGAATGTATGAGCCCCGGTTGCCCAAATGGGCACCAATTCGGCTTGCTGCCCACCTCCGCCTGCTTGTCTTGGTTAGCTGCATTCTCGAGGGCAGTTCTGCTCTGTATTCTGGTCACACAGGTAAATTTAGCTTTTAGGTTTTCATGGGTTTGCTTTTTTCAATGGGAAGAGCATCTTCAAGTGGAAACTACTTTAGCAGACTAAGTGCAGGCTGGAAGAAAACTTGAAATTAATTTTTTAACAGTCTTCTGTGCATTGTTGTTCAACGCCCAGACTAATGGGATTTGCAGCTGGGTGCAGCACGAATACTGATTCTGTGCCATTGTGCAAATAAGTTAACATAGTGGGTAGCTCCAGGCAAATCCATCCTGGAGGTGGTATTGGCTGCTGGGGGAAGGGTCAAGCAGACCAGCATCCAGAAGCCCCCTCCAAATGTTTCTTCCAGAAGTCTCCTCCAGATGTTTCCTCCAGAAGTCCCCTCCAGATGTTTCCTCCAGGTGTTTCCTCCAGGTATCTAGGCACCTGAGGGCTATGATCCCCTCGCAGACTTGTCAGCAGCTTCCACAGCAAAGCCAGTCCTGAGACATAGAGGGGTTCAGTGAGATAGCAACAGGGACCCCTGAGTTTCCTATGAGACTTTTACGTACATTCATGTTTTGATGTACAACTAGCAAATGGCCAGAATATGCCTAAAGGCGTTCCCTCCACAAGAAAAGACCATTTGTACAATTAAGTTTCTGCAAGCTCAGTGTGACCTTCAAAAAAAGCTGTGTCCATGACGTCACCTCACTTGATTCCCAGAGCAGTGGCTCAGTCATTTGTGGTCCTGTCAGTTTGGATCTTCCATGCTTCTCTGGGTATGATCTGTGCAGTGCTCTCTCTCTCCCTCTCTCTCTCTCTCTCTCTCACACACACACACACACAGTGTGTTATGGCATAGGATGAACACTCTGAGAGTACTAATATCTGTCGCTAGAGTCTCCTCAGTGAGATTTGTGACTTAGAAGCAGTAGATTTGTTTTAGGCTCCTGGGCAGTGTCCATGGATTCTGTGGCACTGAACATGGGCTGTCATGCTAACACTAGGGTAGCTGGCATCTGAGTGCTGAGGATGAGTCAATGCGACCAATGTAGTAGGTGCTTCAGCTCCAGGCTTCAAGGTGACATGACACTAGAAACACAGACACCCCCTTCATGCCTGTTCTGTAGAGACATCGGCAGGATTCGTCCCAGGCTTGTCTCTCCTTGGAGAATGATCCAGCGACCATTATGTGAGCACTGAGAGGAGAAGCCAGTCTCACTCTGGAATCTTATCATCAAAAGTCCGAAGCAGCTGAGCGGAGTCCAGGTGCTGACGCTTCCTGTGTCAGCAATGAGGCCCCTCTGTCCCTGGTCCTGTGACTTTAGGCTTGAGAACAGAGCACCTCCTTATTAACTATACTCTGAACCTAAGATGCTCCCTTTGCAGAGGGAACCCTGATGTGTCCTACATCCCACATGTGTTAGCCATCCCCAGCAGTGCTGCTGACATGGATGAAAAGTACTGACTCAGTGGGCACCTTTGCTCTGAGTAGTGTCAGCTGTAGGTCCAACTATGTCACTCATAAACAGGCCTGACCCTGGCCTGGCTGTCCTCCACTAAATACACTGCGGTCATATTAGTATCCTACTGACTTGTCACTGACAGTATGGAAGCACCTGACCCGTGTACAGAGCTCTGATGTCCCCACCTGTTGTCACACCAGCTGTGTGAGTTACGCTTGTGTCACTGTGACCAAAACACCTGAGAGAGACCAACTTAAGAAACCAAGGCTTCAGCTTAGCTCACAGTTTCACGGAGTTCAGTGTGTGGTGATACCTAGTGCGGGAGGAGCATCGCCATGATAGGAACCTGTGGAGAAAGCCGATCGCCTCAGAGCAGACGGGAAGCTAAACAAGGGGCACACAGGAAGGAGCCAGGACAAGCAAGTCTCCAAGGCCATGCCCTCCGAGACTGGCTTCCTCCAACTAGGCCACATGTTGCAACATGTTATTATGCTATGCACCACCAAAGGGCTAACCTGTTGGCTAGGGCAGAGCTGTCAGGATCTAGTCTTCTGAGGAGAAACTTTCACAGGCACACTCAGCTGTGCTTCACTAAACTCGTAGGTGGTTCCATATCCACATTAATTGAAGGTCAAGATTCATTAGAAAATTGGTTTACACACCCTGAAAAATGCATGTGTGTGTGTGTGTGTGTGTGTGTGTATAAAACCAAAAAGAGACTTGATACCCTATGAGCATATACAGGGGGAGGATTGCCCCCTCAGTCACAGTCATAGGGGAGAGGAGTAAGGGGAAAATGGGAGGGAGGGAGGAATGGGAGGATACAGGGGATGGGATAACAATTGAGATGTAATATAAATAAATCAATACAATATATTATATATATATGTGTGTGTGTGTATATATATATATATATATATATATATATTTGGCCTTTTCTACCTTCGCCAGTGTGGGTCTTTTTTTTTTAGTTCCAAAAGCCAAAAACAACAACAACAACAACAACCAGCACTCTTCCCATTTGTGCCATGAGCATGGGTTCCAGGGGGTACCATTCCCTAGTGGCCCCAGGTTCTCTCAGCCTGCAGTTTCCTTCTCAGCCTGGGCTGAAGAGAAGCCTGGCTAGTGGATGCACAGTCCCTGTGGGTCCTGGCTTTTCCATAGCACAGAACAGCAGCCTGAGTTCAGGCTTCCTCAGAAAAACTCTGCAGCCTCCCCTTGGCTACCGGCCACATCAGAGCCTTCTGCAGGCCAAGTCCTGTTGCCAAACAACAGGAAAGAAACTGTTCCATTTCTCCCTGGTTTTCCTGAACCATAGAACCTGTACCTTCATCCCCTAGTAAGAACCAAAGTCTTTTAGTTTCTGCTGACCTAGAAATCCCAGGCCCAGACTCAACTGGGCCCGATTCAAACACCATTTAAGGTGGATCTGATACTTAAGGTGGATTTCAGCCCTATCAGCTGTTTTCACAGACATTTAAATGGAGAGATGGAGCTCAAGGTCAACATACAGGACTGACCACACAGCAGTCATAGTGACCAGCCTGTGAAAGGTTGAACGTGACCCCTAAAGCGGCATGGTTGATAGAAGGCAGCTACCTGTCTCCACAGGACACTACCTGGGGTGAAGGAGGAACAGTGGATGACTGAAGATCACCCGAGGCCAGAAATAGCCTCTAAGGGGCTTGTTTGACTTGTTCTGGATATGTATCCCAGGCTTTTTATGATTTTCAAGAAGCCATGTGAGGGAGAAATAGAGTGTGGCTTAGGGGCCTGTGGGCAAGTCACTCTGCATCCTGAAAAATCAGTTAGTTTCTATTTTATAAATGTTATATCTACTCTGCTGGCTTGATGAGTTCTGAGCTGCTTAGCATTGCTTATATGTATAGAATTGGACAGTTAAAATAGATCTAAAAATCTGGAGGCTGAGGAGATGGTTCGGTTGGTGCAGTGTTTGTTGTACAAAGATGAGGGCTTGAGTTTGATCTCCAGAACCCACGTAAAAATGTGTGGTGTGGTGGCGCACACTTGTAATCCCAGCTCTGAGGAGGTGGAAGAAGAGGATCCCAAGCCAGCTAGACCCTGTCTCAAAAAAGGAGATAAATGACTCCTGAGCTGTAATATGTGAGAGTGTCATCTGACCTACACACAGACACACATATTTGTACACACATGCATATACACCCAAACACAAGTACACACACACACACACACACACACACACACACACACACACACACACACACACGAATCTGGATCCACGAGCAAATAAGTAAATCCGCAAAGTGACTGAGTCTTAATTCAGCCTTGATCTCCCTGGGAGCCAAGAGGAAGAGAGAAGTTGGTATGTTCCCTTCTGTTCTGCAAAGGACACTGAGTTCATATCTCTTGCTCCCTCAATAGGCAACCCAGTTCCGCCAACAGAGTGACAAGGCGGGAGAATCTAAGGCACCACTGGCTCTATTGACACCAAGTCAGCACCCTTGTACTATAGTGTATATCCCCTGAATCTACGGTTGTGTGATCTTCTGTAGCCCATGGTATCGTATCAAAACCCACCTTCATCAGGGAGGCATAAGCCGGATGAGAAGCGTGGTGTCTACCTGGAAGCATCCTACCTGTCCTGGGATACACCACTGCTCTCGGAGTTGAGTTCAGCTCTTTTCCTTTACTAGGGTTCCCAGGAGACAATATGACATATACCTTGTTTGTCAAGAGGGTACCTGAGCAGGGAGAAGAGATGGGAGCCACCTTATGGGGAAATCAGCCCATAATACAGAGGTGAACCCAAGGTGCCTGAACTGGCAGCTCTGCTTCCCTCATTGAACTGGAGCAGACCCTCTCTCCTCCCAGCTTCCTGGGGCTTGGAGATCCAGGGGCAACCACAGACATGACTTGCCTGTCACAATGACAAACAAGCCCTCTTCTTTCTGCTCCTGGGCATCTTCAGCCTCTGGCACTTTATGTCCACTGTCTTACTGGCCAACACACATCACCAATTGGCGCCACCTTCTTAAATTAGGCACGAGACTCTGCTAATTGCCTCAGAACTCAGCAGCTGGCAGCTGTGAGTTACGGATAGGAAGACAAGGCAAATGGTGCTTGTGGCTAAATTTGGTCTAAGTCCTCACGGAAGAAAAATAGGAAGAACTGGAATCTACAAGGACAAGCCATCCTTGGGTAAGGGTGCTCCTGGCCCTGTTACACTGGCATAGGAAGAGAGACAAGGATAAGTAGGCCTGGTGCCTTAAGGACCCTGCCATGGAGGGCATGGGATGAGATTTGGCTCCTGCAGGATTCAGTATCTGATTAAGGTTGTCTCCAGATGGAGCTGATAGTCAAAGTAAGCAAGAACTAGCCTGCAGGCCCCTTGCCACATACATTGGACTATGGTGATTCCTCACCCCCACCACTGGTCTTAGGCACTCGAATGAAAGTCATTTTCCACTTTCATGAGGATGGGGGCGCTGTCTCTCAGCCTATACCTACAGGAAGAGTCCCAGCTGTCACCCACAGGCTTCTGACTGTCACTTATTGCCACCACTCATTTACTGATCAAGAGTATTTCACAGCCAAAGGGCAGCCCACTGGTAAAGCCATCACGGGGCTCAGGGTCATGGGTAAGAGAGCCACCTTGACCTCATTATAATGCCTGGGATCCTGGCGGCGTGGGTTCCTCAGGAAAGCCTGGCTAGTGAGCTACTATGCTCTTGGCCAGGGTGGGATGTTGCAGGATGTTTGATCACACTATGAACCCCAAGATTATGCACTAGAAAAAAAACCTGTTTCTAGTTGTAGTATGGCTCAGCTTTAGCACGCACCTTTAATCTAAAAGCTTTCTATAAAGTCAACCATAGGTTCAAAAGGCAGAGCAAGCAACCAGTTGACAGGGAATAAACATAGATAAAAAACCACAGAGTAAGAAGAAGTCCGGAGGACAGATAGAGAGGCACACAGGAAGTAGAAGGGAGGGCCATTCGGTTTGAATGTTTTGTAAGACAGCATGGAGAAGGGGCTTTTTCCTCCTGGGACATTGGCTGAGTGGGGAGGTCAGCTGGGTGTTTTCTCTGCCTCTCTGAGCTAGGAGGCTTTCATCCCAGCATCTGGCTCCTGAATCTTCATTAGTGAAATAGAAAAAAATTGTTTGAGTTTTACTTGGGAGGCAGAGGCAGGTGGATCGCTGTGAATTCGAGGCCAGCCTGGTCTACAAAGTGAGTCCAGGACAACTAGGGCTACACAAAGAAACCCAGTCTTTAAAAAAAAAAAAAAAGAAAAGAAAAAGAAAAAGAAAAGAAAAGAAGAGAAAAAGCCAACAGCAATGAGGTCTGGCCTCTAAGTGGAAAATGCTCCCTCAGTGGGGTAGCATTCAGGGAAATCTCTTTCAGTGGAGGTGTTCTCTTTGAGCGGATGAGCCGCAAGTGGTAGATGATCTCTCATTATGTGTGTTTATTCTCGCGGGGTCTCTCAGTGTGGCGGTTTCATTTACATCAGGGCCTTACATCAGGGCCCTTGTGGTCAAGCACCCTTCTGGAAAGCTCTTTTGAACATCCACATTCTCCATAGATTCCACCTGCTTCCTCCTGGAACACCAGTGGTTTTAAGGCTAGGTATGGGGCTATACAGGGCACAGCCTGGCCTGAGGTAGAGAGCCACTCTCTAATGTTGACACCAGGCAGGCCTGTGAGCAAACAAGTCTTTAGGAGAACACTAACACCTAAACTTAGGAGACTGGCCAAGAACTTTGTCCTGTTGGGACACTGTTACATCATCCTCCTCCCTTCCAGGCTTGGGTGAAAGTCAGGGTAAAGTCTCAGAGGGGATTAAGCAGTTTCACCTCCCTTCTGAGCCTAATGGACCAGCCAAGAGCATATTACCTCAGTAGCCAGACTTTCCTAAGGTCCCCTTCCAGGAGCCCATGTATTATAAGATGGATGTGGCTCTCCTACCTGTGCCCTGAGGCCCATGATGGCTTTGCCACTGGGCTGCCATTTGGCTTTGGAACACTCTTCTCTTGGTCAGTCAGCGGGTGGTGGCTGTTAATGACAGTGGGAAGCCAGCTGGGGCTCTTCCTGTAGGCATAGGTGGCTATTGCACTAGTGGAACTCAGGAGCGGAGAAGCAGCCCCCACTAAGTTACTATCCCTTCTGAGGGACCGCCCTCCAAATGACCACACCCACTGAGAGACCACATCCTCTGGGAAACCTCCCCACTGACAAATTCTATCTGAGATACCACCTCACTGACAGACCATCCCCTACTGACAGAGCACACCCACTAAGAGACCACACCTCAGGCAAGCTGTCAAGCCAGATAACTACGCAGGGTGGAAGGATAAAGGCCCAGGATGCTCTGTGGGTCATGGTAGACAAGAGAGGGGAAACCAGTAGACCAGGCTGTTAGCCCCTCCCCTGAGTCTGAGTCTCTAGTGCAGATATGCCCCTCACCACAGTCAGAAAACACTGGCCAGGAAAGGCCAGGACCAAGGTTACTGATCGGTCTAACACAGCCAGAAACAGTGGGACAAGGAGATGCCTTGAGCAGGACCCAGAAGCTCTACAGTCTGGAGTCATTCTACCCAGACACAGAGGTCCATGGCTCCCTGGTAGCATGGAGAACACTGATCTACAGCAGGAACTTTCCGGCCAGGCTGGATGCATAGACACAGACCCTTTCTACTGTAACCTACCTGCAGCACATGCTACTGAGTGTGCACTGGTATAGCGGGGCCCTAAGCAGGAGCCGCACCATGGACATATATGGGTCCACAGCAGGCTGGGGGCTGATTTAGCCAGCTGTCTTTGTCATAGCCTCAGTGGCTGCCTGGTGCGAGGAGTGCCAGGATGAATGAGTTATCTCTTCATTTAAATGCAGATTTGGAACCAAATCATTCTCTTAAGAACTTGTCAGCATAAGTATGCATACTGAATTAGAGCAAGGTTATTTCAAGTCACTCTCGCCGTCGGTTTCCCCACAGAAGCACACAGAGCCCTCCGTGCTCAGGCCTGAAGTGAAGTGCTGCTGCGTGGAGGATGTGCGACTAACTGACACGCAGCCTAGGCTCGCAGCCAGTGGGCAAGCCTGCATCCCACATGGGTTACGAACAGCAGCAGCTTCCCGTGCAAGTGGGAAACAAGCTCAGTCAAAGTGGTTGCAAAAACAATGCTGGAGCCTCAGAGGCCACTGGTTCTGGGCTGTAGGGCTGAGGACCAACGCCACATAGAACAGGACTGTAATGGCCTATAGAGCTCAGGAAACCCCAGCTGTGGTGGGACATGGGTCCAGCTGGGGCCAACAGTGGCTGCATTCCTTCACACTGCCTCTTACATACCTTCTGTGTCCTCCGAGGGCCAAGCCAGCAGGCACCAGGTGTCCCAGAGTCAGAGGAGAGCCATCCATGCTGTTCCTGTTATTCATGAACAAGGGAGAGTCTGAGGGCCAGAGAGTAAATCTTGTGGTTCTGCGTTAAGGCCTCTGCAGTCTACAAGGTGACACAGGCCTGGCTGAGGGCTCTTCTACCGGAGAGCTCAGGTAGGCTTATCAGAACTGAGGGGAAGGCAGGACAGGGAGCTGTTGTAGCTGACAGCAGGGCCTCTTCAAAGCCTTCACTCATGAATTCCCTAAAATACAAAACTGACCATAACAGCACCCACACCACCAGAGCCGGCGGCGGGGGGGGGGGGGGGGGGGGGGGTCTCCTCAGAGATAGTCACAGTGGGATTTTTTTTCTCTTGAGTACACCCAATACCAGGTGGCACAGCATCTGGGCTGCACCAAATCGGGCCACTGTGGACCCCTGGCTAGTGGCTCTGTCCTGAGGTCTTGTTCAGCAGATGCTTCCTATAGCTGAAAACGGATTCACCAGAGAGCTCTTAAATGCTGACTGTGCAGTCTACTGGTCATTGTCATGTAGTATGCTCCTGGTGGGACCAGGATAGGAAGAGAAAGCAGGGAATGGGGGCATAACCTGCTCTTGGTGCTCTGCCCTGGCTGTCTTGTGACCTTCACTGGCAGCCTTGGTGTCCCTGAGCTCCCACGCACCTGCCACAAGGCTAGTTCCATGCAGCAAGGGGCTTCAGCCCACAGCCTACTGTGACTCACAGACTCTTACCTGTCCAATCTACCATGCCAGTCCATAACTGTCTGCAGACAGTCGCTAGCACACAACTGAAGCAAGGAAGACTCTCAAGAGGTGACCAAGTCCTACCCTGACGTCCCTGGAGCTTCAGGCATTAGGACCATGCCAACTCACCCAGACATATGAAAGAAAAGTACCCCACCAACAGCTCCGTTAGCCTGCCTACTTGAGGAGGGTCAGTGATATGGGACACAGGCTCTGCTCTATATGCTATGTGTGAGCCCCCAGAGGATCTAATCTGTGACCATTATAGAATGGGGTGGGCAAGCCCTTTCCAGCAGCCTGGGCTGTGTCCATCTAGTTAGGCTCCACATAGTGTGATGTGGGACTCAAGGATCCCAAGGCAGAATGGTACTGCCAGTCTGAAGCACTTATATTACCCTGAGTTTGAAGGCCTTTGCTGGGCCTGCAGTTGTGACCGCCTTGGGGACCGTGCCACTGACTGGTCCCCTTCCTCCTACATGAGACAGTGCAGATCACAGGGTGCTGCTTCTTTCGCTGAGATGTGAGTCTGAGCTAGATGCTTGGACAACCTGGCTGGCATTGAGGCACAGGCTAAGGAGACTCAGAGAAGCCCCAAGGTAGCATCTACCCAGGCGGGAAGTTGAGATCTTTTTTAAAAAAATAAATTTTATTAATGTATTCATATTACATCTCAATTGTTATCCCATCCCTTGTATCCTCCCATTTCTCCCTCCCTCTCATTTTCCCCTTACTCCTCTCCGCTATGACTATGACTGAGGGGGACCTCCTCCCCCTGTATATGCTCATAGGGTATCAAGTCTCTTCTTGGTGGCCTGCTATCCTTCCTCCAAGTGCCGCCAGGTCTCCCTAACCAGGGGACGTGGTCAAATATGGGACACCAGAGTTCGTGTGAAAATCAGATCCCACTCTCCACTCAACTGTGGAGAATGTCCTGTCCATTGGCTAGATCTGGGTAGGGGTTTGATGTTTAATGCATGTATTGCCCTTGGCTGGTGCCATAGTTTGAGGAGTAGACTTCTGGAAATAACCAAACTCAAGGAAGTTCAGATCTTAAGGGCCTGCAGACACTAAGACTAGCCGAGCACAAGCTGACTTCATCCCGCTTCTAGAGGAGCTGGGACTCTGAGAGGTTAGTCAGATGGTACCAGCAGGGGACAGAGAACCTTAAGAGCCCCTGGGATCCACCCCAGGTCTTGGTTCACACTGAATGAAATAAAGAAGCACAAAGGAAAGGAAAGGAAAGGGTATGGCTGCTCTTAGGTATGGTGAAGGAGAAAGCTTATTGTAGATAAAAGGGAGAGCACAGCTAGAGGCAGACATATCTAGGAGAGTCCAGAGTGGCCGTGACCCAGAGCCATATGAGGAGAAAGGGGAGGGGAAGGAAGAGGGGAAAGAGAGGAGACAGGTATAGTAGCCAGGAGGCCCAAAATATAAAAGGGAGTAAGTAACCAATATGTTTAGACTATATAGGGAAGTCTCTGGGGGAAAGGCAGCCCAGCCTCTGAGCTGGAGAGTTCAGGGTAGAGGGCAGGGTATGCCAGCCATGCCCTGTAACAGGTAGGGACCGAGGGATGCTGGAGAACATGGAGGCCAGGTTTGCTTTGATATGTTAAATAGGCACCTCAGCCATTCCAGCTTTGAAACTTAACACACATGTGGGTATACCACTATGCGGCTGAGTATCCAGCTAGAAGGCAGACTGATGGGGTAATGGCACCAGATGTTTCACAGCAACCTTCATGTTCCAACAACAAGTGCTTCCAAGAACCTCAGTGAGAAGTTAGGGGCGTGGCTGGTGACCCTGCCCAATGGAGGACAGAATCCAAATCTTCCCAGAGCTCAAGAACCCAGAGACCAAGCACAAAAGGCAAGGGGACCCCCACCCAACAGGCTACTTCTGATGATAACATACAGTGCTGGTAAAAGATGTTTTCTTTGTGGGGAGATCGAGCTAAGGATGCTAAGATCCATTGCCTCCTGCTGGCTACAGCACAGGGATGGGGGATGAGCATGAGCAGGCAGGACCATCCTTACAGGTAGGAGCATAGAGAAGGGACAATGAGTAGACGGTGTCAGCTCAACCAGTGAACTGGCCTCACAGGCGTCACAGATGAATACACCCCGCATAGAGGTCCAGAGAGACTGTAGCTTCCATGACAAACTGTAAGAAGGTGCAGTCTGACATCTATCCCCTGCACAGTCACACACTGGGGACAAGTATCTGAAGACCTCTCTGAAGCAGAATGTCTCGTACATCTGTAGAATACTGACATTTTTTTAAATCCCTTCATCTTCCTCAGCATCTAAGAGCGCATGCCAGTCTATCCATGCCCAACACCAGGGCTCGTTTTAGAAAGAATGGTCTTGAAGCCACAGGTCCAGGAGCTTAAGCTCCCCAGAAAAGATCTCCACAGGCCCCAGTGTCCACACACAGATTGTCTATAGAGGCTCTAACGTCTTCTGCCAGAGCCTATAGCAGAAGAGAGAAAGAGCCTGAGGTATTCACATCCATCCTTGAGTCTGTCAGAATGTCCTTGCAGAGGCTCGCTCTAAGTCAGTCGACTAAGAAGGAATGAAATAAATGAAACTGACCTTGATGAAAACCTTGTCCAAAATCATCCCTTGCCTCATGCATGACATATGATGAAGGAGACGCAGCTCTGGGCTCCCAAAACTCTTGAGGCAGCCTTCCAGACCTCACCGCCACACAACTCCAGACAGTCTGGATCTGGTACGGCTCCATGGGGGAGCCCACTTATCACAGGCCTCACGGATATTTGAAGGAAGCATGTAGGGGCTCAGAAGGACAAGAGCTGTGTTCTGAGTGTGCCAAAGGTTACCTGGGGGGGTGGTCTATGCCCATCAGATGCCCACATGCTTGCCCAGAGCCTCAGAGTTGGAAGGCAGCCATCTACAAGCCATGCTTGTCCTCCTGCAAGTTTGTAGCTGGAGCTGATGGGCTGTTTGGCCAGCTGAGGAAGGAAGAAGAAAAAGAAGGCCAAGAAAGAGGAAAGGAGGAAAGGGAAGAAGGATGTTGCGCGCACACATACCCCTGCATGCAGGCTGACTCGGGCAATTCTAAGGACAGTCAGCCTTGATAGGTAGAAAGCAGGTGACTGCCACCACCCAGCCTCCTGTTATCTCTTCCTAAGTGGAGCATCCAGAAGGGAAGAACAGCTGCTTTCCCCAGTTGCAAACAGTCACAACATGAACAGCAGAAGAGGAGATTGTGCCAACCAGTGGGGCTCTGATGATGCCTCCCAGCATGTACAGCAGACTCTCATGACCTGTGTCAGACAGTTTCATGGCTCCCCTTGCAAGTCTGAGGTGACATGAATATCAAGACCTGTGTGTAGATAGAGCCTGATACTCCCCTGTGTCCAGCACCATGCAAGGGGCTGAGGTAGACACATGGAAGCTTCTGGGAAAGTGTCCCGGAAGGGAGGCAGCTGGCAGGTATGTCCTCGTGGAAACAAAAACAAAGCAGCACTGAGAAAACACCATCTTTTCCCTTTTTTGGTAAATGCAGTGGACTTTATTGATGGTACTCTCAAGAGGGTAGGTCTCCCTGGGCCCCTCCTGTTATTCTGGAGTCTAGGATGGATACTGTGAGGGGAGACACTCAGTGTCAGGGGCTCAATTAGAACAGGGACTCCTCAGCAGCTGAGGGCTTCTCTCTTGCTCTCATGTCCTTGCTGTTGTGGGTGGTCCAGGGCTTCTTACTCCTTGGAGGCCATGTAGGCCATGAGGTCCACCACCCTGTTGCTGTAGCCAAATTCATTGTCATACCAAGAAATGAGCTTCACAAAGTTGTCATTGAGGGCAATGCCAGCCCCAGCATCAAAGGTGGAAGAGTGGGAGTCGCTGTTAAAAGTTGCAAGAGACAACCTGGTCCTCAATGTAGCCCAGAATACCCTTTAGTGGGCCCTCAGATGCCTGCTTCACCATCTTTTTTATGTCATCATACTTGGAGGGTTTCTCCAGTCTGCATGTCAGATCCATGACAGACACATTAGTGGTAGGAACACGGAAGGCCATGTCAGTGAGCTTCCCGTTCAGCTCTGGGATGACCTTGCCCACAGCCTTGGCAGCACCAGCGGATGCAGGGATGATGTTCTGGGCAGCCCCACAGCCATCATGCCACCGCTTTCCAGAGGGGCCATCCACAGTCTTCTGGGTAACAATGATGGCATGGACTGTGGTCATGAGTCCTTCCACGATGCCAAAGTTGTCATGGATGACCTTGGCCAGGGTGGCTAAGCAGTTGGTGGTACAGGAAGCATTGCTGGCAATTTTGAGTAAGTTGTCATACCATTAGAACATGGTTCACACCCATCACAAACATGGGCGCATCGGCAGAAGGAGCGGAGGTGATGACCCTTTTGGCCCCATCTTTCAAGTGGGCCCTGGCCTTTCCCCATGGTGGTGAAGACACCAGTTGACTCCACGACATACTTGGCACCAGCATCACCCCATTTGATATTAATGAGGTCTTGCTCCTGGGAGATGGTGATGGGCTTCCCGTTGATGACAAGCTTCCCGCTCTCAGCCTTGACTGTGCTGTTGAACTTGCCATGGGGAGAGTCACACTGGAACATATAGATCATGTAGTGGAGGTCAGTGAGGGGGTCATTGCCGGCAACAATTTCCACTTTGCCAGATAAGAATCCAGCCCTGGTAACCAGACGCCCAATATAGCCAAATCCGTTTACTCCAACCTTCACCATGGCACTGCATGGGAAGATGTGGCTGTCTCTGGGACAGGGAGGAGCCCAGAGCCAAGCAAACACCATCTTGGCTTTCCCTTTCTACTTTGCCCTGTATCCTGTGCTTTTTTTTCCCCTTTTCCAATGGTGCATGAAGAACCGCAATCAGCTTACATTGTCAGTGAAGAGATTCCCAATGACCACAACATGCACCAACAGCCTCCACTTCCTCCATCCTACCTGCCTCTTCCTACTCCCCCTCCTCCACACCCACTGTCCCCTGCGCAGGCAAGCCTGCAGACTGCTAGGCCCCTTCTGGCAATCTGCTTGCTCCCTTCCAACCTCACATGGGTATTGCTCACTTGTGTACTCTTACTTTTGATTGAGGAAGCTGGCTTTCCCTGGGTCTCCACCTCCTAGCACTTTGTTTTGGTGAACGGTTGTAATGGCTTTCTCTCGAAAAGTCTGTCTATGAGCAAGCTCTCTCTTGCCCCTCCAATGGGCCTTCATGTCTGAGTCAGTCCCCTGGCTGAGGATGACATGGCCCAGAGTGGCTCTTCCTGGGCAATTGTCATCCTTAGCTAGTGTTTAGGATTAGCAGGGACAGCCCTAGCACCTTTCTAGAGGATGTCCTCACCTCCTTATCTTTATTTCACTTCTATTTCTTTTATTTCTATTCCTCCCAAATGCTTAGTAGGACGTAAAATATCTTATCCTTTCACTGATAAATCGAGTTCTCTACCCCCTAATATCAGCAACAATGTAAAACAAAACCAAAAACAAAACAAAAAGGAAATTGCTCTTCCTGAGTAAAGGAGCATGAAGCCCCAATTGACCCGAACGCAGCTTCCTCCTGTTCATCTCATCTGGGACTCCACAGGGGTCAGACAGGCTCCTCAAGGTGTGGAACTATCTCTAAGGCAGCATGGCGGGCTTGGCCCTCTGTTGGAAACAGTGCTGTCGTACTCAGCCCCAGGCACTTCAGGAAACAGCTGGACACAGGCCAGCTGATGTCTGTATTCAAGTCACACTGGCTGCTGTGCTGTCCTCACATGGAGCCCCTCAGCTTGGTCCTGGGGACATTGCATAAGAGAGCATGGGCCTCTCCACATCATCTCTCCTGTCATGAATGGGACAGGAAGGACAACTCTGTCCAATGTAGTCAGCATGCTTCGTTAAAGGACACCCAAGGGCTTCACAGTGAAAATTCACAGGAGAAACAGAGGACAGTGGGTGACACTGAAAAGCAGACACCAAGGCAGACATTCAGCTACTGGGACTCTCCTCACAGGAAGCACGTCCTCCTGTGACCTTCACAGAACAGTGGGGACAGCACTTGTCATACCTGCACATGTGACATCTGCAGGGCCATCTCACTGTGGTGAGTGGCAAGGGGCTGGCTACCTGCTGAGTAGAATACCCCTGTCCAATGTGTGCCAAGGGACACTGGCAGAGAACACGGGCCAGCATCCTCCCTGGGCCCAGTTGCCCACTGAGGGAAAAGCAGCTGGTCTTTAAACATTGCCTAACCACTGTGCAAATACTTTTTTCAGGAAAGTTAAATTAACACATCACATTCACTTTCCATCTTTTACTGTTATGTAATAGAGTCAAAACTTCTCCCATTCTAGGTGAGCCAGCCAGGAAGGAACTGCATCTCCCAAGAGGGGGTTTCAAGGTCACTCCTCATTAAAGTAGACAATGAGGCCTAATGTCATTGGTTTCCATGCAAGGACAACCCTCCGCCACCTGACCCCTAATTAAGAGGCCACTCATCCATCAGGCATTGGAAAAGTGCAGACTCAGAGATTAGATAGCTGCCGTGGCAAGTCTTGGTTCTAATCAACAGACTCACCCTACCCTGAGTCAGGTAGTGTTCAGAGCAGCCCACACCTTGGTCCTGTAGGAGGAGGACACACCTCACAGAATGCATTGGCTTGGTCAATGGGGGTTCTAGCTGAGGGTCCCACATGGCAGACATACCTGATGCACTGTGTTAGCACAGCTCAAATGAGTTCTAGCTGAGGGTCCCACATGACACGCACACCTGACAAAACATGCTAGCACAGCCAATAAAGGGTTCTAGCTGATGGTCTCATAGGATTCCCTGGCTCAATGCATTCTGGCACTGTATGGTTCCAGTGACGGCTACACGACAGGTAAAAAATCCACTCGTTACCTCTCAGGCCACCTGTCTACAGCTTAGGATGCCTGTACACAGGTTTCCATAGCCACCTGAAATGGTCGAGAAACCCATGAAGATCAGGTACTCTTTTCCATGTCAAGGCAACAGAAGTGAGGACAGATACCTTATTGTGAGCCTCTCAGGGAGCTTGGACTGACTCTACACCCCAGAGCACATACATGGTCTGCGCCTATCAGGCCTGGCTTCAACACAGTCTCTCAAGCCAAGAGCAGCTATGGTTCACGGTGATGGAGTGGGGCCTGACTTCCTCTGAGTCATATCTAAATAACTGTTTTCATCCCTGAGGGCCTAAGCCCGTGTGTCACAAGCTGTTTTCCCTCAGTGAACTTCCATGGCCCAGAGCATCAGTCAGGTAACTCCAGCCTTCCTGACCAACTCAGGCCTATGCATTCATAATTGGGATGAAGTCCTGCTCCAGAATCTCGCCACACCTTTCCTGCTGATCCAGGGTCACAAAGGCCTTCCCATCATCTGAGCTTCAACCCCTCCCATCCCACCCTCACATTTTCCCGCCTCTCGGCCAACATCCTGTCCTACCCTCAGCAGGTACGCAGTGGACATCGGGTGATTTATATGGCCTGCATTTAGTTTTTCTGTGCTCAGAGCACAGAGGGGAGGAAAAGTGCTCTAAGAAATGAGGTCTTGTCACATTCCAGCTGCACAGTCAAATGCAGACACCCCATTAGGAGGCCAATCATTTCTAAAGGTTAAATACGATGGTGCTTGAAAAAATACTTCTAGCTGTTTAAATGTAGGGCACTGAAAAAAGTTCAGTCCAAGAATGCACTCTGGCTCGAGGCAGGCAGCATTTCCCTTAATGTTGAATAGGATGCTGTTGGCTCCCACCTCCTCCCTTGGGATGTGGGACACAGAGGTCTGGACGAGACTGAAAGTCACATGGCTGGGCCTCTCCTCCTTGTGCCACTGACAGCTAAATATCTCTCTAGCCAGCACAGCCTAAATGGATGGGAGGATGAATAAGTTATATAGGTGGGTGGGTGGGTGGTGAGTGGATGGATGGCTATGAGTGTCCTGATTAGCTTTTTTCCCCCCCAACTTCCCTTTGGAAAGAGAGAGCCTCAATTGAAAAAAATAATGTCTTCATCAGATTGGCTGTGGACAAGCCTGCAGTGCATTTTCTTGAGATGATGTGAGAGGAACCAGCTCACTGCGGGTGGTGCCACCTCTGGGCTAGTGGTCCTGAGGGCTGTATTTTTAAAAAGGTAAGGCAAGGAAGCCGGCAAGCATCACTGCCCCGTGCCTTCTGCTTTTCTGTTCCTGTCTCAAGGCCTTGCTCTGCTTACGCTCCTGCCCTGGCTTCCCTCAGTAACAGACTGAATAAAATATACCTTTCCTCCTCAAGTGCGTCTGGTCATGGTGTTTCATCACAGCAATGGAAACCCTAGGGCAATGAGTGGATGGATGGATGGATGGATGGATGGATGGATGGATGGATGGACGGACAGATGGATGGGGAGGGGAATGGATGAGTGGATGGATGATGGCATGAATGCAGAAGAGGAAGAAAGACCAAATAGATCACTGCTGGGGTGACAAGGCAGCAGGTAGATGAGACTGTAACAAGAGGACCACACTCTCTAAGGAAGGCCAGCGGAGCCCTAACAGTTCATTTTTGGCCCCAATTCATCACACCTTTGTGAATTCAGACACCCAGGGGTGTGTCTTACTATTGTTGCTATTGCTATGTTTCACAAGAAATGTTTCTTAGCCACCATCACCTCCATATCCTTCCAGGAGCCTACCCTTGTTGTAGGTCTTCAGCTTGTCTCAGAGATGCCTCTGCCCTCAGTTTCTCTTCTCTCTCCACCAACAAGAATTTTGACCCAGAAACTTATCCTATCTACAAGATGTGCAGGGATAAAGATAGAGCAGAGATTGTGGGAATGGCCAACCAATGCCTGGCCCAACCTGAGACGGACCCCACGGGAGAGCACCAACCCCTGACACTATTAACAACACTCTGCTATGCTTGCAGATGGGAGCCTAGCACAGTTGTCCTCTGAGAGGCTCCACCCAGCAGAAGATCAAAACAGATGCTGAGACTCACAGCCAAAATTAAGCGGAGCGTGGGAGCCTTGTGGAAGAGTGGGGGGTGGGGGAAGGATAGAAAGACTCAGAGGGGACAAGAACTCCACAAGAAGACCAACAGAATCCTAACCTGGGTCCAGGGGTGCTTATGAAGACTGAAGCACCAACCAAGGACCATGCGTGGACTGGACCTAGGCCCCCCTACACATATGTAGGCAACAGGCAGCTTAGTCATCATGTGGGTCCCCTAGTAAGGGGAGCAGGAACTGTCTCGGACATGGACTCTTTTGCCCATTTTTCTATCACCTCCCCCTGCAGAGCAGCCTTGCCCAGCCTCAGTGATAGAGGATGCACTCAGTCCTGATGGGACTTGATGTTCTGGGGTGGGTTGGTAGGAGGGATGGGCTTCCCTTTTCTCAGAAGTAGAGGGAGGAGGAGGGGGGAGGAGGAAGAGGGAGGGAGGGTGAGACTGAGAGGAGAGGAAGGAGGAGGCTATGATCGAGATGAAATGTGAAAAAATGAAAAAATACCAATAAAATAAAATAAAGAACTGTTTCTTTAAATTCAAATATTAGGTGAAATATAATGAAGCTCAGAAAATAGACCTGACAGAGATGGAAAATCTCTACACAGCAGTGGGGGCTTGTGAGCCAGCACGGCACAGAAGACCAATGGGACTGCAGAACATCCATGAATGCTCACTTCATGGAAGTGCTAAAAAAATAAAGGGCTGTGGCAAATGCAGGAACAAATGATGTTTGTTCTGTAAATGTTTCTTAAACAAGGTCAAGTAGTATAAACATACAAATTAGTTTAACATAAACAAACATGTTTGGGACTTCCTCAGCTACTGTGTGAAAATTATTCTGTCTTGTGCAAAGAAATTATAGGTTTAGTGTTTCCAAAAATAGTCATTACTAAGTGTGCATGTAAAAGGTGATGGCTGAGCAATTGGTTAGTTATTGTGGCTCACACAGCCCATGGGTGGGTGTAAGAGACATAAATATGGACACATGGATACAAGGACACAAGGCAAGCTCTGTACAGTTGGAGCCCCGTTCTTCATGGGAGCACAGGAACAGTGGAAACAGTGTGGCTTCTCATGCCCTCATTGCTCAGATTCATGAGGGTGCTGGACACACCTGCCTGAAGATCATCTGCCCTGGGTCATCTGCATAATGGGTTTTCCCCGCCTAAGACTAAACTTCACTAAACCCAGTGAGGTGACAGATTGCCCACTGCTTACCTTGACCCCAGTGTGAGCCTAGCTTTGGGACAGACCACTGGATGGACAAAGAGATACTGATCCATGGATGGCTAGAGGCCAGTGGAACACACTATGAGTCTTGTGTGCTCACCTGGAAGGCAGACTCTGATCTTAAAGGCTCAGCTACCCTCTGCCCAGCACTGAGACATGCTCACAGGGTACACACTCGTGTATGCAGTTCTGTTGTCAGCATGGATTAGAGGTCACGCTGGTCATGGGACTATCCGACTCCCTTGCCTATTCCTGGGATCCGCAGCTACCTCCAGAATTCTCTTCACTCTGGGGTGAGCATTTGCATTGTGAATGAACATCCACTGCGAGATACAGGACCACCTCAGGGCTAGGGAACCTCAACAAGCAAGCCGGAAACCATCAAGCCTAGAGACAGACCCACCCACTGACAGAGTGGCCCCACCTGTTTCTGCTGGTTCTTTTCTGCATCCCATACACGTCATTTTGTACCCAGCTTGTTGGCACGTCCCTACTCTTGAGATGCGCCAAGGCATCCTCTTGTTCTGGGGTCACAATCTCACTCTGAAGCCATGACTCTGCCCTTTGGCTGGACTCAGCCTACATGGTATTGACCAGGTTACTACAAGGTTACCTGAGGCCAGTGAGTGATAGGCATGACACAGAAGCCCCTCACCCAACTCCTGCATGGAAATACCCTACATACCTCACCCTTGACCTTCAGCACAGGGCTGCTGAGACCAATGGCCACCCCTAGCTCCCGCCCAGACTTAAATGGGAAGGCTGAGAAGTCTGAGGTCTCTGCAGGGGTCCCCAGAAAAGATCCTGAACCCTAGCAGCTTGAGCTTGAAGAAAAGAGCAGCAGCCACTTGGGGGTGTGGCTAATGTACTCATCAGGCATTTCAGAAGAAGGTCACCAGGCTTTGCATATACCTGGGAAATCCTCTGCTTGGCGTGGAACATTCTAGCTGGTGCTACACTCCAGGTGAAGCCCTGAAGGTTCTACAGAGAGGAGCACAAAACCAAAACCCTTGTGGGTGGCACGTTCTCCCCAGGTGTCATACTCTTCCCATGTGGCAAACAGCAATTAGAAGTGACAAGGAACAAACATGTGACAGAAGCCTCAGCTGAAAACTGATCTCTGGCAGGAAGACATATGCTGTGTAGACCACATACTGCTGTAAGCCTGTGGGAGCTCACTGGATGCACAGCGTGTGGGAGAGAGTTAGGGCTGAAGTGTGGCTCTGAGCCTGAGTGTACATGGCCTTTACCTGGAAACAATTGCAGGGTCAGCCTCTAACACTCAGTGATAATGGCTCACTCCCCAGAGTCCCAGAGATGAGACTTTCCCTGGAACAGCAGGGACTTTAGCTCCTGAAGGGAACCTTAAACCATTGCCACTGCCCAGCCTGGGAGACTGTGTATGCCACCGCCTGGCACCTCAATGACATACTGGGTGGCACTGTAAACTGAAGGGACATTAAGTTTGGAGGTGCCAAGGCCAAACCTGACACTGAGAGATGGTTGCGAGGAGCTAGGTCATGTGGCGGTGGGGCTGACTGGTGGTCTGGAGGTCATGGCCGCTCTGTTCATGGCGTCAAAGGACAAACTTTCTTTTGACTCCTATGTGGGTGTGAGGGGGCAAGAAAAGACTGAAGCTGGCCACAGGTCACATGGGCCACAAGACTTGGGGAAACCCAGATGACTCTGAGACCACCAGGCTCAAGGGCGTCTGGAAGATATGTGTGTCATCACTGACCCCAAGCCCAGATGAGGCTGCCTCCGTGACAGTAGACGGTCCTGGCCAAAGCCCAAAACTCTTGACTTTCTCCCTTTGCATACATGGAGTCAGGTAAGTGAAATGACATGAGTATACACTCACCGTATGAGAAAGGGTGCTCTCCCTCACCCTCATGGGCAGAAGACCTAAATGGCCTCATGTGAGGATCAGTGTCACTGTTTCCCTGGGAACAGCCGATGAGTTTTGATGTATGTCATTTTAAAGGTTAAAAGTTGACCACAGGGTGAGAGTTCCTGGCCTAGTCCTCTCCTGGGCTCTTGAGATGTTGTCCAGGGAGAGGACCACTCAGGCGTGACCTATCAGGAAGTCCTGGATCCCACTGCACTGCGTAGCCAATGACAATCCATTCTCCACCCCAGGCAGCTCCTTCCAATCAGAACTCCGCGGAGCCTTGTGCAGTCCAAGCCTGGGCCTGAATTTCACACCTGCCACTTGCCCAAGTTTTCTGAGGCTCCTGGGAATTCTGGCACTTTATCCTTTTAATTAACACATGGCTACTATGACCTTCTGTCACTTAGTGAAGCTGAACGGGTGTTCCCTCAGGAGGCGCTGGAGAGTGGCTCACAGCTGGATCACCACTCCACAGTACTGCAGCCTGATGGCTGATTTTCATTATCATAAAACCCTTCAGTGACTTTTCATCTGTTTCAGACCAAAACCAATAAACAAGTTTACACACATCTAAGAGGCCCAGCCCAGCCAGGCTGCAGTCAGTCTCTCTCTCTCTCTCTTTCTCTCTCTCTTTCTCTCTCTCTCTCTCTCTCTCTCTCTCTCTCTCTCTTTCTCTCTCTCTCTCTCTCACTCACATACACACACACACACACACACACACACACACACACACACACACACACACAGACATAGTAACATAGTGACCTGTGGTTTGCCCTGAGCAGACCAAGCAGGGCTCACACTACCAATGCCTGGCCTAGGCACGTGAATGGTGTGTTTGTAACTTTTCTCATTGGTTTGACAAGATACAAAATAGAAACAATTTAATAGTCTCAATTTGGCCTCACAGTTACAGGGATGAGTGGTCCTCAGAGTGTGCAAAGCATGCTGGTAGAAATGGCTCACAGCTGTGGTTGCAGGAGCAGGAGGCTGCCTTCTCACAACTTGAAGAATGGGAAGCAGAGAGAGGGACTGCTGGTGCTCAGCTTGCTTTTTTGTTTCCATTTCTTATTGAGTCTAGAACACCAACCCACCCACATTCAAGTAGTACCCTCCCTCTCACTTAATCCAGACTCGCCCAGAGGTGTGTCTTCTAGGTGATTCCAAGGCTAACCAAGTTGACAACAAGATTAATCCATCATAGATGGCTCAAACCGTAAGCAAGCAAAGAAAGGAAACACAAAGTTTTTCTCAAGTCACTGAGAGATTACTAATGCTTCTGGCTGCACTGGCTAAGGATATTTCTATTTCCCACTACAGCATAGAAAAGTACACTGACTCTACAAGTGGAGACCCGGGTGTTGAAAGAGAAGGCAACTGCCAGTGCAGAGGCCTGGAGTTAAAATGAAGTCGGTCTTTCTGGGCCCTTTCTATGCACTAGCTGTATAGTGCGAGCAAATAGATTCAGCTCCCTTCCTAGTGATGCCGGGAAGGGGGAGAGAGGGAAAAGGAGGTAGCAGGATGGAGCAGGGAGGAGAGACGAGAGTGAGAATGGATGAGAAGAAAAGAGGAGGGGAATGAGGAGGAGAAGAAAGACAATGAAGAAAAGGAAATGGAGAGATAAGGGAGGGAAAAAACAGGAGTAGATAAGGAGAAACAGAAAAGAGAAGTGGGAAGAAGAGAGAGGTAGAAAAAGTATAACAGAGAAGAGGACGAGAAGCAGGTAGGAGAAGAAGGAATGGAGGGAGTGTGGAGGGAGATGACAAGGACAAGCCGGAGGGGATGTAGAAGAAGTAGGGGAGAAACCAGGTCCTCCATTCATTCCGCACTCTGAATCTAGGTGGGGAGCCCAGGTAAAGTGGCCCCTGACTACTGCAGAAGGGAACACTTGTCACAAATGCATCACCACAGACACAGGTTAGGACAGAAATCCAGGTGTATTGCTTTGCTTACATCTCTCACTGCACACAAGTGTGTATCACTAAAAGATCACCTGGCCAGCACACACAGCAGGGACACTTTGGAACAGATCTAAGTGCTACTGGAGGACTATAACCACATTTTTTTTCTCTTCTGGTAGATATACCATGAGATTTCTGCTCTGTATTTACTTTTCGGGGCCTTCAGAACTTTCAAGTCTGGTCAGCTCCTGCCACAGGCTTCTGAGCCTACAAGAACATCATTGAACTGTATTGTCCAGGTCAGAAGTATAAATCAGCTTAGGGAAGACCTTAGCTGACAGGCAAGTTTCCTCTAAGAAGGTGTTTTAGTTGCTGTGATAAACACCATGACCCAAAGCAACTCGGGGCTGGAAAGGGTTGTTCACCTCCCTGGCTGTAGTCCATCACTGAGAGAAGTGAGAGCAGGAACTCAAGACAGGAACCTGGGGGCAGGAAACAACGCACAGACCACGAAGGAACATGGCTTACTAGCTTGTTCCCAGTGAATCATGGGCCTTTCTTATATAGCCCCTGAATGATTTCCTTTCTTTTATCTTCCCAGGGTGGCACCACCAACAGTGGGCTCGATCCTCACGTATCCATTAATCAAGAAAATGTCTCACAGGCTTGCCTAGCATCCAATCTAATAGGGACATTTTTCTCAACTGAAGGTCCCTTTTTTCATGTCCAGTTGGCAAAATAGTAACTAGGACAGAAGGCCATGGCCACAGCGGAGCAAGTGTGGTCTAGGTACTGGTGAGAGCCACATAATGTCCAACCAAACACCAAGCATACCAGGTCCTGGCAGGCAAGGACACTTCTCAGCCTTCTCCTGGGAGTAGATAGAGAATAGTCACCAGATAAGAAAGCTGCCAGGAGGAGGAGGAGGAAGCAGAGGACAGGGGGCTGACTCTTAGAAGGCAACTGGTTCCATCCTTGGTGAGGCCGTGAGGCAGTGTGGGAACTATGTAGCACAGATTGGCAAGAGCTTAGACAGAGAGAGGCTGAAGCACAGCCAAGGGGCCTCAGAATTGCCCACAAGAGGCAGCAGACTGTCCCACTGTGGCTGCTGCCTCTCCAACCTCACTGTTGTCTTCAACACCAAGTGCCAGATCCATGTGCGTTTGTTACACCTGGTTGAGAATTTAAGAACCATAATATCCCATTTACGGAGTCACGCGTCGTGCTTTTCAATTTTGTTTCCGACCGAATATTGTCTACCCGAAAGCATTCTCTCTCGCAGTCTGACATTAAGCGGGACTGATGGAGAGCTCCTTTTGGCCTCCTTCTCACTTGTACCCACCCTGTCTGTGCTCCCCAGCCATCGGTGCTCCAGATTCCCTCAGAGACTAGGGCTGAGGTTGCAGAGCTGGGCCTGTGGCCAGTGGGGACGACTGCCACCTCAGCAGGTGGCCAGGCTACCTCAGAGATAAGAGTGCAACAGCCTGTCACACATGCTCAGTTTTATCACTTTCAGGGACACTGCTCATTGGCAGAGAATGTGGCACAGGAAGCATAGGCACGTCCTCCACAGCCTCCGCCCATATCTGTCAAGCCTCCTTCTCTTCCTGGACTATTTTGAAACAAACCTCAGACATTTCATCACTGTCTATAAATACTCAGCATGATGGCAGAAAGGTAATGGCTACTTTGTAAACACAACCATGATGCCACTGTCCGGGCACTCCAACAGCCAGAAAGATCCTTTGTAATCAAGCATGAAGCTTGCTTCAGGCTGTCTGGACTGTTGTAACCTTTGCCCTTACATCTGGAGGTGGGCAGGCCTCCCAGCACCCTCTGGCCAAACCTCTACAGCTTTCGCTTTCTGCTAGAGAACCAGGCTAATTGGTCTTCCCAGCACCTTACCGTGGCTTTGCAGTGACCTCTCTTAGTCCTGCCCTCCAATCCAGGCTTTATAGTGGTTTTGCAGTCCTCTACACTAGTCACTGTTTCTTGGATTTTTATTTTTTCCTGGACATATTTAGAAACAGGAAACTTCAGGATGGAGGAAGGATGGAATGTGAGGACCATCACATCCGGGGATGCTGGATGTCTCCTGGGAACACAGCTTACTGCAGGCCACAGAGTAAGCAGTGGTGAGGTAAATGTATCCCGGTATGGGCCTGTTGGAGAAAGGCACAGAAAGCCCACAAATGCAGAGCTGAGGCGCCATCTTGGAGTTCAGAAGTCACACAGGGAACCCCACCCAATGTTGAGAGCTCCAGGCTGTCAAGGACAGCTACCCACTCACACCACGCCCTCATACTTCACGGTTGTCTGGGGGACATTTTCCCAGTACAGAACACTCCTAATGCACTGTCCTGTGGTAGACGGGGGCTCCAGGGTGGGGTGCCTTGTGGGGAATGGATCATCAGAGATGTGTTTCCTACACAATCAGATCAGCCTACACATATGGGTCAAATGTCACCACAGTTTCAGATGAGCTCTGCTACCCACTCACCTACAGGAATGTGGAGTCACAGCAAACCCGCACTAACAGCAGGGAGCTGCAACCCCCAAGACCCCAGCAGAGGCTTCTAGGAGCTTCCCTTTGTGACCAAAGCTTTGCCAAAAGCACTGTGCCAGACCTGCCCAGGCCCAGCCAGCCAGCTTCATTTGCCCGCCTCAGATAAAGACTGGCAGGAGCTATCCACCACAGCATGGCCCTTTGGGGTGGTGATACCTCAGGTGCTAGAGGAGGAGGAGGAGGAGGAGGAGGAGTGAGTGTTCTTTGGTCCTCCCCTCCCACCAATAGCTGAGAGGATGAGGATGAGGGACACTGGAGTGCCTCTCACTGTTCTGCCTCTGACTTCTCACCTCCCCGCCCCCCCCCCACCCCCTCACTTCCCCTCTCCAGCTCAGCAATTGTCTCTGGGGTCTGGGTTCCTGGGGACCCTGCTGCTGGGGCACCAGCTCACCAAGTTTGGGGTGGGGTGGGGTGGGGGCAGGGGGGAGTGCAGCAAACAGCAGTAGTGCCTTCTCTCCCCACCCCCATCTCCATAGCTGTGCCTTTCACCAAGGCTTTCTTGGTGCTCGATGGGAAAACTGTTGAACATATGGCCTGACCAGTCAAATATCTGGAGTTTGTAAAAATGTATTTTAAAATTAATGAGGATTTTTAACTTTTATAGACTTTGAAAATCCAAAACACACCAACTTAGGAAGAAAGAGTTCACAGTCATGAGAAGCCAGCTTTTGCTGACCTGTTTTCTGCCCTGCAGTCCTTGGAATTCACTGTGCTGCCTTTCATCTGTGTGACAAAACACTGTAAGAAATCAACATAAAGGAGGAAAAGTCTATGGGGCGCTTGGTCGCAGGGCATTCAGTGCATGGCCACTTGACTTCATTGCTTCAGGACCCGTGGTGAAACAGACAGTGGCAAGAAAAGCCTAGTGGAACAGAGCCATCTGGCACAAAAGCAGGGAGGCAGTGAGGAGAGAGAAGAGGGGAAGGGGGAAGAGAGGAAGGGAGGGAGGGAGACATGGGAAGGGAGAGAGAGAAAGGGGCTAGGAACAATTTACACCCGTGGGTACCTTCCCTTTCCTCCAGTATCCACCCCCAAGCTTCCACCACCTCCCAACACACCATCCAAAGATGAACCTACAGTATGCTTATGATTCAGTCCCCTTCAAGGTGCTCCCCCCCCCCCCCCCGTCAACATGGCTGCACACTGCCATGGGGGACATTTCAGATCCCAACCCCTGCACACAGTACCCGGGTTTGGTTCCATTGGCGCATGCTAGCAAGGCCTGTCTCTAGTGATGGGGTCTGTTCTGACAGCTTGGTCAACAGCATGGCTCCTAAGAAGGCTGGATCTCTTAGGGAGGGGTTGGTGTTGCTCCGCATGCCACAGCAGCCTACAGGGTATCCCTACCCAGTGGTACATCCCTCCTCAGTCCTATCCTGCCATCTTTGTGGTTTCCAGGTGCCATCGGTAGACACCGAGGGTGTCTGTGCTAGTGGGTCCCACCATCCCATCCCCAGGGCCCACTTCTGACCACCCCTACTTTCAGAAGCATTAGGGAGTAAGATTCCGACTCCATGTGCTGCCAGACCCTCTTACACAAGTCAGGGCTGCCACTTTCGTTTCCATTAATTGTGTTTGGTTTTCCTTTGCTTCTTGACTTTTTATTTGAAATTCATTTAATTATTTCTTGTGTTCCACTTAGTAGTATGGGCAAATACTGGACTGTGCCAGAAACCACAATAAGAAGCTAACAGAAGAAAAAAAACTTAGATATCTCCACTATAAATTTTTTATTTTTAATGATTAAACTAATTTTATTTGGTTTTTAAGATGACACTATATAGGAATAAAATAGTGTGTGAAAACGGCAGCAAAGCACATGGTGAGCAGTTACCACCATCCGTCAGCTGACTCGCCATGGCGGCACGGACATGGTGAGTAGCAAAGGACTCCTGTGCTGGCACATGCATACACACACACACACACACACACACACACACACACACACTCAAACTCATAAACTCATTTGTATTCACACTCACATACATTCACACCTGTATGCTCACACACACATTAATGTCCACATTTATGCACACTTACACACATTCACATCCACACTCATAGCCACATGCTCAAGAACATCGATTCAAACCCACACATTCATTCACACACACACACACACACACATTCACAGATGTACATTCACTCATGTTAACACCAACCACACACATTCACACCCAATGGCACATACCTATGGGCATACTCTAACATGCTTGCATGCTAACATGTATTCACACACTCACATTAACACCCAACCGCACATAATCTGACCTTATGCATGTTCACACTTTCACAATGGTGCGCACTCACACTCAGATGCCCGCATGACCCACATATACACACATTCTTATTGTACTCCTAAGCCTGTTCACACATGCATATGAGTTATTCATGTCCTCACAATCATCTACACACACACACACACAGCCTAGAGTCATTTTGAAAAAGGAAACCTCAAGTGAGAAAATGTCCCCACCAGGTTGGTCTGTGGTCAAGCCTATGGTGCATTTTCTTAGCTAATGATTGATGTGGAAGACCTGTGTGGGTGATGCCACCTCTGTGCTGGTGGTTTTGGTGCCATAAGAAAGCAGATGAGCAGCCAGGCATGGTGTGGTATGCCGGTTAATCCCATCAATCAGGAGACAGAGGCATGCAGATCTCTGTGAGTTCGAGGCCAGCCTGGCCTACAAAGCAAGTCCAGGACAGCCAGTACAGAGAGAGAGAGAGAGAGAGAGAGAGAGAGAGAGAGAGAGAGAGAGAGAGAGAGAGAGAGAGAGAGAGAGAGAGAGAGAGAGAGAGCAGGTGTGCAAGCCATGAAGAGAAAGCCAGTAAGGTTGCCTCCAAGTTACTGCCTTGAGTTTTTGCCCTGTCATCCTTCAGTGATGGACCCATGGCTATCAGCTGAAATAAACCCTTTTCTCCCCAAGTTGCTTTTTGCCTTTTTTGGTGTTTTATTACAGCAATAGAAACCCTAAGCAAGCCACTCACATTCACAATGTCCATTTACACTTCCGCTCACACATCACACACATGCTCATGTGCTCTCACATCCATACACTCATCCATACACTTGTACATATTCGCACTCATATAATTCACTCACACATTTATTCACATTTGTATGGTCACATATATCCACACCCACATTCTCGTGCACATTCAAGCACACACACACACACACACGTGTACATGTTCATACCCCGACAGCCACACCACTCACCCTGATATGTCTGCCAAATGCACATTCTGCACGTTTACTCACATTCACACCTGCTTACTCATCCATGTTCACACGCATCCACATTTGCACACATGGCCGTACACATCCTCATTCACACTCGCCTATCCACAGCCACACACTTACACACACACACCTGAGCTTGCAGGTTTGCACACTGACACACTCACGTTTTTTTTTTGTGCACAGTAGCAATATCGACACACCCACATACTGGCTGAGCTCTTAAGAACTCACTTGTGCTCAGGTATACTTGCACACACTGGGACTCTGAGACACATTTGCACATGCTTTCACACTCAATCATTTGAGCACACATTGCCTTCAACACATTTGCACAGTCTGCCTATAGATGATGGCTTGCACAATTCTCTCACACACTAACACACGGTTGCACACTCACAGCACACCATGGTGTCTCTATTAAGGACAGAGCGGCAGGACTGCTCTACACAGTGTGACTTGCTGGCCGCTTCCCAGAGTGGGCATTTAAGTGCCTCCAACCCACCCCTGTGTTGGATATTTAAGATCTTCCAAACTTCTGCTCTTACCAACAGCTCAAAGCACGAATGACTGGTTGAAAATTTATTAGAAATTTAAAAATATAATGATATTTTTAGGCTTAAAGATATTTTTGAGACAGGGAAAGAATTATTTCACAATGTAAAGAAGCAGAAAGCTGCTCTGGGTTGTGCCAAAATTGCTAATACTGGAAAAACCAGTGACTCAGAAACATTAATTTTTAAATAAATAATTACTTTAACAAAATTGCCAGGTGGAGCAACTTGCTTTCCATCACATCTAATTTGGTTAAATTGCTCTGGCCCAACTGCCAGAGGACACAGCAGGAGCCAGGCTCCCTGGGAGGGGCAGACAGCTAGTAAACACACGCCACACTGATGAACAATCCAGGTTTGGTTTGTTTAGCAGCGCCCAGAATGCTTAGGGGGTGGAGGCTCCAGCTAGAATTGTAGCAGCTACAGGGAAGCAGTTGCAACAGGAAGAGGAACCTGGGCGGCTGACAAAGTCAAGGCAGCACCATGGACAGTTCCCGGGCCGTGTGGTACCGCTGTCCTCCAGGCCAGGTGCTTTGTGAACTGGATCTGGGCCTGATCTTCATATCCTCTCGGCTGACAGCAGCCAGGGAGGAGGATGGGTGAACTGGAGAGTCAGGAGGGAGCATGGGGATGAACTGAGCAGGAGAAGGAGCAAGACTGGGAGGAGAGTGCACACGAAGTTTATCCACTGAGGTAGTTGGGGAAGCATAAGAATTCCTGCAGCCACCTCCACTCCTGACAGAAGAACTGCAAAGGTGACTTCTGCCCACAGCACACTACCCCTCCCCCCAGCACCCTCATTCTAGAAGGCAGCATCTTCTCATGAAAGCCGGGCTGCTGGCTCATTACTGGGGTCTGGAGACTAGGGAAGTCCTGAAAACTTAAAGCCATCTGGGTAACTGGATGTTTCTGTTCCATCTTTAGCTCACAGTTGAGATCAAGATAGCAGTAGGGAGTGTGATTCTGTTGCAGAAAGTTCCAGGAGGTCTGGCTAGAAATGCTGTGTAGAAAAATGTTCCTGAGGAACCAGGTTAACTCCTGAAAATTGACGACATCGAGGTTCTCCACAGTGCTGCAGGCCAGCACCTGGTGTCTGTGTGCCTTGCTGGCTGCCATAGTAGTCGCTGCTATCAGTCTAGCCAATGAGGACAGGCTCTGTGTATTGCTTATCTCTCCCTGTGATTGGCTCTTATTGAAATTCTGTGCAGTCCCAGGGAATTCAGCAGCTCAAGGGAAGTGTCCTTGCCCTATCTGTGGCCATATGTCCAGGCCATACCTCAGCCCTGGGAGATGAGAGATGCTGATGTTAGCATGTTTTGGAGACTGATGAGATAAGTGTTCTCCAACAGGCACCAGTGGGTCTCCCTTTACCTTTGGAGACCCACGTCCATGTACAGGGATCAGGCTTTACCTAAGTCATCCATGCATATGTCCAGAACTATCAGAGTTTGAGGCAAGCAGCTGGAGGTCAAATGTCTGTTTGTGCCTCAAGATGGGGGTAGCAGGTGTGCCTTGGCATCAACAGAGGTAGCTGGATAGGTCAGGAGGGGAAGGGAGGATACATGGACCCTGAAAAGGCTGTGGACTCCTTTCATGGTGTGGTCACTTTTGCTCCCTTGCTGTGTCCTCCTCCAATCCTGCAGACGTGGTTCAGAAGTGTGCTAGGTCATGGTAGATGTGTCCCATCAGTGAGGATTTCAGAAGGCTATGTCTGAGGCTTATGAGGCCTCAAGGGATAAAGTGAGGGAGCTGAGAGAGCCACAAACTTGTATCATATTGCCCATCACCATGACAACTAAGAACAAACCTGCCTCTTACTCTCCTGCCCAGATACATCATTCCATGGCTCCAGAGTGCCTCCAGGATGAACACATTTTCCACTCATGCCCAGGCTCTGCTCCTAGGCCAGGTGTCCCAGGACCTCTGTCTGAAGTGTGGGCCAGCTTGATGGGCACAGAGGTCATGTAGCTGTGCAGGGTCCTACCAGAGTTAGCAGAAGCAGAGAGAAGCTGTACGTGTCCCAGGATACCCTGGTGCCTCTATGATCTTGGTGGTATGAGGCAGGTTCTCCACTGGGCAGCTTTGTCAGTGCCTCCCTCTTCTTGCCAACAGCTCCCCAAACCTCCCCCCACCCCAAGAGTTCTGGGAAAGATAATGGCCTTTGGAAGAAAAAGGAAGGGTCTGAGGTTCAGGAATTGGAGCTCAGTGAGACACCTGGCACTTGGGGTCAGGAGTCAAGGTGATAACTCCATAACCTGTGGTCTTCACAGCCTGCAGACCAACAAGGCCTGAGCTCTCATTACTGAAATCTGGAGAAGACAGGGCCCTATGTCTGCCCTGGAAGCCTCCTAGGCTCGTGTGAAATGCCAAAATGTCTATTTGTTACCAAGCAGAGGCTCCACATTAGCTCCTTGTCCTCCACAAGGCTGTGATGGGGGCTGGAGGCCCCTGGGCCTTTCAGGGTCCAGTGGTGCTTTGTTAAAGACCTGTCAGCATCAGACTACTCTACGTTTGGTAACTTTATTATCTGCTTCTCAAACTCAGCTTCCCTTGAGGTAAGAATGGGTTGGTTTGAATCTGTTAGGAATGGCCTGCACAGATTCAAACGGATGCTGTGGGGGGCAGGAGGCGGGGAGATGGCTGGTTTCCACAGCAACTCATGAGCCTTTTTTAATTCCACTCTGCAGCCCAGATGCTGCACACAGAGAGGCCAGGGCCACCATCCCACCATCTCCAGGGCCAGGTGATATCCCCAGAGGCCACCATTTCTACATCTTCAGCTTTCTTATTTTGGTTTCTTGGTCTCCATGAAATGGCTGGGAAGCCTACAACTAACAGAGGCACAAATACTCAGAAGAGGCGCATCTAGCCAGGGCACTAGCAGCCATCCAAGGCCATCCTTATTCTCAGACGAAGGGTTCCTCACAAGTACCTGCTGTGTCTGTGGTAGCCTCAGCCCCTTCAGGAAAGAGAAGATAGTCACCAGTCAATCTGGATTCCACTAACCAGGTGCACGACTCAATCTCAGCCTCCTCACTAAACTGTTTCCTGTTTTCTCACAACCAGCTTGCAGATTCCTGAAGTCAAGCAATCCAGAGAGAAGCCTGGCCTCCTGTGCTCCTGGGTTTTGGATGTTTGAGACTTTTCCCTTTAGCTGTGCAGGGCAGCCAACCTTGCTCCTTCCGAACATGGGATAGGCTGCCACCCATCTAGACTCTGTCCCTAAGCAGACAGTATTCACAAGCCCGCTCAAGGTTGTCAAGCCCTCCCAGCTGCCTGCAGTCAGCATCCACATTCAAAGGCTACTGGGAAGGCCCAGCTTTGATTAAGATCCTAAAACTTCAGCTGAGGCCAGAGCCACCAGCTCAGTCCATGAGACTGGCTGCCTGATCTCCTCACAGTACAAAATGCTGACCTCTCTATAGGAGAGGCAGAAGTAGCCAGGTAGCCAGGGCTGTCCACCTGCTACAGAGACCTAGGACTATGCTTTAAACAGACTGTGCTTCCTCAGAGCTCTCTGTACCTTTCTGTCCACTGATTTTCCTTTTGGAGAGAGTGTCCATGGGAAGATTTGCAGCAGGAGGCAGCTGAGCAGCTATGCACTGCACTGCTCCATGCCAGCAATGGTGGGAACCGAGCAGATCTGACTGAGTCCTGAGGATGTGTTACCTGGGATAATGGCCCCCCAGAGCCAATATAGCAACAGCCTGTCACATACAGCCTACCAGCAAGACATTCTTCCTGGCACTTTTAAAAGGTTGGAAAAAAATAAGAATAACATCTCATGGCACGTGAGAGCTATGTGATTTTTTCCCAGTGTTGGCACCCAGCCAGCCATTTGCTAAGACTTGGCACCACCATCAGGGTGGGGTTGCTGTGAGGAGGACCTGGCCCACTGAGCCTGAGAGAGGTGCTGTCTGGCTTGTTATGAAAATGGCCATGATGGGATGGTTCATGCTGTGTGTCCACAGGGGCTGTTCTGTCTCAGCCAAACACACATGGAGGTTTATTACAGAGAGGAAACCGTGTAGATGAGAATGCTAGCAATCACTTGCTGTTTACTTCCTGTGAGGAAGATGGCCCTAGATGTCTAGGGAGGATGACCTGCCTGGTAGTGGACAGGCCTGAAGACCATAGCTAAAGGCTTCCAGAGATGAAACCTTCAAGGGCAAAGGTATCAGCATGTGCTGGAGGCTTCCAGGCAATCATCTCTACCCTGTTGTCCTGCTATCCCATGAGCCAGGTGCTTGCAAGACACTGTCCATGTGAGTGTCATAGATGCAGAAACCCTCATCCTCTGCTGGCATCTCTGCAAGGACTGGACTTGGGGGATGTTTGTAAGCAGAATGCGCCCTGAGCAAACAGCCATACCTGTGGGGCAGAAATTGGCATTTTCCTTACTTGGAGGGATTTTTACCTGTCCTTGGTGAGGGCCCTTGTTGTCTGCATCCTAGTGGCCTTGGGTTAGGGTTTATCCATTGCCTTGTCTCAGCCTTGTTCTTTTCCTGGGCTCTCCTCTTTGACCAGTTTGGAGAGCAGCAGGTATTCTGATATGACTGCCTCCACGATGCCCAGAGATTGGGCTGTGTCCTGTAGCAACACTGAATCCAGCCAGCTAGTGATGCCCAGAGGAGCAGCCTAGAAAGGGATTCAGTCTTCACGGCACCATGAGCAGGGGCAGGTTGCTAACTGCTTCAAGGTCTCCCAGTGTTGAGAGACAGGAGACCTGAGGCTTGAGCCACACTGTCAGGTTTTCTTGAGTAGCAAAAGCAGCCCCACATCGGCTATGTTTCCAGTAAGAAACAAGTGTGGTCTGTCTAGCAAATAGGGCAGGAGAACTAACTCACAAAGCAGCAGCAAAAGCTAGGCTATAGTGAGCAATATACCCAACCATGCCATGCCTCAGTTTCCCCATGCCATAGAAGAACTATGTGTGTTGATACTAGTTATCAACCTGTGAATTCTCAACCTTTTGGGTCGAACAACCTTTTCACAGGGATCACCCAAGAACCATTGGAAAAGACACATATTTACATTAGGATTCATAACAGTAACAAAATTACAGTTGTGAAGTAGCAACAAAAATAATCTTATGGTTGAGAGTCGCTGTAACTCTTGAAGAACTGTTATTAAGTGGCTAAAGCATTAGGAAGGTCAAGCACTGCTGATACAGAACACAGATCACTGTGTGTGTAAGTCATCAGGGCACCTTTGTCTCCATTGCTACCCCAGAGGCTAAGTCTGAAGTGGTGCCCTCCTTGGGCAGCTTTAAACCTAGGCCCTGGCAAGCATCCAGAAGGGCATGTGTGACAGCTATGAGTGGTTGGACGGCACTAGTCCAGTGCCCCTGTATTCATGAAGCCAGGTCCTGGGCTTTGATTCTGGAGACTTCAGCTACTCAGTACATGGAAGCCATGACCCACTCTTGCTTCTGGCCACTCCAGAAGAAGCTGAGAGACATCACTTAAGCAGTATGTAAAGACCAGTAGCCAACACCCTTCTGCCTCTCCTGAGGTCCTGGGCTACCTGTGATGGACCTGGAACCCTAAGAGAGAGACAGGTATCAGAGCCTACTCTGGTGCAGAGCCACCTCCCCCCACCCCACGTCTGCCACAAACACACTTCCTGCTCTTCTTCCTGCTTCCTTCTCTACCTACCTAAGACCATCATCCAGGACCCATCAGGGACCTTGGCTGGCCTCCAGTCCCTGGAGAAGAGACTCTGAGAGTTTAGAACACACGGAGGTCTCCATGGCTCATAGGGAGCAGAGCTGGCAGAATCCCTCTGGGTTGAGTCTCTTATCTAAAGTTTGTGGCTCATCTCAATGTTCCCACTGAGTGCAGGGACAGGGGACAGTTGTCCCCACCCCACCCAGAGGTTACACAGCACAGGACTTACAAAACAAGAATTACAAGATTCTGTAATTCTGTATCCCTGGGTCTAAGTATGCCTTTAGGATTCGCTGCTGTCTCTCCCCAGGAACTCAAACTTCCAACCCTTTAAACTGCATAGTAGCAAGGACCTGGGGACCCCCTAGAGTAGGCACTAGCTTTTAGAGCACCTGGAAGGGCAGCTTGGGGGGGTGGGGGGAGGCTGAGAGCTACAGGAAAAGAAGTCAGGTGGAGGGGGAAGGGAATGCCCGGCCCCCAAAACAGGTGCCTCCCAATCACAATGCCATACCAACATCTGCCCTGTGAAAAAAAATCTTGACCTGATCCTGGTGCTCCGTCAGGCAGCCAGCCTGGACCAGGCCGTCCTGCAACAGCTGAGACCCAGTGCTCTAGCTTCTGACACAAGCCTCTGTACACTTTCCTTCTTGGCTCTCGGTTTTTTGACTCAGGCTGAGAGAAGGGGCACAACACTGGGGTTAGGGAAGACACTTTCTGCCCAGCCAGGCCCAATCCACAGGCAAGACCAGCCCTGCTGACTCATGATCAGTCTGCACCTCAGGTTCAGCATACTTGGATTTGAGAAATATTTTAATACAGGGATTGTGAAGCTTCTTCCAAAATCAATTTCCGTTTTCACCTTCCTGTTCCTGGAGCCCTCTACAGACAGGGCTCTCTTTAAAAAAAAAAAAAAAAATGAAATGAAATGAAATAACATCATCCTGTCCTCCTTTTGGGGGAAACGCTTTAATGTGAGTTGTCTGAATCTGTTGGAAGCAAGCAGCAAACCCTGGTCGGTTGTCTCTTTAAATCGACTCTGCAGTGTGACGGGCAGCGGGCCGCCCGGGCTGGGAAGAACCATTCCTGCTCTGCCGCAGGGAGCCAGGGCACGGCGCCGCCGCGGTCCGCGCCTCCCCGAGTCCCCATGGTTACAGCTCCTGCTTCCCGGCCGGTCCTTCATTCCCCTGGCTGTTGCTGCAGAAATGAGGCGCGCGCGCAGGCGGCTGGCGTCCCCCAACCCAGAGCTGGAAACTGCCTGCAGAGTGCGCATTGGATGCCTGCTCTTCTCTGCTCTTCTCGCCTCTGACTCACTCCCTCCGGGTGCAGAGCTCCCTTCCCCAGCGCAGTGCTCTGGCCACTGCCAGTCGCTAGGCTGCAGCCCTGCAATCTGTTGATAACTCCACTCACAAGCTCCAGTCTAATGCCTTTCATCATAGAAAGCTGTTCCCTAGCACGAGGGACATGCCACATCTCGCCTATGAGAAGCAAGCGTGAGACCTGTGCCTCTCCAGCTGCCTTTACCAAAATAGGTGAGAAGTTGGGTGCCTTCCTCCTGGTGTCTGAGAGGGGAAGGGGAGGGGTAGTGTTTGTGGCCAAGCCACTGGCCTGCCACAGTGTCCACTCATGAGGGCCGTTTCTGGAGCAGAAATGCTATAAGGGGTTCAAAGGACTCTTGTCTTTGGGAAGGTGGATTCTGAACAACTTTGGGTAAGTCTAGGGCTTGAAGCCCTAAGCAGGACCACGTAGTTCCAGCACCGGCAAGATTGTCCAAGTAGGAGAGAGACGTGAGCCCTCAAGGTCTGGCTTCTGCCAGGTCTGCCCAGGGAACTAAGAGATTTATTCAGGTTTATTTGATTCTCTTGATTTAAATAGACAATGTTGGTCTGTCGTGTGCAGCCTGAAATAACCAAGTTGTATTCTTATGTCGGGATGGTGAGCAGAGACTACTTAGGGGGAGGTTCCTGGCTACCAGGAGCCAGATTTCTTCCCGAGTCCAAAAGCTCAGCTTGTCACCACCTCTCTGGAGATGGTGGCTCAGATGGAGGCTGAGCCAGGGACTCCAACAGGCTCTCCAGGTTGATAGGAGCCAGAAAGGGGGCGAACCCGGTAAGGGAGTGAGCGCTCCCTGAGTACTGACCTGTGACAGGCTGGGAGAACCGCCCCCCACCCCCTTGCACTCTGACCATGCACTGTCTTTGCAGGTGGGTCAGCCTGCAGATCCTCACTCATCCTGTCACAGTCACTCTGAGGTAGCTTTCCCAGGAGCTCCACTGTGACTGCTGTCTGGGACTTGACCTTCCAGATGGCCATGGAGGCCAGAGGGGAGAAGGGCGCAACATAGTGGTGGTCGCTGCCAGCCACCCCACCGGTACTCTTGCCTCCCTAACTCTGCAGGGCTCGTGGTGAGTACACAAACCAAGGGTCCAAGAGCTCAGGCCAAAACCTTGCCATTCACACCAGATAAAGGGCTACCACCTCTGTGAAGTGGAGGAGGCCTGGGCAGGAAAGTAAGTTATGGGTGGTTAGGCAGTTAGCAATTGTCCAACGTGTGCTTAGTCCTGGGGTGGGAGAGTGCTATGGCGGTGGTGCTGAGGGCAGCAGGGTCTGGCTGCCCTGGGTCTCTGGCTGCCAGCCAGGGTCTGTCTGCTCACTGGCTCACTTGGTGCTGTTCATACTAATTAGCTGCAGGCACACGGCAATGTCGAATCATTTAATCAACAGAGTGGCATCCATCCACAGGGCTCTTGTCTATGCCTGGGAAACCTTGTCTGGTCCCAGACTAGGTTTCCTCCCATTCATGGGAGGCCTCAGTCAGGTCACCAGGTTCTTCCCGCTGTCTCTGCTCCTCAGGGAGTCCGGTGGCCTCAGCAGTTCCGGCTACAACAAGAGGGGGAAAAGATAATTCTCTCACTAGGAAGGGATAAGGACAGTGTGGTCAGTGGGTTGGAACAGTATTCAAGACACAGTGGGGCCCTTGCTGAAGGCTCCTACGAGCTTTTGTTGTGGTTGCTGCCTAGTAGTCTCCAGAAAAGCTGACGGCTGAGTAAATAATGCATTGTGTATGCTCTTAAGGGACAGCTGACATGGGCAGCTCAGGCTAGGGTGCGTGCTGAGAATGCCAATCACCACCAAGATAACATGTCTGTAGCCAAGACATGGGCACAGGTGCCTCGGTGCATGCCGGTATGCCTGCCTAGTGAGGGTTGTTCATTCCGAGCCACTGCTCTCACTTGCTTCCTGCTCCATTCAAAATGCCCAAGAAGAGAGATCCCGATACCCAAATCCACATCACTTCAGCATTGTTGGCTGAGGCAAAGGTTGTGCCCATGCTCCCTCCTGACCCCAGCAAGGTTACCTGTTCCAGGCACTGGCAGCTCTCAAAGGAGAGCAGTCTGGGCTCAAGGATCCTTTGGCCTCTGCCTCTGTCTCCTACTGCCCCGAGGTGCCACACCCAACATGGCTACCAGCCCTCCGTTGTGGCTTTCATTCTCATGATGTTTGCAAAATGGAAACCTGCCCTCGGCAGATAATAGGCAAACTGATTGGAGATTCGCGAGGCATGGGTAGGCCGCAGTGCCCACCCCGTGGGACCCACCGGGCAGAATCTAGCTGCCTAGCTCAGCCCTGCCTTCTCAAACTCCTTACAAGGCCCTGGCTCTCGCCTGCACTCATGTCTCTATGCAAGAAGTGCCTTCCCTCTGTTCCCTTTTGCCTCCATGTGCAGGACTCACAGCAGTTGCCAACAGCCTTGTGGACATTTCTGGTCCACATAGGCCCATGCCAGACTTCAGAAGCCCGGGGCTGCCCATCATGAATGAGCCACGCTGTACATGCCTCCCTGGCAACCTGGCCTGGAGCCTCTGGATACTTAGAGGTTTTAGTACAATCACGTGAGAGTTTCCAAGTACCTGAGAAACACAGAAAGTATGGGGTGGACCACTTGAGATGCCCTACCCTCTGTCTGTCTACAGACTGTGGTGGAGGTGCTGGACAGGTCACATGGGACCCAGGGACACAGTGCTCGGTGGTTCTGAGACTGCTTGACCATGGCTGAGGCACCATGGCTACCTGCACTGTGCCTACTGGAACTTCTCCATCACATGTGCAGCAGAGAGCCACCTTCTTGCTCCAGGGCTTAGGACACAGCTAGCGGTCTTCTGAACCATGTCCCAGGGCTTAAACGAGCCCTGGACTGGAGCCTCCTTCATTTAGGCCATGCTATGCTCCTCTTCCTAAACATTATCCTTGTCTGATTCTCCCTATGTGAAGCCGAGGGCACCTCTGTCCCTCTCAGGGCATCTGTGTCACAGCAGATAACCCACTCAGAAGCAAACTAGCTTGTTTCTACCATAGGCACTACTGCTTAGTAATTCCAGCAGACACGCAGACATGAATGGTCTTGCCCTCTGTCACCTGTGATTCTCACAGTTAGCACCAAGAAAGCATGCTCTCGGAGAGAACAAAGTGATACCTGTGACTGACAGGGAGAGAGAGTTGTTCAGCATCTGCCTTCTTCTCTCTGCTGGTCCCTGAGAGCCTCCACATTTGGTTGGGCTAACTAAGGCACTCTCCACCAGCATAGCTCTCGTTTTCTGGCAACTAGAGGTGAGGAACTAAACAAGATAGGCTGACGCGACAGATGTATTCTGCTGTGGTATAGGGTGTGTGTGTGTGTGTGTGTGTGTGTTACAGAATAGTGTGATACGGAAGGCAGAATGAGGTGGGGTCGGGTATGAAGTGTGAGATGGTGTGACACAGAAATGTGGTGTAGGGTGTATGGTATAGGACTGTGGTGGAGATATGTAGTATGGGGTATATAGTGTGGGCTGTGTGGTGTGGGCTGTGTGGTGTGGGCTGTGTGGTGTGGGCTGTGTGGTGTAGATCTGTGGTGTGGGCTGTGTGGTGTGGGCTGTGTGGTGTGGGCTGTGTGGTGTGGGCTGTGTGGTGTGGGCAGATGTGGGTTGTAGGTGCGTGTCGTGGCATGTATGGCACAGGCTGTGTGCTGTGGGATGTGTGCTGTAGGCGTGTGATATTGAACAGTGTGGCATGGGATATGTGGTAAAGATGTATAGTACGGGATGTGGGTGTAAAATACAGAGTGTGGCGGTGTGCTGCAGGGTGGGATGGAGTGGGCCGTGTGGAACAGAAAGGTATAACATAAAATGTATGGTACGAGATGTGTGATTCGGACTAGTTTGGGATGGGATGTATGGTGTAGGACGTGGGATGTGTGCTAGAGGACTTATGGTGTAAGATTTATGGTACACGTGTGTAGTGTTAGGTGTGGGGTGTAGAGTGTGTGGTGGACATGTGTGATGCGTGATATACAGCTGTGGTGTGAGGTGATATGTATGGTGCACACTGGTGTAATATGCAATATATGGTATGTGTGGTATAAGATTGGGGTAGAGACTAGTGTGGTGCGGGATATGCGGTGTGCAATGTGTGCCGTTGCATATGTGGAGTGTGACATGTGGTGCAGATACAAGGGGGATGTGTGGCTGGGATGAGTGGTGGGATGTGGGACGTGACATGTGGTGCAGACGTGTGGTGGGATGTGTGGTATACAATGTGTGGCATGGAGTAGAGTGATAGAGTGTGGGGTTTTGTTGCGTATAATAATGCAGTATTAAATATGTGGTGGGGGTGTATGGTATGGAGTGTGTGGGGTGGGGTGTGTAGTAGCACTGTGTGCTGCTGAGTCCATTGGGTTGAATAGTGTGATACGGGAAGTGTTGTGTAGGATTGTGTGGTGGTGGCGGCTGTTATGGAGTGGATGGTGTGGGGTGTAAGGTATAGAACGGTGTCACATAAAATGTACGGGGTGGAATGTGTGGGGTAGAGTGTGTGCAATGGTGCAAAGCGTGTGTGGTGCGGGACGTGTGATATGTAACGCTGCAGTGGTGTAAACTGGGAGTGTTGGGTCGGGCCTATCATCTCAAAATGCAGGAGGCTAAGGCAAGAAATTTGACATGCGTCTGAGGCCAGCCTGGGCTACGTAGCAAGACCTTGTCTCGAAAACAAAAGAAGGGAAGACGTCGAGTGTTAGTGACAGAAGCAGTGGTCATTTGGACGGTGTGTAGAATCACATGGAGTAGATGGCAAGGAGTGAGGTGGCAGCAGATGTACGACCTTGTGTGATGGGGCATTGTGGAGTCACATTGTGTGGCACAACCTAGGACAGAGCACTGCAGTGTGGGGTGGTAGTATGGGCTGGCATGGTGAGGAATGGTGTGCTGTGAGTTGTGTAATGTGGACTTGCATGGTACGGGATGACACAATGTGCCTTATGATGTCGTTTCTTGAAACACTGTGATATAGGACGGTCTGGAATAAAGTAGCATAGAGTAGGGTGGGAAGGGTTAAGATATCATTGGGTAATGGGTTACTATGGGATGGCATAGAGACACAACCAATGGGATATGATGGTTAGTGTGCTGGGAACATGTGGGACTGGGCCATGTCCTGTGGGGTGACAGTGTAGATGGTGTGGTGTGGGGACATGTGATACGGGATAGTGCCATGCGGGATGGCATGGTGTGGGGTGACATAGTTGGAATGCTGTGATGTGGTGTTGGCTCCTGGCTCCCTGTAATTGTAATATTTGCGTCTAGCTGATCAGGTGCTGCTCCTGTGTGTTGGTTGTGACAATGCCATGGCTTGGCTTGGCTCTAAGCACTATTAACAGCAGTAGCAACCATGGCAGTTGGTGCTTTCACAGAGAACTCTGCTGGTCCTCACTTGCCCAGGGCTCACCATGCTGCCACTGGATTGTCCTTAGCCACATTTGACAAGGACACAAGGTCTTGGCTAGCCCCCTGCTTGGGGTCAAAGATCCTGATATGTGATATATTTGCAACACTCTTTGTGTCTGCTGTGTCCATATTAAAAAATGACAGGGAGGGGACTAAAAATCCACAACTGCCTAAAACATGAGTTCAATCCACAGAACTGACATAAAAGTGAGAGTTGTTCTCTGACTTCCTCACAGGACCCATGGCATGCGCGTAACCCCCCCCCCCCCCCCGACACACACACCATGGTAATAATCAATTAAATCAAGAGCTATAACTTAAAATGCCAAAGGCGCTGGAAAGGTGCATAAAGGGTAAGCCGTCAACCCCTGGCTCTGCAGCTCTACGAAACTCAACCCCAAGGCAGGGCCTTCCTCCCCACAGTACCTGAGGGTCACAAAAACTGGCAGTGGGAAACTTTCAGATGCACAGGAAAAGCTTTACCTGTGTGCAATCAGCTCTGGAACAATGGGTGAGGGCACATCTGGAGCCCCAAGCTATGAAAAATTTATGAACCCAAATGTGATGATGGGTTCATTTGAACCTAGGCGCGCTGTGGTGCTCGGGAGTGAGCAAATGGCCTGATGGATGTGATAACCATGTTGATGAGCAGTTCAGAACTTCTGCTCTCACAGGTATATTCTTTCTTTTTGGCAGGGGGATTGTTATTGTTGGTTTTTGCTTTTGTTTTTTTGCTTTATTTGGTTTGTTTTCCTTTTTATTTTTGTTCCTTCCAAGGTCTGAACGCCTGGAAATGCCTCCTCAAAGCTACCTCTCTGTCACACAGAGCTTTTCCCATCTCAGCATCCCCCTGAACTATCCACATTAAGAAAAGAAGGAAAGCTCCATGATGCTCTTCAAAAGGCCTCTCTTCAAGTCTCTTCAAGATTTCACCACCCCATGTATCTCTCTAAAAAGAAAACCCCGGCAAACTATATTCATGTAACATACAGCTGGTGTTTTGAGCGATTGAGTGACTTAGCTTCTGCTTTTCCCATGGAAGGCTGATCAATTGATAAGATCCAGTGATCACCCAAAAGACAGGCAAGGAAATGCATCCTGCTCTATCAAAACCAATCTGGGTTGGCACAGGACCAGAGAAGCAAACAGAACCGAGAAAAGCAAGAGCAATTGCGCCGAGCACAGCCACTTGCATTGGTGATCCCAGCACTTGGAAAGCCGAGGCAGCCACAGAGTTAGACCTCATCCCAAAACAAAAACCACAGATGGAGACCGGGAAGACTACCCAGGAAAACTGAGTGGAAAGAGAACCTAAGGCTGAGGAGATGACTCAGTGGGTAAGACAACTGGCTGTGCAAACACTAGAGCCTGAGTTCAAAGCTATCACTCATGTGAAAATCCAGGCATGGACGCATGCATGCTCCTGAAACCCCAGCAAAGGCAGAAGGAACTGGCCATGCGGCTAGCTCCAGTTTCAGTGGGAGGCTGTCTCAAAGAAATAAGGCAGACAGTGGTAAAGGAGGGCACCTGACAGTCTCCTCAGGCTTCTGCACACATATATGTGTGTGCATCACACACATACACCATAATACACACTCACATACAGAGCCACACAAAATAAATAAATAAGTAAGGAGAAGGGAAGGGAAGATGAGAGGGAGGAAGGGGAGAGAGAGAAGACACCAGAAGAGGAACCAGAAGGACCCAGTTGCCCCCCTCTACTTAAAGTTCCCAGGTCAGAGAGCAATGTGCCTTCAGAACCTGCAACCCCAGGCTCAAAAGATTCCTTTTCCACTTGTCACTGTCACCAAGAGTGTTTATATTACTTAATTGAACTCTCTTCCCCCTTCTGTTCTTTCTTCTTGTCCTGTGCAACTTCCTAACTCCTTTTGGCAGAACAAGCCTATACATCAACTAAAATAAAATGACCGCGTGAAGGGAAGCCATGCTAAGAAAGGATATCTGTTACTGTATGTTAGGGCAGGTGTCTTGGTCACTACTCTATTGTTAGGAATACACCATGACCAAGGCAACCCTTGTAAAATGAAAACATTTAATTGGGGTGCTTGCTTACAGCTTCAGAGTTTTAGTCTATTATCATCATGGCAGCTTGGCTAAGAGCTACATACTGATCCTCAGGAGACACTGGGCTTGGCATGGGATTTTGAAACCTCAAAGCCCAGCCCATGACACACTTCCTTCAATAAGGCCATACCTTCTAATCCTTTCAAATCTGCTGCTTGCTGGTGACTAAGGATTCATGAGCCTGTGGGGGCCATTCTTATTCAAGCCACCTCAGTGGGGATATTCATGGGACTGTTGACCGAGCAGCCAGATTAAGGGGAAAGTCAGTAGAGACTAGTCCAAAGTGGCTTCTAAAGCAATCAACCCAATCCTGCAGCCAATGCAAGCAGTACAGCACCTGGACCTAGATGGCTAGGAGCAGCCTTTATCCCTCGCTGAAATTTACCCTGATTCTATGGGTTCTCTGGGATGGCCTTCCTTCCCCTCTTACTGGATCTGCAAGTTCTTTTCCTATTTACTGCCGATAGTATCACCCAACAGTCCTGGGGGAGTAAGCAGAAAGTGTGACCCAGTGGCCAGTGAACAGAAAACAGAAACCATTCTGGAGGCTCCCAGGCTGCTCTCTGGTGTGGTTTTTCACTAGGCCGGCCTGCATCCTGATAGTTCAATATTCATGCTGTCATCAGAGAAGGGAGGAGACTTCCAGGAATCAGAATGCCACCTCTTTTCTCCCCTGACTTGGTTATATTCAGATCTGTGACAGCGTGGTGGGTGTATCTGTATCACTGTAATGAGATGATAATGAGCTCAGCATCCTCTGGAGTGTCAACATGACCTCTACATCAGACCTCACTGATGTGGAGCTCCTGTGGAACGTGTGTGGGAACTGGGTAGCCGGCAGCCAGGAGCATGTGGTCACCAGCATGTTAGCTGTAATTTGTGGGGGCAAGTGACAGCTGGCTGGACAACAGGCTTTGGTCATTTGAGAGTGACCTAGGAGCCAAGCTCTGCTCACCGTCGCTGCTCCAAAGAGTGCTCTGGCTCCAGAGCTGCAAAGGGACTGTCCTCAAGCCAGGCAGCTTTTGCCTGACCCCATGTCAGATCACTGGAATCTTGCCCAAAGAACATTTGCACAGTAGACTCCTTGAGAGGAACTTGCCCATGTGTGAACTTTAAAATATGAAATGCATCTCCATTTTGCATTGCCTACTTTGAATTTTAAATGTCACCTCTAAAAATGCAGAAAGGCACTGCTCATCATTCTGGTACAAATAAGCAGAAAGCCAGACCAAACCCCATTTCTTACCAAGCTCGTTGGTCATTCCCTGGGTCATCCTGTCCCTAGCCTCTGAAGTCTGTCTTCACATAAGTGATGACTCCAACCCCCTCCAAGCCTAATCTCCCAAGCTTACAGAGCCACCAAAGGCTTAGAAGCCTCCCCCTGTGAATATCCACCTGAAAATGAGCCCCTCAGGCCAAGGCCGTGTGACCCCATCCACACAGCATCCTTTTAAAAAAATCACTTCACAGCAATCAAGGTCTCTGAGCATTCTGCTTGCTACATGAAGACAGTTCTGCTTTCATTCCCACCTTCACCCACCCCTAAGACAAGATTTCTCTATGTAACAGAGCCCTGAGTGTCCTGGACACACTTTGTAGACCAGGCTGGTCTTGAACTCACAGAGATCCACCTGCCTCTGCCTCTGCCTCTGCCTCCCAAGTGCTGACATTAAAGGCATACACTGGCTGACAGTTCTACTTTCTTATTAGGCCTCCAATGGGGCTTTGTTATATGAATTCAAGCCATAGATAGGAGTATCCAAATTTGGGTGTTCCTATAGGGCCTGAGGATGAGAATGTGCAATACTGCCCCCAACGTAGAACACTGGGGATACCGCAGATATTGCTCTGGTTATAGCTGAGCCCCCTCTGCCCTCCAGGCTGCCCCCAGGTCCTTCCCATCATAAGCGTCTGATACCACCAGGAATGCAAGCCCCTGTGACACCGTCACACCCCATACACACAGGGACAGTGACCATATGGAAGGCCATTGAAGACTTGTAAGCCACGGGCTTTCATTGTAGAGTTGTAGAGTTTTACTTCCAAAGAAAGGACTAGGTGCAAGAAAATGGAAACTCTCTTGCTCTCTCTCTCTCTCTCTCTCTCTCTCTCTCTCTCTCTCTCTCTCTCTCTCTCTCTCTCTCTCGCTCTTGCTCTCTCTCGCTCTCTCTCTCTCTCATATTCTCTCATTTGCTAACAACAATGGTCAAAATGCTAAGACTCCCATAAAAGGACTCATGTGCATAGGAACATGGAGATGTCACTTGGGACCAGTTGAACCCCAAGTTCTTAAAGCCCCGTGGGGCACTCCATCTCCCTGTAGCACGGGCTCCTCAGGAGCATGAGCATCCTGATCTCACCAGCAAGCATACTCTACATGACTCAGGAGTTGGCTTCTGTCTGACAGGAAGCAGCTGACAGGAAGCAGCTGAGCCGAGACAAACAGAATAATGGCCTTGATGCTCACAGGGGTCACAGAGTGTCCTCTGTCACCCCATGGAACATTCCCTGCAGACAGATGCCAAGAAAGTAAACCCATGCGGCCCAAGCATCCTGTAGGAGGCAGCACTATGCTGGGTCTGGGACTTTCCACTTAGCACACTACAGGAAAGCATCTGAGGCCTTGTTTTTCGAGACAGGGTTTCTCTGTGTAGCTTTGTCTGCCCTGGACTCGCTTTGTAGACCAGGCTGGCCTCGAACTCACAGAGATTCATCTGCCTCAGCCTCCCCAAGTGCTGGAATTACAGGTGTGTACCACTGCTCTGGCTTCACTCAAGAGATCTTTCTTTTTTTAAGATTTAATATATATATATATATATAGTGTTCTGCTGCAGGCCAGAAGAGGGTACCAGATCTCATTATGGAAGTCATCATATGATTGCCGGGAATTGAACTCATGACCTTTGGAATAGCAGCCAGTGCTCTTAACCTCTGAGCCATCTCTCCAGCCCCACTCAGGAGATCTTAATGGAGGCTCTTATTACTTTCAGAGTGAGATGGTCTCTGGCCATATTCCTGAAAAATACCCATGAGTAAATGTCCTAAGTATGCCACATAACTGAGCTGAGCCACCAGACTAGGTATTAGATGTCCAGAAAAGGCTGGCTGAAGGCACACTCCTTAGAAACACTCACCCCCTTCAGAAACTGCCAACTTGTTGCAGGTCCCTTGTCCTCACTCGGGCACAGGCTCCTCCTGCAATTGTTGCCTGGCCAGCTCTTTTGGGGGCTTCCTGAGGTAGAAATATGATGGCACTATAGGGCATTCTTCCTTAGCTGGGCCAGCCTGTAAATATCCAGACTGCGTATTTCCCTTCCCAGGGCCTTGGGCTGAGTATGGGGCATTTCCTGGTCAGGAGGATAGGATGTGGGCGTCTCCAATGGAGGAAAGTAAAATGTACCTGCACTAGGGTTAGCTTTGCCGTGTCTTATTAGGAAATCGTGACCTAGGATGGACACAAGCTACCTGGCTTCCCACCCCTTGAGCCCCCCATGTCTTCCAGAGAGTTGTTCATGTGCCTTCTGTGTCCACACCTACCCCTCAGACTTCTGCCCTGCACCATCTACGGCCAGAAGTGTAATGGGTATGAGGACACTGTGGAGACTAACCCTGGCTATCCACCAATTAGGTGTCTCTTCAAGGTCAAGCAGAGACTTGACTCTCTTGCCCTAAACACAGCAGCAAGGACACATCCACACCAGGGCCCCAAGGATTTCCTCTGTGTTGCCCTACCACAGGAAAACCATGCTTTCATTTGACCTGTGACCTTGAACCCTTGACTTCAGTTCTGATACACAGTAAGGGTCCCGAGGTCATATCTATTGGTCATAACAACTGCTCAGGTTAATGCCACTAAGACCTGCTAAAACATGATGGAGATTCCTCCAGGGAGCCATTTAAAAGCAAAATGTCAATGAGTGTGGGTGCAGAAGCAGGTAGGGAGGCTAGTGTTCCGTGGCTTCTCTGAAGGCAACAGACACACATGCAGGGAAAGCAGGCACGTGCCTGCCCTCTGCCAGTGACATAAATAGAAAGAAGGCTAGAGGCCAGTATGGGCACTGTGGAAATGCTACCTTTGGGAGTTGCTCTCAGAGTCAGAGGAAGATGCTGTCAGCTGAGCAGCCCTGGGAAGACACCAACCACACGTGGGCTCCTAGGATACTACGCCTCATACCCTGCATGTGTAGCCACTAAACAAAGTCCCTCTCTGCTACTGGCTGACCCCTCCTGAGATACCTGGAAAATCATATAAAGAATCCTAGCCATGTCAGTCACTCAAGTCTCTGCTTCCTTCCCAGGATTTGAAGACTGTCCTCTCCCTGCCCCAGTACCCAGGGGAGTTCCTGCACCCCGTGGTGTATGCCTGCACTGCAGTCATGCTCCTGTGCCTCCTTGCCTCTGTCATCACCTACATCCTCCATCAGAGGTAAGGAAGCCCACCTCACCCTACCCAGCACAGTGGCTGCAAGGGCACAGTAATAGAGAAAACCTAATCTTTCCATCCGTGGGCTCTGGCCATCTTTTATTGTTAATTATTTATTTTGCCTACACATATGTATATGTTCTGTGTATGTGCCTGGCACCCAAGGAGGCCAGTAGAGGGCATCTAATCCCCTAGACTGGGGTTAAGGATGATCATAAGCCACCATGTGGATGCTGAAAACAGCTAAGCCATTCTCTAGCCCTCACTCGGCCTTCTTAACAGCAACCTTTGTGTTCTTGTAAAACTGTGTGAAATAAATCTGTCCTGGAATAAAAACATGTTGGCTCCAACATCCTAGGAGGCCACAGTCAGGCTTGCAGAGTCCTTGAAGTTGCTGTCTACTGTGACTTTTTATCTCTTAGATAAAAAGTCTTCTAGAGAGATGTCTACTTCTGAGTTTGTTTCTGGCTGCCTGGGTCTGGAAACGGGGATGTGTGTGTGTGTTGTGTGGTGTGTGTGTGTGTGTGTGTGTGTGTGTGTGTGTGTGTGTGTGTGTGCGCGCGCCTGAGTACCTAGAAGATGCACCAGGAAATAGGAGGAGGGGTCCACAGCCAAACCCATAACCAAAATTACTAGTAATACAAGCGGAGGCTTGGTATGTCAAGACCACTGTTAGGGGAGAGGATTGGCCCAAAACTGTTCTGTCTATTTTGGCAGATCAAGCCAAATTACCACAGAGTGGTTAGTTGACAACAATGGCTAGAATAGAAATTGTTTCTTCGTAGTTCTAGAAATTGGAAGTCAGGAGTGAAGAGGCTGAGCAGGCTTGGTGTCTGATGAGAACTCATATCTTTGTTCATAGATGTTTCTCTCTCTCCTTCTCTCTCTCTCTCTCTCTCTCTCTCTCTCTCTCTCTCTCTCTCTCTGTCTTCTAATGGTATAAAGAGAAGGGTATAGCTTAGGGGTCTCTTTGATAAGGCTGCTAAACCTATTCATGAGAATTCTGTCCCCAACAACCATTTCCTAATGTCAGAATGCTGGCCATTAAGTTTCAACAGAGACTTTGGGAAGCACACCCAGACCACAGAAGCTGGAGGAAGAGACTTAGGTACGCAACCACGATGGAGTCAAAGCCATAGGCTGAGCCATGCTGGCTCTGCCCTAGCTGGTAACCATGGAGATTATCATAACCAATGGAACCATAGTCTGACCCTCTCTGTGAATTGAACATCTGCTTAGAGAGAGAAGAAGCTGTGCCAGCATTAAGAGCATGATGTCCCCCTCTGAGACCCTAGACAACTCAGTCTCTGTCAAATGGCCACAGGGATAGAAACTCCACAAAGGCCTTTCCAAGCACTGCACCAGTGGGAAGCTGCCGAGGTGGACAAGGCCAGGTCGTCTATCTTTCTCATGGCCTGATCCTCTGGACGGGTTGCTCCCAGCCCTACTGAAGGCCTACGGTTCCCATCTCGGAATACAAGGGTGGTATTCCTAGGCTCTTCTCTGAACCAGTGGTTTTTAACGTGAAGTCTCTGTTTCCCGCAGTGCCATCCGGATAAGCCGGAAAGGCCGGCACGCACTCCTCAACTTCTGCCTCCACGCGGCTCTGACCTTCACGGTGTTTGCTGGCGGCATCAATCGCACCAAACACCCCATCCTATGCCAAGCGGTGAGTGTTGCCTTCTGGGTGCTAAAACACAAAAGAGTGCATGCCAGCTTCCTCATCACAGGGGAAATGTATGTTCATTTGCTTATAAAATGATGCCTTGGTGTTTGTTCAGCTGCTGCTCCCAAAGGAAAGAGTGAGGTTCTACAGTGGGCCCATATTATAATCCCATTCCATCTGAAGCAAGGCCTTTTGCCCAACATTTGGCCATTTGAAATAATTTTATTTTTTACTAGAGCAACTTATCTAAGGACTAGTGGGCCACATACCCAGACATATACTGCCCAGCAAATGGTGAACTTCATCAGAATGGGGACATGATGCCTCTCTCAAAGGCCGGTGAGACAGGCCCTGGAGTGGTGTGAGTGAGACCTCCCAGGGCTGACTTCACCTTGCCAGCACATCTGCCAGCCAATAAGTACCAATAGCAGCAAAGGCTCTATCTCCACATGGACCAGGCAGAGCATCCCAGGCATCTCTGCTTTCTCTTAGGAGAAGGAAAACTTTGAAACACCTAGCACGGAAAAGAATAGCAACACCACAAGGCAGACCATCTTTACACATGTGGCCTGGTTTATACTGGCTTAAACTGGGAAATAGAAATGACCTGTGGCCTGAGGCTAAGATGATGCTAGAGAGATTCCTTCCAAAGCCAAGCCCAGGACCATCCTGTTGGGTTGAGGTTCTCGGGTGGAGGAGTCTGTGTCTGTCCTGCTCCACACCTAGGCTTTATAAGTGAGGCCAGTCAGGGATGCAAGGACCTAGAGCAAGTTACCAAAACCTTTGGTGGTTTCTGTCATTTCGTTGCCAACATCTTCCCTGCTCCATAGGTCCTCAGATAGCCCAAACTGTTGCAAATTGAGCAAATAGTTATTGGCAGCTGCAGAAATGACTCCAGCCAACTTTAGGGCTGTATGGCCCATATCAATGACAAGAAACACTCTGACACTTCCCCAGCCTCTCCCATGACCTGCCCTCCTGCATGGGGAGCTAGCTACAGGGGATGTTCCCAGAGCAGCCTGGCTAAAAGAACACACTGTCCTACCTCCCTGGTTGCCAGCCAGACCAGCCTAGCTCAGGCAGGCTTAAACTGACCCAGCCACTCCTACTGTTTCCCTGCACTGGCCGCATTTGAGGCCCAGAGCATTCTTTCTGTGAGGATGATGGCCACACCTGAAAGACACAACTCATGCTCTTGTCTCCTGGGCACCAAATGTATGTGACTGTGTGACACATCTAACCCCAGGAAGCTGGGCCGTTACCCAGGCCTGGGCCAGACAAGCAGAAGAGGCAATACCGTGTGCCTGAATAGAAGGGAGGGAAGTCAGTTCCCTCCGTCGCTGCCTCTGTTAAAAGCTGGAAACAGCCACAGTGAGGGCTAGGAAATCCCACTCAGTCCTGCTATAAAAGCCTGCCCAGAAGCCATTGAAAAGGCAATTGAGTAGGTCGTTATCTTTATGTCTTCACTCTGCCATCAAGTGTTGCACAGCTGGGGCTCACTGGCCACACAGCCATTGGATCATCTTAGCCCCTCCATAAAATCCAGCACTGGCCCCAGGCTCAGGACAGCCCCCAAGAAGCCCCAGGGATCCAGGTACCCATGACATTCCAGAATTCCACTGGGGTAGGACCTGGAAGAGAGGTTTGGTAGGCGGGGACAAATGAGCTGGGAACAGCCACTGAGCTAAGATCTATAAGGGCCTCACTTGGGTGGGAAGTCCTTATTAACAAGTCTGGGACTCCCAGTGATGGACTGGTTCCTGTGTGCTGGAGTCGGGTGGACTGCAGCAAACAGACACCTCCTGGTCTCCTGTGGCTTTTCCTGAAATGGCCAGCCTCCATTCATCCCTCACTTGGCAACACACCTGCCAGGCACAGGCAGTGTTAGGGGCCTGTTAGTGGGACCAACATCTGCCAGGCTATGTCAGGGGAAGTTGTGGACAGCCAACTAAGGACCAAAAAAGCCACAAGGCAGGTGACCTTTTGGAGATACTGAACTGCTGCAGGGGCAGGAGAGTGGGGGAGAACTCAGGACAAACAAGAGCTAAAGGGTAGGGAGTGCAGTGCCCACAAAGCACTCCAGGTGACAACCTCCACCACACCATGTCTCCATGCCTATAAGCAGAAGTGAGGGTGTCTGTTGCTTCTGAGGCTTCTGTGAACCTGAAGCCAGGCTGGTTTTAATCAGAAGCCTGGCAGGACAGAAAGCTAGGCCAGCTTACGCAGCTGTGTACATCTGCTCCCCCTTCCTGCCTGCTAAGAGGGAGATGCCTGAGAGGAGCATGCTAAACGCTAGATCACTGAAAGCTAGATGTGTCCCCACTTTGACGAGCAGCCAGGTGACTGAGTACAGGAGTCCCGGCCCCTCCCCATCCAAACTCAGCATCATCACAGAACAACCAGGAGAAGTGGTCCAGAGCTCTGGGTGGCTGGCGAGAACAGACAGTTGTCATGGCAACAGAGAGATGACCGTGAGTCTCATTAAAGTACTAAGTGACATCATAAACAAAGCAGACGGCTGCTGTTAGTCCCACATAATGAATGTGCGTCAGCGCTGGCCCTGGGTCCGGAAGCAAGGGAGGGTGCCCTGCCTGCTTCTTCCTTTCAATAGCACATGCTGTCTGGAAGCCAAACGGCATCCCTTGACCTCCCTATGTCTTCTGCCTCAAGTTGGTGTTTAAGAGACAAAGCCCGCCTTTGTATACCTTCTCCTGCTCCCTGATCATACAGCCTGGAAGAGACTCAGCTTAAGAGAGGAAACAGCCAGACCTCCTCTCTCTTTCTCTCCTCCCAGCCATGCTCCCACCCACCTCAAGGCCCTGGACCAATGTCTCAAGGCCAAAAGTCAGAAGCCCTTCTGAGGATGAGCCTGACATTTCTGTTTGTATGTGACAATGACAGCCATGCTGCAGACCTTGCTTCAAGCCCTGGCCGTCCTCCCATTTTCTGGTTGCCTTGATTTGAACTCTTAGATGGCAGACAGCTCTTGCCACCCAGGCCCAGGGCTTCCTACTATCATCCGGGAGAGGTGAGCCCAGTGTGGCCGGGATGTCCATGTGGCCCAGCTCACCTGAGCAGCAGCCAGGCCAAAGGAAGGCCGAACTCACAGGACCTGCTCTGCTGTATCCACTAATCCATCTGAAACCACAAACATGTCTTTGATCTCTCTAACCCCCACCCCGCCCCCAAATCCTCATCAATTATCATAGCATTTGCTCATAAGTAAAAATTGAACTCTGGATTTGATAAATCATTATAATGGTGCGATGTTAGCTTTATTCAGGAAATCTCGGTATTCCTTAAACATTTATGTCCTTTCCGATTATAGCAATATTTTACTTGTCATTTCAAAATGTCAGGTTAGTACCTCAAAGGTAGCCTTATTTTATGGACTCAGATGGAGATGAAGCAGTGCTGAATGCGTAATTAGCTAGTGTAAAAGTGCTGGCTGGGACTAGCTCCAGCAGCTGTTTCCATAGCAATGAGTCACCGTGACGTGCGAGAGAGGGTTATAAGAGCCTCATCCCTGAGGTGCCTTTCCTTAAGTTCAGTGCCACAATGAATGCATGTTGGGAGCCCTGCTGTGTAGTTCTGCCTGCCTTCCATTTGGGGTGCCCAGGATGGGGCCAGGGTTCACAAGTAAGTTGTGCACCAGAGCCCACACCTGAGGATGGCACAGACGCCCTGCAGAAAGGGAACCAGTATGCAAACCCACAGCTTCCCACAGGTTCACATACACAGCGGCTAGTCTTGGCTGCCCCTGACACATTCCCTACCTGTCCTCCTGCTGGTCTCACTTTCTTTATTGTCCCTAAAGAGTTGCAGAGTAGCTGCCAGGGTTCAGTACTCTCACAGCCCAGAAAAGTATGGGCTGCACACAAGGCGTCGGCTGTGCTGGGGCAGGTGGCTAGAGGAGGTGGCTGGCTGACCTTCTCCCCTCCCAGGTGGGCATTGCTCTGCACTATTCTACACTTTCTACCATGCTGTGGATCGGAGTGACTGCCAGGAACATCTACAAACAGGTGACCAAGAAGGCCCTGCCATGCCCAGGTGCGGACCAGCCACCGTACGCCAAGCAGCCCTTGCTCAGGTATCCAAGAATGGTCACGGGCCCCTCTGCCACCTGAGCCCAAGAAACCCATGAGCCCGGGCATACCTCCCATGTGTCCTGTAAACCTTCCTCACCAGGCTCCAGGCTCTAGACAATCTGGCCTGCTAAGTGCCCTGAGGGTGGGACCGAGCTAGGAGGTGGCCCAGAATGTCAGGGGTAAGAGTCCGGGGTCGGGAATGAGGCGGCACTATGCTGAATATGGGGACCAGAAGTAGCATGGACTCATAGAACAAGGTCCTGAGGTAAGATGGATACAGCCATGGGGATGAGGCTAATATAGGGAACAGAGACCCAAGGTAGACCTGGGCAATTTAAAGGGCAGAGCACTGCCTGTGGTATCTCTGGCTGGAGCGTGACTAATCTGTGGACTTGTGTCCCTGTACTGCATGGGCACACTCAGCTGCCAAGTTACTGGTAGAAGGCCCTCTATGGACCCTGGGGTGACCACACTAGGCAACTGGGCAATTGTGGCTTTGTTTTACTTTCTGGTCTTGGTGACGCTAAGACATCTGCTTTAGCTAACTGAAACCCACTGCACATTGTGGCACTAACTTCATAGCCACTGTGCACTGGCCTGTGGGGGTCCCTGTGGATTAAGAAGGAGGCTCTGTTCAAGTTATGTGCACTACTCCCTCTCCTTGGCTAGAATTCTCAGCAGACTTGGAATCATGGACGTGCTGAGGCCATTGAAATTGCCCTTGGGGGCAAAGGCAGCAGGATGGTGGCTTCCCTCTTTTTAGGGTCAGAGAGACAGAGAAACTGCAGGACCAGCCCATCTAGGAGTGGCAGGAGTCCTCTCACTTCCCTTAGAGAACAGCTGGGCTGCAAAGCAATTGAACACTACTGTATGCTAGAACATGCCCGCAACCATAGTAGACCCCAGTCGGCAATAGGAGCCCCATGGCTTTGTCACTTGCTCAAGAGCAAACCCTCAACAATGCAGTCAACAAAAGCCAGACTCGGAGTAGCCTACCTAGGAGGCCCTGGGCATAGATGCCACCCTACATGAAGCAGACCTTGCCCATCCTTGTAGGTTCCACAAGTACCCTTCCTGACCTATCAGCATCTTATGTGCTGGCATGATCCATGGTGCTAGGACCTCAGGTCACGAGCATGTCTGACCCTTCCTGTCTTCTCCAGACCCTTCCCCCATGGCTAGCTGTGGGCTTGGTATACATACCTCCCTGTAAGTGTACACCCTGTATATTCATATGTAGGTTCATGCCCTCTTCATACAAACGGGAGCACCCATCCACAGGTGCATAGCCTGTGGATACATGCTGTTCACATACACATGCATTTGCGTGTCCTCTACAGGTTTGCACTATCTGCAGGTTAATGTCATTTGAAGGTGCAGGTTCGGGGATTATAAGAGGTGTCACCTTCATTCTCTCCCTAAGGGCCTGCTTTCCTCTGCTGATTTCTGACCCGGCCTGGGGATGGTAAGGGAATTGCTGCTCCTGACCCTTCTCAGAGAGACAAGGGACTATAGAGAAGCAAAGAGGGAGCCTCTCATCTCAGACCCCACGATGCACCCTCTGACACTTGATCTTGACCATTAACTTGACTGGACTGAGAGAGTCCTGAGACCAGAAAAATCTATCTGGATATGTCTGTGAGGACAGTTCCAGAGATGGTCAAATAGATGATGCAGTGAGTGAAAAGGAAAGGCCGGCCCACCTTGAAAGTGGGCAGCAGCATCCAATTAGGCTGGGGCCCAAATGGAATGCAATGAGAAAAGGAGGACACTAGCCAGCATGTACAAACCTCATATTTCCTGAGAGGGTACATCTATATTTGGCTGCATTGGCCAATGGATACCAGACTCCATCTTCTGTACCCTTTGAGGCATCACTGGTCCGTCTTGTTCTCAGGCTTCCAGCTTCTTGAACTAAGCCTCTACGAATCCTCTGCCTCTCCAGCATGCAGCCAGCCATTGTTGGACTACCCACCCTCAGTCATGTGAGCCAGCCTAATAAATCTCTTTTTTTTTCCCTATCAAATACAATAATCTTAAATGTACACATATGCACATACATCCTATTGGGTCTGTCACCTAGAGAACACTAAGTGGTGCACCCTCCACCTCTGCCTCAACAGCCTCTAACATGCCCTCCTAGATCCAACGTGTCCCTCTGGTATCACTTCCTGGGACACCACAATGGACAAGCTTCCTAGGTTTGCATCCTGCCCTGGCCCCCAAACACATAAGTGCATGTAAACACCCACTGAAATTAGTTCCAGGTTGCAGGAACTGCATAGTCCCAGGAAAGTGGAACTCCCAAAGTGCCCACTAGGTGCATGCACTGCTTAAGTGCTCTTAACATAATTCCTGCACCCCTTCTCACTGGACCCTGGGCCACCACGGGCAGAACAACCAAATCCCACGTGTGCAGCTGGTGAGCTGTTTCCTGTGTGCAAAGGCCATGTGGCCAGCCTAGCCCGTAGGTTTCCAAGAAAAGGTTCTAAGAGAACTGTCTGCATGGGGTTCTGGGGGAGCCCATGACACGCTGTTGGAGCTTTCCACATTTCCAGCAACCTTCCCTTCCTTGAGGCAACACTGCAGTCTCAGTATTCTAAATACACTCCCTGCTCTGCTTGGGGAGAGACACACCCACCTAGGGGAAATTTAAAAAACAAACAAACAAATACAGCCACAGAAGATTGACAGGACTTAGGCAACAAGTATTGCACAAGCCTGAGACCCTCTGTGTGAGTGCTGGGTATGAGGCAAGCTGTGTCACTGGGTGAAAACATGAGGACAGAGGATTCTGACTCCCTAGAGTCTTCACATGCATTTTAGGGCTATTTCAAGGAGAAAGGGGTCCATAGAAGCCCAGAGCAGCTGAGTGGGCCTCATTGCCAAGGTTGAAACCAAGTACTTACTCCTCAACCATGATGGAGGTTAAGCATTTCCATGACAACAGCAAAATAGATAGTGATTCACCTGGCCTCATCTCCCCTCACTCTCAAGATGCACGTTCGAGCATGCATTTGCATGCACATGCACACACACACACACACACACACACACACACACACACACACACACACTCACATGAGAACACACACAGAGAAGACTAAGGTACATCTGAGCAATCCATGGCCAACCAAGCCCTCAGAGAACGGCCCCAGGGATGTGGAGAAGCAGCAACCCAGACCTGTTCCTCAGCAGTGAGGTGTCTTGAAGGGTGGTATGACCACCCTTCCTGCCAACAGGATCCTGGCTGGTGCCAGGCAAGTGGCTGCTCCGGCGTGGAGCCTATATCCCAGAGACAAATCACCAGAGGCCAAAACCCAATGCAGAGACAGGTTGGGCACTCACCCAAGCTCAGAGCTCTGGGCCACACACGAAGAGCGCTGGCCTTGGGCAGTCAGTCAGGTCCTCTCAGTTCAGCCTGCAGGCCGTGTAAGGAGGCATTTCCATTTTCACGGGAGGGATGGTTCAAGTGGTTCAAGTCTACAGACACAGCCTCCTTTCCACGTATGGAAAGCTTCAATTTCCCCAGAATCTTGTTTACATCTTTAAAAGTATTTTTCCTTTTAAATATTGCTATAGTCAGATGTGACAGCTCGTGTGCCTGTACTACAAGCCCTCAGGAAGCTAAAACAGAGGGATTATCACAAAGTTCAGGACCAGCTTGAGATCCATAATGGGTTCCAGGCCAGTAGACATGACAGTGAGACCTTGTCTCAAAATAAAAATTAAAGGTTACTATAAATTGATATTTTCTTAATTTTCATTTCTAACTACCCTCATGCTTACCTGTGTGTGGATCTTGAGTTCCAAAGGTTTTTGCTAATTCCCAGGAGTTGTGTGCATGTAATGACCATGTCATTGTTGCCTGGGACAGAGTCACTTCTCCCGTGCCAGTCTGAATGCCTGACTGTCCTTCCATCTGGCTACCTCTGGCCCAGCCTCCAAGTCAGGATTGGCCTTCTCTCTCCTCTTAGTGTCAAGTTTATTGAGCATTCTAAGATGTATTTGTTTATTATTATGTATACAATACTCTGCCTACATGTACACCTACAAGCCAGGAAAGGGCATTGGATCACATTACAGATGGCTAGGAGCCATCATGTGGTTGCTGGGAATTGAACTCAGGACCTTTGGAAGAGCAGTCAGTGCCCTTAACCTCTGAGCCCTTATTGAGCATTCTAAAAAACTAGCCGTTCATATTCCTTTCTTTATAGATATCTGTCTCTGTCTCTCTGTCTCTGTCTCTGTCCCTAACCATGTGAAATCAGAGGATTAATCTTTAATTAAAATGGCTGTGTCATAGCTGTAAGTTTTCCTGTGTGTGGCATTGCCAGGTCCCAAAGGCATATTGTGTGGTTTTTTTCATTCATCTTAAAATAAGTCTCTAGTTTTCCTTGTGATTCCTTTCTTGATCTTTGATTACTTAAGAGTGTGTGGTTTAATTTTCATAGATCATTCAATATTAGAAGACAGGAGGGAAAAAACTGTCTACAAACGTGTGGAGAGTTTTCTTTTTTGGTTTTGTTTTGTTTGTTTTTTTGTTTTTTTTTTTTTTTGAGACAGGGTTTCTCTGTATAGACTTAGCTGTCCTGGACCCCCTTTGTAGACCAGACTGGCCTTGAACTCATAGAAATCTACCTGCCTCTGCCTCATGAGTGCTGGGATTACAGATGTGTGCCACCACACTGGCCTGGAGATTTTTCTTTTAGTGATGATTGGAACAAAGAAATTCTCAGCTTGATCATAGGAGGTGGTGAGGTTTCAGCTGCTCAGACTCTGTAGTGAGAGATCTTTGCTTCAACCAAGAGACAAATCTCATTTCTTTATCATGTTTAGAACTTTCTCTGTGTGTCCAGGTGCTCTGTGGCTGGGGAAGGGGCAGAAAATGGGCTGAGAGTAGATGATTGTACACCTTACCTCCCAGGTAAGTCTAGGCTGTGCATAGACTCACCACTGCCTACTTTCTTGGAGTAGGAAGAGGAGAGTGGGGTGTGGAACTATGTTGTTATGTGCTCAGTAGGAACAGCAGCCTCTAGAGAGTACCAGGGGTTGAGGACCCTGAACAGAAGTCACAAGACATCATGCAATAGGCCAAGAGCCTTGATAGGAGTCTCTAACACAGGCACAACTGTGCATTTAGTGGAGTTAGTAGGGATCACATCCCTTCCTTAGAACTGAGGGTCTCTGACAAAGACAATCTGGCTTTCCCATTGATGGGAGGGTAACCTTGAAGAGGCCTAGCCCATGGACAGGATGGGATGCATACTGCAGAGATGTTCTGCTGGGGGAAGAAAGGTGAGAGGGATAGTAGGAAGCCTAGGAAAAGCTGAGCTGCCTGGCTAAGAGGGATAATGGGATTGGGCACAGCCCACCCAACCCATGGGAGATGCTGTGCCAGCACCCAACATAGCCATATATGCAGGACCTCTGCTGGTGTGGAAAGACCAGCTTAGCCAAACATATCCACAGCTCACAACTGATATCCTGAGCTCTAGCTCACAGGTCTGTGGCCAGTTCCACAGCCAACCACACTGAAGGTATGGCTGGCTCACATCAGTACAACTCCTCCCCAACACACACACACATGCATGCACACACACTATGCACATGGGATCAGCGCTTCTCCCCCGTTTTCACATTTTTGACCCTCCACGTGAACTAGGACCCCCTCCCCACAGTATTCACACAGGGCCAATATATACACCCTGCTGTGCCCATATGGAACCAAGACCTATACCCCTCAGTTCCAGATAGGACCAAGATCTTTCCCCACCCACTGTACAAAGGAAAAGGAACTAGGACTTCTCCCTGGCATCCACATTGAGCCAGGATTCCCCCCACCCAGCACTCTCAAGGACTGGTACCTTTGTTTAGTGCCCACGTAATGCCAGGATCTCTCTCACTCTCACTCTTGCACAACACACACACACACACACACACACACACACACACACACACACTTCACATGGGACCAGTTCCTCACCCAGAACCCCTAGAAACAACACCAACCCCTCCATTCCACACAGTAGCAGAACACCTCCCCTTTCCATCACCCACATGGGACCAGCGTGGACTACCTCTTTTCGTTTCTCAGAGTATGGCATCAAGTCCACTGACAAACATTGGCACTAGTGATCACTTGTCAGAGCCTACTGTATATTTGTTGACTTGGCCTTGCATGAACCTCCTCTAGTTTGAGCTAGACACTTTGAAGGAATGCCATGTGTAAATTACCCTTGTGAGGTATAAAAGTGAAGAGCAGGGTCACATGAGTATTCAGAGGTCCCACAGTCACATGTCATCAAGAGCAAGTCAAGAGACTCAGGACTCCAAAGCAGCCTCCATTGTGAAATGGTACCTCTTCACAGAAGGACACAGGACAGAGCCTACAAGTGAAAAAGACCCATTAAGTAGGGCCAATGAGAATCAGAAGCAGGCGTTCATTGTGCAACTTTTCCTGGGAGGATATTAGCAAAGGTCCAATCATTGCAGGTAGGACACCAACAGACCAGTGAAACAATTCCACTGTGGCCTAGCCTAAGGAATCAGCAAGCTTATTGGGGTCACTCGTAGAATAATAGGTGAGGGGTTACTTATAGGAGCATGGGTGACTGAAAGACAAGTGTGTCAACAAAGCCCACCCAAGCATAAGTGAGGGCTCAGAAGAGAAAGCTATCTCTAGAGCTCCCTGAACAATTGAAGGTTAGCTCAACCCATTTGGAGTCTCCTCAACAGTTGTTACTGCTTATATAGCCTGTGAATGTTGTAAGTTACAGGAACTTCCTGAGTCTTGCAGGAGATGGATTGGTGAACCATATTGTGGATAGTTATATAATGGGCCATTTTTTTAAAAGGTGTGCAGGAGAAAGACATGATAAAAACGTAACGAAGTGGCCCCAGGATTCCCAGTCATTTTGGAAGAGGGGACCTCAGTTGAGAGAGTACCCCCACTAGACTGGCCTATGGAGAAACCTGCAGTGCATTTTCTTGACTGGTGATTCATGAGGTAGGGGTGGCTCACTATGGGCAATGCCACACCTGGACTAGCAGTGCTATAAGAAGGGAAGCTGTAGCCAGGCGTGGTGGCGCAGGCCTTTAATCCCAGAACTCAGAGAGGTAGAGGCAAGTGCATCTCTGTGAGTTCGAGGCCAGCTTGGTCTACAAAGCAAGTCCAGGACTGCCAAGGCTACACAGAGAAATCCTGTTTTGAAAAACCAAAGAGGAGGAGGAAGAGGAGAAGGAGGAGGAGGAGGAAGGAAGAGGAAAGGAGAAAGAAAAAAAAAAAAGGAGAAAAAATGAAAAAAGAAAAGAAAAGAAAAAAGCAAGCTGAGGAAGACATGAGGAAAAGGCCATTAATAAGCATTCTTCCACTACCACTGTCTCAACTCCTGCCTTTAGGTTCCCTCTTCCAAAATAACTCCAGATAGTGTCAAGTCAATGCAAAAGTACCGCCACATCTTCTTCTTCTTCTTCTTCTTCTTCTTCTTCTTCTTCTTCTTCTTCTTCTTCTTCTTCTTCTTCTTCTCCTCCTTCTCCTTCTCCTTCTCCTTCTCCTTCTCCTTCTCCTTCTCCTTCTCCTTCTTCTTCTTCTTCTTCTTTTTCTTCTTCTTCTCCCAAGCTTGTGGAATGAATGTGGCATGAATGTGTGGGGATGTGTGGCCTGCAGCCGAGAGAAGCTTCCATGCCTGTCTAGCCCCTAGTCCCACTGGCCTGATTTTAGAATGCCCCTTGTCTGTGGTTTGTCACCCAAGTTTACAACCCTTGCACCGGTGTGCCTGAACCTGAGCTGGGAATCCTGGGGTCACTTCATTGTGCTATTTTTATCACGTCTTTCTCCTGCACACCATTCTTTATGTCCATTACATAATTACCCACAATACAGCTTTACCATCCCATCTCACTGCACAAGATGGACTTATATGGTGCTGTGGTTGGTCAAGCCCTATTGCCTCCCACACTCATACTTCCTGGTCCCACCCTCCTATCCATAAGGCTCTATCTGTGTGAGCCTGAGCTTCTACGTGTAGGGGTTAGCTCTTTGAGGCCTCGTCTTCCTCTTCCTTTGACATACTAGGATCTGACTAGTGCTTCATTGAGACTCTGCTTCCTCCTTCTATTCTAGAAGACATCACTAAGAAAGGAGAGGGCCCAACCCCAAGTGAGACAATGCAAGCTGCATCTGCCCTGTGTTGGGTGAGCTGATGATTCATACGAGGCCCAGAATCATTAGGTGCCCTATTAGCCAGGGCTGAACACTCAGAAGACAGAAGCATCCCTGCAGAGAGAAGCTCTGTGTTATCAAAAAAAAAAAAAAAAAGTGATACTAGAGTGACATGACACATGAGAAAGCTCAGAAGGAAAATGCATCCAGAGCCTCCTTGGGACAAGGCAGGAACCAGACCCCAGTGATGAGATTGTGACCACCACCTGCCACTCATGAGAGCTACTGGCAGCCAGGAAGGTGGGTACCCTAGAAGAGGACAGGACAGGCACAGGTCCATGGCCCAGACAACTGTCATTGAGTGAGGGAAGGGTCTATGATAAATAGCTCAACATCCTGGTGACGGACGCAAACACAAGCAAGCAAAGCCGTGGGCCTGGAGAACAGGCCTCTGCCACCCTCTGCTGACAAAACCTGACACTGCAGGCAAAAACAGGAAGGAGGGAAAGACAGGAGCTGTAGCTGTGACATCTGAGAGCTTGGAGCTGGAACTCTGCAGGGGAAGAGCAGCCTTCCCAGGCACCGACTCTGATTAATGTCTCCCCTCTGAGGAGATGACACTGGCACTGGAAGGACCAGTTTCCCAGGGCATGATCTGCAGGCACTGCAAAGGCAGTTGTGGACAGTACTGAGTGACCCTGATGGGACCCACAAAAGTCTCCAATCTCCAAGTAAAAATTGAGAGGCACCCTGGGGCACCAATTCTCTCTGACTCCCTTGGGTCCTGGGGCTTGCCAAGAAGACCATGGGTTTGTCTCCAATAGAGCAAACCTATCATTCTTGTGGCATTGCTGCCAGGAGTCTGCAACAGCAAGGGGTGCCTCGCAGCTGGGACCTCTGGATTTCATGGGGAATGTGACTACCTTCCCATTCAAAATGAGGTCTCGGGCTTCCCTACGTTCTAAACCAGGGCCTTCTGTGCCCCCACCACTCATAGGAAGAGCAGAGAGTCGCCTGTGCATGATGTCAGCTCAGCTGGCTGCAGAGAACCAGGCACCGGCTGGCCTCCAGTGGCTAGCAGCAAGCTCTAGACAGAACCTGTCTTGGTTGGACCTCCAAGCACACCTCAGTTTTCCTACTGCTGTTATGAGCAAGGATGCTCTTTCACATCAAGTTGCCCACTAGAGTGTGCCACTACACAGCATGATGCCTCCCACACGCTAAAAACCCCACGTGCTCAAAACCCCACATGCTCCAGTTATCCTCCCCTTGGCTTTCTGAGATTGCAATATGGACACTTTTGTGTATTTCTCACATACCCAGCTGGAACAACTCCCCAGTGTCTGACCTTGGCTCAGCCCTTCATTCAGCTGGTGGCCAGACTTACTCTGTGACAGCGTCATACAAATTGGGCTGCTTCCTGGCAAACCATCTTCCCTAACCTTAATGTGCCAGCTTGATGTAGGCTCACATTTAGCCATAGAGAAAGCACTCAGAGCCACACACCCTGCAGAGTCCCGGTAGCAGGTCTCCACCAATGCCACCAATTTCACCAGGAAATGTAAGAATCCTGTGGCAACAGACTCAACGCCCACCCACTAGCAGGCACTGTGTGGCGGTACTGTCTAGCTATATGGAGTCAGTGAGGTCAGTCTCCACCTTCATGGAAAGACCATCATGTTTCCAGGACAGTAAAAAGGCAGAACAGATTCTCTAGGAGGGATACGGAAGACTGTAGAGACAGAAGCTTGGCGTGGATGAGGCAAAGCAGCTGGGGAAAGGCCTGGATACGTGCTGCCAGAAGATCTTGCAAGGGTAAGGGGCTGACCAGTGAGGTCCTGCAGGCTTCTTATGCATACTGATCAGTGGCCTTTGGGGGGGGGGTCTTTGTCATTTGGCTGAAAACACTACCTTACAGTTTGGGGTTCTCTGCTGACATTTTCTCATCATGTGAGCCTCCACCCCTGCTTATTCCCAAAAAGGGTAGAGCCTTTGTGAGAAGTGAGTGGCTGTTCTATCTATAGGAGGTAGGGATAAGTCCATGCAGGCCAGGGGCTAAGGGGAGAGCCACCCAAAACAGGTTCTGTCTAGAGCTTGCTGCTGGGCACTGGAGGCCAGCCAGTGGTTCTCTGGAGCCAGCTGATTTGACATCAGGCACATGGACTCTCTGTTCTTTCTAAGGTTTGTGGGGTCACGGAAAGCCCTGGTTCTGAGCATAGGGAAGCCTAAGACCCCACTCTGAATGGGAAGGCAATCACATTCCCCCATGGTGTCTACGGGTTCCAACCACAGACTAGCTGACTCCTGGCAGCAGTGTGACAAGAAGGATAGGTTTGCTCTATCCAAGGCAAACCTAGGGCCTCCTTTCCATGCCCCAGGACCCAGGGGAGTCAGAATTAGCACCCCAGAGTGCTTCTCAGTTACCCCTTAGAGATTGGCAACAGTTGCGGGTCCCACCAGGGCCACTCAGTACTGTCCACTACTGCCTTTGCAGTGCCTGCAGACCCTTATCCTGGGAAACTGGTTCATCCAGTTTTAGTGTCATCTGCTCAGATGGGACACAATCCCCTTGTTCAGTCAGCAGCCTGTAGACAAACTGCTCTTCCGCTGTGCTGGAGGCCAGTGAGATGGGTGGGGCTAAACCCCAGCACGCCTACTGCAGCCCATACCAGGATGCATGAGGAGGTCAGTGAGTCCCACCCCAAAGCACATTTCCACTTAGCCCCACGCAGCTCTCTCCCATGGTCCCAGCACTGGCTATCACCACTTCGAATGCCCCATGAGAGTAAGGCGCCTGCTGTCTGATGGTGCCCTGGTTTGCTTTTCATGCCTGTGATAAAACACTCACCAAAAGCAGCTTGGGGAGGAAAAGGGTTTATTTGGGTTCCAGGTTACAGTCTGTCACCAAGAGAAGCCAAGGCAGGGACCCAGGGGCAGGAAATGAAGCAGAGACCACAGAGGAAGAATGCTGTTTACTGGCTCGCTCACTCTGGCTTGCTCAGCTATGTCTCTTACACAGCCCAGGCCCACCTGCCGAGACATGCCCTCCCACACCTGTTGCTGATAAGAGGATGCCTCAAAGAGGTGTCTACAGGCCAATCTGATCAAAGCAATCCTGCCGTTGAGGTTTCCTCTTCCTCTTCCTCTTTCCTCTTCCCTCTTCCCCAGCGGCTCTAGATTTGTCTTAGATTGACAGCTGAGGCCGACAGGTGTGTTTCACATCCTCTAGGGAATTCCACTGCAGAGGCGTTTCCTGCTAAGGCAGTGGCTCTCTTCTGCCTCTTCCACATCCTCCCCACAGTTCATGATGAGAGCCTTCATGGATGTACCAAGGTGAAAGTCAATTGTTCCCACCCTGTCCTCCCACCAGTCCTCTGCTGTTCCACCCTGCACTGTCTCGTCACCCTCCAAGGCTATTGCCCGCCACCTGTGCATCCACTCGGTACAGTCCATCATCCTCCATCTGTCCGTCCTCCTTCCACTGTCTAGCTATACCCACCTGGCTATCCACCGCACACATCCACACACCTGTCCATCCGCTATCTGCCTTACCTTTGTGTTTTTCCAAGTGTGCTGCAGGCCTCCCATACACACCAAGACTGCTCAACAGTGTCTGACTGCAGGGCTTCCCCACTGTGTGGGACTCACTTATGCTGACATGAGTAGCGCTGACATGCTCGAGCCAGTAAACATGCACACTGAGCTGCAGCAGATGCAGGCAGGGAACTTGGCCACCCACCTAGGTAGCCATCAGATCCCATTGTATGAAGCTTACATTTATGGTAAACCATGAGTGTATTCAAGGAGGAGGAAAGCAAGGTGATGGTAGCCATGGGATATTAATAAACGACCTTCAGCCACCAAGCCACAAGGTGGTGCTGCCTGAGGCTCAGGAGCCGCAGGAGTGTGTCCTGCTGCAGATGGCATGGCCTCATGTGTGAACTATGTTTCCAGCAGTCTGCTGTGGTGGCTTTTCATATCAGGCACATGGGTGAGCTCTTCTTAATCACCTGTCACTTTATTATTTATCTACTCACTTGTTTTTATTCATTTTGCTGTAAATTTGACAACTTTGGCAACCAAGTCCCAAAAGTGTCCTTATGTGTGGCCCTAGGAAACTCTATGAGTGATATATTTCCATCACATGGTGTCTCTGCCTGGCTTAGTGCCTGGGATGAATAAGACCAGTCAGGGCAGGTGGCTCTGTGGTAGAGCGCATGCCTAGCTTGTTACTCTACAATCACAGCACCACAGACCAAGAAACTCACTCTAGTGTGCAGCCTTTTGTATCAGAAATGTTGGCTCAGAATGTTTTTAGACTCAAGTCCTATAGGGACAGACACACAAATCCTAGTCATATCAGGAATCTGGAAGTACCAAGGATCCTTCTGGGTCCTTAAAGATGGATCTAAATAATCTAATCATTAACACCCCTAGATAAACTCTAGAATCAATTTTTTGAACTTTTACAAGAAGAAACTCTTCTGGGGCTGCGATTGCAATGAGTTTGTGCCATTTAATGACAATTTTATTTTATTTCTCGGTGGTCTTCTGTTATCACTCACACATAAAAATGTGTGTGTTCTGTGTGTGGACTCTGCACATTCTTAAATTTACACACACATCCCACGGATCCTGCAGACCTTCCCATGCAGTGCATCTCATCATCTACAAACAGAAACTTCTTCCTCCTCATCTTCCTCCTCATCTTCACCCTCATCTGCTGCACGTTTTTCCCAGGTGACTCTAAACAGGAGAAACTGCCTTCTTTTGCTGGTTGGCTGAGTTCGGAGTGGATGCTCACTATTTCAATCCAGTTAATGAGCTCACTGTTTTCTCCACACTACTGATATGTTTAACTACATTGTTTATATGCGTGAATAACAAGGCAGCCAAGAGTCTTATTTCCATAAAGTATGAAGACTTCAATAATTACTAGAGAGATAACTGCAAAGGACCACAGGTGCAAATAGTTGACCTCTTCAGCTCCTTGTCTCTGGTTTTGATACCAGGGCCCACTGGCCTCACATCTGCTCAAAATTTTCCTGTCCACCTCCCCGCTTTGTCATATGAACAAGCTTATATGATACTCTGCCAATAAGCCCACTTAGTGTATAGATGTTAAAAATCCATCTTTATTAGACAGAGCACAGTAAAGTTTGTTTTGGTTTTGGTTTGCTGTTTCATTGATTAGTTAGTTAATTGGTTAATTGGTTGGTTATGTGATTTATTAGTTTGTTAGTTGATAGTTGGTTTGTTAGTGGGTTGGTTGGTTGGTTGGTTGGTGGGTTGGTTGGTTGTTGGTGGGTTGGTTGGTTAGTTGAGAGGGGTTATATTTTGGTTTCTTTTTTTTTTTTTTTCCTTTTTATTAATTCATTCATATTACATCTCAATTGTTATCCCATCCTTGTATCCTCCCATTCTTCCCTCCCTCCCGCTTTCCCCCTATTCCCTTCCCCCTATGACTGTGACTGAGGGGGACCTCCTCTCCATGTATATGCTCATAGGGTATCAAGTCTCTTCTTGGTAGCCTACTTTCCTTCCTCTGAGTGCCACCGGGTCTCCCTATCAAGGGGACGTGGTCAAATATGGGGCACCAGAGTTCATGTGAAAGTCAGTCCCCAGTCTCCACTCAATTGTAGAGAATGTCCTGTCCATTGGCTAGATCTGGGTTGGGGTCAATGTTTACTGCATGTATAGTCCTTGTCTGGTGCCATAGTTTGAGCAGGACCCCTGGGCTCAAATCTGCCTGTCATAATGTTCTTCTGGTAGGTTTCTAGGACCCTCTGGATCCTTCTATTTCCCCATTCTCCCATGCCTCTCTCACCTAAAGTCCAGCACATAACAGGAACATATGCTCAACCAGGTTCATAGCAGCTTTATTCATAATAGCCAGAACATGAAAACAGCCTAAATGTCCCTGAGTAGAAGAATGGATAAAGAAACTGTGGTACATATACACTATGGAATACTACTCAGCTATTTTAAAAAAGGAATTTCTGAAATTTGTGGACAAATGGATTGAACTAGAAATGATCATAATGAGTGAGTTAACCCAGAAGTATATTTTCGTTTCTTGAAACAAAGTCTTGCTATGTAGTCCAGGATAGCTTTGAACTTTCAAAGATCCTCTTGTGTCTGCCTTCCAGAGGTATGTCCCATCAGGCCCAGAAAGATTTTCTTTTTTCTTTTATTTGCTTTATATACACTATATTTTGATTATATTTTCCAATCCCCAACTTCTATCAGACTCTCTCTATTTTCCTATAAACCTAACTTTGTGTTGTCTCTCGCAGGAAAAAAAAAAAAAAAAGACACAAAGTGAAAATCAAAACAAACAATGAGAAAAACAACAAAACCCAAAACAAAAGGTTCGCCAAAGCAAGCAAACAAACAAAAGCCCACCATAGACATTTGTGGCCAACTAGGCCTGGGCAAGGGGCCTGCCTGGAGTGTGGTTGATAAACCTAGTGACACTCTATTGGAGAGAGTTGATTTCCCTTTGCCTTCAGGTATCAATTCCAGCAAATTTTTCTAATGTTTTGGGGATTCCCCCCCCCACCCCAGGGAACATATCCATTTCATCAAAGTCACTGAATCTGTTGGCACACAGTCATTCACTATATTATACCCTCCGGTGTTTACATGTATCTGCGCAGTGCATAACAATATAACTATTTCTTAAGACTAGAAATTAATCTTCTCAAACAATAGTTTATTATGACTATTGTTGTACACGGTGGGTGGAGGTGGAGAATATACACACCATGGTATGTGTGCGGAGGTTAGAAGACAACTCTGTGGAATTGGTTCTCACTGTCCACCAGGTTATTTGGTTATTATTTGCAATCTAGAGATCAAACTTGGGCTTGCAAGGCAAGGTCCTTTGCCCAGAGCCACCTCATCAGCCCTTCTCTCTTAGGCTAAGAGTTTATAGCATCACTGGCTTTTGCTGTAGGAGAGCCAGTTTTCAACATTTTTCTCTGATCCTTATCATCTTCATCAGGTGGCTACCTTGGGCCTACCTTGGACTTTTGTTTTTCTATCTTATTAAAGTAGAATTTTAGATCTTTCTCTTTTTTTCTGATGGAAGACTGGGAACTATAAACTTCTCTTTCATCCCTACTGTATCTGCAGCCAAGAAGTTTGGGTATGTTATGTTTTCTTTGGTGTTGTTTAAGGCGCCTCCCAATCCTTTATGATTTCTTCCTCGTTCCATTAATGATTTATAAGTGTGCTGTGAAGTCCATGGTATTTGTGGCCTCTTGGTCATAATATTGTTACCAGCTTCTCACCTAATTTATTTGTGGTTAAAGAATATACTCTGCATGACTTCAAATCCTCTGACTGTTTGAGCCTCTCATGGCATAGACCTATCGAAGAGCTCATAACACACTGGAGCATATCATTGTTGCCATGGTGAATACGCCACATGCAATGAGGAAGTGCATAGAGGGCACCAAGGTTGTCATGGTGAACAAGCCACACACAGTGGAGAAGGATGTGTAGATACCACCATTGTCCTGGTGATCAGAACATGCACAGTGTTGCCATGGTGAACAGGCCACCACATATAGAGTGAAGGAGGGTATTTGAATACCATTGTTAATACGGTAAACAGGCCACATACAGTGGAACAGGAAGCCACTGTTGTCCTGATGATCAATACACACAGCTTATGTCCTAGCGAATGAGCCACAGTTACTGGAGGGGGATTTCATACCTTGGTGACACTGTTGAGTCAGATCTGTCACAAGGATCCCTGTGGTGGACTTCTTCAAACACTATGTTCATGGCCTCTATTTCCTCACTGGTTTTTATTATTTTTATTCTATCTCTTACTGAGAAAGGGAACTTTAATACCAACTACAGTGTGGGAAGTGATCTTTCTCCTCCATGTTGATCAGTGTTTGCTCTAGTATTTTGAACCCTCTATTGGTCACAGCTTGGTGGCTACACTGCCTCCCTGGCAAATGGAAATGTCATGTCTTACTGAGCCTGTGTTCCTTCTGTCTTCCCCAGGCTTGTTTTCCCTTCTGCCTCTGGCCTGAAAACCTTCCCTGGCTTAGAGCAGCGGCTCTCAAGCTTCCTAATACTGCAACCCTGTGATACAGTTCATGTTGTTGTGATCCCGATCATAAAATTATTTTCGTTGCTGTTTCATAACTATAATTTTGCTTCTGCTATGAATTGTACTGTAAATATCTGACATGCAGGATATCTGATATGCGACCCCTCTGAAAGGGTTGTTTGACCCTAAAGGGGTCACGGCCCGTAGGTTTAGACCCACTGGCTTACAGGACAAGGATGAAGAATGACTCCTCCCATAGGTCTGCTTCCAGCCCCCACCGCCATCTCTTCTACTCTATACCATCAGGAGCTGGGTCTTTCTTTTTTTCTCTATTCTAACAATCTCTGCCTTGAAGTAGGATATTTAGACTGTTGTTTTTGTTTTTTGTTTTTTTTTTTTAAGATTTACTTATTTATTATGTACACAATGTTCTGCCTGTGTGTGTGCCTGCCTGCCAGAAGAGGGCACCAGATCACATTATAGATGGTTGTGAGCCACCATGTGGTTGCTGGGAATTGAACTCAGGACCTTTGAAAGAGCAGCCTGTGCTCTTAACCTCTGAGCCATCTCTCCAGCCCCTGGATAGTTAGACTGTTAAAATGTAGCTGATTTTTCACATGGTTAGATTGTCTTCATTTGTTCTCTTTTCTTTTTCTGCCTCTTTTGTAATATTGTTCTGGTGTGGTTTTCTGTTCTTTCATTCCTCCTCTTCTTCCTGCTTGTGTGTTGTTATAATATTTTTATTTCAAATTTAGTACATTAATTAGCTTTTTTCTCTCAGTGTCTTGCAGCCACATCAGAGGTTAAAAGCCCCAATCTGACCACAATCCAAGGAAAATGAAGTTGTACTAATTCCCATAAAACATCCAAAGACAACTTGCAACTCAAGACTACTTCTACCTCATCTTATATGCCATAAATGCCACGTGTATCACCCCCGTGTCATTCATGAGCTCACAAGATGTCAAACTTCCCTTTTTAACAGTCTTCTACATGTGGGATGTGTGTGTGTGTGTGTGTGTGTGTGTACATGCCTTGAACTCAGAGATCTATCTTCCTCTGCCTCCCAAGTGCTGGGATTAAAAGTATGCGCCACCACCACTCTGCTTATATTTTGAAGGTGTTAAAGAGAAAAAATATTTTCTAGTTACCCTAAGCTTAAGTCCTTCCTGGTAACCCAGCTTCCTTCAGTGTGGCATCCCACTACCCTCAGGAGCATCACGTGACCTTCCTTCAAGTGTAGCTCACCTAAGCTACTCTCTTCTGAGAGAGCATCATCACTGCGTTTGTTTTATTTTGTTTATTTTCAGGCAAGGTATCAATCACCATATGACACTAGCGTGTCTGGAGCTTGTCTGCTAGGCAGCCCATGCTGTCCTCAGATTTCACAGTTCTCCTTCCCCTGCCTCCAAGCACTGGAATTACAGGCATGCACTGCCATGCTTCACGGTACCTTCATTCTTGTTGGGTTGTGGGGGGGGGGGTTGTTGCTGTTTTCAAGACAGGGTTTCTCCGTGTAGCCATGGCTGTCCTGGACTCACTTTGTAGACCAGGCTGGCCTCCAACTCACAGAGATTTACCTTCCTCTACTTCCCTGAGTGCTGGGATTACAGGCATACACCACTGCACCCAGCTTCACACAGAGTCCCTAGAAGACCCTCCTACCAGCCGTTGAGTCTAGGTTCTAATTATGGTGCTTGTGGGAACACTGCGCCACACTGTCCAGTGAGGGTGCCTATAACAGCAGCCTCTGTCTCGGGGGAATCCTCTCTGAGCTGGTCTTGAGGTGGCCCTACCATGGCTCAGCACAGTGGGAAGCTATCAGTCATGCGCAGTGTATCAGAACCAGTGTGGGCACAGGCTAAGCCTATGACATGGCAAACATTCTCAGTGGGGTTGGACTCAAACAGGAGGCACCCTGGAAGCTAGACACTGAATTGCCATCAGTAAAGCCATCATTGGAGGCCTGTAGAGAGGAGGTCAGTTCCATGCCACATCCTACTGCTGACAAGATGATCAGCTGCCCTTCCAGGGATAGCTTAAAGGTGGGCAACTCTCCTAACTGCCACAGAGGGCTGGGGAGCCAGGCTCCACACTTTATTTTGTTTGCTTGTTTGTTTGTGGTTTTGTTTTGTTTGTTTGTGTGTGTGTGGTTTTTTTTTTTTTTTGTTTTTGTTTTTGTTTTTTTTGTTTGTTTCTTTGTTTGTTTTTTGGTTTTTCGAGACAGGGTTTCTCTATCTAGCCTTGGCCGTCCTGGACTCGCACTATAGACCAGGTTGGCCTCGAACTCACAGGGATCCACTTGCCTCTGCCTCCCGAGTGCTGAGATTAAAGATGTGCGTCACCACTGCCCAGCAGCTCCACACTCAAAGCTAGGTCTAACTACTCACTGGCCCACTGATCACTGGGAATTGCTGACAGCAAAGGAAGGGGTATGAGCTGGGCTCTGGCTGAAGACAGGTCCAAAGGAAATCCAACTGGGCCACCACTCAAGGCATTACTTCAGGATAAGGGTACCTCATTCAACACCCTCCATGACTGCCCTTGCCCTATGGATGCACTGGCTGTAATTTTTCAAATCTGTCCTGCTCCCAGCCCAGGCTCCACGAGGTCCCACAGAGCCTTCATATTCACTGTGAGCCCCTGCAAGCCAGAACCAGGTTGCGGGGGGGGGGGAGCTGAGACTCCCCCACTGGAGGTGTGCTTGTCTGTCCTAAGAGGTGGCATGGCCCTGGAATCCAGCCACCTCCCCTTTTGCATCAGGGAAGAGGGTAGATGGCCTCATTTCTCTAGGAGGATTTGGGGCATTCTTGGGAAGTCAGCCTTCTGATCTCTGGCAGGTTCTACCTCATCAGCGGAGGGGTGCCTTTCATCATCTGTGGGGTCACAGCTGCCACAAACATCAGAAATTATGGGACAGAGGATGAGGACATGGCATAGTGAGTACTCTCTGCCTGCGAACTGGTGAAAAGTTGGGGGCACTGGCCTGCTCCCCCTGGGTCTTCCCAGACACTTGCAGAATGTGCTGACTTTGTGCCTAAATCTGGGGAAGGGAGGGGAGGTGGCCACAGACATCTGTCATAATTGATCTCTGTTAGTGACTGGCCCCCAAGGTGCCTGTGATAAGGCAATTCCTTGAGATGACGGCAAGCCATGGTCCTCAGGCCCCAGAAGACCACCCAGTGTTGTGCCTCCCCAGCCTTCTTCCCGCACCACGCTCAGCTCCCTACTGACCCTATTTCCTTGGGCTCAAAGGCATGCCTTTCTTTATAGTCTGGGATCAAATAACAGGCTGAGCATGGCGAGCCCCTGGAGCAGAGACAGACCCAGCCCCTGCCCCACAGGTGCCCAAAGCTCAGTGGGACCTTCATCATTCTCAGCATCCTTTCAGGACCCCAGGATCTCCAGCCTCCACTGGGGCCATAGTGGGCTCTATATCCTCCTCATCAAAGCCTGCTTCTGCCCATTCCCCCCTTACTAGGGACAGTTTCCAGCCTCCCCTCCGTGGACCTCCTTACCCATCCACCCCAGGCCTACCTCAGTCCCACCCTATCCACCTCCTGAGGACTATCACACAGAGCTAACCAACCAGCTGCCTCCAGCTGCCTCCAAATACCCATCCAAACTGCAGTTCTGTCCCTACCAATCCAAACCTCATGGCTGACCAGTCTTGGGTGCCACCTGTTTCCTCATCATAGAATTAAAACTCTCACATTCTGTCCTGATGGGCAGGGGAGGCAAGCGCTCCGGCCACATACCCACACTTACCTGCTTCTTCCTACAGCTGCTGGATGGCCTGGGAACCCAGCCTGGGCGCATTTTACGGACCGGCTGCATTCATTGCCCTGGTCACCTGTGTGTACTTCCTCTGCACCTATGTGCAGCTGCGGCGTCACCCCGAGCGCAGGTACGAGCTCAGAGAACGTACCGAGGAGCAGCAGCGGCTGGCGGTGCCAGAGGGTGGCCACCGCCATGGGGTGCGTCCTGGCACGCCGCCACCACCGGCCTGTGAAGCCCTGACTGCCTCACAGCTGCAGAATGAGCACTCCTTCAAGGCCCAGCTTCGTGCTGCTGCCTTCACCCTGTTTCTGTTCGCAGCCACATGGACCTTTGGGGCCCTGGCCGTGTCTCAGGGCCACTTCCTGGACATGATCTTTAGCTGTCTGTATGGCGCCTTCTGCGTGACGCTGGGACTCTTTGTGCTTATCCACCATTGCGCCAAGCGGGAGGACGTGTGGCAGTGTTGGTGGTCATGCTGTCCCTCTCGGGGAGAGACCTCCGCCACCAAGCCCAGTGCCCACCCTACACTCGATGCCAATGGGGATGCACTGGTCCATACAGCCTGCCTGCAGGACTCACCGTGCCATGGAAAACTCAGAGGCTTTGGCCATCCACCAGCCAGCCACTGCAAGATGACCAACTTGCAGGCTGCCCAGGGCCATGTCAGCTGTCTGTCACCTGCCACCCCGTGCTGTGCCAAGGTGCACTGTGAGCAGCTCATGGAGGAGGAGGCCCATGTGCACATGGCTGAGGAGGATGCCTTCCCGCACGACCCCCACCTGCATGACCCTCACCTGCACAGGTGCCTCCAGGGCAGAACTAAGCCCCACTACTTCAGCCGGCACCAGGCAGCCGCAGCCGAGAGGGAGTATGCCTACCACATCCCCTCCAGCCTGGATGGCAGCCCCCACAGCTCGCGCACGGACAGCCCCCCTAGCTCTCTTGAGGGCCCAATGGGGGTGCACACGTTGGCCTGTTGTGCCCAGGCCGACCCCTTCCCCATGGTCAGCCAGCCTGAGGGTGGAGACACAAGTCCTGGGCTCTACGGCTGTCCCCCACGGCTGTCCCCAGGCCCTGCCCACTTGGAGATGCTCCGGAGGACACAGTCCCTGCCTTTTGGGGGCTCTAGTCAGAATGGGCTGCTCCAGGGTGATGTTCCCGAAGACCTGCCATTTGGCACTGATGGGACAGGGAACATCCGAACAGGACCCTGGAAAAACGAAACGACAGTGTAGCCAGGCTGGGAACACAACTCCTTCACCAGCGCCACCATTTGTCCCTGGAGGCGCTTCAGTTCAGAGGTGGCCCTCTGCTCTGTGAGGTTAATGGGCTGGGAGGGTCATCAGATGGCCAAGCGGTTCAGAAATGGCTCACATCCCTCAGCCCATCATCTCTTTTATTGTGAAAGAACCCATGGGGAGAACACTGGGCCATAGATACCTCCACTGGTCCCAAGGCAGGAGGTAGATCTCTCTGTAAGCTTGCCACCTGCTTTCTGTTTATAGCACCTTCTCTTGTTGCTGGGAAGCAAGCTGGGAGACCTCATCAGAGACTCCAGTGGTGTTCATGCCTTTGGTGTATGTATGTTAGGTTTTACTCTCAGGAGCACAGCAGTGGCCTCCGGAGCACGCTCACGCTGGGAAGCTTCCTGTCTCCGTCATCCTTGTGTTACCTCACACTTGCATCTCCACAGGGAGACCCACCTGGCGCCTCTGCCCGCTCACCACCTGCACCCATGTGGGACATGGTCTGGCCTGATAGCCTGAGGTCATCTTGGGTGCTAAGGATGGGCCTGCTATAGAGCCCTGAGGAGAGGAAGCAGCCAATGGCGTGGCCTTCGGGAAGCTGGACAGTCTTTCTGAGCTTACGCTTCTGAGAGATGCTCAGTTGTCAGGGCTTTGAAAGGCAGCCACTGTGAGACTGGATTCTGTTCCAGTGTGAGCACATGGTAGCCAAGCTCTCTGTCCCACAAGGAGGGGATAGCTGGGGTGAGATGGTCATCACAGATGAAGTTTCTTTTCCTTTTTTGCCATTTTCATAAACTTTTGGGGTACAAAGCCCCACCTCAAAGGATAGATGCGAACAATGAGCCTTTTGTAGAAACAAGTGTCTTGTCCCAGGGGAGACCCTCACAGAGGTGAGAGCCCAGGTGTCCAGAGATGCCAACCTGTGAAACTGTCCACCTTTCCTCTCTAGCTTTCTCTTCCCAGTTTGTGGTCCATATGCATACATATGTATGCACACACACACACATTACATACATATATGAACACACATATGCACACATATATCTGTACACACACACGTGTGTGCAAACACATGTGCTTATACACACTTACAGTTACACCATGCACACCACACACACGTGCATCCACATACTTGCTCACCACATACATGCATGTGCACATGCCTGCACACCACCACACATATGCACACACACTACAGTGTCCACATACAGACACACTGGTGTTCATATGCACCCACAAACAATGAGTGTGCTTCGTGGCCCTGAGCACTGGGTTTCTTTGCAGATGTGGGTGAGTCTCTGTGATTTGCTTCACAGAGCACAGCCTTGGCTGATAACCTCCTCAGAGGACAGGGCACGAGTAAGCTCCTAGAGAGGCGGAGGCAGGACATCCTTCGGCCTGTGGCGGGCCACGCCATCTAGAGGCAGACACTCAGTATCTGAGTAAGGAGCCTGGCAAGCAGAGCTGGCATTTACAAGCTCCTCTGTGATGTTGTTCCTTAGAGCAGCATTCTGTGCCCATCCTGCAAGTGGGGAGCCCGGGACCACCAGGATGTTTCGGCTCCTTCCACTCTCAGACTCCTTTACCTGCTTGCATAGCTGATGTGTGCAGAACCCACCATGCTATGTATGTACTGTAGATACAGACCATCCAGAGGAAAATACAGTGTTTTACATTGTTTGTCCTTGGTCAGGCTGGTCAATAGCGTGTGTGTGTGTGTGTGTGTGTGTGTGTGTGTGTGTGTGTGTGTGTGTGTGTGTTTCTCAGTCTTGACAATGACAGTGTGGGAGAGGCTTGGACTCCATCCAGGCTGCTCCCCTGAACCTGCCCCCACATCTTTTCTATGGTGGTGCCTCTGGGAGAACAAAGACACCTCTCCATTCAACCAAAGAAATGCAGCATTAAATATTGAACCTCGCTATTGATTTAGATTCATGAATCCGCTTGGACCGATGCTGCAACAGACTCCGGCTATGTCCTACTGGGGAGGTGTAATGAAAACACCGCTTTGTGAAGTTCTCAGCTCAGAACCAGCCTCCCTTAGACTGGGAAGCTTAGCTACACCAGCTTCATGGGGCCTTCCTTTGCCATGTCCGTTCCTTTTTCCATGAGAATACAGATGACCAATGTGCCGGTGGCTGCGCTGGGTATTGAGGGGGGAGGTGCACGTTAGTGTGTGAATGTACATGCGATGTGTGTGTTGTGTGAGCTGTGAGTGGGTGTTTGTCAGAGTCATGTTGTATGTCCATCTGTATGGAGTGTGTGTGTGTGTGTGTGTGTGTGTGTGTGTGTGTGTGTGACAAAGGTAGTATAAGACACCCCGTTACACCCACGCCAGCCACCCTGAACAGGTATTTCATGAAGTTATGTCACGAAGTACAATCACACACGAAGATGTTATGACAACTTTAATCGCTTCTGCAGTGATTCTAACTATGAAGGCTCTGCATGCCTGGAGACCAGCAGTGTCTGCTATGTCTCCCATGGGGGCACTCCATAGCCAGACAATCTCACATCTGCCTGCTGAGGTATAGGCAGATCAAGAACACCTCTCAGATCTACAATGAGTCATCTCTGCAGGGGCTTTGAGCAGCAGAGAGGCCCCTGGAGCTACTAAAAAGAAGCTGTGATGGGAGCCACATTCTACCTGCCTGAAACAGGCAGGCAAGACTAAAACAGGGGAAGACAGGGGAGACTCTGGGCCCCACCTTCAGTGGAAAGTCAGCTCAGAGGATGCAGTGAGGCCATCAGGGATGTGGGTCAAGGAGCAGCCTTGGCTGGGGACCTGAGGATGGATTCTCCTGCAGGAGATTTCTTATAGTGCCTGGCAGAGATGTCCCTAATGGTGGCGATGCTACAGGCAGTCTGCCAAAACTACCACCGTCCCCTAACTCTCAGTGTTTCCAGGTAGATGCTGCAGGCCTCAGCCTACAGTAGACTCTGAGATCAGCAAATCCATCTGCAAGGACTACAACCTCCATCACACTTACTCCTCCACGGTGTTGTTAGAATTTACTTCTGAAGCCAGTGGTTTATTTGCTATTATAAATATATTTATTTACTATCATAAATATCTGAGGATGATTAACTACCCTCCAAAATGTCATCTGTTATTATTACAACTGGGACCAATGAATGTAGCCTATAAAGCAGAGTGTTTGGAGTCCTTTGACTGCAACAGAGCCCAACTCTGCTTCTGCAGCACATGGTGTGCACAGGAAGGTAAGGACAGAGACTAGAGAGAAAAAAGACAGGAGAAACACTGGACACATGGCTTAGGCAGAGGCTGGTCTCTGGGACAAATGAGTAGTCCCCTGAGCACTTCAGTTATCCAAGAAGATGGATAGAGCAAGAAGGTCCTGAAGTTCCAACATGAGAGAGAAGTAAGTCCCTAGAGCCAGCACTAGTGAGTGATGCTTTCACAGCGAGCCAGTCAGGCTGCAGCGAGGATCAGCCAGAGGACCATTCTTCATCCCTCTCCTCTTTAGGATGGCTTCTGTGATCCCAAACAGGGGGTTCAAACAGAGCTAGTTCCCGGATACCAATTCCCACTACTCTGGAATTACCATCCAGGCCTTCTGTGGCTACACACCACATTCTTTCCATTTGCCAAGACCCAGACAAGCGGTGGATGCCTCGGTCCAGGGATGTCCCAGTGGACCCCTGGTTGACTCCTCACCCACTACTGATGTGTGTGCTTAGAGCACTGATGTTAAGTCCCCTTTAAACTGAGTCTACATGATTTAATTCCACACAAATATATCAACACAATTGTGATGCCACATTTCTGTCTCCACAATTCAAGCCTCAGGCATAACCAGCCATGGCCCCTCCAAGGGAGGCACAGCTGTCAGCCATGAATCAGCTCCCATGGGTATTCCAACAAGACAAGGACTTGTAAGACAACTGAATCAGAGGGGGAAAGCTTGGTTTGACTTGAGGTTTGGAGGATCCAGTCCAGGACCAGGAGACCGTGGCTTTGGGTCCATGGTGGGGATACCGGATGGTGGCACCAGGCACGTTGGAAGAGCAGGCCGCATAGATCACACCAGGAAAAAAGGACATGCGACCCACAGTCCCTCTCAAAAGCCTGTCCAATAGCTTAAAGGCTTCTCGTACCCTCAAAGACCCCTCCTAAATGTGCATAGCGCCTTGGGAAACAAGCCTTTGGCACATGACTTTTAAGCATACCCACCGAAGCCACAGCAATGACACAACTGCAAGACACCCAGAAGGTGGCAGGCCCTTCCCTGGCAGTAGATGTCCTTGGCCTGTCCTCAGACCAGATCTACCTGCCTGGGAAGGGAGGGTGGAAAGAGCTGACTCACCAGGGAGAGCTGGAGGAGTCTTCATGCCTGCATCTTGGTTTAAAGAGGACTCCTGGCCGTGTCCCAGGAACATATCCCTTATGTACCAAGACTCCCAGAAAGAGAGGCATTCTAGTGGGTTGCTATGGAGAAGTGTTCATGGAGGATGCTGGCAAGGCAAGGAAAGTGTGGCCTGCACACTGCAGGATAATAAGGGTCACCATCAGAATGGAACTTTCCAGTCACCATCACCCAGGGATGGTGAGTATTCTCCACTAGTGTATTCAAGGAAACTCCTAGGCACTGTGGGATAGGTTGAGTACTGTATAACTTGTGTATTGTGGGACACAGGGAGTACAGCCAGGGCCTTGGGGAGCTGAGCCCTGGGCTCTCTGAATCGTCATCATCTGCATCACTGTGAGGGACATCTCTTGATTTATGCTGAATTCCACAGTCTGTGTCTACAGAGGGAACCTGAGACAAAAAGCTATTTCAGGGAGGTGGCCCAGGGCGGGAGGCAGATGAGGGAGAGGGCTTCTAAACCAGAACATGATATACCGTTACAGTTTGGGCGACGGAGTTAGGCCAGCCCACTGGCCTGCGTCCGACGGTCTTGTTAGAGATCTACCCAATGTCACTTATCACAGGCTGGGAGGGAAGATGACAGTCAGGACCAACATAGTGATGGAAAGAAACAGTTCAACTCAGAACGCTCAGGGTGAGCAGAGAGTGAGGCCTCAGAGCAGGTGCCTGGAGTCACCAGAGTGCACTCGGTGTGCTTGTCACCAGGATTAGAAGTAAAGAGGCTCAACTCTGACCAGGTCAAAATTTCCTCCAGCAAGGTCGATCGAAATCAGGTTCTGTAGCAGGCATGGCCTAGTGTCCTGAGTCATCTGGTGGCCCAAGACCACAGGTGCCCTCAGCAGTTCCCCTGTCCTGGGAGGAGATGTGGGCTGCAGAAGATGAAGCTAACAAGAGAAGCCCTCTTGAGGGCGGGCAAAGCCAGCAAAGACAGGTGGCTGAACTCACTCTTGTCTTCTGCTACTGTTGCTGCCTACCACCCACATCCATCCCACATGCACTCCATACCCCATCCTCCAGGAGCATTAGCTCCAACTCCACCCTCTGCTCCACACAGAAACCCATCCCTCCAGAAAACTGGGGGGAGGGGCTTACAGAGAGGGCTGGTCTTGGCTGCAAAGGACACTGGGAATCTGGGGGTGAACCTCTCCCTCCTTATGGTGGTGCAGCCTACCTATCACACTGCACAATTTACCCACATTCAGTGTCAGGTGTGTCACTTATCTCTATAACTATAAAAACTATCGTGGCACCAGGAAGCAAGGGATGGAGAGGAGTGAGCAGAAGACCACACCTTGGCTCAAGCATTCGAGATTCTGGTAGTAACCCCAGGATTACGGTCATTTCTTTGCAGAATGATCACCATGGAAACAGAATCAAGACCAAGAGTAAAATTTTTGAGACCTGGCCCTTGGGCCTGCTCAGGTTTCCCTGGTCTTATAGTGACACTTAAGCCTAGCAGCCTACTGAATCCACTCTTTTCCACTGCTGCACTAGATAACAGGCCACCCACCCAGTATGTCCTCAGATATAGCATCTCCCGCCACATGGCAGGGACATATACATACACACAGACATGTGGGGTGAGAGATAGAGCAGCCAGACTGCACAGAAATTCCTAGGATCCAATTGAATACGAATTGTTATACACCTCTCTTGGCAGAGTCTGGAAAACCGTGTGGATACCACCTGAAGACCCCAGTTCTGGAAAGAAAAGAGTTGGAGGTGAGTGTTGTTCGTAAAGGTCCAAGCTTCACCTAGGATACCATGGAGGAAACAGCCCACTCAAGTGTCAGCCCAGCTTCTCTTGGCACGAAGGATGATGTATCAAAACTCACACATAAACATTACCCAGAGGAAGCCCACAGCTACCTAGCCATGAACTTCTTCCCAGAAGGCCAAGAAGACACCAAAAAAAAAAAAAAAAAAAAAAAAAAAAAAAAGCCACAGAGTCAGAGTGTGTCTCCAACCCCAGCATGCAGCCACCATGGATTAGCTGCCAGGAAATGTCTTTGTGGCAAAAAATAATCAGCTGAGACATAGGCCTCTGGGGGAGATGGCACATCCCTGTGCCTCTGGTCAGCCGGAACAAGGACACATTGTCCTTCTGGTCTTCTTCAAGCCTGGTCCGGGAGCAACTCACAGTGACATCTGGGGACATCTACAGAGGACAATCTCGACTTGAGTGGGGAAATGGACTAAGTGTTCCATGATTCTCCAGAGTATGTTCTGGCCTCTCCAATGCTCAGTGGAAGCGCTGGGCTTGAGCCCCAGGGTGGGTCAAGGGTAGCACCAAGACAAGTTAGCATCAGTAGTCCAGGACAAATATATTCACAATTAGAATATGTATTTAATTTAAATGGAAATAATGCTGCAACTGAAGCGCAGAAACAGTCACGCCGAGTTGTGCTTATACCTTTATCAACACCTTCATCCCCTCTTGTCTTACTCAGCGTTCTGTTGCTGTGAAGAGACACCATGAACAAGCAAATTCTTATAAAGGAAAGCATTTCATTGGGGCTGGCGTATAGTTTCAGAGATTTAGTCCATTGTCCTCATGGCAGGATGCATGGTGGCATGCAGGCCGACATGGCGCTGGAGAAGTAGCTAAGAATTCTTTATCTGAATCCACAGGCAGCAAGAAGAGAGAATCACTGGGCCTGGCTTGGGCTTTTGGAACCTCAAAGTGACACAGTCCTTCCAATAAGATCACACCTACTCCAACATGGCCACACCTACTAATCCCCATCAAGTTCTGCCATTGCCTGAAGACCAAGCATTCAACTATATGAGCCTATGGGGGCTGTTCTTAGGAAATCACCATAACTGTTGATAAAAGATATAAGTAGAAGGATGTAGAAGGATTAATAATTAAAGAATGATGCTGCTGGGGAAATGGCTCGGTGGTTAAGAGCACTTGTTGCTGTTGCAGGAGGAGCTAGGCTCAGTTCCCAGCACTTATATGGCGTTCACAGCTGTGTAACTCCAGTTCCAGGGGACCTGACACCCTCTTTGACCTCCATGGGCACCAGACACACAGGTTGTACACATACATAACATACATGCAGGCAAAATATTCATACACATAAAATAATTTCTTTTTTTGGTTTTTTGAAACAGGGTTTCTCTGTGTAGCCTTGGCTGTCCTGGACTAGCTTTGCAGACCAGGCTGGCCTCGAACTCACAGTGATCCGCCTACCTCTGCTCCACCCCACCACCCCCCGCCGCAAGTACTAGGATTAAAAGAGTGTGCCACCACCGCCTGGCTGACACTCTTTTCTGGCTTCCTTGGCACCAGGCACACAAATAGTATGCAGGCAAACAAACACTCATACATATAAAATTTTTTAAATAAATATTTTTTTAAAGATTGACTTATTATGCAGTCTTGCCTGCGTGTAACTCTTACACACCAGAAGAGGCCACCCGATCTCATTATAGATGGTTGTGAGATGCCATGTGGTTGCTGGGAATCAAACTCAGGACCTCTGGAAGAGCAGGCAGTGCTCTTAACCTCTGAACCATCTCTCCAGCCCATAAATAAGTTTTTTTTTTTTTTAAGAAAGAAAGAAGGGAAGGGGGGAAGAAGAAGAGAGGAGAGGAGAAAGGAGAAGAGAGAGAAGAGAAGGGAACGGAAGGACTAAAGTCAGCTGTGATCAGTTAAGACTGAACTACTGACATACAAAAAATCACATACCAAACTGTAGCAAATTTCGAGCTGTAACCAAAGTTTCAGATATTCTCTGATTCTCACTCTCCCTCTGGCTTTTTCTCTCTTATATACCTGCATATACAGGTATCACATACAATCAGACACACATGCACACACGTAAGTAAAAATAAATTATTTTTAATTTTTTAGAACATTGCTTTAAAATAGAGTCTTATATGTCTCAGATTGTCTTTAAACTCATTATGTAGCCAAGACTAACCTTGAACTCCTGATCTTCCTGCCTTTAAGTCTCAGAGATTCTGAGATTATAGGCATGCCCACCTTCAAGTAATTCCCTAATACAAAGCATTTAAGTTAGATGTCATTAACACTGAAATAAGCAGAAAACATATGTTTGGAAAATGTAGAACATATTTCAGTAAAATAACAATGACAAGGTAATACGTCAAGACTTGTCATGGTAGAACTGTGCTCCAGGCAGTTTTACCATGGTAAGTTTTGCGACCATGAAGAAAAGAAAGGAGGAAGGAAGGAAGAGAGGGACAGGAGAGGAAGACAGGAGAGGGAGAGACTATAATGTGTAATTTATGTACCCACCTCAAGAATTTATAAAAATAAGGGCTAAAGTCAGAGGACCTGGATTTGGATCCCACTGTAGGTAGCTCACAACACTGCCTATAACTCTGGTCCTGGGGGTTCCAACATGCTTTCCCGGCTTCTACAGGCACCCGTATATACATGGTTCACATACAGTCAGGTACACACATTCACATAAACAAAATATAGTTTTATTTTTAAAGATTTCTAAGATGACAATTATTCAAAATAGGGTAAATTAAATAATAAAGAAGAGTAAAAAGTAGAAAACTAAATATATGTTATGTAGGTTTTTTAAATTACTAATAAAGCTGGGTATGTTGTCACATGCCTTTAATCCTAGCACTCAGGAAAAAGAAGCAGGCAGATCTCTTTGAGTTTGAGGCTAGCCTGGTCTACATAGTGAGTTCCAGGACATCTGGGGCTACTTAGTAAAACTCAGACTTGGAAAAATTAATTAATTGGTTAATTAAAATAACTCTGGCAAATCTGATCAAGAGAGAAGCAAGCCAGGTGTGGTGGTGCATGTTGTTAATCCCAGCACTCAGACAGCAGAGGCAGGCAAATGTCTGTGAGTTCAAGGTCAACCTGGGCTACAAAGCAAGTCCAGGACAGCCAAGGCTACAAAGAGAAACCCTATCTTGAAAAGGACAAAAAATAAAAAATAAAAACAAAAAGGAAAAAATGTTTTAAATCACAAGCTATAGATGCCAAGGGTCACAGGGGCTATCACTACAGACCCTACATATGAAAGAGAAGGGGCCAGAGACCCAGAGAATGCATAGTACATATAACCATATACCAACAAGTTTAAACAACTGAATAAAACAGAAGAATTCCTAGGAAAGAATATAACAAAATTATCTTAAGAAAATACAAAAACAGTTTAACAATTTATAACTTTTCAAGAAATGACTCCATAATTTGAAACTTTCTCATTAAGGAAAATAGTGTCTTAGTCCAAGTGTCCAGATGGCTTCATCAAAGAATTCTACCAACTATTAAAGATGGAAATAATATGAGTTTACAAGAACTTTTCCAAAGAACAGAAAAAGAAGGAATCCATCCAACCACTCATGAGTAAGCACAATCTTCTAATTAAATATGACAAGGACATTATAAAAATATAAAAATATAGGCCAACAAAAACAAGTACAGAAAGCCTACACAAAACATTATTCAACCAAGACCAGCAGTATTGGGAAAGATAACGTATCCTAATCATATGGATTTATTCCAAACATATATAATTAGCTTAACAGCAAGCATTTGTCAGTATAACCCCAAACATTAACAGAACAAGGGAGAAAACATAATCATCTTAATAGGCACAAAGCGCACACTGATGAAATTCAATGTCTTTGATTTTTAAATGCATTAGTGAGTGCTGGAGAGATGGCTCAGGAATTCAGAGTACTGGCTGCTCTTCCAGAGGACCCAGGTTCAATTCCCAGCACCCACAGAGCAGTTCACAACTGTGTCTAACTCCAGTTCTACGGAATCTGACAACCTCTTCTGGCCTCTGTAAGCTCCAGGCATATGTGTGGTACACTAAAAACACATGCAGACAAAACACTCATACACAGAAAATGAAAATAAATAAACTTTTTTTTAATGCATTAAGCAAATCAGTGGTAGACAGGAACTTAAACAGCTGAATGGAGTTTCTGTAACTCCACAATAAAATCATTCTTGCTGGAAAAATAGAAATTGTGTCTACTTTCACTCTGGGAACTCAACAGAGACTACTATTACCTCTCCTCTTTGATTATTGCACAGGAGGTCTTGGCAGGAACTGCAGAGAAAGAGACACATGATGAGGATTACGAGCGAAGAACTGAAAACTTCCTGTTCTCTGATAATACAGTTGCCTGCATAGGAAGTCGGGGCAATCTACAGAACAAAGTTAATAAACAGGCTTGGCAGCCAGGGATGGCAGTACACATCTTTAGTCCCAGCACTGGGGGTCAGGGGCAGATATAACTCTGAGTTTGAGGCCAGCTTGGCCTACAGAGCAAGTTCCAGGATAGTTGAGGCCACACAGAAAAACCATGTCCAAAAAAAAAAAAGTAAGGTTCCCAAAGTTGCTAGCCACAAGGTCAAAACATATTTTGCTTCTTTTTCTAGTACTGTGGATCAATCCCAGGGCCTCGCTTTTGTTAGGCATCCACTTAAAGTTTTGTTTTGTGTTCTGTTTTGTTTTGTAACAAGGATCCCATTTACAATAATACCACAAAATAACAAATAAAAATAGTAAGCAATAAAAGTAGTCAAAGACACACAAATCGCTTCACAGAAATCTACAAAACGCACTCAAAAGGATATAGAGAGACTCTGAACACACAGGCAGACATGCATGTTCCTAAGGCAGAAGACTAATAAAAATGTACAGCCTGTCGAGGCATCATGTGCCTTTAACCCCAGAACTAAAAAGGAAGAGGGCAGGTGGATTTCCATGAGATCAAGGGTAGCTTGACCTACATGAGTTCCAGGACAGCCAAGACTGTGTGGTGAGATCCTGTTTAAAAAAAAAAAAAAAAGCCGGGTGGTGGTGGCGCACGCCTTTAATCCCAGCACTCGGGAGGCAGAGGCAGGCGGATCGCTGTGAGTTCGAGGCCAGCCTGGTCTACAAGTGAGTCCAGGACAGCCAAGGCTACACAGAGAAACCCTGTCTCAAAAAACCAAAAAAAAAAAAACAAAAGTGAGGGCTGCTGAGAGGGTTCAGTGAGTAAAACCACCTGCTGCCCTGGACTGGCAACCTGAGTGTGATCTCTGAAACCCACATAAAGGTGGAAGGAGCAGACCAAGTCTACAAAGTCTCTCTGACTTCCACATTGCCATAGCATGCAAGCTACAGACACCATCATGAGCACACAGCACAACAATGATGATTCGTCGTTTTTTTTGTTTGTTTGTTTGTTTGTTTTTTAAGGAAGATTTGTAGGCAATCAGATCCACTGCAACAATAGTGTCCCATGTTTCTAAACTATGTAGCTAATTCTGAATCTGTAAGTGTGGCCAAAGAATTTTTTGTTTTGTTTTGTGTACTGTGTATATTTAAGTGTTCTGAACCTGTGCTGTGTCTGTAAGAGCCAGGAGAGGGCAGAAAATCCCCGCGGAACTGAAGTTCCATGTGATTGTGCTGGCCAGTGTGAATGCTGGGAACCAAACCCAGGTCCTCTGCAAAAGTTCTCTTACTGGCTGAGCCATCTACCCAGCCCCTGGCCAAGACATTCTTTTAAGAAACATAAGGAGGAGGAGTGAGTTTTGTGTCTGGACAGCATCATGCTGTTTGACAGACAAAAATGCCAATGGAAATTAGCAAAATGTAGCACTAGACACACAGCACACACATGACTCAACAAAATCAGAATGGGAGAGCTGACAGCAAAGAACTATTCCAAATTATGCCCAATCCATCAGACATTCTTGGGAGAGAGGGATTATGAAACGTAATACATGTGTCATGGTGAGCTGTCAGCTCATAAATGTAGACTCACCCAAAGCAAGTGCACATGTGCAATGAGAAACAAACAAAAAGATAGCTCCCAAATGTTTGCTCACACACCCTGAAGTCTAGAGCCCATCCGGTGCCCTCAACTGATGTGTCCGTGCCTCTGAATCCAATTCAGAGACTATAGTGAGTGAATCATCAATACACTGACAACATAACTTGAGAAAGGCCCCTCACTGATGTGTCCACAGTAAGATTCCAATATGCACAGAGGAAAAGTAAAGTGGGCAGATGAAAATGCAATGGATGCTGACTTCAGCTTATGGTGGATACAACACAGAGAAGCAGAAACACGGAGGACAGGTGTGTGCACCTGATGAGCATGCCTGAGTGGGAATGCTCAGCTTCCTGTCCACCCAGCCCTTGCTTTCCTGTGAGTGGCTTCTTAACACAGGTCCTCATAGGGACATAGACTCCAAGCCTGCTGTTGTGAGAAATCACACCAGGTTCTTCATAACGTCCTCCTTCAGGCTTGCTTCAGGGCGAGCGCTAGCGCGAGTGGCTGAACAGGAAACTTCTGTCCTTGTGTGTATCCTTTCCTCAGGGGCCGTAGAGGAATAGATGCAGGGTGTGCACAGAAGCCAGCTAGCAATCTATGGCTAATAGATCGTAAATATGGGTCACTGAAAACCAAAATGAAAATGCAAAGGGAGTCAGCAAATTATGATAAGGTATCAATAAAAAAAATTAGGAATAGAAACATGACAGTAAGATCACATTCTGGGAAAAACTAGATGCCTGAAATGAGCCCAGAGAAAAGATGTCAGGAGAGTTCTGACTGGAGAAGAGTGTGATTGTAGGTTTTTGTTTTTTTATAATTGATGGAGGGTATCAAAGCTTCTTTGGAATTTAGATTCTTGCATATGTTTATAAGGATGACTAACAGTTTTGTTACAGAATATCAATATTTACCTCACACCAGAGATTATATTCTTTGCATTTTTATTTTTAAAAAATTAAATATTGGCTTCAAAATGTACATGTGATTTGGCAACTTGTCAAAATCCCTACCGGAAAAACGGTGAGCCAAGCTTTGAAACTCCTATTCCTCCTGTCACCGCGCGTCGCTCCTCAAGCTGAACACTGGCCACGAAGCAAAGGCAGTATTTGTGCTGTGAAGAGATGGGGTCGGGGGAAACGAAACAAATCCTGATCATGTCTGAATATGACCAATATGGAGTAAGATCTCTGAAGAAGAGGCCAAGGTCCCAGGTACCTAGTAGAGGGTTAGATCAGGAGGAGGCAACCCTCAGGCCAGAACAGCCGTGGGCAGAGCCCTCCATGAGGCAGGACAGTCTAGCAGGAAAGGGTGGGAGGTTACATAAAGAGTAAGCTGGCCAGGCAAAAGAGGAAGCAAGCAGCTGCCAGCAAGTGGCTTGGACCAAGGGCCTGATGGTACAGTCATCCCTTTTACAGAGTTCTGACTGCCTGGGATAAGCCCAAGGAGGAAAACGCCAAGCATATGTTAGGCACACTGCATGAGCAGGGAGCCACAAGGGGAAGCCATCCCTGTGCTCTGTTCCTGGGGTGAAGCTCTAGGGGCCTCTCAGACAGCCGAGCACCATCTGTGCTGCTCTCAGCAGCTGAGAATGGGGAGTGCCCATCCTAAGCTTGCTCTGCCCTCCAGCACTCATGCCCTCACACAACCTTAGTAAGGGACCTACCATGTGCAAAGTACCAAGAATCAGGGCCCAACACCGTTTCCTTCCCTTGCAGTAAAGCTCACTGTGAATGCACACATGTGGGCAGATATCCAGTGGGACTAATGAAACCAGCTGATAGGGGCTGAACATCACAAACTTTCAGGAAAGTAGCGAGTAGGTTAAAGGGAAAACATCCAAAGGCCCAAGCCATCCAAAGTCACCTCCTCATCCCTCATTGCGTTCACACCCCAGGCCTATGAAGGAGCCACGGTGTTACCCAACTTAAAAAGAAAGGGCCTGGTAAGCAGATTTCCCCTGCTGTGGCAAAAACTGAGCCCGCCTCTGTATTCAAACATCACCCAAGCTGGATACACTTTCTTTCATGAAGTTGATGGTGTGTCGTAAAGAGCCAGCCATTGTGTAGTGTGGTCACCCCCTAAGTCTTGGTTATCTCTGCCCCTTCCAGTTAATGTTGGATCTTTTCCTTAAACCTAGGGCTCAAGAACAGCTGTGAAGCCACCTGACAAAGTCTTGGCCAACACCGGGCCCTGGAGCCTGCTCTTTCTGGTCATATCACCTACCTAGGTTCCTCAAGAGAGCAAGGATTCATGGGAAATGGAGAGCACAAGCTGGGGAGCACCCGCCGTGAGGTGCACAGGCTTAGGGAGTACAGGTGGGAAGAGTGTGAACTGGAGGGAAGCACTAAGCTGCAGGGAGCACCGAGGACAATGACGACGTGGCAAGAACACAGACTGGGAAGCCTAAGCTTGGGCAGCACAAATTTGGGGAGCACAGGCTCGGGGAGAGCAGACTGAAGGCTGCATGGGCTATAGAGGAGCCCAGCTTGAGAGCACATGTTGTGGGGAGCACAGGCTGGAGGGAGCACATTGAAGAACAGGCTGGGGAGTGTACAGGCTGGGTGGAGCACAGGCTAGGAGAGCACCAGCTAGGGCCGCACAGGCTGGAGGAAAGGGTGGGTGAGAAGCTCCAAAGCTTGACCAAAGGAAGGAGGCAGCTTCCCAGCCCAAAGCAGAAGGCTGAGGCACATTTATTTAGACTCCCGGGACAGGCTGCTGCAGCTAGATCCCAGGGGTTGGAACAGGGTCCGATGGCTACATTTGCCCTCCTTCTGACCCCAAACGGTGTCCGAGGAGTGAGCTGGCCAGGGCAGCACACCTGTGAGATGTCTTTTCTCCAACTCAAGTTCCCAGCACCCTCCATCCCCTGCTCTGGCTACAAGCTCATGAATGGCCAGCAATTGGAAGCCTTAAGGTCAGGCTGTTGAGAATTAGTATCCCTACCTGCCCTGTAGCCTTGGACTTGGCATGAAGCACGTAATAACGTGTCTGCTATTGTGCCTGGCCGGACCTAGGCTCAGATAGGGCCACCAGGGATCAATCTGACGTGTAGTGTTCTTCGGGAGCTGTGGTCCATAGTTCTGCTTACTAAGGTTGTGGAGACTGTCAGAAACCAAAGCACTCGCCTATGGAAGGGAATCCATGCCTGCCCTTTGCCAAGTTTGAGAGAGCTATCTAGTCCTTTGCTGTGCTTGGTATGAACATCTGACTCCCCCGCCCATTACCGGGTCCAGCCAAGAAGAACCTAGTACCTACACTGGAGGTGACTGCAGCAACCCCGCCCCTGGGCTTAGTAGGGCGGGAACTGCCAGAGTCCTGGGACCAGGTCTGGTCTAGGTGGCCTCAGCCCTACTACCCTCTGGGCGCTCAGGTGGGTGCAGACCCCCCGGGCGGCCGCTGCGCGGAGTGGCTCCGCCCCGAACTGTCACGGACAGCGCAGGCAGGCGCAGGGTGCACCCCGGAGGCTGACGTAGTTGGAGACATCTGCGGAGCCCAAAGTCTCCCCGGCCCGCCAGTGACCACGGCCCTCAGGGCGCCACCCCCGGCCCCGCCCCAGGCGTCCCCGCGCTACCGTTTGGCGACACTGCGGCAGGCAGCGGGCGCGTTGCCATGGCGGCCGGGCGCGCGTAGCTGGCGGTGCCCAGCTCAGCCGGGCAGGCTCACAGGCGGCGGCCAGCTTAGAGGGGATCTGCCCGGAAAAGGACCCTCCAGACAAGGGATCTGACCCAGAAGAAAGCTGCTGGAGAAGGGATCCCAGACCGGAGCGTTGTCCAGGGTCGGAGTTCCAATCTGCGCGCAGGCCCTTCTGAGCGCCAAGATGCAGGCCATGGACCCAACCTCTCGGGGCTTCTATGAGGAAGATGGCAAGGACTTGGACTTCTACGACTTCGAGCCGCTCCCCACTCTGCCGGAGGATGAGGTGAGCCCGTCCCAGAAGCCCACCTGCCCCTGAGAAGGGGTGGGGAAAAGGAAGAGAGAGAGCACATAGATTCCTGCTGCATAGATTCTGGCCCCCCTAGGGTATCGACAGCTAAGGGTTCTTGCCCTCAGCCCCACCCGCCACAGAACAGCTGGAATGCTATATGGGACAGCAATGAGACTGTCCCTGCAAAGTTGGCTGCTGGAGGAGTGAGTGGGCTCTTGGTTTTAATCCTTGAACAGACTGGGGGGGTGGGGGGCTGATCCTGGCAAGTAGGGACAATAGGGACAACCCTGACCTCCACATCTGGCTAGGTGCTGAAGCAGATGTGCTTGGGGATGAGGAGACCCCTTCCCAGCACTGAGGGTGCTTCCTGCTCTGAGAAACCTCCCTCCCCCAAGTCCCCTGAGAGCTTCTAGTCCAAAACTGACTTGGGCTCCACAGAGCCCCTCCTGGTTGGAGAAGCTAGGTGCCCTGCCCCCAGACCCCCAGACAATGGTCATACATAAACCCCATGCTTTGGAAAAGCATGACAAGCAACCAAATATATATATATTCCGGGAGGCATCTTGACCTCCCTGAGATTACCAAATCTTTGGGGAAATCCTCCCAAGCCAGGCTCTGGAGTCCCTGGGACCGGTCTGTCACCCTTTAGCCCCTTAGATGCACTGATGCTAGAGACTAGCCTTTGCAGCTGCTCTGGCAAGCTGGTAAGAGTAGTTGACCAGAACCATCCTGAAGCATAAGCCTGTTTAGCCCTGGCAGCTCTTATATTCCCCTTCCCTGGAGGAGTGGGCTCTGAAAGGATTAAATAAAAAAAATAAAAAATAAAAAAAGTCCATTGCTTCTGCCTGCCCCACCTCCAGGGCCCTCTGAGTAGTGCTGGGGTTGGTGCTCCCCCACCCCCACCCCAAGTGGCCTGGATTTGGTGCAATTTAAGGCTGCAGAGAGGAGAGGCTAGAGAATAAATAAACCTTTGGACATCTCCTGGCTTTGATGAAAAAGAAAGGGTGCCCTGGGCACAAGGCTTTCAGAAGTGCTGGAGGACAGGACATGTCCTAGGGTGTCCGTGGGAGCCTCAGCTCCTGGTCACCACTAGAAGCAGATCTGAGAATCTCTGTGCCCTTTTGTATCAGCCACTGAGCTTGGAGGGCTCACCCTGAACCTGGCATTTGAGGCAGTGGTACCATTCCATCAATAGCACCCAAATCCACAGGTTGAAGCTGAGTCTTGCACCCAGAGTACGCTCTGTCTGCCATGTCCTGACACCGTCTGCATTAGCAATGTCCTTGGTCCCTCTGGGTTAGGGAGTTTTCATATACACAATGCATGAGATATCCATCCTCACACTGTGATGCTTCCTTTGTGTGAACTGGAATTCCCCCCTTTGAACGGCATTCAGTGGGAAGTTCAGGAGAGTCCCTTACCTGAGCAAGAATGCTACTTTAATTCCTATAAACGAGAGGGGGCTGGTAAAGAGGGCAAGTGTAGGGTGCTTGCCTAACACACACAAGGCTTTGGATTCAACACCCAGTGCCTCAAGGAAACTGAACAACAACTTAGTCTCTAAAATAGGAGAAGAGTCTGCCTGGCCTGGCCTCAAGCCAATGTGTTGAGTCTCATGTCTAAGAATACACCTGAAATTAGATTTTAGGCTTCCTGCAGTCAACATAGTCCCCATTAAGGTTTTTAAATTCATGTTCATCAGTGGCACGGGTCACACGACTCTGTCCCTGGCACAGCCTTCAGTATCTGGCTGCATTTGAAAGCCGTCCAGAGTAAGGTGGCAAAGAGTTAGGTTGCCACCTGTCCTGCAGCTCTATCCTGGAGAATCCCTTGTGGTCAGTGTGACACATGCAATGGCGGTGCTTGGGCAGGTGAGGTGAGGCCAAATCCAGGCTACGTAAAGCATATAGGACATCGGAATTCTCTGCACTACAACCAAGAAACAGAGCCCTGCAGAGCCCCAGGAGCCCGTGAATATGTCTACCCTCTCATGGCCTCAAGAAAATCCAAATGGCTTGGGAACATGCTGTCTAACCCCATGCTAACTGGTAGAGAGCTAAACATGCTTGCTGAACGCCTTTCGGTGACTGCCACAGATGACACCGGACCTGGTATGTGTGAACAGGCCCTTCCCCTGTGGTGGGAGTGAAAAATGCCTGTCAGAAAACATCTTGGCATTTTCTTGTGATGAAGAGACCAGCACCTGCATCTCAGTAATTTCTCCAGGGAAACAGCACATGAGTAGGCCATGTACCTATGAGAAAGCCCACTGGACACTTGGAACTCACCATGAATGGACCAGCTTGCCCCACTAGGTGGTGGAGGCTGAAGCCACGCTGTGTCCCCTGATCTCTTAGACTGAAACAACAAGAAGACCCTGGATGCACAGTAGAGATGCTCTGACCAAAAATTATGTAAGGTGGACTTCTTGGAGGAGATGGCCTTTCCTGGATTCAACATGGAACATCAGTCTTTCTGGACATGGAAAATAGAGTCAGAGACAAAATAGTAAGGCTGGATCTAGGTGGAACCATAGCTGCTGGAAAGGCTGGCATGCACCAAGTAGCTGTGGTTGAGGGTCCAGCAGTGCTGGGCAAGAGGTGGGTGATGAAACTGGTCTTCAGGAATACAGAGCAGTACTGGTTTGTTGATGAAGATGGCACCATTGAATCAGCAGAGAGTTCTTAACTGTTCCCAAGCCAAGGAAAGCCTCTCAGAACCTCCGTGTGTTGGGCTGGCCTTGAGGACTGAAGATAAACAGGGACCCACAGCAGAAGTTCTCCCGTTAGAAAGAGGTTTTTCTCACTGTGCCCTTAAGGTCCATATAGTATGTTTTGAAACAGACTCTGAGCAGAAGGCAGCCTAAAACCAGCCAGGAACCCTGAGCCAGCAAGGTGGGCACTTGAGGGCAGACACAGCCCACAGAGCACCTTGCAAGCTCCTGCCTCCCTGCTGGGGTTTGGCTGCTCATAAACTGAGACTGCCAACAAATGCTGCCAGCATCAGTTTGTTGGCAGGTCCTGTTAGGATAAGCTGAAAAGTTAATTGGCTATAAATGTACTTGAAATGTGCATGCTGACCCCTAGAGTCCCTATAACCCAGCTCCAAGTCTGTCTAGAGGAAGGAAAGCTCTTAAATGCACATAAGCCCTTAAGCAGAGCACCCTGCAGTAACCAGATAAGGGCTTGCCCTCTGAAGCTCAGGCATCAGCTGAAGTGTCTCTCCCCAGAGCATGGCCCCCAATCCCCCCAGAGTCTCACTCTTTCCAGCCAGGATCAAGTTGACTTTGTACCATCACACAGCAAGCAGAAGACTGATCTTCTTGCCAGCAGGGAAATTACATAGGTGATGCCCACTCCCACACCCTTAAGCACCACCCTGACAAGGCTGGTGAGGGCCAGGCTGGACTGTGAAGGGACTTATCACCCACCAAGGACCTGAGCCTATATAGGGCAAATGGAGCCACAGACTTGGCTGGAGATCAGGACATGCTGGCACGAGCTATAGGAGACTACAAGCCTGGTGCTCACAATACCTGGGGCTGCATGAGACCCATGTAGGGTCTTGGCATGGGAACACCATACAGACCCACATCTATAGGAGTGAGCTGTTTACTACTCATGGGCTCACAGCAGATCTGTAATAGCTCCTAGACACGATTCCTTGTGGAGCCAAAGTCAGAGCCCTGTGGCAGGCTGAACATACTGCACTGGGAGCTGAGCTCTGTGCCAGATAAACCGGGCTACCTATCTCCAACCTGTTGAGGAAGCCAGTGAAGACACACACAGGGTAAGCTCCTATCTCCAGGGGTGACCAAGAGGATCTACTGGAATGGAGGGAGAATAGACTGAGTTTGGGTGGCTAGCGAGTGACATCTGAGTCTCTCCTGGTCTGTCATCCTTGTCCCCAGTCCTTTAGCCAAAGCCTTTCCCTGCCCCCCCCCCCACCTCTGGTGGTACTGATTTGGACAAAAGACAGTCCTTTCTCCTACCTGGCAAAACTGGAGCAGACGTAGATCCAAGAGGCAGATGGCCCCAGAGCCCAGAACTCAGGCCTGGGGTCCCTTAGCACTCAGTGTGCAACATCGGCAAGGTCTGCAGCTATGAAAGCTGACTCTGACTTGAGGTTGTCATGTATGGAAGGGCTAATAATCCTGTCATTGGAGAAGGCTTTGGCCACGGCCAGAAGCAATGACTCAGGGCCCATGGCATTCGTCCTAGAATCATACAAATAACCCTGGGCTCCTGCTTCCCCAAGTCATGTCCCCCTACCACAAATTGACACTGGGGACTATAGGTCTTCAGCGGCTCTGAGGTCTGACCAGGCTCCCCACTGTCAGGAGCATCTTCCTACCAGACCTAAGTAGGAGGCAGTGATGTAGGCTGCAGGATGGCCAAGCAGCATGTCTGGCAGGGTTGCCTTCTGCTGGCGGCACATCCTGTGATGGCTGTGAGCAGGCAGGCCTGCTGGCCAGCGTGAGCAGCAGCAGTGGGGAGCCAGCAGGCCCTGCCGTGGGACTGGGACTGACTCAGACTCACGTCGTGAGCTGGCTTCATTTCTCCTACATGGCACAGCCCCACAGGGTCCCACAGGGTTGCATACTACCTCACTTTTTTGTGTCTGCGTAGGGTGGCATAAATGTGTATGTACAAAGCATGTTGTGTGGGATTGTATGAACATGTATGTACAAGCATGTTGTACAGTGTGCAGGCATATTCCTGTGTGAAGGGGTGGTGGGGTGGTGTACGTTTGGGGTGTGTGTGTGTGTGTGTGTGTGTGTGTGTGTGTGTCTTCAGCCAGGGCCAGTGGGCATCAGTAGGGGCTTCGGTTCTCCTGAATTCTAAGGAGTCCTTGGTACTACAAAGAAACCACAGGCTAAAGCCCCGGGTAGAAAAAGTGCTTAACAATCAGGAAGCTTCTGTCACAGGAATAGGTCAGGGAATGTGACCTCACCAAGCCCTACTTTGCACTCCAAGAATGAAATGGCTTGTGCATATGCGGGCTCTGACACCCACACAGAACCTAAAGGCTCAGGCCAGTCTCTTGAGATTCCTGCTCTTGACTTCATCCATTTGGTTGGTTGCTTGCTTGGTTGGCTTAAGCATTCTGTCTTTTCATCTGCAATCGCTGCTCATGAGGGTGCCTTACAGTGTCAGCTAGAAGCAGAGACATTAAGGACTGCCGTTCGCCTGTAACTTGAGCAGCCCATGTCCTGGGGCCACAGCCACAGCTGGAGAAGCCAAGGCTATGACCCTTCTTCGTCACCCCACTATCCCGGACAAGGGGTATCCATATCCTTGCCAACACCAGCCCCCAGCCATGTTCCCAAAGAAACTCCCAGGCACACATGTCAGTGGGTGGTACACAAACACATGAACACAGAGATGACAGGGACCTGAGAGCAGCCAAGCAAGAACCTTGCAGTCTAAGAGATCTAATACGAATGAGTCCAAGTGTGTGTGAACATGTGTGGGCAACTGTGGCTGTGCTTGTGAGTCCAGATGTGTATAGTGGTATGTATCATTGTATGGAAGTGTTTGTACTAAGCGTGAGTGTGTGTATGTGGAGACAGGTATGTATGGAGGTATGGGCTTCTTCTGAGCAGCTCACAGCTAGTTTCATCAAAGGTTCCACGATTATGACATTCAAGGAACAACAGGATGGCTCTGTCTAAAAAAGGGCCTGGCCTAAAACCCGTTTCCTGACTGTAAATGAAGCGCCACCACGAGTCATCTGTTTCCCTGAAGCGTTGTTTTCATCACATAGTACTAGGTCCTTCCTGGGGCAGCCCTCTGTGGGCTCACACCAAGCCTGTCTTGGCAGGAAAATGTGTCTCTGGCTGACATTCTCTCCCTGAGGGACAGAGGCCTCAGTGAGCAGGAGGCCTGGGCCGTTTGCCTAGAATGCAGCCTGTCCATGCGGAGTGTCGCCCATGCAGCCATCTTCCAGACCCTGTGCATCACACCTGACACCCTCGCCTTCAACACCAGTGGAAACGTGTGCTTCATGGAGCAGCTCAGTGGTGAGGAAGCGTGGGGAACACGGGAGGGGTGGGGGATACCCAGTGCAACACTTGAGGTTGGATGTGAGCACCAAGTGGATGAGGACACAAGCCCTGGGTTACGTTGGGAATCTGATGGGATCCTCTGTTCAAGGCAGCACAGAGAGAGAAAGGAAGATGGGTATTGAGTTTGAATGGCCCCTGTAAGCCCAAGACTGCCATACGTCCCCTCAGAGAGCCAGAGAAGTGCTCAGCCATGATTCTGAACTCTATTTGGGCATCATAAGAGGATGCCTAGGTCACTGTCTTCCTTAGGCTGGCACTCCTGGCCTGCAGGAAGTAGATGCCGGGGACCTCAAGGTCACACTTAACTGGCCAGGTAGGCTGACTACCCATTCGAGCTTTTGCCAGGAAAGTTTGGGTCTCTCAAGTTAGGAGGCCAGCTTCAAGAATCCAAACAAGAGCCAGGCATGGTGGAGCACAGCTATGATCCCAGCACTCAGGAGGCAGAGGCAGGCAGGTCTCTGTGAGTTCGAGGCCAACCTGGTCTACAAAGTGAGTCCAGGACAGCCAAAGCTACACAGAGAAGCCCTGTCCTGAAAAACTTCTTTTTAAAAAATCCAAACAAATTTCTTTTCTTCTTCCACTAACTTTTATGGTCCAAGTGTGGTGTATTGTTGCCTTGGAGGCTTGCAACCTTCCTTAGGGCAATCAGCCTGAGCAACGGGACAGAGGTTCCATGGGATGTGTTCTCTGCCTGGCTGTCCTAGGAGGCTCCTAGGGTCTGAGCTCTGGGAGGTGGGGTACTTTCTTCACCAAAGGGCAAGATCAGAATGCCTTCTCTTTTCTTCTCCAAGATGACCCCGAGGGTGCCTTTGTACCCCCAGAATTTGACCTGACTGGAAACACCTTTGAGGTAAGTACTAGTAAGCAGTGATTCAACAAGCCTTGCCCTCTTCATCTTTGGGGTTACCTTTGTTACCATAATCCTGTGGCCTTGATGTAGTAAACTGTCCCCAGTAGAGTCTCCCTTCAGGGGCCCCATTTCATCCTGGTGGCTACTAGAAGACATGTGGGTGTTCAGGGGTGGTCTTGGACATCTCTGTCAGGGTTGGTATTAAGTTTACTTATTGTAAGGTCAAATCAGACAGCCTCTCAGACTCACCAGTGACTTGTGGAAGGAACCAGAAAAAGCTATGGGCATTCACCACCCTTAAGAAATGCCTGAGGTGGGGAAAAGAAATGCCTGAGGAGGGTGGGACTAGGAGGAGAGATGGGAGAGGGATTGTGACTGGGATGTAAAAGGAACAAATAAATTAATGAGGGGGTGGAGAGATGGCTCAGTGATTAAAAGCACTGGCTGTTCTTGAGGAGGACCCGAGTTCAGTTCCTAGCTCCCACACAGTGGCTCAGACTGTGCTTAACTCCAATTCCAGGAGATCTGATGCCCGCGGTGTCCACTGAGAGAGAGAGTTTCTTTGTTTTGTTTTGTCTGAAATGGGGTCTTAACACATTGCTCTGGTGTCTTAGTTAGGGTTACTATTGCTCTGACAAAATGCCATGACCCAAGCAACTTAGGAACAGATTATTTGGCCTACACTTCCACATCATAGTCTGTCACTGAAGGGAGTCAAGACAGGAACTCAAACGGCAGGAACCTAGAGGCAGGAGCTGATGCATTGGCTGTGGAGGGGTGCTTCTTACTGGCTTGCACTTTATGGCTTTCTCAGCCTGCTTCCTTGCAGAACCACCAGGGGTGGCACCACCCACGATGGGCCGGGTCCTCCCCCTTCAATCATTACTTAGGAAACTGCCCTACAGCCAGAGCTCATGGAGGCATTTTCTCCATTGAGTTCCCCTCCTTTCAGAGACTCCAGCTTGTGTCAAGTTCACTGCCGTTCTCCACCAAGAGTTTCAAAGTTCTAGTCTTTACATGGAGCCCATCAGAAGCTGGTTTCCTTAGCTTCACTAATCTGTGGTTGGCAAACCAAAGTTGAATGTTCTCAGTGTACAAGGTGGTGTTCCAATACACACTAATGCTATAATATAATGTCCCGATATACAATGATACCATAGCATGAGTTACAATTTCATCTTTTTCTGGCCATTTTCCCAGTTCTGTTTATTAGCTAGCTGTGGTTTATATGAAACTACCATTCATCAGGATCCAGGCAAAGGCCCTCAGCTTCCAGATGTCCATGCCACTCTGCTGCATGGTTATTCACTCTTGTGTGAGCTCCAATCCTATTCTCTCTCTCTCTCTCTCTCTCTCTCTCACTCTCTCTCTCTCTCTCTCTCTCTCTCGCTATCTCTCCTCGTCTCTCTCCTCCTCTCTCTCTCTCTCTCTCTCTCTCGTTGTTGTTTTTTTTCGAGACAGGGTTGGCTGTCCTGGAATGGATTTGTAGACCAGGCTGGCCTCGAACTCACTTTGGCTTTTCTTCCCCCTCTCCCTCCTCCTTCTCCTCCTTTCCCTCCTTCTACATCTCCTTTTTAGTCTTAAGACAGGATCTCAAGTAATCCAGGTTGGCCTCAAACTCAAAAACTCAATATATCCAAAGATGACCTTGAACTTATGATCCTCCTGCCTCCACCTCCCCAGTGTCAGGATTCCAAGCATGCACCACAGAGTATGCTCGGCAAGCACCACAATGGTCTATGCTGTATTCTCAGCCCGTTGTGGTCTCTCTTGTCATCTCCTAGGAATAGTTTAAAGCTGTTACAGTTGGGGTCTTGGATATCTTGTATTATATTTACTGGTAACAACTTATCAGGTCAGGCATGGTGGCTCATGCCAACCTGGTCTACGTAGTGAGTTCCAGGAGAGCCAGAGCTACAGCGTGAGACCCTGTCTCCAAACAAAAGAAAAGAAATCAGGTTCTGAATCCATCCTGAGAAACAATGGTTTAGTTCTGGTTTTACTTTCAGTTTCCTGTTGTCCCTTTGTTAACTGTATCCACTTTCCTATCAAACCATCCTGCAGAATCTTGCTACTGTCTCTAACAACTCAGAGGTTCTTTTCATTTTCTCGTCTTTAAGCTGATCAGATCACCAGCAGTGTTTCCTATTGTCTCCTCCTGTTCCAGGGGCAAAGTTTGTTTCCCTTCCAACCCTCAGTGAGTGCAGCATCCAGTCTACAGTGGGAGTGCAGAGATCATCCCTCCTGCCTGGGGAACTGGTTACCATGACCTAACCACCTGGATGGCACTGGCCTTGGCCACATGAGTTCCTATCTGTTCTGATTATGAAGTATCTCTTGTCCTCTCAAAATGATCACATAATTTGCCTCACTGAGATGTTAATGTGGACAATTTTTTTTAAAGAAATCTGATTATCAGTCATTTATTTATTCTTGAATTTGGGGGGAGGTGTTAAAGATTTATTTATTTATTTTATGACTATGAGTGCTCTGTTTTCATGCATGTCAGAAAAAGGAATCAGATCTCATTATAGATGGTTGTGAGCCACCGTGTGGTTGCTGGGAATTGAACTCAAGACGTCTGGGAGAGGAGCCAGTGCTCTTAACTGCTGAGCCATCTCTCCAGCCCCAATGTGGACATTTTTTATGTCCTAGAATTATCACCCTTTCCCACCTAGGAAAACCCAAGCTAGCCAAGTGTCAGATCTCTCCTAGGCATTGTTGAGTTTGACAGATGCATACTTACTAGGGCTCTTCCAGAGTTTTATAGACAGCTGGTACTTTTCTACCCTACAAATGTTTTTGACCATCACTGGTTTCAGGATTGCTGTGAGCTTGTCTCTTTGCTCTGTTTGTACAAGAATAGAATGCTCTATGCCTTGCAAGTCTGGGAGGACTTGTTGAAAAGGGCATTGGCTTCCTTTGTGAATGATTTTTAAGTACCATCAATTTTTAATAGTTACAACACTGACCTTGTTTGTGCTATGAAAGGTTTGGGTCCCCCCACCCCCCACCCCTCACTTTCTTTTTTTAACTACAGCAGAAGAAACATGTACCTAACGGGCTGAGGTGATGCCTTTTGCCTCTCTATGGTGTCTGCAGATTTCCTGTTTGCATGCACTGGGCCACTCTTCCTTGCTTTCTCTCTTTCTCCTGTCAGTCTACCCAGGGGCCATTTATCTCGTTAGTTCTCTCAGAGCGCTCTCTGCATCTTCTGGTCCTTTGGTGGGGGAGGGGGACTTCTCTGTGTGTTCTTTGATATGGGTTCCTGTTTCTTATTCTCTCTTTTCTTTTGTTTGCTTTGAGTTCAATGCTGTTCTTTTTTTTTTTTTTTTTTTTTTTTTTTGTTGTCACTTCAGGGAGAAACTCATTCATGGTCATCTTCTTAGAGTCGGTATTTCCAGCTGTGAATCTCCCACAGCATGTGAGCTTTGCCATGCCATGTTTCCTTCTGGGTCGTCTTCTTCTTCTTCTTCTTCTCTTCTTCTTCTTTCTTCTTCTTCTTCTTCTTCTTCTTCTTCTTCTTCTTCTTCTTCTCTTCTTCTTCTTTAGTTCAGTACACGAATTATTCTGTTATGTGAATAGGTTGGGTTCGCCTTTTATGCAGACATGTACACAGAAGGCACGCGCGTAACAAGTACTCGGCCCCATAACTTTTCAAAAGCTGAGCTCTCTGCAGTCAGTATCCCAGTGGAGCCCTCACAATGAGAAACTGGCACCACTACACCCAGGGTGGCTGTCCAACCACACAGAACAGGGATGCTGATATCATCCTTTTCAGCTTCCTGTGGCTGGTCTCAGCAGGGCTGGTGGAGGCTGGCTCCTGTGCCCCGAATTGTGAGAACTGTCATGAGTGCATAGTCACTGGGAAGCATTCATTCCTTATCATTGTTTCTTATTTCTAAACACGCTGGGACTTTTTTTTTAACACATCTTTGTCTTTTTTTTCCTTTGGCTTTCTTAGCTGATGTGCTGAGGCACCGGAAGTGTGCCCTCCACCCCCCCCCCATACCTGCTGGGTACAGCATGCTCAGGTTTCCTTTGTTCTTTGAATCCTTGTGTTCCTTGATCAGGACCTAGCATTTTCCATGCAGCTCCGGCTCATTCATCCATTTGTCTGGATCTTCTGTGGCAGTCATTCTGTTTGATTTATTTACTTACCCTAGTACCCATCAAAATGCATTGAAATCAGCCTCTAGGAAAAGGTGAATGGGGCTCTTCCTGTAGAGGGCAGTGTGTTCCCACAGTTGCAGAGCATGTGGCCACAGAGCCAGAGAGGACCCTCTGCTCTCCAGGGGGAAGAGCTCTGTAGGGAGGATATTTCCGGTGGGTTGATTGCAGTACACCAGAGTGGTTAGCCAGGGTGGAAATGGGGTGGGGGATGTACCTCAAAGAGGGGTTCCTGGTCTCTGAGCTTCTTCAGTTCCCTGGATGATCAGTGACTTTCCTATGTTCTACACATAGAACACTCGGTCCTTCCTACCTTAACCTAATTATGGAGAGACTGTGTACATCAGGAAGTGTTCCCATGTCCACTCTAGGACGTATGGCCCTAGAACCATGGGGCACAGGGTCTTGGCTCTGCCCCAGGTTGGTTTGACTCTGGAGGCCTTTGTGGGGCTTGCCAGAAGCCCTCAGCAGTTTAGATGATAGAAACAAGGACAGAAGCGCAGGATCCAAGCGTGTCCTAGACAGTGTCTCTCTGGCTCAGGTACACCCTTTCTGGAACCTTCTAACACCAGCTCATCTACCCCAGACCTCCTCCTGTGTTCCAAACACCATCTAGACACACACATACACACGCACACACACACACACATGCACACACACACCTTCCTCTTTTGCTACCGAGACCAACTCCCCAACACTGGCTCTAGAATCTCCTGGGCTTGTTGTAGACAGTCTTCTCAGAACTGAGTATGGTGAGCCCCCTTGTCCAAAACCCCCACAGGCTGACTAGCTTCCAGAAGTTAACAATGGCCCCCCTTCTCCCCCACACCCCACTCCGCCTCTGCAATGTTCCCTCCTCTACATACACAGGTTGTTCTTGCCCTTGTCACTCTGGTGGGCTCCTGTGGTACCAGCCAGGATGGCCTCAGCCCTGTTACCTATCATTTGCTTGAGACTACAGTTCACACAGATGGCCATGATGATGGGAAGCCATGATGAATCAGGGACCTGTGAGCAAGGCTGACATGAAATGAGGCTCCATCGGGCATCTACAGGGGGAGGAGGTCCCCCTCAGTCACAGTCATAGGGGAGGGGAGTAAGGGGAAATTGGGAGGGAGGGAGGAATGGGAGGATACAAGAGATAGGATAACAATTGAGATGTAATATGAATAAATCAATAAAATATACTTTTTTTAAAAAAAGGAAAGAACTAAGGCTCCATCAAGGGGCTGGCTGGAGGCCTCTGCCAGCAGGTAGACCTCGGGCTCCAGACGGATAGATGAGTTCAAGGGGTCCAAGGATCTGGGGAGGTGTCAGCGTGGTGAGTGAGCACCAAATTAAAGGACAAGTAGACTGATACTGGACAGGAAAGGGCAGGCCTGCAGTCCCCTCTCCTTGCCCGTGTTCCTCTTATAGAATATAAGGGGATGATTAGACCTGGAAAGGTACTGTTTGTCTGTGACAAGGGTCAGTCAGGGTCCCAGCACTGGCTGAGAGTGCAGCAGACAGTGGCTGTATGCAGAGTGGACATAGCATGGGGTGAATCCAGGACGGCTGCAGGTAAGACCTGGGCCAACAATAACAAAAGACTTCCAAGGTATTCGAGGCCAGCTTGGTCTACTGAGTGAGTCCAGAACAGCCAAGGCTACACAAAGAACCCCTGTCTCGAAAAACAACAACAAAACACACACACACACACACACACACACACACACACACACACACACACACACGACTTCCAGTGTATGAAAACAACACACAGACCCAAATGAACGGCTTCCTTTGTATCAATAGTTTCAAGCTAGAAATTTAAGTGTGCCATTTATAAGAGCAACAAAACCCCACAGGAATTCCCATGATTAAGACAGCAGGGTTTTTCAGAAATACGAAAATCAAGTAGCATAACACAATGAACAGGCATTGAGACATCTCACTGTGCTCCTTAAATATAGATGGTTATTGGTGATTTAAAAGTAAAAATAAGAAAAGATTCTGACTACACACAGCTATTTCATTTTGCAAACAGATTGAAAGCAAAGGGAGGGAGCCCTTCTCAATTAACACCGGCTTTCCCTACCCCACCCCATGGAGGCCTTTCGCCTGCCTAGTGCCTAGTATCCCAGCCTTGTGTGGAGCCTGCCCTGGCTCTCCCATGCACAGGACCCTGTGCACTTTCAAAACAAAAGACAACTCATCTTTCCTCCTGCTCACATCCTGCTTGTGAATTACGCCTAAAGCAAAATAGGCTGCTGAGGAGGATAGGATTCCATGCCTTCCGCAGCAGATCCAGGGGGCAGCACACTGAATCAACATGGCCGACAGACATGCTGGTCTGCTCGGTCCTGAGTCTTGGCAGGGGGAAGCAGCCCCTTGCAGAGCAGGCACTAACACTCCTTGGCACCACAGGCTCACATCTACTCCCTGGGGGCCACCCTGAAGGCTGCCCTGGAGTACGTGGCAGAGCTGGAGCTGGAGCCCAGGATGAGCCCAGACCTAGAGGGACTGCTGAGCCAGATGCAGGCAGAAGATCCCAGGGACCGGCCGGACCTGGAGGTAAGCTGGGCATGCATGTTGCATGAACACACTGGTTGGTACAGGCAGCACAGACCCTGAAACCTCACTGGGGTTCCTTGGCTAGAACCCAGAGGCATTGCATTCTGTTGAAACAGAGGCCTTTTTTTTTTTTTTTTTTTTTTTTTTTTGGCTATACATTTCGTAATGAAAGTTATCAGGGTCAAAACAGTGTCTTCCTTTTCTACCAGGATGTACGCCTTGCTTTTTTTTTTTTTTTTTTTTTTTTTTTTTTTTTTACCTGAAAGTGCATGTGGAAGCAGGTGGCCTGGTCTGGGGATGATGGGTACCATCCCAGAGCTGTGCAGTTGGGTGGGTCTCAGGAGGCTAGGCCTCCATCTTGGTGAGCTGCACACCTGAGAGGCACCCTGGCGCCTGCAGAGCATCATAGCACTATGCGAGGAGAAGCTGCAGCCTGTGTCCTCATGCCGCCTGTGCCGCAGTCTCTCCGCCATTGGAAGGCGGGTGCTCTCCATCGAGTCCTTCGGAGCGTTCCAGGGTAAGTGTCATCACCTACACGTGCATGCCTATGCATGTATACATGCATACATACATACACATTCATATGTCACCTACATGTGCATGCCTATGCATGTATACATGCATACATACATACACATTCATATGTGTACACTGAGGCACTCTGCACAGAAGAATGCACACCCATATGCACATGTAGAAACATGCACCCTTACTCATGTTCATGTGTCCTCATACACCATATAAATACCACACTCACACACTTTGTTCAAAGCCAGCACATGTGTATCCCATGCAAACACACTCACATGTTTAATCAGTGCATATACAAATACACAAATGCCTGTTTATACTACACACTCCAGGGTAAGTAGGCACGCTGGTCTACATATCCACATTCAAGTGCATACCACATACACCCACACATGTGCATGCTGGGCACACACTGGAATTTTCAAATTCAGGCTCAGTGACTCCAGCTAGCCTTGTCTGGCGTACTCGCCTCTGCATGCAGAGCTGTTGCTGTGCATCTGGAAGTTACCACATTGGCCTCCACAGCCACCCAGAGCCTCAGTGTGGCTGGAGGGTCCTCCCTGACTAGCAAGCAGCACTATTTGTGACGCTGCAGCCCTGGTGACAGCCAGCATCACCCCAGCAACAGTGGAGGCTGACTTCTGAGTGCAAAGCCATAGACAAAATACTGAGTAAAGCAGGCAGCAGAGTTGCTGTGGTATGTGTGCAAAAGTGCGCGCCATGGTGTGTACGTGCAAGGCCATGTGCCATAGCGTGTGTGCAAGGCCGTGCTGCATGCCAGTGTGTGTAAAAGACTGTGTGCCCTATGACTGCTACCAGATTCCATTTCTCCCCCTGGGGAGTGGCTTGTGTGTAATAATCATAATGGAAAAATGAGGAGCTTTGGGATAAAGTAATTAGATGGGCAAGGGCTGATCCTCTGGGAAGCTCAGCCAAGAGGGAGACCCAGAAGCTTCCATTCAGAGACTTTAATTGGCTGAGTTATGTGACTCTAGAGCCTAAGGGACATCTGGGGCCTATGCTAAGGGAACAGTGGGGATCTAGGGGTGCAGGACAGGTAAGCCTGCCTTGTGAGACACTGGGGAGGGAGTCTGTGGTGATGAGTGTGACAAGGCTAGAGGTGGCTCTCCTGTCCCAAGCTTCCCTGTAATAACCATTCTGTACCTTCTGCTCAGACCTCAGCGAGAACACATGGAGGGGAAGACCTGCTCCAAGAAATGTGGGCCCCAAGAAGATGCCTGGGGACCTCAGCACTGATCCAGAGGCACTGTCCTCCCCAAGGGGCCTACTCCAGCCTCCTGCCTCCACAGATGCAGAGCAGGAGGCCAGTCATCGGCCCAGAGCCTCTTCCCCCAAACCCCTGCTGTCAGCCCCTATGAGAAATGGTGAAAGCCCTGGACAGGAAGGGCTGGCCAGCCTTGTCCTGGATGCCAGGTGCCCCCTGGGCGAGCTGGACAGAGACATCCTCAGGAGAAGCCGACTAAAAAAAGCTCAGACGTTTCCCAGGCTACTGCAGGAAAGCCCAGAGGCCAGCACTCTCTGCCTATCACTGACCAGCTCAAGAAACCAGCTGACCATATCTGAGTTCTTCCCCCCAGACTCCAAGAAGCTCTTCCTGGAAGGGAAAAATGGCCTTTCTGGCTTCAAGGCACAGTCCAAAAGCAGACTTTGGCCAGAGCAGGAGCCTGGAATCGAGCTGGATATGGCACCAGGTGCGGGCCGTAATCCACATAGGAGTCCGGGAGCCTCGGGACAGCTGGAGGCTTCATCTTCTAGCCAGGGACCTGTGGAACACAAACCTTTGCCCTGCCCTGTAGACCCCAGGGATTCAGACCATGAAGGCCAAATACCTAGGAGTGAAGAGGGATTTCCAGAAGGATCCAGACAGCTGGGAAGTGCAGCCACAGAACAGGTATGTGATGAAGGAGCCGCTGAAAGTCTGTCTCTTTAGCCTTCATGCATAGCTCACACAGGGCCTGCTCTGCCCTTTCCTGCCTTCACTCTTCGCCAATGGTTAGCAGTTCTTTTGAAGGGCACTTCAAATTCAAATTGGGGAAGATACTGGATGTCACCCCCCAGGCATGGGTTCCCTGTGGCCTTTCTAGATGTGCAAGTTTACCTCTGGAGAGCCTAGAAAACACCAGTCTCCTCAACCCCCACCCATCCCTGTCAAATAGATAGCTCCTAGTAGTGCTAATTTAGGGGCCCAATCACTGTCCAAGCCTCACTTCAGAATAGGTTCCATAAGATTCATACTTGACACTGGGATGCAATTCTAGTGCATAGGTCTACAGACAAGATACAGTACACACTAAATGTGTTTCCCCTTGGCTGGTCAATGGGTTCCTCAAAGCTCTGTGTCCCTGTGTTTCTCAGAGTAAGGACACCTGAGCCAGTGACCTAGTATTATTCATCCATCTACCTAAGTATCAACCTGCTGCTATCTACCATCAGCCCTGTTTCCCGCCACCGTCTGTTGCTCCCAAGGAGAGGGCGTGAGGCAGGTGGTTCTATGGTATATATTGTCATCCACACATTGGTGAGAGCTTCAAGAGTTCCCATGCAAAGTGTGGTGACTTAAAAAGACATCTGGTGTGTGTAGGGTCAGTGATGCAGATGGTCTGCATTGTCAGCCTGGGATACACACAGGTTGTCAGCCACCACCTCAGGATTTCCTCACAGGGCACAGCCACCTCACAACACCGCTTTCTAGATGGATAAGGAGAGGCATGAGTGGCTGGGTAGCCTGTGGGTGGGGGAATGCACTGCTGAAGAGGAGAGTTGAGGCCTTTAGCTTGGAACAGAGCAGAGCAGACCAGTGAGTCTGGCTTTCACCTTAGCCATCTGGTCAACCTGCCTCAGATAGAGAATGCCCAGGACTCTCCAAACCTCAGACTCCTACATAAGGAAGGCCCAGAGCTGGGAGCCCTCACCTCAGATCCAAGGCTCTTTTCTCTCACCTGTACCACCAAAAGCAGTACAGATGAGCTCGTGAACAAAGAGCCGCAGAACTGATTTGTCTAACATGTCAACCCTTCTGTGCACAGGCCCAGCAGATAGCATCTCAAGTGAAGGGATAGGCTCTGAAAGCTTCCGTGAACATGTGCACTTCTATGGGGACCTTGTTCTCAGAGCTTCAGGTGGCCTCCACAGGCAGGAACTCTCTCCTAGGCCCATTAGTTCTTTTCATTTGAAGATGGGTTAAAACACACATAAACACAACCATTTGCCATTTTAACTACATCTAAATGTCCTTAGCCCAGTGTCTTAAGAACATTCACATGCTGCTATCTCCAGAGATTTTACATTTTCTGCACCTGAGTTCTGCCTCCCGCAAACACTGATGCACCCCCCCCACCCCCATCCCTCTCCACAGCCTCACCATCTGCTATACTTTTTTTTTTTTTTTTTTTTTGCCTTTACAGATACAACCTAGTGTATGAAATCAAAAAGCTTCTGTTCTATTGTCTAGCTTGTCTCAGCATAATATCCTCAAGACTCATCAATAGTCAACACTGTAGTGTCCCCTCCTCTTCTTTTTACCTCTTGTCTCATGGTGCCCAAACAGTCTTGGAACTCACTATGGAGCCAAGAACGAGTCTGAGTTCTTGGTCTTCCTGCCACCACCTCTCTCTCAAAAGCTGGGATGACAGGTGTGTGCCACCACACCCGGCTCCTAAGTGTTCTTATTGTCCTCCTCCATATCCTTAGAAATAGTTAAAACATTAAGTTTCACACTACATATTTTAACACACGAGCACATGGAAGTAAAAGTACTCTTCCTTTTATTTTATTTACTTATTTATTTATTTTTGGTTTTTTTGAGACAGGGTCTCTCTGTGTGGCCTTGGCTGTCCTGGACTCGCTTTGTAGACCAGGCTGACCTCAAACTCACAGTGATCGTCCTGCCTTTACCTTCCAAGTGCTGGGATTAAAGGCGTACACCACCACACCCAGCCCCGCTCTTCCTTTTAAAGCTTGAACAAAACTGTAATACTCTGTCCCATGGATAGACCACATTTCTTCTGTTTTTTTAACCTTTATTTTAATTTATGTGTATGGATATTTTGCCTCCATGTGTGACCATGCACCATGTGCATGCCTGGTGCCCACAGAAGCCAGGAAGAGGGCACTGAATTCCCTGGAACTGGAGTTACAGGTGGCTGCGAGCTGCTGTTTTGGTGCTGGGAACTGAACTCAGGTCCTTTACAAGAGCATCAAATGATCTTAACCACTCAGCCATCTCTCCAGCCCCTGAGCCACATTACTTTATTCACTTCATCTATCCATGGATGTTTGAGCTGGTTCCCCTTTTTGGATCTGGTGAATGATGAAAGGCCTTGAGCCTGGATGGACAACTGTCCACTCTCAGGTCTTAAGGGACACCCAGAAATGAAACTTGGATCTTTTTAAAGATTTATTTATTTATTATTCATATAGTATTCTGCCTGCCTGTACACCTGCAAGCCAGAAGAGGGCACCAGATCTCACCATAGATGGCTGTGAGCCACCATGTGGTTGCTGGGAACTGAACTCAGGATCTCTGGAAAAACAGCCAGTGCTCTTAACCTCTGAGCCATCTCTCTTGAGCCCTGTTGGATCTTATATAATGTTCTGTACCTTCTCTGAGGAACTACCATTTTCCCCATGGCAGCCCTACCATTTCATGGGTGAGGACTCCAGTTTCTCCATGCACTCAGCCACACTCATTGTTAATTTGAAGAACTTCTCCAGTCCCTTGCATAGGGGGGACACTGCATGTGGAAACTGAGGCACTAGTCACCTGTCACTCTCTGTGTTTCCTTGGCACCAAGTAGACAGAGCATTCTTTTTTTTTTTTTTTTTTTGGTTTTTCAAGACAGGGTTTCGCTGTGTAGCCTTGGCCATCCTGGACTCACTTTGTAGACCAGGCTGGCCTCGAACTCACAGCGATCCGCCTGCCTCTGCCTCCCGAGTGCTGGGATTAAAGGCGTGCGCCACCATGCCCGGCTAGACAGAGCATTCTTATGACTCTTCTCTCCCACAGAGCCTGTCCTTGCAGGACCTTCTGTCTAAGCTAGGCCGGCCCTTCAAGGAGTACGAGTTGTGGGCTTTGTGCCTCTCCTGCCTCAGCACTCTACAGACACACACGGAGCACCCAGGTGATGGGGCACCCTGCTCTGCCTGAGCCCTGGGACCAAAAGCTGGGGAGGGAGAAACAGGAGTGGCAAAGTCAGTGCTGTGAGCCAGAGGCAGTGGGCCACATTTACCCCAGGGGAAGAGCACCTGGGTCTTGGCACAAAGAGGGACAGTGGAGACAATTGCCCTCAATATGGTCCCAGCGCCAATGACACCTCCTGCCCTTAAAGGAGTGGTACTGCCACCAGGGAGTGAAACCTTGGCTTGGGAGGTGGGGGAAGGGCCCAGGATGTTACACTAGTTTGTGACCCTCGTATGTTTAAGCCTGATGGATAGCCAGATAAATGAGCAAGTTCATCTCTGCTCTCAAAGTACCATGGGGAAGTAATGAAGGCAGCATCGGAGGAGACCAGGCTGTCATCCTCAGAGAAATATTGCCCAAGGACTATCTGCTATTAAGCTGCCTCTCAGCCATGAGTCTGAAGAATTCCAAGAGCCCAACCTCCCTCACGCAGTCATTCCCAGTGGCTGAGCAGTGTTGTCCCTATCCTCCTGTTTATTCTTAACTTAATGAGGGTGATACCCCAACAGTGTTCCCAGGCAACTGCTGGATGGAAGAGCCAGCCCTCTAGTGCCTGACTAGTCTTTTTTTTTTTTTTTTTTTCCCCAAGACAGGGTTTTTCTGTGTAGCCCTGGCTGTTCTGGACTCGCTTTGTAGACCAGGCTGGCCTTGAACTCACAGAGATCCTCCTGCCTCTGCCTCCCAGAGTGCTGGTATTACAGGTGTGCACCACCATGCCCAGTGCCTGACCAGTGTTGACAGGTCTCTCTGGTGTCTCTGTGTGGCCTGGAGTCCTCTGATGCTGGTGAGGGAGCTGTCAACACACAGCTGCATCCTTGCTTCTGCTCTGTTGCAGCCCACCTGTGCCTGGACAACGTGCTGGTAGCTGAGGATGGGACTGTGTTCTTTGGACCACCCCCTGCCAATGGTACACATGGGTAACCCTGGGGAGGGGCGTGGGGGGTGGCTGAGGGGGAGTGGGGGGGAGCGGGAGGGTGCTGAGGGGGAATGGGGGAGGAGCGGGGGCGGGGGAGGCGCTGCGGCGGGAGAACCAGAGCCGCCTAAGGTTGGAAGGAAAACCAAACTGTGTTTGCTCTTCTAGGCTCCTACAACTCACTCTTCCTGGCTCCTGAGGTGTCAGAAGAGAAGCTGGTAACAGAGAAGGTAACCATTTCACCTCTCTCGCTGTCTGCACCCTCTGCCAGTCACGGGCCAGATGATCCTAGTGGGAGCATCCATGTCTCACTGCTGTCCTCCATGAGTCAGGAGTGTGCCTTGGTACCCCCGGGAGGGACACACTCCAGTTCAAGGGCCTAGACCCTTCCGCCACTAACAGGCTAATAGGCTTTTATAAACGTTGACTCAAATTAACAATTACACTCAGAATATAGGGCAACTGCCAGCCTAGGAACCAGCTTAGCTGATCCTCTTGATTCAGTTAGTAAGGCCGGGGCCAGGTCATATAGGCTGGGGCCGTGGGGGCGGGGCCATGGGGGTGGGGCTGAAGAAATGAAGGAGCAAAGTGATACTGGACAGTGCAGAGCAAACCGAGAGGTTTTTCAATCTCATGCGCTGGACCCTCAGGCACAAGCAAAGAGAGCCTCCCGCAGGTCAGGCTTTCTAGCCAGTGGACCAGGAAGGAGCAAGGTGACTTCAGATGGCCTGGCTGCTCCTTGGCTCCTTGTGTTTGCACAATGCACACGGGGCCCTTTGGCAGGCTGAGAACTGAGACCCTGAGAGCCACAGAGGTGCACTGGTCTTGGCTGCTGATGCTGGCTGAGGGGCCTCCCAGGACTGGCTGAGTAAACCTAACTGTCTGAATTCAAGCCCTAGAACACAGAGATTCTGTTGAAAAACTGACACCTCGGAGATGTCCTCTGAGAACTGACGTCCTCTGTCCACTGCGGCATGCACTCATACACACACAATAGTAATAAGGTTTTGGGATTTTTGGTTTTTGCTATTTATTTGTGTTCATTTATGGTTTTTCGAGACAGGGTTTCTCTGTGTTAGCCTTAGCTGTCCTGGACTTGCTTTGTAGACCAGGCTGTCCTTGAACCCACAGATTCCCCAGCCTCTGTTGGGATTAAAGGCGTGCGCAACCACGCCCGGCCTTTTTTTTTTTTTTTTTTTTTTTTTTTTAAATATAAAGACTAGTCTGGAAGCCCAGGTGCAGTGGCACATGCCTGTAATCCCAGCACTTCCAACACTCAGGGAGACAGGCAGATCTCTGTGAGTTCAATGCCAACCTGTTCTACAAAGTGAATCCTGGAGAGCCAAGGTTACACAGAGAATCCCTGTCTCAGAAGAAAGAAAACAAAGGCAAACAAAGAATGTTACAGAACGTGAGCTGCTCTTGAGGGAGTGTAGGAGGTTTTCCCCCCTCCCCCCTCCCAGCAGCCACAGCAGGTGGCTCCCCCTGTAACAGTTCCAGAGTGTTGGATAACAGCTTCATTTGGTTATAAATGTCTGTGGAGGAAATACAACAGTGGGTGAGGCCAACAGGATGCAGACTCCTAGGGTGTTGACACTGGTCCACTGTGCAAGCAGCCCCAGTAAACAGCCCAGTAAAGATGCTGTGGAAACAGGACCAGGTGAGGCAGAAGGAAACTGGGGGCGAGAGAAATGAGAAGATAGCACTAAAACCAAAAACGGCAAAGGGGCAATTGCAGTCACCAGAGTGGCCAGAGACACCCCAAGCAGCTTCCCTGTGTATTCAGAGGCTTGGGTGAGATGGACACAAACGCCACAGCTCACCCAACATGAAACAGGTCTTTGTAATGGCCCATACCTATCAAATGACTTATATTTAACAATTCCAAGACTCTAGCACAGTGATTCTCAGCACAGTTCCTCATGTTGTGTTGATCCCCAACCACAAATTTATTTTCTTTTTTTTTTTGGTTTGGTTTGGTTTTCGAGACAGGGTTTCTCTATGTAGCCTTGGCTGTCCTGGACTCGCTTTGTAGACCAGACTGGCCTCGAACTCACAGCAATCCACCTGCCTCTGCCTCCCGAGTGCTGGGACTAAAGGCGTGCGCCACCACGCCCGGCTTCACAAATTTATTTTCATTGTTACTTCCTAACTATAATTTGGCTATTCTTTTTTTTTTTTTTTTTTTTTTTTTTTTTTTTTTTTGGTTTTTCGAGACAGGGTTTCTCTGTGTAGCCTTGGCCATCCTGGACTCACTTTGTAGACCAGGCTGGCCTCGAACTCACAGTGATCCGCCTGCCTCTGCCTCCCGAGTGCTGGGATTAAAGGCGTGCGCCACCACGCCCGGCTTTAATTTGGCTATTCTTAATGTAAATATTTTTGGAGCTAGGGGTTTGGAGTTCAAGGCCAACCTAAGTCTATAGAGTGAGTCTGGGACAGCCAAGGCTGCACAGAGAAACCCTGTCTTGAAAAAAAATTTCATTTCACCCTGATACTCAAATTGGACAGAGTACAAATGTTTCTCTATCATAAATATGAAAACAGAACTCTTGGAATATACACAAAATTCAGCAGTACGTGAAAACAATCTTACACTGAAAAAGCAGGATTTCTTCCAGGGATATTTGAAACCAGTCTTTTTCAATACTTGAAACTCAGTACAGGTCAGGTGTGGTGGCACACACCTGTAATCCCAGCACTCTGGACGGCAGAGCCAGGCAGATCTCTGTGGGTTTGAGGCCAGTTTGGTCTACAAATCAAGTCCAGGACAGCCAATGCTACACAGAGAAATCTTGTCTTGAAAAAAAAAGAAAGAAAGAAAGAAATTTTGTGTAATATAATGTATTAACTGAACAAAGGAGAAAAATCAGCCGGGCGTGGTGGCGCACGCCTTTAGTCCCAGTACTCGGGAGGCAGAGGCAGGCGGATCGCTGTGAGTTCGAGGCCAGCCTGGTCTACAAAGTGAGTCCAGGATGGCCAAGGCTACACAGAGAAACCCTGTCTCGAAAAACCAAACCAAACAAAACAAAACAAAAGAGAAAAATCAGATTATATTAATGCCAAAAACAAAATTCAACAATCATTTATAATTTTCTTTTTAAAATAAAAAAAACTCAGGAAAAGTAGAAATACAGGAAACTTCCTCAGTGCGTGCAGTTGAGCTGACAACTTGAGTTCTGTACCGGGGACCTACATGAGAAAAGAGGACAGATCTCCATAAGTTGTCCTCTGACCTGTACGCATGCCCCATCCACTTAAAGGCCAGTGATTGTGGCACACACCTTTAATCCTAGCACTCTGTGAGTTCAGGGGCTACACAGAGAAACCCTCTCTTGAGAACACAAACAAACTGGTGCAGGCTGGAGAGATGTCTCAGGTTAAGAGCAACTGACCGCTCTCCTAGTGGACCCGGGTTCCATCCCCAGCACCCTCATGGCAGCTCACAGGTATTTGTAACTCTAGTCCAAGGAGATCTGACATCCTCTTCTGGTCTCCCAGGGCACTGCACTCTCACTGTGCACAGGCAAAAACAACAAAACCCATACACATAAAATTTAAGAAATAAACTACAAAAGCCACTCTGGTGCCTGAGATGTGGGGTGAGTGCTCTGAATGCCTGGGAAAGTGAACAAAGCATACTAGAGGCTTCTAGAAAGCTACAAGCAGAGCTCAAAGGGCAATTCTAGTGAAAGTTCATTTTAAAAAGCTAGCCTGGCAGTAGTGACACTGGCTTTTAAACTCAGAGACAGGCAGAGACAGTGAGATCTCTGAGCCCAAGGCCAGCCTGGTCTACAGAGTGAATTTCAGAAAAAAAAGAAAGTTAAAAATGCTAATAGAAATGCATGCAACAGTCGGGCGTGGTGGCACACGCCTTTAATCCCAGCACTCGAGAGGCAGAGGCAGGCGGATCGCTGTGAGTTCGAGGCCAGCCTGGTCTACAAAGTGAGTCCAGGATGGCCAAGGCTACACAGAGAACCCTGTTCTCGAAAAACCAAAAAAAAAAAAAGAAAGAAAGAAAGAAAGAAAGAAAGAAAGAAAGAAAGAAAAGAAAAGAAATTCAACTAGAAAAGACTGGGGGCATATGGTTTCAAGTGGAAAGAGAACCTTATTGGGAATTGGATTGGAAGCCACTTGTATTCCATTCTGGCAAATAATTTATAGTGTATATTCTAATAACTTTGATAAGACTGAATTTAGAAGTTGTCTTAGGGTTTTATGCTGTGAAGAGACATCATGACCAAGGTGATTCTTTTTTTTTTTTTTTTTAAGATTTATTTATTATAAGCCGGGCGTGGTGGCGTGCGCCTTTAATCCCAGCACTCGGGAGGCAGAGGCAGGCGGATCGCGTGAGTTCGAGGCCAGCCTGGTCTACAAGTGAGTCCAGGATGGCAAGGCTACACAGAGAACCCTGTCTCAAAAAAAAAAAAAAAAAAAAAAGATTTATTTATTATTTACACAGTAGTCTGCCCACACGTGTGCCTGCCCACCACAAGAAGGCACCAGATCTCATTACAGGTGGTTGTAAACCACCATGTGGTTTCTGGGAATTGAACTCGGGACCTTCGGAAGAGCAGATGGTGCTCTTAACCTCTAAGCCATCTCTCCAGCCCTTATTTTTTTTTTTTGGACAGGGTTTTCTCTGTGTAGCCTTGGCTGTCCTGGACTCCCTTTGTAGACCAGGCTGCCTCCCAGATTGCTGGGATTAAAGACGTGTGCCGCTAGGCCCGGCAAGGCAACTTTTTTTTTTTTTTTTTTGTGGTATACATGGATTTTTTATTTCCTCAACAAAAATTCATATACACACATTAAAATTAGGTTGTCTGTTCTATTTACCCAAGGATCTTTAATTTTTAAAAAATATCAATTATATTCTTGTTCTTACTTAAAATTTTTTGAACATTTTTTTGTTTGTTTGTTTTTTGTTTTATTTATTCTTGTTACATCTCAATGGTTATCCCATCCCTTGTATCCTCCCATTCCTCCCTCCCCCCTCATTTTCCCCTTATTCCCCTCCCCTATGGACTGTTCCTGAGGGGGATTACCTCCCCTGTATATTCTCATAGGGTATCAAGTCTCTTCTTGGTAACCTGCTATCCTTCCTCTGAGTACCACCAGGTCTCCCCCTCCAGGGGACATGGTCAAATGTGAGGCACCAGAGTACGTGAGAAAGTCATACCCCACTCTCCACTCAACTGTAGAGAATGTTCTGACCGTTGGCTAGATCTGCGAAGGGGTTTAAAGTTTACCGCCTGAAGGCAACTCTTATAAAGGAAAACATTTCATGTGGCAGGCTTACAGTTTTTATCAGAGTCTTATTATCATGGCGGGAAACATCATGCAGGCAGATGTGGTGCTGGAGAAGCTGAGAGTTTGATCGAAAGGCAGCCAGGAGACTAGACTCCCCACTGGGCGGAGCCAGAGCATAGAAGCCTGCCTGCACAGTGAAGCACTTCCTCCAATGCCACACCTACTTCAATAAGACCACACCTCCTCATAGTGCCACTCCCTATGACCAAGCATTCAAACACATGAATCTATGCGGGGCAAACCTGTGCAAACCACCACAGAAGTAATGGACGAATTACTTTTGTGGAGAAAACTTGAAGACACCCTATTGTTTAGGTTGCAGCATGATTATTGCTGAGTGCTGGTAGCTAGAATCTACAGAGATCAAAAAGTAGAGTGGAAAGGTTTGAGACATTTCCCCTTAATAGAAGCATCTGAAAAGCTGGGGCCAAGGAAAGAGATTGCTGAAGAGATTACACCATTCAAAAGGAGCCAAACAAGGCCGGGCATGGTGGCACACGCCTGTTATCCCAGCCCTCGGAGGCAGAGGCAGGCGGATCTCTGTGAGCCTGGTCTACAAAGGGAATCTAGAACAGCCTGGGCTACACAGAGAACCCCCGTCTCGAAAAAAACAGAAAAGGAGCCGGGTGTGGTGGTGCACGCCTTTAATCCTGGCACTCGGAGGCAGAGGCAGATGGGTTGCTGTGAGTTCGAGGCCAGCCTGGTCTGCAGAAAGAGTCCAGGACAGCCAAGGCTACCCAGAGAGACCCTGTCTTGAAAAACCGAAAAAGAAAGAAAAAAAGGAAAACCAGAAAAGGAGGAGGAAGAGGAGGAGGAGGAGGAGGAGGAGGAGGAGGAGGAAGAAGAGAAGAGAAGACGAAGAAAAGAAGAAGAAAGAAGAAGAAGAAGAAGAAAGAAAGAAAGAAGAAAGAAAGAAGAAGAAGAGAGGAGACGAAGAGAAGAAGAAAAGAGAAGAAGAGAGAGAAGAAGAAGAAGAAGAAGAAGAAGAAGAAGAAGAAGAAGAAGAAGAAGAAGAAGCTGCCAAAGGCTTTGAGCTGAGTCAGTGGGTAGCATGCCTGGTGGAAGGAATCTCTAGAATCAGAGAGAATCCACCCACACAAATCAACTGTAAAGGCTTTTGTAGGACTTTTCCTGTAAAACGTGTTCCAGGGTGACCTGCTCGCAATGATGAGCCTTGAAAACATTTTTTTTTCTGGAATTCATTTTGCTGCACTCAACCTTTTGGACACTCAGAGATCACTACAGGCATGGTCCAAGTGAGTTGGGCTCCAGCTGAAGGCATCCCTGGCATCATCCACATGCTGTTTTTACTGAGAGCGCAAGAGTTACAAGGGCCCTGGAGACACAAAGGAGAGCAAGTCAGAATCAGGCCATCCTCTGATGATGTGTAACGCTGTGAGAATAGAACCTAAGCTGCAGAGGCGACCCTGGGACGTGAGTGAGCTCAGAGGTGTATAACGTGCCTCTGCCTTGTTTTTCTCAGGTGTTGGTCACAGCAATGGTAAAACTGACCAATAATCACTTAGCAAATCCAAGTGCAGTGGTGCACGCCTGTAATCCCAGCACTCCAGGAGGCAGATGCAGGTAGATCCCTGTGAGTTTGAGGCTAGCCTGGTCTGCCAAGGCTGCAGAGAAACCCTGTCTCAAAAAAAAAACAAAACAAAAACAAAGAAAGAAAAAGAAAAACAAAACAAAAAAAACCCCCCAGTTAGCAAAACGTACGCCACACTGTGTGACCCAGGACCTTGAAAAAGTAATCTTCCTCCACCCAGAGTTTTGTTTTTGTCTGATTCTTTTGAAAATAAGGTAGCCCAGGCTGGCCTTGACTCTCTGAGGTCTATCTGCCTCCACCTCCAAAATGCCGAGATTAAAGGTGCAGGTCATGATCAATTATTGTGCTTTGCTTTGATCTTACACACTAAGATCAAAGAAAATGCCAGCCACGGTGGCACATGCCTTTAATCCCAGCACTCAGGAGGCAGAGGCAGAGGCAGGTGGATCGATGTGAGTTCGAGGCCAGCCTGGTCTACAAAGTGAGTCTAGGACAGCCAAGGCTACACAGAGGAACCCTGTCTCGAAAAACAAAAAACAAACAAACAAACAAACAAAAAAATCAAAGAAAGTATCCCAGGTGCAAGTGAGGAACATGAACAAGACTGCTACAGATGATGCAGTTGAGCAAAAACTAAGAAGAGCATTTAGTGTGGGCCACGGGCTTGACAGAGAGCACCTTAAACCCTATGTTGTGTACCCATCTACCAGAGATGCAAGTTGACTGCCCTGTGAACACACAGGGTTATTTACTCAGACAGCCAGCTGGTAACCATCTGGTAGCACACTGTTAGTTGGGAGGGAATCCCAGCTGGGCAGGTTCTGGGTGGTACATGAGCAACTGGTTCTCAAAACACTTTTTTCTTTTTTTTTTTCTTTTCTTTTTTTTTAAGATTTACTTATTTTTATGTATACAGTGCTCTGCCTGCATGTATACCTGCACACCAGAGGACGGCATTAGATTATATTATAGATGGTTGTGAGCCACCCTATGGTTGCTGGGAATTGAACTCAGGGCCTCTGGAGGGGCAATCAGGGCTCTTAACCTCTGAGCCATCTCTCCAGCCTGGTTCTCAAACTCTTTGAGTTTTTGTCCTCATGAGGAAGGAGACAGCAAGTCCTGCTGGGGTCTTTTGCAGTGTCTAAAACCCAAACAGGATGGGGAGGGGCCTGGCTCTGTTAAACCTGTACACCTCCCGGGCTGTGATTCTGGTCTCTACAAATCTAGCCAAGGTGGGGCCCCAGGCACTGGGCAGGCTACTGACCCGAGGGACTGTACCTTGGGGTGATCTCCTCTGTCCCACTCTTACTACCGCCTTCTCCTCTGTCTCCCCACCATCCAGGCCTCTGTGTACTGTGTGGCTGCAGTTCTGTGGACAGCAGCCAAGTTCAGCGTACCCCGAGACCACAAACTGGCCCTACCACGCAGGCTCAAAACACTCCTTCTGGACATGGCCAGACGCCATGCCTCGGAGCGGCCGTCTGCAGCTGAGGCCATCAAGGTAACTGCACCATGGTCTGGCCTAGTCACAGCCTCAAGGGTTGGGGGCGGGGACAGTCGGGAGTTCATCACCATGGCCTTTGACACTGAAGTTAATGTTAAGCACAGTTTACTACAGAATTCCTCTATGTTGAAGCATGTTAAGGACATGGCTGACATACTTGCCTCTCCCCTGAACCTTCAGGATAGAGCTTTCCCTTCTCCTTCACTATATAATCTGGACATTTTGGTGCTATTGCTTCACCCCCCACCCCCCTCCCCTCTCTCATCTCCCTCCCCCTCATCTCCCCCCCACTTCCCCTCACATGGCAGCCAAAGGCTACTTCCAATGAACCTACATTTATATATTTCAACTTGCCTTACATAAAAACAATCCAAGTAGCCTGGCATTGGGGGCGCACTCCTTTAATCCCAGCACTTGGGAGGCACTTGGGAGGCACTTGGGAGTTCGAGGCCAGCCTGGTCTACAAAGTGAGTCCAAGACAGCCAAGGCTACACAAAGAAACCTTGTCTCAAAAACACCAACCTCCCCCCTTCCAAAAAAAAAAAAAAAAACATTCCAACGGTCCTCATTTTTTAATTAGAGGAAAAGGGAGGAATGTTAGGATTCCACTTCAGTCTGCCTACCTGTGATGTCATTGCCTGCCTGCCATAGGGGTGTGGCCCTATCCAAGATTATAAAAGGCCAAATCCTCTTCCTGGCTCTCTCTCCTACCTCTCTCTTTATTCATCTCTCTCTCTATCTCTCTGTCTCTGTCTCTGTCTCTCTCTCTCTCTGGGGTATCCCTCCTCCCCCTTTCCTTCTCTCTCCATGCTCATTTAATAAACTCCTCATCTAATTTTAAAAAAAAGAAAAGGAGGGGGGAAAAAAGAATTGCCACATCTTTTTTGTTTTGTTTTGTTTTTTGTTTTTTTGAGACAGGGTTTCTCTGTGTAGCTTTGCTATCCTGGACTCGCTTTGTAGACCAGGCTGGCCTCAAACTCACAGCGATCTGCCTGCCTCTGCCTCCCACCAGGCTGCCCAGGACCAAGATTATGCAGAAAAGCACAAGTGTCTCAGTCACAAACCATGCCTGGAATATCAGAAGTGGGGCGGGCTCAGCAGAGCTGATGGCTGCTCTGCTCTGTGGGACTGGCCTGGAGGGATGTCTCCTTCATTTCAGGTGTGCAGCAGCTACCTCCTTCAGCGAGGCATGGACAGCAGCAAGATTCTAGCCCACCTGAGGGCATCCACCTGCAAGGCAAGACGATGCTCCCCAAAATTCACAAGGACTCCTTCATGATGCCACTTGCACCCATGGCACCCTGCTTGTCTCCTGCTGCATGGTAGACTTACTGGGAATTTAGGAAAGAGGCAGTGGCTAGCTGCGTTCCCAGCAGCCTCTGCTTAGGGGTGCTGCCAGCCACTGACAGTGCAGGCACTTCATCCTGGAAGACTGCCCTTTTTGTGCCCCCACCACACACACACACACACACACACTGCAACCTTTACATGGGAACCTGCTAACCTCTAGCTGGGTGAAGGATCCAGAAGATGGGGGGTCCCACCCTGAGGACTATGGGTAATAGTGGGCAGGGACACTGGGGTGTCTGGCAGGCTTTGGGGATTGGGTCTCCACAATCATCACGTCCCCTAGAAACCCATCATGGCTTCACAGAAAGGGCCTCCATGGCTCTGAGTCTCAGTGTGCCTGCTCTCCCAAACCACAGAAAGATCTGGAAGCTGTGTCTGGTGGCTGTAGAACGCACAGCCATACTATACCTCCTCAGCCCCAGTTGGCCCTAACTGACCACTTATGACCTTCCACCCCAGGTTCACCCAGAGGAAGAGACCATTGGTCTCCAAAATACTTTCTCAGTGGTTGAACTGAAACCTCCCGTGGCACCTGCTCCTGAGAGCAGTCCAGGTGGGTCTACCCAAGCCTGCCTTCTCATCGTCCCCGGGACGCCTTAACCACAGCTGACCCCATCCTTCATCCTAAATCTGCCCTCAGTGGACACTTGCAGCACATTTTACCCATACGGCAGGATGATTAGGTCAAAGCATGTGATCTGTCCTTGGCCTGAGCCTTGTCCTTCCCTCACTGAGGACTCTGCCACCTGCAGGTGTGCTCTGTGCAGCCAGTCCTAACCTTCCTTTGCCAGTCCACATCATCGTCTGTAAGCCAGTCCTCCTACTGTCTGGCTTCTCTCTCCAGGGAGAACACACACACACACACACACACACACACACACACACACACACACACACCTTAGCAGCGTCTCAGCCTCCTGGCTAATGGCTCTGTCTCCTCACAATAGCTCTTCCCAAGGCACTGTCACACACACACCTTTAGGCCCCTGGGCTAAGCTTGACATAGAACAGTCTGGGGCATCTATGGTGCCCACCTGTGGGACCTTAAGTGTGGGGGTCATTCAAAGGTATCTGTTGACCGCCCCTCCCGCTGCTCCTTCTCCTGTCCCCCAACTACCTGCTGTCCCTAGGCTTCCTGCAGGTCAGCAATGATACCAAGCTTGTCGCTGTCCCAGGGCCTGTGCCTGGTCTACCCCCCTGCTGCAAAGAAGCCTACGAACTGCCAGCAGCCTTCACCTCTGAGGCCACGTACTTTAAGCCCATCGTCCTGGCTCAGGACACAGGTGTTGTCAGGTAAGTGTCCCTGCTCCCAGCTTCCAGCGGCCCCAGGCACAGGGGGCCACCCTCCTGAGTTTTCATCTCTCTCAACAGAGACCAGCTTATTTTGTCCTCAGAGTCAAATGAGAAGCCAGAGGAGGGAAGTACCCAGTTGGACAGGGAGGGAACAAGAAAACAGGCAGTCCAGGAGCTTGTTGAGGACATTGACCTGATGACATCTGACCAGCTGCCACCTGCTCCAGAGCTACGGGGAGCAACTCCAGACCCTGCTGGTGACTCAGTGCCCCAGAGCTCAGCCAAGGAGTGCTCCTGCCTGCATGCCCCTGCTCTGACCACCCAGCAGAAAGGAGCATCAGGGACACCCAGCTCTCTCACTTCTTCCCTGCCCCCTGAGCACAGGCCAGAAGGTCAGGGACCACTAGGCACTGCCCTGCCCCCAGGGTCCACCTCAGCCAGCCAAGGCCCTCATCACCCATGTAAGCCACCCAGGGGCAAGGCTGCTGCAAGTATAGGCAGCCCTAGGGGCCAAGATGGTCATCCCGAGAAGCCTCGGCCAGCAGACCGCAAGCTCTGTCCATCCAGTGTGGATGCCTCATCCCCGCCCAAGATGACAGCCTGCCCCTCACTGCAGGAAGCCATGCGCCTCATCCAGGAGGAATTTGCCTTCGATGGCTACATGGACAACGGGCTAGAGGCGCTAATCATGGGTATGAAAGCCACAGGGGCCACCCTGGAAGCCCAAGGCAAGGGAGAGGTGGAGGGAGGCAGACCCAGTCCAGGGAGCATTCATATGAAGGGGACGCAAGGGTCCACACATCTGTCCTGCTGAGGTCAGTCAGGACAAACAAGGGCAGCTTCCAGCTTACTTCATGCAGGTAGAGAGCTTTGGAGTCCATACCCTTCCACCCCTGAAGCCCTGAGACCACCTCCCAGTGACCCAGTGCAAGGGGACTAGAAGGCCTCCCGTGGGTAACCTGATTGCCCCATCCTTTGTAAACCAGGGGAGTATATTTATGCCTTGAAAGACCTCACCTTTGCCACCTTCTGTGGTGCCATATCTGAGAAGTTCTGTGACCTGTACTGGGACGAGCAGTTGCTGAAGAGCCTCTTCAAGGTGGTCAATGGGCCAGCCTCACCATCCGAAAGGTAAGCATCTGGGCCCAGGCTTCCCCTTCCAGAGCTCTGGGTAGACCAAGCCACTTTCATTCCCTCTGGCAGCCCCAGCACAGGCTGGGGCAGCTCCATAGTGCTGCTGGTGATTGTTGCTGCTTGGGGGACAGGCACAGGAAGGGGAGGAGCCACGTGACTGGCAGTTCTACTGCCCCCCCCCCCCCCCGACAGGGTCTCTTTGTGTTAACCTTGGCTGTCCTGGACTCATTTTGTAGATCAGGCTAGCCTTAAACTCACAGTGATCCGCCTGCCTTTGCTTCTCAAGTGCTGAGATTAAAGGTGTATGCCACCATGCCCGCCTGAAGATCTACCTTTTTTGGTTTGGTTTGGTTTGGTTTTTTGGTTTTTTGGTTTTTCGAGACAGAGTCTCTCTGTGTTAGCCTTGGCTGTCCTGGACTCGCTTTGTAGACCTGAATGGCTTCAAACTCACAGTGATCCACCTGCCTCTGCCTCCTGAGTGCTAGGATTAAAGGCGTGAGCCACCACACCCGGCTGCAACTCTACCTTTTAACAGTAACAATTATAATAGGCAGCAGGCGTGGTGGCACACGCCTTTAATCCCAGCACTTGGAAGGCAGAGGCAGGCAGATTGCTATGAGTTCGAGGCCAGCCTGGTCTACAAAAGTGAGGCCAGGACTGCTACACAAAGAAACCCTGTCTCAAAGCACCCGCCCCCCAAAAATTGCAATAGGCAGACAGGCATGGTAGTATATATTTGTAATTCTAGTACTTGGAAGACAGAGACAGGAGTATTAGCATCTTTTAAGGCCAGTATGGTTTACATATTGAGTTCCAGGTCAGCCATGGCCATATTGTTTAAAAACCAAAATCAAATAACTACAGACAAGTACACTTTGCCTATCCTGCACCCAACCCAACAGCATTTCCACAGCTCTGAGCAGGGTCTCTTTATTACACCCACCTCTTTCAAGTGGGGCACTGTAGAACCACTACCTGGGGGCGCTCTGACACTGGCGAGATGACAGGGTCCCATCCTACCCAAAGTGCTCAAGTGATGCTCCATGCTGGGACCTCTCTGCACAGGTCCCAGGCCTCATCCTAATGTGTGTGGGAGAGGGTGGGGAGGGAGTGGTGGGGGTGTTGATTGATGTTCTCATTGCCAGTACTTCCGAGGAGCCTGGATCCCAGCCAGAACATTCCCCCAGCAGATGCTCAGTGTCCGGCAAAAGGCCCTCATTGCACGGACTCGGTAAGAGACATAGCCTGCATCATGAGGTCAGGCAAGATTTATTCTCAGTGGGGTCCCCTGGACAGCTGCAGGAAGGCTTCTGTTGTCAAGGACAGCCCTGTGCCAGGAGACATCTAAGACGCACAGACATTAGGGCACAGGCTACCAGGGGACAGTTTCCCATCCTGTCATTAGCCAAGTGATGTTGGTTCTTCATGTCTCCTCTGAAAGTAGAAGCCACTTAAATACCAGAGCTGGCTTTTCAGATTGTGAGCCTGAAGCCCACATCAACTTAAAACTCAAAAAGCTGAGCCTGGTGGTACACGCCTTTAATCCCAGCACTCGGAAGGCAGAGGCAAGATGATCTCTGTGAGTTCGAGGCCAGCCTGGTCTACATAATAAGCTCTAGGACAGCTAGGACTAAATAGAGAGACCTTGTGTCCAAAAACAAAAATACAAAAACCTCAGCACGCGCTTTAAGGAAAAGAGGCCAGCCAGCCATGTGGGGGTCTCTAGGGATGAGTGTAGGGCTGTGATCACCTGGGTCTGTCTACTGACTATGATAAGATCATGGTAGTAGCTTCATCCGTACTTAAGTAAATCAAAGAGCAGGTGATCATGTCTTGGGCACGAAGTCTGGCTCCTGATGGCCAAGGAGCCAGAAGGCTGCTGGCACAGAGAGAAGCTTCTGGTGTTGAATGAATTCCAAGTACCTTTACAGGTCTGTATGTGGAATGTGTGTGTATGACTGAGCTAGGTTTGATCGTCAAGTGCTCCAGAAGAGCAGATGGGGCCAGAGAGAACAGGTCCTGGCTGGGATCAGTTCTGGGAGAGAAAAGAAGAGTCCAGGTCCCAGAGAAGTTTGAAGTAGGGTGAGTGCCTGGGGGAGCTGGTCCTGGCTATGCCTGTCTCTTCACAAGCACCTCAGTGTGCCCCCAAGTCCCCTTTCAGTTCCACCTAGTGCAACAGCCATGGCTAGCCAGGATCCTTCATGAGGGTGTTTGGGTTTCCTCCACAGCTGAAGGTGGAGGTGAAAGTGCCACCCACTGACCATTATCTTTCCTTCAAGGCAAGGAGAAGCAAGCCACGACTTGGGGCAGTGGGGGGCCCTGCTCGCCCACAGCGCTATCAGATATAGACTCTGACACGCTCTCTCAGGGAAATTTCGAGGTTGGATTTCGATCTCAGAAGTCAATAAAAGCCACAAGAGAGCAGCAACCGGAGGCTGAAGTGGATGGACAGCCAGGCCTAAGCCAGGAGGCAACCAGCACTGCCTCAGACACAGTGGCCCAGCTGGCTAGGTCTGAGGATGGGTGGTCCAGCTGTGTCCCCAGGTGCGGCTGATTTCCAGAACTGCAGCCCCGGCTGGTCCAGTGCCTTCTATGAAGCTGACTGCTTTGGAGCTGACGTCTACAACTACGTGAAGGATCTGGAGAGGCAGAAGGCTAATGGGCACACAGAACTGGAAGGCCAGAGTCCAGTGAGTCCAGGGAATCCACCCACTGGCAGATTGGGAGGGCATCAGTGGCCTTAGCAGCACCAATGGCAATGATGCTTTTGCTCAGGCGAGGCATGCAGGCCATCTAAGCCTGATGACAGTACTCTGAGAACACCCTCCCCAGGCTGTGTTCGTTCTCAGTATGCTACCATTCTGGTGGCTCAACTTCCTTTATCCTATGTTAGAGGTTCTTCTACACTGTGGGGACATGTTCCCACAGCTGGGAAGTTGGGAGTGGCTTCTCTTTCCCATTAGCTGTGTCTGTGGCTCCCAAATGACAGTGCTCAGGGATCACTGTGAGCTCAGTACGGGTTGAGTTAAGTCGGCTGCAGATGGCTGCAGGTCCAGCAATCTCTTCCCAATGGCGTCTTGGTGCTAGAGGAGAGAGAACACCACAAGTATCATGCCTGCAGCAAGTTCAGGCTGGACTTGGGGTCAGTGTGGACTAGCAACGGTTTCTCTGGCAGGTAGCACGAGGCAAAACCCAAAGCTCAATAGGAGGAAAGGAGTCCTAACTTTAGCAGCCAAGGCTGGCCAGCGTAGTGTACAAAAGAACTCCCAGCTTTGGAGGGGCTGCTGGAGGCAGGCCCATTGCTGGGAGGAGGAAGCAGAGTCCAGAGGCCTGAGCATGGCTGTGTATGACATACGTGCATCTCGGCAGGCATCTCCACACTTCAAACAGGCAGTTCTGCCATCCCAGCATTCTGGCCTCATCCTAGGCCTTGCTTCTCCTGCTCAGCAAATAGGCCTTGCTTTTGGTGCTGTGGTTCAGTTTCATCTTTGTCTTCTTTCTGTCTGTAGTTTCTAGTGACTCTGTTTCCTTCTGCATGTGTGTGTGTGTGTGTGTGTGTGTGTCTGTGTATATGTGTGTATGTATGTATGTATATATCTCCGATCCATATCCATCAGCCTTTATCCACTACTAAACCTAGTAGCTCTACTGATTAAATTACTCCTCAAATCATTCTTTTTTTTTTCCCCCTCCAAGGAACCAATACTTCTAATTTTTATAACAAATTCAGGATCAGATCTGGTCACAGGCAGAAGCTGAACTTATGCCCACACACACTACTTAATTTAGATCTTGTAACCGAGTCAGCCTGGGCATCTCCCAGGGTATGAGTGTCACGAGAAGAGCAACACTTGTCTTTTCTTCTCCACCACCCTATACTTAGCATGAATTTTAGGTCATGTATACTTCTTTGAAGTCACTTAAGGCAGTCCTCAAATAATCTGATTGCCATTCAGTATCAAACAAAGTGGTGCTGACAAATGCCAAAACTAAATACAACCCAAGGTTATTGACACCAACTTTAGTGAGTTCATAGGAGCCTCCTCATGTTCCCTAATGCCTCAGTGCTTGCAAACGATCCCCAGCAGGGTACCAGGATAACAAGAGTGGACAGTGGATAGTAGACAGCTGTGGAGAGCCTCAGACATCAGGCTCCACTCAGACCAACAGAGAGCTGGTCACAGCCTGGACCACAGCTCACCTGCCTGCTCTGAATCTTCATAGCCCCTCATTGACCAGATGTCCTAGATATGTGCAGTCCACAGGAGGGACACCAGCCACTGGTAGCTGTTGACCGCTCCAACAGTGGCCCATGTGCCTGAGGAATTGATATTTTCATTTTAGTTAGCTTTACTAATCTGTGTGGGGAGCTCAGTGCATAGCCCTAGCAGGTAGTTCATGGTGCCTCCCAAGCCTGGCTCTGATTCCCTTCCCATAAGGAGAAAGTGGCTGGCTGCCTATCTGGTGGAAACCAGATCTGAAGCCAAGATGAATGGTGCCAGAGCCTAGACTCTCCTCTGGGACCTGACAATGGGAAAGCACTGTCCCAGCAGTTTGGGACAGCTGAAGAAGCATCTAGCTGGTTTTTTTTTTTTTAAATCACATACTGGCCATGAATGGAGACCTTGTATAATTCAAATCCGTTTTCTCCGGGTCTCCCCCCCCCCCCTGTGGATTCACACCATTTACAAGGTGAGGGTGAGCCCTGGCTGAGTGGCTGAGTGGCTGAGTGGCCTCACACTCTTATCCGCAGTGAGCTGGGGCAGGACCCAGAGATCCTAAGAGTCCTGCCCTCACAGTGAGACCACAGAGTGGTTTCATTTTGCTGAAGCTCCAGGCTTCCCACAGCTGCTCAGAGACTGGGCAGCACAGTCGCCAGGAAGAGCTGAGGTAAACCCTGTCATGCTGCCCAGTCAACCTCCACAGTCCAGCTAGTAGGTTTCTAAAGCAAGATTTGGGGGTTCACCTGCACATGGAAGAAACTCACATTGCTAGACTCCTTTAAGCTTAACTTACAGAGAAGGACACTGCGCTTATCCCTGTTGGCTTCCTGTCTGTGGACGTGATATGACCAGCTACATCCTACCCTTGCCACCAAACCTTCCCTGGCATGGTAGACGTACTGCTGGAAAAGTAAACTAAAATAAAATGTAAAAAGGAAGGGATAGAGGGAGAGAGGGGGGAAAGAAAGAAGGGAGGGAGAGAGGGAGGGAGGGAAGGGAAGGGAAGGGAAGGGAAGGGAAGGGAAGGGAAGGGAAGGGAAGGGAAGGGAAGGGGGCAGGCAGACAGTGGCCCAGCCAAGCATGTGGTGCACACCTGTGATCCCAGCACAGGGAGGCCAAGACAGGAAGACTGTAAGTTCAAGCAGATGATAGACTAGAGAGTAAGTTGCACACCACCCTAAGGGACATAATGAGGCCCTGTCTGGAAGAGGAAAGAAAAAAAAGCTGCTAACAAACAGAAGGGAACCATTTTGGGAAGGTACTCAGCCCTGGAGTAGATTTCCCCGTCTCTCCCCACAGCACGGCCAGATGCACTGACTTTAGAAATAATCAGCCTGTGTCCAGACAGACAGCAAACATCAGAGCTACCACTTGTTCCCATGAAGTGCAGGGCCGTGGCAACCTCATATCCAAGTCCTCTGTCCATACTGTCACCTGAGTGTCCCCCTCACAAGGTGAGGGCCCTGGAGAGGGGGCTCCCTATGGCCAGAGAAGGAAGGCAGCCTACCCTGAGCCCAGTACTGGCCAGGGAGGCTGAAGAGAGTAGAGGGGCCTTTTGGGCTGCACATATGGGGTCTGCCTCTCCTGACCGAATAAGCTTCTGTCTCTGTAGACCCTGAGTCTTCAGATGATCCCCAAGAGCAGACAAGCCACAAAGGGGCTTGGCCCTGGCCCTTCTGGGTTAGAGTTTAGAGAACTCTCCAGAAGCAGCCAGGTAGGACCAAGCTGGTGGGTGAGGGGATGGATACCCCAGGAGACAGACATACTCTAAGACTTGGCCAAGTCTCAGGAATCCAGGTAGGCCCTAGGGCAGCACCTCTCAATCTCCCTGACACTGTGACCTTTTAATACAGTTCTTCATGCTGTGGTGCCCCCCACCCATAAAATTATGTCATTGCTACTTTATAACTGTAACTTCACTACTGCTATGCATTGTGATTTAAATATCTGATATGCAGGGTGTCTGCTGTGCAATCCCAATTGGAGTCATGACCCACAGGTTGAGAACTGCTGCCCTACGGAGATGGGGCATAAGGATCTTCACCGTACTTTCCCTCTTGGCAGGCAGCCATGAGCACTGGGGTCTGGCATCCTTGAGGGATCAGGTGCTGGTTTCAAGGTCAACCCCAGGAGCCCACTCCTGATGTGCTCCCTCATTCTTTTTTCTTTTTTTTTTTTTTTTAACATTTATTTATTTATTATTTATACAGTGTTCTGTCTGCATGTACACCTGCAGGTCAGAAGAGGGCATTAGATCACATTATAGATGGTTGTGAACCACCATGTGGTTGCTGGGAATTGAACTCAGGACCTTTGGAAGAACAGGCGGTGCTCTTAACCACTGAGCCATCTCTCCAGCCCCACTCCCTTATTCTTTTTCCTTGTCCTTCTTACGCCAACCAAATGGCTCCAGCCCTGGAACACACTTGTCCTTCCTGTGGCCACTCGGGCCACATTTGCCTTCCGTGCCTGCATCCCGAACAGAAGACAAAGTGGTAGCTGAGGCCATGGTTGCTCTGGCTTCACATGCTGTGCTTCCCCTTAGGAGCTGGAGCAGCAGCTCATGATAGAGAAAAGAAACTACAGGAAGACCCTCAAGTTTTACCAGAAACTCTTACAGAAGGAAAAACGCAACAAAGGTAACAGTGCAGCTAAGCTTCCCGCCACAATGAGCTGTTTTGTGGCTCCTGGCAACCATAGGCTGCCTCTGCTCTGCCCACAGGCTCTGAGGTAAGGACCATGCTGTCTAAACTGCGAGGACAGCTAGAAGAAATGAAGTCCAAGGTGCATTTCCTGGGTCTGGTCAAGAAGTACCTCCAGGCAAGTAGCCTTCTGTCCCGCCCACCCTGCTTCCTGAATGAGTGCCAGCCCTCAGATGGGGTTCCTTCAGTCGGTCTATGGATCAAGACACATTAGATCATGCGCACGGGGTTCAAAGTACTGAGAAACCCTGGCGTTCCTGGCTGGGTCAGTAGCAAAGTGACCCATAGACACGCATGCACCCGGTGGTCAGCCGTAATTCACTTCCTTTCCCACACAGGTCATGTATGCAGAGCGCTGGGGGCTGGAGCCCTGTGATCTGCCAGTGATTGTGAACATCGCAGCAGCCCCCTGCGACACACTGGATTTCAGCCCTCTGGATGAGTCCTCTTCCCTCATCTTCTATAATGTCAACAAGCACCCATGCAGCGGCCGGCAGAAGAAGGCTCGCATCCTACAGGCTGGCACACCACTGGGACTCATGGCCTACCTCTACTCCAGGTGTGTCGGGGGGGCCCCAGAAGGACTCTCTGACCCTAGGGCACAGATTTGAAAACAAAGGGGAGAAAAACAAGGAAAGCTCTGTCTGACATGGGTTGTGCAGCTAGAGACTTGTTAGAACTTAGTCGGACATATGCCAGCTACCACCTCCTGCATGGCCGCACTGCTAGCCCCAGCAGTCTGTCACAGTCCCCATGAGACATCCCCCCACCCCACCTCTGGTCCTGGGACTGGGTCACAGGATGTGGCCAGGTAGCACTGCGGGGGCTCCTGGGGCAGGCTGCAGGGTTAACATACTGTCTACAGGAGGCACCAAGATACCATCTGGATCCAAATCACCAAGGAAAGCATGTCCTAAGGGGCACAGAGCACTATGTGTAGTATTTCTATGCCCTCCATCTCTCTGGGTGTGAACACTGCTCCGGTGATAGCCTGACAACCAAGTGCTGCAGTGCTTTCCCCTAGGTCAGGAAGAGTCCTCAAACTCACCCCCACCCCCACCCCGCCCTGTGCTACTGACCTGCACTCACAGGGCTCTTTGTGGGACATGGGAACCGGAATTTCATTCCCCCCCTTCCCTTCTCCCTCCAGCACTGTTTGCCATGCCTCCCTCTGCCCCATAGAGCTCCATCCTTGCCTTGTCTTTAGAGAATTCAAGCTCGATGGCCAGTCCTATGCCTAGGTCTGCAGCCAGAAAGGCCGTTGTCATTGTCATCTTTGAGCAGGAGGCTAACAACTTCAGCTCTGATGAGCAAGTGGCTTTGGGAAAACAGTTAGGAAACAAACTTCCCTCTATAGAAGCCCAAGCTCCTGGGATACACTTGATGGGTGAATGTGTAGTGGACGTGCATGTGTGTGGCGTTTTGAGGTGATAGGTGGTATGATATGTACTGCACATGTGATGTACATGGGTGTAGTATGCTGTGGAAATATAATATGGTGTGTGTAGTTGTGTGTGTGTGCAGGGTGTGTATTAGTGGGGTGACTATAATGTGTATTGTATGCATGTCATGTGCTTATGTATACATATATGAAGCATGTTGTCAGTATTGTGTGATGCATATAATATGTGAATATGCATGGGAGTACTGTGTGATGTGACCTATCTGAAGCATGTGCTGGTGGTGTGGGACACTATACCTGGGAAGACATGAATAAACATTTACTCACCCCAGATAGGGAACCAATGATAGACGGAAGTGACAATATCACCCAAGTCCATCTTGGTAAAACAATGAGTTTATTGGGGGTTACATATAGGAATGTGGGTAAGGGGGTTACAGAAGCATGGATGACACCAGGGCAGATGTATCACTGAAAGCCACCCAAGCATGGGTGACTAATCGTGAACGCTGGAACCTTGGAGCTCACTGCACGACTTGGAGGTCAGTCTCCTTTTTCATGCATCACAGTTGGTCAGGGAGTGTCTCTTCCATAAAGGTGGTCATAGCCTCTTCCAGGCAGCTCAGCAGGTCTGAGTCTCCTTAGCAGTCCTTACTACTTACATAGCGTAGGGAAGGAGAGGCTTTTGTCTAGCTGGTAAGTTTCAGGGACTTCCTGAGACTTCTGAGTTGTTTACTTGCTCATAATAAGCTTTCTTTGGAGCATCCTCAGTTTAAAGACTCTCCCTTTAGAGTAGGTGGAGGTATTGTCTGGTGGATGTGAAAATATGTGGGATAATTCGGGGGATGGTAATACTATGTGGTTTGGGGCGTGTATGTTTATGGTCTGTGGTGCATGTTTAAACAGATAGCAGTGGAGGTCAGCATCTCCTTGTTGAAATAAGCACCCACAAAGGTTTGGGTTTTTTTTTTTTTTTTTTTTTCAACTCTGAGTAGTCCACAGGCACGGCCTCTACAAGACAGGCTGGACAGGGGATTGCTTAGTCCCTGGGTTGAGATATGGCTATCAGTGTCTAGGTGAGACTCACAGAGGTAGACCAGTAACCAAGCTTCCTTGATCGTCAATATAATGTCTTTCACCGTGGAACTCATCTGTGCAAGAGCCCTCACCTCTGTAGTTATTAGCCGTCATACTCCCCATATTGTCAAAAAGTCACACATTTAGGGCTCCTGTTAGTGTCCCTTGCATGAGGCTTTCTGGGGAGCTCCTGCTCTGGGTAGGTATGTTCAATGAGGTGTGACAATCCCCCAACACACACACACACATACACACACACACACTGAGAAGCTGCCCTTCGAACACACAGGCATGGTCACTCACTCACTCGAGGACACTCGCTCACTACAGGGCCAGGTTTCAGGGAGGGTCCCAGCTGGCCTAGGCTCAAGGCCCAATTCCCATATTCTACCCTCAGTGATGCTTTCCTCGAGGGCTACGTCCAGCAGTTTCTCTACACTTTCCGGTACTTCTGCACACCGCACGACTTTCTGCACTTCCTCCTCGACCGCATCAGCAGCACCCTATCCAGGTACCACCAATGCATGGGCTCCTGACCAACAGGGGAGGGATCCTGGGCACTTTATTTAGCCTGTAAAGGGCTCTGACAGGGGTGGGGCACAGAAGAAGTGTCCTTGGGAAAGATCAGGGCAAGATGGAGGAACTGAAGAATCATGGGTAAAAGAACGCAGCAGGGGAGGACAGCTAGAGTCTTTGTGCTAGGTTGGGGAAGAACACTGCTTCCACAAAGAAAACAGGGGGTAGTTGAGGCCCAAGCAAGAAGACAAGAGAAAGCCAAGCTCACCAGCTTGGCAAGGATAGTCCAAGTAAGAAGAGGCCTGTGACTGTAGCTTCTTTCCACGGGGCACCCAAGCCATCTGATTGGTTAGGAAGAACACCAGATTGGGGACTAAAGAGGCGGGTGGTGAGCTTGAGAGGTGTTCTCTGTCCACCCTCACCTGGCCTGTCATCACTTGGACTCCCCCTGAACTCCTTACCCTGCACATGCCCAGTTGGGGCCTGTGCTGAGGCTTGCCATCTGCCTCCAGGGCTCACCAGGATCCTACCTCGACCTTTACCAAGATCTACAGGCGAAGCCTCTGCGTCCTGCAGGCCTGGGTGGAAGACTGCTACACCGTGGACTTCATAAGGAACGCGGGGCTTCTGGGACAGCTTGAGGACTTCATCTCTTCCAAGGTGACTGCTGCACTGGCCAACCTGGTCAGCCTTCTGGGCTCTGGCAGAGACAAAAAAAACACTGCCCTGTCCCAGAAGCAAAAGTGACACCCCATGCTTCTGCCTAGATCCTGCCCCTAGATGGCACTGCTGAGCACCTGCTGGGCCTCTTGGAGGTGGGCACTGAGCGGAGGACAGACAGTTCCTCTCGAGGTGCAGACCTAGAGGATCCGAAGGAGACAGAGGAGGACACCAGACCCTTTAACGCTCTCTGCAAGAGGTTCTCAGAGGATGGCATCTCCCGGAAGGTGGGGACCTGTCCTGTGGAGGGTTTCTCTAGACAGGAATGCATCCTAGAAGACATAGCATGGACACATATACACATGCATGCACGTGCACATATATACACATGCAGAAACAAGAGGTGCCTACACATGCCCATGCAGACATACACTTGCACATACATAGACAAATGCACATATAGATGTGTGTACACACACACACTCATGTGCACATAAGTGCTGCTTATTCGCGACCCAGGCTCTTCCCTGCTGGGCTGGCATTTCCTGCTCTGTGGAAGGAAAGCCATGGACTGGCAGGGTTAAAACTCTCCTAGCCAGGGTCCTTCTGTGACTCCCTGAACTCACATTCCTGATCCCCAGGGCAGAGCACTGAGTGGAAGAATCCACTGGGGTCAATGAATGGTCTTTCCACCAGTATATGGACATAGCTCTAAATCTGAGCAGTGCACATGGGTGATCCGCTCATGTGAGCAGGACAGGTATCCTGTCAGCAGGCCTGGAGGGAAGGCATTTGCTCTCTGGCTCTACCTGAGCCCGTCTGAAGAGTCCTAGGTTGGACCAGCCTATTCTCACTCTGCCCCATCCTGGCCTGGCCTGGCCCACTCAACCTGGAGGGGGGCACCTGTCTTTTTTTTTTTTTTTTTTTTTTTTTTTTTTCCAGAGCTTCTCCTGGAGGCTGCCCCGGGGCAATGGGCTAGTGCTGCCACACCATAAGGAGCGCCAATACACCATTGCGTCAGCCCTGCCTAAGCCCTGCTTCTTCGAAGACTTCTATGGCCCCTATGCCAAAGCCAGTGAGAAGGGCCCTTGCTTCTTGACAGAGTACAGCACCAACCAGCTCTTCACTCAGCTGACTCTCCTACAGCAGGTGCGTGGGAGCTGGGGGACTCAGACTGCTGCTACATTTGAGTCAGCTGCTAATGTCATAGGGTGTGCCCAGGGATGCTCTGATGCTTATGAAACCTCAGCAGACACTTTATAAGAGGGACAGAAGATGGACGGTGAGCAGTGGGGCCTGGTTGCTGGGTGCACAAGTTCTGTCTTTAAAGCGGGGAGCCCCAGCCCAGCAGGATTCTCCTCTCCGGCTGCACAGGGCACCCAGAGCACCATGCCCCGAGCATCCCCTGCCGATATAGTTTCTTATGTCCTTACCAAGCCCTGAGCACTGATCAACAGCTCCCTCTGTTCCCGCTCCTAGCCCAGAGACCAACAGGTCCTAGCGAAGTCTTCACCATCCTGTAACCCAATGTCATGAACCGGGTGACAGCACAGGATGATCCTTGCCTCTATCATTACACCTAGCCAACAAGCCCTGAGGTGACCTGCACATAGAAAGCTCTAGCAGTCTATCCACAACACGCTTGGCAGGTTGATCTATGGTTGCACAAATGGCTTCAAAATACGGAAGCACTCTTTGGGACACTGCCTTGGCCATCAGGCCCTTGGGAACAGCGGGCTGACCGTCTGCTTCTGTGTATCCTACAGGAATTGTTTCAAAAGTGCCACCCTGTCCACTTCCTGAATTCACGTGCCCTAGGTGTCATGGACAAAAGTGCAGCCATTCCCAAGTGAGTGTCTACTCCTGAGAGTGGGCCTGGGAATCCTTAGTTTGGAACGTTGGTGGGAGGGTCTGGAGGGTGGAGAAGATTACCCTATTGGCTCTGTGAGTGCTCCTGGGTGAAGGAGACACTTGGTTCTTATCCTGTGGGAAGGATGCCTTGACCTCCTCTCACTCTGCAGAGAGGCCCCACAATCCCAGGGCTTGTCAGGACACATTCTCAACATTCTCATACCCCCAGGAGACATGCATTTTTTTTTTTTTTTTTTTTTGTGCAGAGCCAGCTCTTCTGAGTCTCTTTCCGCCAAAACCTGCAGTCTATTCCTACCCAATTATGTCCAGGACAAGTATCTGCTTCAGCTCTTAAGAAACGCAGATGACGTCAGTACCTGGGTAGCTGCTGAAATTGTGACCAGTCATACCTCCAAGGTAGGCACCTCCATGGCTCTGAGGTCAAAATGACTATGGGATTCTGCACAGCAGTGCCCCTGTGAGGTGATGGTCAATGCCTTTTCTGCGTGCAGGGAATCCATGCTTTGTGTCTCAGTGCCATAGTCAACCCAAGGCAAATGCCAACAGTGAAGTGGGTACTAATGTCTACAGACACATCCCAGGCTGAGTGCATGATAGTTACAGCCCAGCTTGTGCCCTCTTCCTACCAGGCATCGTCCAGATCTATGGACCACTTGGAAAGCAGGATGTGTGAAACCACCAAAGCCAGGCATGGTGGCGCATGCCTTTAATCCCAGCACTCAGGAGGTAGAGGTAGGCAGATCTCCTAGAGTTTGAGACCAGCCTGGTCTACAAAGTGAGTCTAGGACAGCCAGGGCTACATGGAGAAACATTGTCTCAAAAAACAAAACAAAACAAAAAACATTAAAAAAAAAAAAAAAAGAAAGAAAGAAAGAAAGAAAAAAAAGAAAAAAGAAACCTCTATCAGGACACTGAACACCATCTCTTATATACACAGTCACTCACTCAGTCCTTCATACACAGGACCTCACATGTACAACCCGCCCCCAAGATAGTCACACTCCAGGCAGTGGTGGCACACACCTTTATTCCCAGCACTTGGGAGGCAGAGGCAGGCAGATCTCCGTGAGTTCGAGGCCAGCCTGGACTACAGAGCAAGTTCCAGGACAGCCAAGGCTACACAGAGAAACCCTGTCTCCAAAAACAAAAAACAACAACAACAAAAAATACAGTCACACATGGTGAGAAAGAGAAAGAAACCGACTCGTGGACACAGCCCCTCTCACACACAGGCCATATACCTAGCCCTCTGCAACTAATCACACGGAACACACACCATCCGACATGGACACAGACCCTCACACACTCACAGTCGCTTATGCACTGCCCTTCGCACAGCCACCAGCTTTCTTGTAGCTACAAGAGAATGCCTGGCTTATGTAAGTCAGGAGGAGGAGCGATTTGTTTTGTGTATCGCTCCAGAGATTGCAGTCTATCGTGGTAAGGACCGCATGATGGAGAAGACGTAAGGCAGAGGTGACAAGGGGCCAGAACAAGATACGTGCCCGTTCAGACCCACCTCTTCAATCACACCCATCCTTCCCCAGTTCCCTCTATTGATGGAATAAACCATTCATTAGACTAGCGCCCTCATAATCTAACGGTGGAATCCAAAACATAGAACTGCGCTTCCCTACGCGGGGTGTTTCCCAGTCCAATCAGGTCAACAGTCGGATTAACCATCGACTTCATCGTCTCTCACGTCACACACGTCATCCTCATGCATGCTCCTTCACCCACACTGCACAGCCTCTCACACCAAAACTCCTCTCACTCCCACACATTCTCTCACTTAGTTCCTCACACACCTCACAGTCCACCGCAGTCCCTGACACTCAAGCATTCCTTCAAGATAGCCCTTCACACCCACAGACTCCCAAACACAAAATTCCTCTCATATTTCTGCTTGGGAGCCTAGCCTTTAATGGCTGAGCCACCTCTCCAGCCCCACAATTCTTCTCACACAGAGCGCCCTATGTACAAAATTCCTCACACACAGCTATTCCCCACCTGTGTCCATGCTCCTTTCCGTTTCTCTCACACATATTCCCTCATCCCCTGTCCAGTCACAATACGTACCCATCACCATGTCGTCTTGTCTCATCTTTGCCTGAGTCTATTCATGGCATGGCTTTTGCCACCCTGAGCTGCCCTGCTTGCACTAAGGCAGTGATCTTCCTGAATAAACTGAGGGCCACAATTCCTCCCTTGCAGATCCCACACTGCAGGCTCTCAGTAGGCTTGAGGACTTCTAAGACTTTGCTCAGTATCTGAGCAAAGGGAAAGGTCCAGCTTTTGTGGGCCCAGTCCCAGTTCTCCCTTAAGTCCTACGTGCCTTGAGCTAGACTGGGGATAACACAGCTTGCTCACGCACAAGACCTGGAGCTGAAAAGGGACTGTGTTAGTTAGCATTTCTATTGCTGCTGGGATAAAATATCATGACCAAAAAGCAAGTTGGGGAGAAAGGGGTTTGCTTAGCTTATACTTCCTTTCACTGTTCATAACTGAAGGAGCTATGACAAGAACTCAAACAGGGCAGGAAGCTGGAGGCGGGACCTGAGGCAGGGCCCATGGAGGTGCTGCTTACTGGTTTGCTCAGCCTGCTTTCTTACAGAACCCAGGACCACCAGTGCATGCGTGACACTGCCCATAGTGGGCTGGGCCTCCCTACCCCCCAATCATTAATTGAGAAAATGCTCTGCAGGCTGGCCCACGACCCAATATTGTGGAGCCATATTCTCAATTGAAGTTTCCTCCTCAGATGACTACAGTTTGTATCGAGTTGACAAAAACCTAACCAGCACAGGGACAATCCCCTGCCTCAGGTCAGTACCTCCTTCCAGGTTCCTACCAAAGAAGATACAGTATCCACAGCTTCTCAAGGCAGAGTCCTCCCTGTCCTGAAGGTGCAGACACTGTTACACTGTTACACAGAGCTCTAATTTATTCCCCTAGGTCGGTACAAGGTGGGATCAAGTGGGTTCCTTCCCACACAGACAAACAGAAGGATTGATTAAACATTGGGATGTAAAGGCTCTGTCTATGCAATGCAGCGTGTTCTTCTTCTGCAGGAAAGGTGGAGGCCTCAGACCTTGGTGGGCAACCATCACCACCAGAATTACAGTTCCCATAAAGACAGCTCCAACCCAGAGATCAGGGCTCCCTCAGCCTGAGACCCACACTAGCTGTACAAATTCACCATCCACACTTCTGCCAGGACACGGGAACAGAAGGCTTGCCATAATCTAAGATGCTATGAGTATCGTGTGTGATGTTAAAATGTGTCAAGAGCTGGGTATGGTGGTATAGGCTTTTAATCCTAACACTTGGGAGGAAGAGGTAAGAAGATCGCTGTGGCCAGGCATGGTGGTGCACGTCTTTAATCCCAGCACTCGGGAGGCAGAGGCAGGTGGATCGCTGTGAGTTCGAGGCCAGCCGGGTCTACAAAGCAAGTCTAGGACAGCCAAGGCTACACAGAGAAACCCTGTCTCAAAAAAAAAAAAGCTTTTACACATGACACCCCAAGCTACTCACAGGCAAGCCCTGCCACTTTCTTTTTGAACAAATAACTCAGTCGTGGGGCTCTATGCCTTGAGGATGGGTTATTTCAACAGGCCTCAGTTGTTCTGCTTCTTCCTCTTTTCTGTCTGCTCTTGCTGTGTCGGTGCTGTGGTCCAAGCTTCCTGCCTTATGCATGCTTGCACAGCACTCTACCCCTGAGCTGCACCCTTCCTGTTTGTCTTTAAAGACACTGAGCATCCTTCTCTCGTTTCAGCTGCAGGTGAATTTGCTGTCCAAATTCCTGCTGATTGCAAAATCTTGCTATGAACAGAGGAACTTTGCAACAGCCATGCAGATCCTGGGAGGTCTGGAGCACCTGGCCGTGAGGCAGTCCCCTGTGCGTCACGCCACGTGGAACTCAGGGGGCTAAGGGTAAGGGCAAGCACACAGGGCCCCAAGGTTCTCACCTGTGCTTCCATCTCAGGCCTGGAGAATCCTCCCCGCGAAGATTGCTGAGGTCATGGAAGAGCTGAAAGCTGTGGAGGTTTGTATCAGTTCCTTGCAGAGGTTCCCCTGAATAACTTGTTCCTTACAGCCTGCGGGGGGGGGGGGGGGGGAGGCTCATAACAGGTTCATATCAGAGAATCCCGAACACACAGGCAGGGCACTGTGGCACACATCTATAATCCCAGAACTCAAGAAACAGAAGCAAACAGATTTTTGTGAATTCAAAGCCAGCCTGGTCTACATAGCAAGTTCTAGGCCAGAGCTACATAGTGAGATCCCACAGATCTGCAGAGCAAAGAATCTGCTTGCTTTCACCTGGCCTGACTGGTCTGACTTCCCAGCCTAAGGTGCAGGTGCTCTTGAGAAGGGATTCAGGTCTACAGACTGATCCTGGTCCAGGGCAAGTGGGAGGCCTGTTCTAATGGCACAGAGGTGGCTTCGTGAGTTGGCAAGCAAGAAACACAGATGACTGTACATTTCCTGGTGAGGCAGCAGGGGCCTCACAGACATTAGCCCGAGGCAGGCACCCCAGAGTAGACAGCCTATGCTGTGCCTGAGCTCAAAGCCCAGCCTCACCTTCCAAGGATCAGAAGGAGAGAACTGATGTATATTCGCTCAGGTTAGCCGGGTGTGGTGGTGCACGCCTTTAATCCCAGCACTCGGGAGGCAGAGGCAGGCGGATCGCTACACAGAGAAACCCTGTCTCAATAAACCATAAACAAAACAAAACAAAACATATGCTCAGGGCCCGCAGTAGCTCACGCAGACGCCATCTGGGAAGGGTAAGGGAGTAAGGAGTAAGGAGTTGGCTGTTTGAGCAGCAAAAGCTTTCTGTGGCTGTCGGTGTTCTGTGGCAGCAAGCTTACTACGTTTGGGCTTTGGACCTGCAGTCCAGAAACCTCGGGTTCATTTCGGATTGAATGTTCAGCGACATATTAGGCAACCCTCATGCCCCAGGAAGACACTTCCCTCCCCTGACTGATTCCCCACCCCCACCCCTACCCCAGGTATTCCTGAAGAGCGACAGCCTGTGTCTGATGGAAGGACGGCGCTTCCGGGCCCAGCCTACCCTCCCCTCTGCCCACCTGCTGGCCATGCACATCCAGCAGCTAGAGACAGGAGGCTTCACCATGACTAATGGAGCCCATAGGTGGAGTAAGCTGAGGTAAGGGGACTCCAGCCTGCCTAGCAGAGCCCACAAGTGAAGCAAGCTGAGGGGAGGGGCCTTCACTACTGCCAAAGGAGCCCACAGATAAAGCCAGCAGAGGTAAGGGGGCCAGCACCCAGTCCAGGTGGCTCTACAGGCGAGCACACTCAAGGACACGTCCCCTCTGGTCTCTGCTCCTTACATCTTCTTTGGCCTCCTCTGCCCAGGGCCATCACGTGGCCCCAGCCTATGAATAGGTTTCGTATCTTCTCACCTCCCACCCTCCTGTCTCCTCTCATTGTCCAACCGTGACAGAAGAGAATGGTCTTGCTAGGTAGGTGAGGCCCAGGAGAGCTTGTGAACAGCGGTGACAACCTGCCCAGTGAAAGACCACCGCCCCCCAGCACCGTGCCCCATGTGTGTGCGTGTGCTCGCGCCTCTGCGTGCATATATGAATGTGGGGCCCAAGGCCAACCTTAGGTGTGATTCCTCCGGAGCTGTTCACCTTGTTTTCACTGAGACCTGAGGCTCTCTGTAGACTAGGTTGGCTGGCCAGCAAGACCCAGGGTACTAAATAGCTCCGTCTCGCCTGTACTAAGATTACAAGTGCTTGCCATCGCATCTGGCAGGTTTGATTTGTTTTGTTTTGTTTTTTGAGACAGGGTTTCTCTGTGTAACCTTGGCTGTCCTCCACCCACTTTGTAGACCAGCTGGCCTCAAACTCATAGAGATCTGCCTGCCTCTGCCTCCCGAGTGCTGGGATTACAGACGTGTGCCACCATGCCCTGGGCATCTGGCATTTTTATTTTCATAAATACTAGGCATCAACTCAGGTTCCCATGATTGCACAGCAAGGACTTTACCAACTGAGTCATCTAGCCAGCCCTAAAATCCCCTTTTAGATAGCCACCAAGTTAAAAAACATAATAATAATAATAACAACAATAACAAAAATTCACTAGAAGTGCATGCTTATTGCAGTAGAAATGAAAGCTATGTCGGCAAAAAGGAAATTAAACCGTGGAGGTAATGCCACAAAAGTGGGTGAAGAACCCTTGTCCACGCTTCACAGCTTAGTGTATGCACAGACATGACTGTCCTTTAAAAAAACAAAAGCAATGAATGCACTGTTCCCAAGCTCAGGTGGACAGGCCAGCCTGCAGGTCTAGTATTCTCCAAGCAGGAGTAAACGCTTCTGCGTTCCTCAGTGCCCGGTGCCCACCAGAGGTGAGTCTGCCTGTGTGTTAACAGAGTTCCCCCAGTACACAGAGCCAGAAGCCCCAAACAGAATTAAAGCAATCAGCATGGGTTTGGGAGGCTTTGTTCATTTTTCCATATTGAAAACCTTAACTGGCTGGGCGTGGTGGTACATTCTTTAATCCCAGACAGAGGCAGGAGGATCTCTGTGAGTAGGAGGCCATCCTGTTCTACAAAAGTGAGTCCAGGATAGCCAAAGCTACACAGAGAAACCCTATCTTGAAAAATCAAAAGAAAAAAAAAAAAAAAGAAGAAGAAGAAGAAGAAGAAAACTTCAACTGAAGAAACCTGACACTGGTTTTCAATGAATATTCATGAAGGGTGGGGGGACCTCAGTCATAAAGCACGCTCTTGTGAATGAGTACAGAACACCCACCCCTTTGGTGCTGCACTTTGGGAAAGGTTTGAGCCATTCAGAGAAGACATTTTGGGCCAAGGGGCGTGGCTTCCCTGTGACCTGCGCAAACTAACGAACCTTTTCTTTCCCCCCACAAAAGAAACATCGCCAAGGTGGCCAGCCAGGTGCACGCGTTCCAGGAGAACCCGTACACATTCAGCCCTGACCCTAAGCTACAGGCGCACCTCAAGCAAAGAATTGCCCGTTTCAGCGGGGCTGATATTTCCATCCTAGCAGCAGATAACAGGGCCAACTTCCACCAGATCCCAGGCGAAAAGCACTCCAGAAAGATCCAAGACAAACTGAGGAGAATGAAAGCCACGTTCCAGTAGCCAGGGGCTTCACCAGGTTGTAGACTCCAAATGGGAACAGATCAAGGACTATGGGTCTTCTGGAAGGAACCCCTGAGGCTGCTGGCCAATGCTCAGACCCACCGAGTGCCCTGGAGAAGACAAGTTTTGATTTCCCTGAACAGAAGTGGAAGCTGCAAGGGACTAACTAGCCTGAGGCCATGCACAGGAGGGCTGAGCCAACCTAGCCCTATCCCCAAGGCTGGGTGTGCACAGCATTCAATGGGGCCCGTTTAGGCTAGAATTTAAAAATGAAAAGGGACTAGATTCAGCTATCCCCCAGGGCCTTCAGATCTTCCCGTAGACCTGGGGTTCCCACCTACCTATTTTTCATTGACCTCTCTAAAACCACACCCACACCCACACCTGACTCTAAAAGAGCCCAAACTTAGCTGCTTGCTGACCTGGTATTTTTGTTTCTACTCAGCAAGAAGGACCAAAACTGTCTTTTGCACTCAGTAGCTCCAAAAGGTCTGGAACCTTCCACTGGAGCCCAAGGTTTCTAGCAACCTGTCTTGGCCAGGTTTATACTCCCACCCCATTCTCAGCCTATCCTGCCAAGCCCCTCCCACACACTCCTCCCGCCCCAGCTCCCAGAAAGTGGGAGAAACAGCCTTTGTCCAAGCTGGGCCGTCTGCCTCAGCAGTAGACCCTCCCCCACTGCCCCTGCCCCCAGCTTAGAACAGCTGCAGTTGACAGTGATGCTGGGCAAAGGCTCTGCCCCATGGAAAAAGAGATAGAACACTGCACACTAAAGCAGCACCAATGCAGGTTCGCCTTCCTGGGGCCTCTGGGAGCAAAATCCCTTTACTGCCATGTGGCTCGCCGCTCCCCCCGCCCCCACCCCTCCCCAAGGGCGGCTGCCTATCAGCCTTCAGCAGCTGCGCATGCGCACACCTATCCACTGTGTTCCCTCAGCTCTGCACACCACCAGCGCTTTAAGACAAAGATGTGAGTGAAGCTTGCTGTCTCAGTGGCATCAGACGCTTTGATTCTTGGATCCTCAATAGCTGGTGCTGGCCTTTGGTTCAGTGGGATGGGATCGTCTAACCAGGAGGGTTAGGAATATGATGAGGGAAACGCTTGGTCAGATACCTTTGGTAACTGGCAGCCACCCAAGCCCTGCCTGCCACAAGACCAAGACTGTTGTGTATTTTAGAAGTAGGGATTTTGTAGTGAAGCAGCTAGTGGTGTTTCTAGGAAGCTGTGACTTGTGACCAAATGCTGGATTTTTAATGCTGAGATGTGTTTCCTCACATGAATTTGCTGGAGACACCAGACCCTGCTTACACTGGATGTAAGTGGGACTGGGGGTCCTGGCACACACATGCAACTAACTCACTGTTTGGGGACTTTTCTATAAGGCTTATGTTCCGTTGATCAACGCCTACATTTTCAGATTTTGTATCTATCTAGTGCAGGAGGTGTCCAGCGCAAACCAGCATTCCAATGGTGCTGACTTATTGCGTGGGGAAGTGAACAGGCTTTTGGCTTCAGCACTGTTTGCATGGCGCCCTGATGTCACAAGGTACAGATTTCTAAATAAAGTCATTTCTACCAAGCTACTGCCATAATGGACCATTTTGTATGTTTCAAAAGCATCACCCACTCTGAAGCTAAAGTTAGTCCTTCTTGACTGGGCGAGGGCACCTTGCACCCGTGATCTCCAAGGGCTGCAAAAGCAAGGAAGCCCAGCCTAGGACTGAAAGCTAAACTTCCAGATCACACCACATTCTGCATGACCGGCTCATCCTCATTGTCACGGGGACCGGGTCTGGCAGACTTAACTCTAATTTCAGCTGTCCTTTCCAAAACCAAGACTTCCCATGACCACAGCACATTCTTCTATTGCAGCAATAGGAGGGGTGCCATGCTCTAACCTGTCCACCCCAACCAGGTTCCACTGATCAGCCTGTGGACAGGACAGAGCTGGCTGGTTCTCTTGGCCATCCACTGAGACTGCTCGCCAGTTGTCCTCAAGGCTCACTGAACCTCACCTCACAGGTCCAGGCCCTGTGCTGAGCCAGGAGCCTGGTCCTCAACACCCTGTCATGCAAGAAGATGGAGTTTAACCGCCCTAAGACCATCATGCTTAGAGTAAACTCAAGATTGGACAAAGATGCCACTGCCACCAGCTGCCTAGCCCTAGAGCCACTACATACCCTCACATGGGGCTTGAACCAAGTGATGAAGACTGAAAACACAGGCTGTAACTCAGAATGCTGTCCCAAGCAGCTAGGCTTGGTATGGCTTGCCCCAGTCATGAGGGACACAACTGGTAGTCCTTGGCCTTTGTTTAAGTCCCTAGTCACAAGTCAGTGATGAAACAGTAGCTAATGCAAAAACAAACAACTAGCTGACTCCTCCTACTTGTCCTTTTCACCCTGTCTTGTGTGTGTGTGTGTGTGTGTGTGTGTGTGTGTGTGTGTGTGTGTGTAGCCTTAGTTGTCCTGGGCTGGCCTTGAACTCAAAGCAATCCGCCTGCCTCTGCCTCCCTAGTGCTGGGATTAAAGGTGTGTGCCACTACGCCTGGCCTAATTATATGTTTTTTAATTAAAAAAAAATTTTTTTACACATTCTGCTTTGTGCAGCAGGGCAAAACTGTGTTCTCAGAGCCTGGGTCCCTAAGGAAAGGGCTAGAAAAGAGAGGGCTAGAAAAGGCAAAGTACAGGGCAAAAGGAACAAGAGAGGGGCGGGGCGAAGAGGTGCGGGGAAGCTATACGATGGGTGGGTCGTATCGATCCGGTTCAGACGCAGAGGGCGGCTCGGGGTCCTTAGAGCGTGTGTGGGCGTCTCTGGAGTATCGCTCCTCTCTGGTGAGGCCACGCCTTGGAATACGAGCACCTCCATCTGGCTCCGGGATGCTGCTTCGTCCTCGGAGGCCGACCCTGTTTTCTCCGCCGTCACCAGCTAGCCCCGACGCCGAGCTACGGCCGGCCGGGGACATCCAGGTGACTACGTCTGATGCCTTCGCCACTCCGAGCGCGATGGCGGAACCCGGCTCGCCCAAGGCTCCCGTGTCCCCGGGCTCGGCGCAGCGCACGCCCTGGAGTGCCCGAGAGACGGAGCTACTTCTTGGCACGCTGCTACAGCCGGCCATGTGGCGCTCATTACTGCTAGACCGCCGGCAGGCTCTGCCCACCTACCGTCGCGTGTCGGCCGCACTGGCCCGTCAGCAAGTTCGGCGCACTCCCGCCCAATGCCGCCGCCGCTACAAGTTCCTCAAAGACAAACTCCGAGATTCCCAGGGTCAGCCGTCCGGGCCCTACGACGACCAGATCCGCGAGCTCATGGGGCTACTGGGCGACGATGGGCAGCCACGGGTCCGCCGTCGCTCTACTGGACCCGGACGTCCTCAGCGTCGCGGCCGCTCGACCCTAGCGGCTTTAGCATCGGTACCTACACCGGTTGAGCCAGGTAAGCGCAGCCATGCGGGCAGGAATGGCCTGGGTCACCCGGGGAGGGGCGGACCCCAGAGGTGGGACTTCTCACGGACTACGAGCTGGACCACGCGCTTCTCTCCTAGGGGCTGCGCTTCAGCAGGCTGCGGGGGACGCCGACCCTGCTTCCGCGCTCAGATTTAGCTCCTCCACTACGAAATCTGCGGGTGCCCGCCGCATTACCAGCTCCCCAGCTCCCACAGTCTTCGACACTCTGGCTCCTGAGCAGAGCCGTGCCCTCGGATCCTCCCCGCGGCCAACCCTCGACCACGACTCGGAGGACCCGACTGACCCTCCTGGTCTTTCCCAAGACCGTGCGACCCCGCAGGTTGCTCCCCAGTCGCTGAACACCGCATTGCTGCAGACCTTGACGCACTTGGGCGACATCTCGACAGTTCTGGGCCCTCTGCGCGACCAGCTGTCGACCCTGAACCAGCACGTGGAGCACCTGCGAGGTTCTTTCGACCAAACCGTTTCCCTGGCAGTGGGGTTCATTCTGGGCAGTGCGGCCTCCGAGCGGGGCATCCTTGGGGACCTGCGTCAATAAAGCTTTGTTAGTTACCAGTCTTCCCTTCCAGAGCCGACTTCCAGCCCTACCTTGACCCCAGTTACTGTCCCCATTCCCACCCCCAAACCTAGGTTTTTATTAAAATAAAGATTGTGTTTTCTACTTAATCTTGTGAGTAAGTTCGGGTTCCCCGTCTAGGTAGGAATGGACCCCTGCGGGGTAGAGGCTAAAAGACTCTCGAGATGCAAACCCACGCCCCGCAGTTTCGGTGAAGGCTTGGACGGGACCCCGCCCACTAGGAGCATTTAGACTGCAGTTGAGAGAAGCTGAACGGCTGGCTGGACAGGGACATGGATGACGAGATAGGGGCAAGAAATTGAAGGCTCGCTCTCCAAGCTTCATACTGTAGAAGCTTGTAGGGAGTAGGGCATCCCTAAAAGTTCAAATCTATATCTATCTTGTGTGTCAGACGGTACTCCGGTCCTTGGGTGCGGGAATAGTCGAGAGCACAGCTCCCAGAAAGATTGTCCTGGCGGTGTCCGGTCTGTAGAGAGAGGCTCGGCTGGGACCTGGGTACCAACTCCAAAGGACTTGGGTTTCCTGCTAGAATTTTCAAAGTTGAAATTCCAAGGCCGTCGGGGACTAGAGTCGGTGGGGGGAGGGCCTGGGTGCGCACCTAGAGGAGAGGATGCGGCTGCCTGCGCTTAACTAGCATAACAATGCCTGCTCTGGCTGTGGCTCCGCTTTACAAATTCTGGGCCCATCCGGCCACACTGCTAACCCAAGGACTGGTGCACTTTTGTTTAAGGGGAGTCCTGAGGAATTTGCCCAGGTGGCTACAACTCCGCCCCCTCCTAAAGACTTGAGGTAGACCTTTGTGCTGGAGTGGGTCTCCAGCGAGATACTGGGGCCCCTCGTGTGAGAGACAAACTTGGGGAGGACCCCATTCTACAGTGAGAATCCCTTAACTCTCTAAAAGTCCTGGTTGAGCTCATACTGAAAATGCCTCACCAGCAGACACCTGGGAGTTCAGAACCACAGGATGAGGGCACGGGAGGTGGGGGTGGGGACTCAGGTACAGTCCAGGTGCCTCTTCAGCTCTTATTTCTCTTAGCCGGTGGGTGGTGGTGGTGGTGCACGCCTTTAATCCCAGCACTCAGGAGGCAGAGGCAGTTGGATCTTTTGAGTCTGAGGCCAGTGTACAGAGTGAAATCCAGGACAGACAGCTAAGGCTTACACAGAGAAACCCAGACTCAAAAGAAAAGAAAAGAGGAAAAAAAAGCCGGGCGAGTGGTGGCCCACGCATTTAATCCTAGCACTCGGGAGGAAGAGGCAGGTGGGTTGCTGTGAGTTCGAGGCCAGCCTGGTTTACAAAGCAAGTCCAGGACAGCCAAGGCTATACAGAATATTTTAGTTAACCTGCCCTGGTTTCTGGGTTTTTGTTTTGAAACAGGATCTCACTATGCAGTTCTGGCCTTGAATTCCTGTGTTTACCAGGCTGACCTGTCAGAGATCTGCCTCTTGAGCATTGGTAGCAACGGTGTGAACCACCCACTCTACCCAATGGCTTCTTTATGGGTTTTGAGACGGGTTTCTCTGGGTAGCCTTGACTGTTCTGGAACTCACCTGCCTCTGCCTCTGTGCTGGGATTAAAGGCATGTGCCATCACGCCCTGGCCTCCAATGGTTTCTTAAATCTTTTTTTTTTTTTTTTTTTTTTTTTTTTTTTTTTTTTTTGAGACAGAGTTTCTCTGTGTAGCCTTGGCTTTCCTGGACTCGCTTTGTAGACCATGCTGGCCTCGAACTCACAGCGATCCGCCTGCCTCTGCCTCCCGAGTGCTGGGATTAAAGGCGTGCACCACCAAACCCGGCTTCTTTTTCTTAAAGACAGGAGTTTAAGTTTGGGCTTCTTTCTCCCACGAGTAGATGGCTCTATGGATTTTTATTATGGTTTTTGATTTGGCTGGGTTTTTGGTGGAGGTGGTGGTTTGTTTGTCGTTTTTTGTCTTGTTTCTGTAATGACAAGAAGATGTAAGGCCTTGCCCACACTGGACAAGGTTCAATGGTGGAACTGTGTCTCTATCTCTATTCCTAAAAATTTAGCAAATGTAAATGATATACATAGCTATTGTATGCACAGAGCCCTCAGCTGAAGCCCTAACACCACCAATACATAAATAAATCCTTTACAATTTCAAGGTCATAATTTCCTCCCGTTTCCTGGTTCTCATCTGTCTGAATTAATGCTTGGTCTGCCCATGTTTTTCTGAATTATTTTTTTATTTTTTTATTTTTTTTGGTTTTTCGAGACAGGGTTTCTCTGTGTAGCCTTGGCCATCCTGGACTCACTTTGTAGACCAGGCTGGCCTTGAACTCACAGCGATCTGCCTGCCTCTGCCTCCCGAGTGCTGGGACTAAAGGCGTGCGCCACCACGCCCGGCTCAAGACACTGAATTTTAACCTAACACATCGGCAAAAGAACAAGCACATTCTGTGTTTTTGGAAACCCTGTGTTTCCTCTCTGTATGACTTAGAGGGTATGGGAACTCCCTCTTCCCCACAGCTCTCATTCCAACATCCTGAAGCTGTCCTATCAGTCCCTGGCTGGTCTTGCTGACCTCCATGCCCACTGTGGGGCTGTTTTATTCTTGGTTACCTGCTGGCATTTCTCAGCATCATCTCTGTGCCTAAGTAATTCAGCTTTGTCTTTTTTTGTCTGTTTGTATTTGTTTTTTGTTGTTGTTGTTGTTGTGGTGGTGGTGGTGGTGGTTTTTTGGCTATTTTGGTTTTTCAAGACAGGGTCTCTCTGTGTAGCCTTGGCTGTCCTAGACTCGCTTTGTAGACCAGGCTGGCCTCGAACTCACAGAGATCCGCCTGCCTCTGCTTCCTGAGTGCTGGGATTAAAGACGTGCGCCACCACACACACAGTTTCATCTTCTATTTGTAACATAGAATAGCCATGCCAGCTCTCAGCTTTCCCCAGGCCTTGGACACCACAATCTTTTCCTCGGCTGGCAGCCTGATTTCAGGCGGTCACACACATGTGAGCAGTTGCTCCTCCTTGGGAGTTTTCTGTTGAATGAAAAAGAGTCTCCTTAGTTCCTTCCTGCTCAAGCTGAACTGCATGCACTGTGCCTGTACTATGATGCCCATGCCAACCTAACAGAGTTTTACCCTGCTTAGTACCTCTGTGCCTGATTGACCCCTATTTATTGGTTGTAGTATTTCTCCCCAGTGTTCAGTTATCTACACAGTTGTTCATGCAAGGCCTGCAGGGTTGGCGAGGCATCTCATGAGGCCCAAGTTCTATCTCCCTCTCTGACCCCATGCTTTGGCTTCTCTGTGGTACTTCCTGTGTCCCAGCTCATAGCTGGTCACTCTGGTTTCCTGACCACACAGATCCCTCTACCCCAAGGGCACCATGCCCCTTTGCGTGACCCTCTCCTGGCATATGTTGCCTAGACTTAAAGCGAATTTGCTTTTCTCATGGTGGCCTGTACCCACTGGCTGCTCATCATCTATGTCATTTGTTGTCAAGATGAGATCTTGAACCTTATTATGTTTGAGAATGTTTCATCTCAAGCTGGACGTGGTGGTGCATGCCTTTAATCCTAGTACTCAGCAGGCCGAGATGGGTGGATCTCTGTTAGTCTGAGACCAGCCTGGTCTACAGAAGCTACACAGAAAAACCCTGTCTTGAAAAACAAATAAACTGAGCACAGTGGTGCACTGCCTTTAATCCCAGCACTCGGGAGGCAGAGACAAGTAGATCTCTGTGAGTTCGAGGCCAGCCTGGTCTACAAAGTGAGTCCAGGACAGCTAAGGCTACATGCACAGAGAAACCCTGTCTCAAAAAACCAAACCAAACCAAACCAGCAAAAAACAAAACAACAACAAACAAACAACAAAACAAAACAAAAACCATGTTGTCTCTACCCCCTGCCCCCCCCCCCGAGACAGGGTTTCTCTGTGTAGCCTTGGCTGTCTTGGGCTTGCTTTGTAGATCAGGCTGGCCTTGAACTCACAGTGATCTAACTGCCTCTGCCTCCCTAGTACTGGGATTAAAGGTGTGCGCCACCATGCCTGGCCCATACTATCTCTTAATCTTTGGTGTGTCTGGCTTTCTCAGAGCAATGGTAAATCCAGTACCCTTCACCATGCAGTGCTGAGCAGCATTCCTGAGACTTCAGAATGTTCTAGAACTTGTAATGTGGCCAGTATAACCACAGAACTGAATTTTATTTTGAGATGGGATCAAATATCTACACAAAAAGGTGTAGTCCAGGTTGTACTTGAACTCACTATGTAGACTAGACTGGCCTTGAACTCAAAGAAATCTGCCTGCCTCTGCCTCCAGGGTGATGACTGTAGGTGTGTACCACCAAACCAAGCCAGAACAGAATTTTTTATTTTCTTTAATTCAAGGCACTACCCACAGGTGCCTCGGGGGTGATAGTTCTATTCCTAGCTGTTCTTCCTGCACCTTTAGATTTAAATTTGTTCCAGTAGGTTCTAGTCCCTCTACCACAGAAGGGGGAGGAGGAAAAGGAGGAGGAGGAGAAGGAAAAGGAGAAGGGGAAGAAGAAAGAGAAGGAGGATTAGGAAGTAGGGATTGAGGAGGAGGAAGAGGAAGAGGAAGAGAAGCCGAAAGAGTACCAGACCTCCTTCCCAGCCTTTAAGGACCAAATTCACCTGTGGCATTCACTCTTGTTACTTACATCTCTTGGGAGTATCTGAAGAGCCAAGAGGCCCCTACCGTCAGCCTATGAGTCCATTCTAAACGACTGATGCCTATTGACTGTCTCTGTTCTATGAGAGGCATGACCATGCCATCCTGGAAGTCACACACTCTAAGGTCATACGGCAAGGATCATGAGGGCGCCCTGGAGGGGCGGCAACCAGGGCCCCACAAAGCACCAGCCTTAAGAGGGGTTGGCAAGGTGCTTGGATGTCTGGGGCCAGCCAGGACAGAGCTAACAGTCAAGGCTTTCTTAGCATTGTCACAGCTGGTGACCGTGGCCAAGCCTGATACAAGGCGGAAACAGGTCCCCTCCCGGGAGGTGGCGCTCTAATCTTAAGAGTTCCAGCAGGGGGCTAAGTGCCCACTGTGAGCATTACACAGCTCAAAATGCACAACTGTAGGCTTCCTCCCCCAGGCTTCGGAGTTACTCCCCTGCTGAGAACCTGCCTCCTCTCTCTCCCCGCAGCTTCCAAGTGTGGATGGGGGACGATTTTTCAAACTTAGCCCTAAATTCAGATATTCCCTTCCGCACCGAGTCCTCCTGACAGCTCTGGTGAAACCGTAGGCGGTGGGCTTCTGCAGGCTCCTTCCTAACCCTACTGGGAAAAGTACTCTGCCCAGGGTGCAGCCCCACCCCGGAAGGATTCAGAGGCTCGGACGGAGGGCATCCTCTCTTTAGATGAACACTAACTAGGTCTCAACCTTTGGAAAACTCCGTTTACGGGGGCTCTCTCCCGAGGCTGGCCCAGTTAGAACATGGTGACGTCCACACAACCCCTACACTCACCCCTTCTGCTCTCCACTAGGAGCGCAAACAGCCTGCAGGGTTGGGGTAAAGGATAAGGAAGACTTGGAGAGCGCACAGGGACCGTAGGACGTAGAGGGTCAGTAGGAAAAGGGTGGAGGAAGAGAGTCTTGGGGGGAGGCGGGTAGAGTGTAGGAAGGCGGAGCTGGTCACGTGAGTAAAGGGTTAAGCTGGCTGGGCCTAGGGCCCCTGGTGTGAGAGAGGCAGGAAAGTCTTTTTGGTCCCGGACAGCACTTGAACGGGCCGCTCGCTCGCTCCCCTTTAGCAGCTAGGCTCCCCGGAGCCAGTGCGTCTTTCTTGGAGGAGGGCTGGGGCTGCTTCTTCATGGGCCTGGTGATGGTGCCTACGGCGGTTCACAAGTTTCCTTACAGGGCGCATTCCCTAGAAGGGCGTAGGAAGCAAGAAGATGAAAGGGAGAGATGTCCGGGACTACCTCTGAGTGCAGAAAAGGGTGTAGCTGCAGGAGAGAGCCGGGGCGACTTCGCTTAAGCCCCGAGACCACCCCCCCCCCCACACACACTTAAAACTTTTGAGGGAGAAAGTGTGTGTCTCTGCAGATGGGAGGTTAGGCGGGCAAAACCTTGAGGAAGGGGCTGTGCAGGGCCTGGAGACCACCGACAATTAAAAATGAAGAAACGCAACAGGTAAGTTTCAGCGTCGGTGACTTTAAATTTCATTTGTTAAAGCCTCTGCTTACTTAAGGAATGGACTAGTCTTTCCTGAACAGCCAAGAGGCTGGAGTTGGGGGAGGAGCAGCTCCACCCTCTTAAGGGACAACAGCACTGTCTCCTCCATTTCCAAGCTCGTATTCCTTGATGTGTGCCTTCGGTGATGCCTGGTTTTGGTGGTGCTGAGGATCAAATCCAGGGCCTTAAGTGTGCTAGGTAAGCATTCTACCGTCCGAGTTACGTCCTCAGCCCAAAACAATCAAACCACGATTTCTCGAATTATGAGTCTGTGCAAGAATGCATGCCATGCACAGCACCATGTGGAAGTGAGAGCACAGCTTTATGGAGAGGGTTCTCTCCTTCTCTTGGGTTTAAGGATGGAGCTCAGGTCTCCCAAGTTCGTGTGGCAAACCAGTTCACCGTCTGGTCCACCCTGCCAGCTCAGTTTTGTTTTGTTTTGTTGGACCCTGGAGTCCAATTCAGGAAGGGGGTCGCCGTGAGAGACCACTCAAGTCACACAGGCTGGAGGCATAGGTAAAATTTATTACTGACACATCAGAAGTCCCAATTGTTGATGTGTCAGGGTCCCTCAGCACTCGGGAGGTGAAGGACCCCAAGTAGCTGTTACAGGCTAGTTTTTAAAGGCTAAAACCACAAAGCAGGTGGGGTTGCTGATCAAGTTAGACCATATGGACATTAGGACATCTGGCATTGGGAAGCTCTTTGTGGGGGCTTGGGTGTGGGTCTCTAGAGCGGTTACTGAAAGCCGTTGGGGAAATCTGATATATGGAAACTTACATGTAACTATTCTGGGAACCAGGGTGGAACTTTTGAAGTTAGCATTAACGAGAACTGGGAGAGGCGAGCAAGGCTGGGCAAGCGAACAAGCATCTTGTATTTTACAATTTTACAGTTTCTCAGGTTTTGTGTGTGTGTGTGTGTGTTTCTGAGACAAAGTCTTCCTAGATAACCCAGCCTGGCTTGGAACTTGAAGTAGTCCCTCATCTACAGCGTCCTGCCTTCTGGGATTGCCAGCATGGACCATGTGTGGCTTTGTATCTGTGCTTCCTTTCCTTCTTTTCTTTTCTTTGTTTTTTCTTTCGTTCTTCTTTGAGACAGGGTTTCTCTGTGTAGCCTTGACTGTCCTAGACTTGCTTTGTAGACCAGGCTGGCCTCGAACTCACAACGATCCAACTGCCTCTGCCTCCTGAGTGCTGGAATTAAAGGCATGCGCCACCACTCCCAGTTTGTATCTGTGCTTTCTTATGGGTGTTTTCTCCCCAATTTCTTCCTATTTTCAGTTGTTAGTTCCCTGAAAGCACAGCTTTCCCATCTCTTTCTGTCTGCTAACTCTGAGCCTGGACCCTCTAGGTGACTACAGGGAACTAGACGAAGGTGCTGTCGGTAGCCAGAACAAAACCTTCACAAGCTGGCCTCGGTGGCGCTCGCCTGTAATCCCCAGCACTCAGGAAGCAGAGGCACATGGATCTCTGTGAGTTCGAGGCCAGCGTGGTCTACAAAGTCTGGGACAGCCAAGGTCACACAGAGAAACCCTGTCTTGAAAAAAACCAAAACAAAGCCAGGCGTGGTGGTGCACGCCTCAGGAGGTGCAGTGCTTGCCTCCAATCCTGACCACTTGACTTGGATCCTTGGGTCCTAAGAACCACCTCCCTCAAATTGTCTTCTGACCTCTACAGGAATGTGCCAGCTCCTCCTCCAAAACAAACAAACAAACAAACAAACAAACAAATAATTTTTTTACAAATTTATTTATTGTTTGTTTGTTTGTTTTTCTTCTTTCTTTCTTTCTTTTTTCCAAGCAGCGTTTCTCTGTGTAGCCTTGGCTGTCCTAGACTCACTCTGTAGACCAGGCTGGCCTTGAACTCACAGCAATCCGCCTATCTCTGCCTCCCAAGTGCCACCATGCCCAGCCCGTAATTTATTATTATTATTAATTGGAAAAAGAGCTTGGCATGGTAGAGCACACCTTTAACCCCAGCACTTGGGAGGCTGAAGCTGGTGGAACTGAGTTCAAGGTCAGCCTACTCTACAAAGAGAGTACCAGGACAGCCAGGGCTATTACACAGAGAAATCCTGCCTCAAAAACAAAAAACAAAAACAAGGCTGGAGAGATGGCTCAGAGGTTAAGAGCACTGGCTGCTCTTCCAAAGATCCTGAGTTCAATTCCCAGCAACCACATGGTGGCTCACAACCATCTATAATGTGATCCGGCGTTGCAGGCAGAATACTATATACATAATAAATAAATATTAAAAAAACAAAAACAAAACATAAAAATACTAAATAAATAAATAAATTTGGAAAAAGAAACTGGGCAATGGTGACATACACCTTTAATCTCAGCATTTGGGAGGCAGAGACAGGCAGATCTCTGAGTTCAAGGCCAACATAATCTACAGTGTAAGTTCCAGGACAGCCAAAGCTACATAGAGAAACCATGTTTGAAACACACACAAGGAAGAAGGAAAGAAAGAAAGAAAGAAAGAAAGTGAGAGAGGGGCTGGAGAGATGGTTCAGCAGTTAAGAGCATTTGCTCTTCTTGTGGATGACCTGGGTTCGGTTCCTAGCACCCACATGTTGGCTCATGACTACCTATAGGTACTCATGTGGTGCATACACATGTAAGCAAAATACTCAAGCACACAAAATAATCCAAATAGCTGGACAGTGGTGCCACATGCTTTTAATCCTCGCACTTAGGAGGCAGGGCAGGTGGATCTCTGAGTTTGAGGCCAGCCTGGCTTAAAGTGAGTTCTAGGACAGCCAGGGCTACACAGAGAAACCCTGCCTAAGAAAACCAAAACTAGGCTGGAGAGATGGCTCAGAGGTTCAGTGCACTGACTGTTCCTCCAGAGGTCCTGAGTTCAATTCCCAGCAACCACGTGGTGGCTCACAGCCATCTATAACGTGATCTGATGCCCTCTAATGACCTGCAGGTGTACATGCAGGCAAAACACTGCATAGATAATAATAAATAAAAATAAATCTTAAAAAAAAGGAAAGGAAAACTAAAACCCAAACAAACCACACACACAAAGAAATGAAATGACTTACAAATGTTAGAGTCCTGTCATAAAATGTGCAGTCTGAACCACCTGTGGAGATGAACACCTAGGACCCCAATATTCAAGAGACGGTGGCAAAAGGATTGCCTTGAGTTCAGAGCCAGTGTGGGCTACATAGTGAGACCTTGTCTCAAGCCATTATTACTAAAGTGCACCTGCTTCAGAACATTATAGTACCAGCACAGAGCTTCTCTCCTCTTAAGATGTATTTATTATGTATACAGTGTTGTGCCTGCACACCAGAAGAGGGCACCAGATCTTATTTCAGATGGTCGTGAGCCACCATGTGGTTGCTGAGAATTGAATTCAGGACCTCTGGATGAGCAACCAGTGAGCCAGCCCCAGCACTAGGTTTCTACCAGCCGTAGAATAAAAACTGGGAAACAACAAATTACCAGCTTTCCCTAGCAGCCTTCCAGACCAACCTGAGTCACACAGAACCTGACAGGGACTGTGGTGACATGACAGAAGCAGATACCGTGGAGCCCGGAGCCCTTAGCAGCAGCAAACGTTTATTTTCTTGGTGGTTTCAAGTCCTTAACAACATGTATAGAATTGCGGCATTCTGAGCCAGGCGTGATGGTGCACGCCTGTAAATCCCAGCAAGAGGGGGCAGGATTACTGTGAGTTCCAGGACAGCCAAGTGAATCCAGGACAGCCAAGGCTACACAGAGAAACTCTGTCTCCACAAACAAACAAACAAAAAGCAAAGCAGCATTTTTTTAAAACAGTTGCCCTGATTTGCTCTTGTACTGAAAAAGCAGGTGATGGCAACAGCACAGTCACTCCTGAATCAGCAGTGGGTACAATGACAGATTCCGCAACGGGTGCCTGAACTGCAGATGCTTCTGAGCCCTGTCTGTGTACCTAGGAAGAGCACTGTAGACGCATTAAACAAAACTCCTTGAGGATGCTTCTGAATCTTCAGCTCCTTGGTCATCTGAGCCAAGGATTTCTGGACTCTGCTTCAAGCGAGAACTGGGAAGCCAAGGGAGGTTTCCCACTTGCTGACTGGTTGCTGGCACTGCGTGCGATGCTGAGCTAGGGATGGGCAGCTGATGAGAATTTGGCATTTTGGCCACTCCATCCCTCTTCACTGGCCTGCAGGCCCCAAACCATTGTAGCCCTTCTGAGTTCGGAAATATGCCTTGTGTGTACAGCATTTAAGCCATGTGGATCCAGTGTTCCCTCCTCCTCAGAATTGAACCAGGAGCCTTACACTATTGCCGCTCACCCACCCACCCCCAACCTCCACAGGCATAGTACTTTGGAGGGTGTATTTCAGCACCATCCATTCCTGGCTTTCCTAGAATAGATGAAGCTGGCCAGTGACACATAATTGTCAGAGGTGCGAGTGAGCAGACCAGCATCAGGCTGAGCTGGTGTGGGCTCTCACTCTTGCTCTGGTTTTGTTTATTTCAGCAGGTAAACATCATAAAGTGAAACACAGGCCAAACTCAGGACTCCCCGCTGAATGCATCTTCTGGGGCCTTCAACATATACCCTTAGTTTTCTCCCTGTCTCCCACCGGGGACTGTGATTCACAGCCACTACGCCTTCTGACTCCTCCTGGGGTTTCTGTCAAGTGTGTCAAGTCCTCTGGCCTCTGCATGTGCTTCCAGGATAATCTCTGACATACTATTTCCCTGGGCCTGGCAGCCAGGTTCACTGACTGTCATCAGCTTTGTCTGTGGATCCCTGGAATTTGTGTGCTATGCCAGTGACAACTGAGGAAGCGCTTTGTTCTGCAGCCTCTCACTGGCAGAGTTCACAAGTCATGCCTGGTACATGTTCCTCCCCCCCCCCCCTGGTTTTTTGAGACAGGGCTTCTCTTTAACAAGAGCTCTGGCTGTCCTGGACTCACTTAGTAGACCAAGCTGGCCTTGAACTCACAGAGATCTGCTTGCCTCCGCTGAGATTAAAGGTGTGTGCACCATGCTTAGCTTGATTTTATTTATTTATGCATTGTTGTTATGTCTGTATGAGGGTGTCAAATCCCCAGTTATGAACTGCCATGTGGGTGCTGGGAATTGAACTCTGGTCCTCTGGAAGGACAGCCAGTGCCCTTAACCACTAAGCCATCTCTCCATCCTCAAGACAGGGGTTTCTGTGTATCCCTGACTATCCTGGAACTTCCATCTGTAGACCAGGCTGATCTCAGTAGTGAGATCAAAGGCATGCACCACCACACCCAGGTCAGCTGAAGAAGTGTGGGGTTTTGTTTGTTTGTTTTTCCGAGACAGGATTTCTCTGTGTAGCTCTGGCTGTTCTCTGTAGGCCAGAGATCTCAGAGATTCGCCTGCCTCTGCCTCCTCAGTGCTGTAATTAAGCTATTCTCTAACTTAAAGGCACTGAAAGGGTGAATTTGGAAAGTAATAGGTAAGTATATAGATTCAAAAGCCAGGTGTGGGCTTGTTGTGTGTAAAACTCTCTTGTTGTTGTTTTGGGTGTTTTTGTTTTTGTTTTTGTTTTTGTTTTTTTTTTTTTTTTTTTTTTGAGAATTGATTTCTCTATGTAGTTCTGGCTGTCCTAGGACTTACTATGTAGAACACCAGGCTGGCCTAGAACTCACAGAGATCTTCCTTCTGAGTTCTGGAATTAAAGGTATGTGTCACCACACCAGGCTTATGTATGAAGCCTTTTACCATAATCTGCAAGGAAAATTTATTTCATTAGAAAGTGTTGGCAAAGCCACCCATAATGGCACAAACCTTTAATCCCAGCACTCCTGGAGGCAGAGGCAGGTGAATCTGTGTGAGTTCGAGGCTAGTCTGGTCTACAAAGAGAGTTCCAGGACAGCCACGGCTATTATACAGAGAAACCCTGTCTCAAAAATGGAAAAAAACAAAAACAAAAAACCCCAAAACAATAAATAATTAAAAAAATAATAATAAAGTGTTACAAAACTGGTTTTCCTACTAAAAATAAAAAGTATCTTGAGATGTAACAAGAATAAATTAATAAAAAAAAAATTATTTTGGAAAAAAAAAAGTATCAGCCTTGCAGGTAAGAAAGGGCCATGGAAGGAAAGGGAGGTATTACGTTTATCAGCTTGGACTTGTGTTTCTGGCCCACTGACAGACGGTCCTAGCCAATGGCCATGATGGCGCCTGCTGCAGAGAACAGCCCTCAGCAGCTTTTCCAGAGTAGAGGATACACAGAGGACCTGAGGCTGCCTTGACCAAGTCTTTCGTATGAGTCTTCCTGAGCCAGGCCTTCATCTGCAGGAGGAGCTGACAGGACCTTCCAGCAGCTTCCCTTGAGCACAGTCGCCAAGGACCAGCAGCTTCCTGCAGGAAGGTATGTGATACCAACCTGTGCTAGTGTGCACCGGTCTGAGGCGAACTTCCTTTGCCAGTCCTCTACTGAGGGTTGCACGTGAGCAACTGGCATGTGAGTTACTGGAGCATGCAGCAAGGCATACCCATTCCCAGGACCCTGTTCAGTCTTCAGGAAGGTGAGGTTAACCTCTGTGAGCCCCGCCGCCAACACATACCCCAAGTTACAGTGAAAAAGGAAATACGAGCCTGTTCTAAGCAGTTCTCAGCAAGCCAACCTTGGACAGCGGGGCAGCTAATCTTCCCTACACGTCCCCCTTCCCCCCCCCCCCCCGACACACACACACAGGGTTTCTCTGTGTAGCCTTGGCTATCCTAGACTCACTTTGTAGACCAGGCTGGCCTCAAACTCACAGCGATCGGCCTGCCTCTGCCTCCCCAGTGCTGGGATTAAAGGGGTGCGCTACCACCCCTGGCCTAGTTTTCCTTTTATGGTGTTTGTATGTGGGAATGTTGACAACGAACCCAAGGCTTTATATCAAATCTGCACTGAGATGTACAGTGACTGTGCAGGAGCCTAGAGATAGCTGACTATAGGCAATGGGAACGCTGTCCATGTTTTACAGTTTGCTTATTGGATCAGCCAAGGACTCAGCCCTGTGTGCCGCCATAGCTCCCACACCCTTCCCTCAGTAGGTGAGGACTTGCAAGTCGGGCACCTCATGGCCCAACAAGCTTAAGCTATCTGTTCTTCCTATCAGACCACCCCAGAGACTACAGCTGAGCCTAGAGGACCCAGAAGGCTCCAAGCGTGCAGCGACGTGCAGACGTTGAGTTCTTGGGGAGGCTGTGGCTATCAGTTCAGAGGCTCCACAAAGGAGCAGTCACAGCCGGGTGTAGTGGCACTTGCCTTTAATCCCAGCACTCGGGAGGCAGAGGCAGGCGGATCGCTGTGAGTTCGAGGCCAGCCTGGTCTACAAAGTGAGTCCAGGATGGCCAAGGCTACACAGAGAAACCCTGTCTCGAAAAACCAAAGAAGAAGAAGAAGAAGAAGAAGAAGAAGAAGAAGAAGAAGAAGAAGAAGAAGAAGAAGCAGTCACTGGCCAGGGGGTCACTGCTGGGACACAGTGGCTCCTATAGGCTTCTGGCCTGTTTTTGTGTCTCACGGTTCTTCCCTTGCTAATTCTTTAGCCGATTGCTTGGCTTTGGTAGACCCAGGGTTTGACCCACATTCTCTTTGCGCTATGGAGCCCACGGTCTCCCCAGATCTGCAGTGTTCCCATAGGCAGGCAGGATCCTGACACTGCTCCCTTCCTATGTCACTATACCCAGAGCTTTCCTAGCAGCCCTGCCCCGACCCCACGCCCTAACTTCTCCATCCTATTGGGTGGGAAGAAAAGGAATTTTCCTGTCAGGAAGCCCTTTAGCGTGTCCTTTCTTCTTTCCCTTCCCCATATTCAGGCAGTAGACCATGAAGGGAGGTGCCTACTGGTGACAATTCAGGAGGTTAAGGTGAGGTGCATCATGGGGTAGTTGTGGGAGGTGGGGATGGAGGCACTAACAGGATGAAGGTTCCCCACCCTCTAAGGCCAGGAGCTCAAACTTTAATGGCCCTTGGCAGCTCAGCTCACAAAGGCCTATGTTCCTCCTTCATCAAGATCCTGCATTGAGCCCACTGACGTTAACAATACTCTGCTATGCTTGTAGACTGGAGCCTAGCAAAGCTGTCCTCTGAGAGGCTCTACCCAGTAGCGGATAGAAACGGATGCTGAGACTCACAGACAAACATTGGGTGAAGTGTGGGGAGTCTTGTAGAAAAGTGGGGGTATGGGGATAGAAGGATTTGGAGGGGACAGGAGCTACACAAAAAGACCAACAGTGCCAACTAACCAGGGCCCAGAGGGGCTTATGAAGGCTGATGCACCATGGACCATTCATTGACCGGATGTAGGCCCGCTACACAGTTGTAGCCGATGGGCAGCTCTGGCTTCATGTGGGACCTCTAGTAAGAGGAGCGGGAGCTGTTTCTGAGATGAACTCTGTTGCCAGCTTTTTCATCACTTCCCCCTGGTGGGGGTTTTTTGCCAGGCCACAGGGGAAGAGGATACATTCACTCCTGATGTGACTTGATGTGCTGGGGTGGGTTGGTGGGTGGGGGGGTCCCCTTTTCTGAGGATTAGGGAAGGGGGCAAGAGGGAGAGATGGGAGAGGAGAGGAGGAGAGAGTACAATCGGGATATAAAGTGAATAAACAAATATTAAAAAAAAACAAACACCCTGTCCTTTAAGTTTCTCAATCCTGGGTTCTACTGTCCCAAGAGTCAGGCCCTCTAAAAGGTAAACAAACCTGTGTAGGCCCCCAAGCCCTACCAAGGAACCTGAGAGTCCTCATTGCCTCATGTTTGTACATTTTAAAAAAAAAGATTTATTTATTGTCTATGAGTGCTTTATCTGCAGAAGAGGGCATCAGATCACATTATAGATGGGTTTTGAGGCACCATGTGGTTGCTGGGAATTGAACTCAGGACCTCTGGAAGAGCAGGCGGCGCTCTTAACCACTGAGCCACACATCTCTAGCCCCCATGTTTGTACATTTTGATCAGCCCTCCCAGTCTGATCTCTTGATGCCCCATCCCTTGATGTGGCACCCGCCCCCCTCCCCAGTATCCCTCATACCAATGTGACATCATCCAGTGTGACTCCCTCAATGTGACACTACCAATGTTTATCCCCCCAGTGTGGTGTACCTCGCCTAGTGTGACACTCCCATGTGCCGAGTCCCAGTGTGGTATTTGTGATGTCCTTCCCTTGTGGCAAGGCCTCCAATTGTAATACCCCCGTGTGATACCTTCGATATCCCTCCCTCGACACAACGCTTTCAATGTGGCACCAGGTGATATTGATGCCCCCCTTCCACACACCCCACCCCGCACACACACACTAGACCACAGTCATGAGGACAAAGCACAATACAGCAGAACAGCTTAGTCTGAACACTTTATTTTTGTCAGCTTTCCTGACTTGCATTTTCCCTCAGTTCTGAAAACCAAACCCAAGACCTCACTCACCAATGTCAAGCACTCTGCCACTGAGTGCTCAGCTTCTCTACAAAAACCACACCCATCATTATAAAAGTGTAACAATGGTGACAAACTACACAGATTGGACTCAGATCCCCCAGCTGGCCCTTGTATCGCCTCCAACATCAGACTCAAGGCCACCCACCAGCGTGAGAATGTGTTCACACACTGATTTCACACCTGTAAAGAAAATTTCAAAGATCGAGTCCTGAGCCCATCCACCACCTCTAAGGTCTCCAGAATCCAGGATTGGTCAAGGACAAACACAGACACATCTGCCTCAGTTCTGGCACCTTCTGGATTAGTTGGATTAGCCCCAGCGCTCCCCCACCCCGGCGCGAGTCCTCCCTCCTAACATCTGTCCCAGCTGGTCCCTACGATCGATCGGCTTGCATAGGGCCAGCACTGTCCTCTGGAAGACACGGGAAAGGCAGTGCGACTCTTCTTCTCTTACAGGACCCAGGAGTGGACAGGGAAGAGTCCCAGCCCCGGGTCCAGTGGGAGGGAAGCAGAAGTCGCCTGGTCAAGAAGCAGGTGCTGAAGATGCTGTTCTGGTGGGGAAGATCTCACTGCTCCATTTTCCCATGCGCTATACCTCTTTAGACTAGATCCACAAAGAAGTATATGCATAGGAAAAAGGAACAGCCAGCAAGTCTGGGCCAGTCATTCTGTGATACTTGCCAGCAGCAGCAGCCACCAGAAGGGTCAGTCCCCTGCAAAAGACAACCAGGAAAAGCTGAGAACTTAAGCTAGGGACTGGCAGGTGCTGCCTTCCTGTGGGTGTGATAAAAGAGAGCACAGCTAAGCCCAGGATGCAGTCCCCGGAGGCAAACCGACCTTACCTGGGTCCATACTGCCAGGGTACTGGGTCCTTAGTGGCCTGAGAGCCGTGCAGAGTTTGGGAATCTGGTGGAGGACTTGGCTGCCGCTCAGTGGAGTCCTGCCACTTGCAACCCGGGGCACCCCATTTATGCATGGCTGAGACCTTGGCCAGTGCAGTCTCATGTGGTCAGAGAGCTGCTCTGTGCCAAGGACCCCGTCCCACCCCCGCACTCACGAGGCCGGGGCACAAAGACCTGCTGTGAACAAGCAGGTCTTTTGGCAGTGGGGGCTCCCAGGGCAGGGGGCTGCTGGCCCAGGAACTGGGATAGGGCCAGTCCTGGCCAGTTGCCCCTCAGCACCTTTATCTCTTGCTTGCGTCAGGGGCCCAGGAAATGCAGACAGAGGAGAACTGCTTGTCCGGGGAGATGGGCACTCCTTCCTCCTCCAGGACCTGCCCAGCTCAGTGAAAGCTGTGTCTCTCCGGGTGCTTCTGTAGCCCCAAGGCTAGACTTTGCCAAGTGCCAGGCTGAGGTCTATAAGACAATGTCTCATAACTGCCTTCTACTTAGCTGAGAGCTGTAATCCCACTCCTGCCCCTGGGAAGCCCCCAGAAAGCCCCCACCTGGACCTCTAGTGGCTTCTATACAGTGGGTCAGGTGGCTGTTGGCCAGGAACCCAAACCCCAGGAAGTGTTCTCTGTGATACGGAGCTGACACGGGGGAGGGGGCATGCTGGGGGGACTCGCTTCTTTCCCCAAACCCCCAGTGGGATGTGGAGGACATGGTTACAAGTTTTCAGGAGTAAGAAATCATAGCCAGCATAGAAAGGGCTCTTTAGAGACATCCAAGACCCAAGGATAACCACACGGAGACCTCACAGAAAGCTCATGCCCTAGGGTCTCATGGACTAGGCCTGAGCAGGCACCTCCCCAGAATGTGGACAGTCAGAAGCTGCTAGGAAGCAAGGCTGAGGTCTCTGCATTTCCATTCATGGCCCCTGTGTGTGCCAGCCTCAAGCTCTCTCCTCTCTGCAGAGCCACAGCCCAAGTGTAGCAGACACCCAGACACACCATTCCTCACCCAGGTTGGGCAGCTCAGCTCACAATGTGTGAGTATTAACTGGTCAGTATTAGCCAGGCCTAGGGGCTATCAAGACCACGTGCCAAGTGACCATAATATTCAGTGGGAGGCCATACTACCTTGCCTGAGGTCGGCCAGGACTAAGGCTTGGTCTGTAACCGTGAGTCAAAGGTGCCTCACAAACAGCTCATCTGGGAAGAGAGCAGGCTCTGACCTAGGGCAGTGGGCAAGGACAGGACCCCTGGTAACAGGCACATACAAGATAATTCAGGGAGGACCAATAGCCCAGGGCTTTCCTGACAATGCCTAGGACGCATCTCAGACCCCTGCCTGGTAGCATAGGGCATGAGCACAGGAGACCTGCCGGACCTGGACATAGGAGCTGGGGCTTAAGAGGCTCTCGGGATTCTGAAGGTGACAGGATCTGCAGACTGTACCTCTCTGAGAGCCGTCTCCTGCCTCCTGCCCATGGAGCTGAGCTTTTGGTCGTAAGAATGGTGAGTACTGGCTGTTAGACAATATAAAGAAAAATGGCTGGAACACGGAGGTGGCATGCTGCTACAGGCCTGCTATGCCTGGCAGACTGGACCCCATGAGGCCTAGGCTGAGAACATCAGGATCCTGTCCTGGTGGAGAGCTGTTCCACAGAGAAGGGGGTACAGCCCCAAGAGTTCACATTCACACACACACACACACACTACACAGACAGATCTATTTGGAAGTCACTATATAGGCCAGGCTATCCTGAAACTCATAGAGATCCATGTACCTCTGTCCTCCACCCTGAGCGCTTTCATTAAAGGCATATGCCACCGTGCCCAGACTCAGACACATTTCTGAGTCCCCTAGGTTGGAGGGAGTGTTCTCAGAGACACTAGGCAGGAAGAACCCCACTTTCAAATGTTTGTGGGCCTAAAACAGAGAACCAACTTCCCGGGCCTGAGGCCGACAGAGGTCCCCATGCCCTTATGCCTCCCACCTGGCACAACATCCTGAAAGCTGCCTCCCTCTGGCAGCTACAGTGTTGTCCCCAACCTTGGGCTGTGGCCTCGGCCTCACATTTGCAAGAGAAATGGAAGAAAGGGGGAGATTGGGGCATGAGAGGCTGAGACTGAGTGGACAGAGACTGAGAGAGGATGAGGAACAGATGAGGTACTGGGTGAGGCCAGTCCTGGACCACCCTCTAACTCTGCTCTGTGCCTTGCTTTTCTGTTCCTTCTCCCCTCTTCCAGATTATAAAAAGAATACTTGGTAATAATAAGGCAATATAAAAACCCAGAAGGGGCCAGGCCCAAGGGCATATGCCTATAATCCCAAAACTCTGTGAGTTCGAGGCCAGCCTGGTCTACAAAGTAAATCTAGGACAGCCAAGGCTACACAGAGAAAACCTGTCTTGAAAAACCAAAAACAAAGCTGGACTTGGTGGTGCATGCCTTTAATCCCAGGAGTTGGGGGGAGGCAGAGGCAGGCCAATTGCTGTGAGTTCAAGGCCAGCCTGGTCTATAAAGTGAGTCCAGGACCACCAAGATAACATAGAGAAACTGTCTCAAAACAACAAAAGAAGAAGAAGGAGAAGGAGAAGAAGAAGAAGAAGGAGAAGAAGAAGAAGAAGAAGAAGAAGAAAAAGAGAAGAAGAAGAAGAGAAGAAGAAGAAGAAGAAGAAGAAGAAGAAGAAGAAGAGAAGAAGAAGAAGAAGAAGAAGAAGAAGAAGAAGAAGAAGAAACCAAAACCAAAAACTGGGCATGGTGGCGCACACCTTTAATCCCAGCACTCAGGAGGCAGAGGCAGGCGGATCACTGTGAGTTCGAGGCCAGACTGGTCTACAAAGTGAGTCCAGGATGGCCAAGGCTACACAGAGAAACCCTGTCTCAAAAAACAAAAACAAAAACAAAAACAAAAAAACAAAAACAAAAACAAAAAAACCCAAACAAACAAACAAAAACCCAAAAGGGCCTCACAGCAGGAGAGGTGGACTGAGGCCTGGTGTGGAAACAGCTGTCCCTCTAAAAGTATATGAGGCACTGTCCTCCTCTCAGCCTGGCCCTTCAGCTGACCCTGGGGAGGATAGGGGTTAGCTACTTAGTGGACCCAGTATGTTTCCCACGGGCTTTAGGGAGTCACAGACATTAGGGGGTCTATATGTAGTGCTAATTTCACTGAGGAGCCAGGGGGTTAAAAAGGAAAATTTTAGTTTGAGCCTGACTTTCCTGGCCATGACTTACAAAAGGTCCTGTGACCTCTGGAGTTTCAGTCCCTTTGAAGGACTGGCTGTCCAATAGTAAAGGCACACCACAACTATCTCTTTGCCAAGTTCTTCCATGGCATTCCAGTACTTTGAGTGAGCCCTAAACCTATGAACAGGGTGTCAGGACCCCCTAGGGTAGTCCCACTGCCTACAGAGCCCAGCTCCCACCTGCCCATGGGCCTCAGCCTGAGATCTGCAGTGGCATGGAGAAAGGGCCTGAAGGCAAAAGGGATGTTCTAGACACAACCATCTTGCCATCCCTCATGGCAAGCCAGACCTGAGCCCCAGTAAGACCTCACTGTTCACATCAGCAGATCCTGCCACCAAGGGCACTGTGTGTATCCCCCAGGGTGGCCCCTGTGCTAGCACGCATGAGGTTGCCTCCCTCTGCTCAGGAGACAGAAAGTATCCTTGTGGATCAGGAGGACGTGCTTGGCACGGAACTCCAACGATAAGCAGTGGCCTTCAGGCAGGCTCACTTACTTACTCCTTCCATTCTGTGCCCTTCGGAGCGTGGGGGTGGGGCAGAGGGGAGCTGCAGCTGTCTTCACACAGAACCAGTCTTCAGTCTCCAAAGCAGTCCCTCCTTAACCTTGTTGGACTCCCTAACCGCGGTTCCCAAGGAAAGAAAGGGCTTACATTAGCCCTACCTCTGTGGAGACCTCTATTCCTGCACTAGCCACGTGTAAGGTTGAACTCCTCCTCCCGTCTGTCCTGCACTCCGACATACCTTTCACAGTAGCATGTCTGGTAAACTAACACGACCCCCAAGCCAGTATGCCCTATGACTCAAAAGGCTCCATACCCCAGCAAATGGCACAGCCCAAAATTTTCCAAATTCAAGTGTGCCTCATGGACCAACATGCCACAAAGCCCTAAATGTCCCACAGGCCAACATTCCCATGCCCTAGTATGCCCCCACAAACCAACATGTCCCACACACCAGTATGCCTCACACTATAGCATGTCCTATGGGGTCCCAGTCCCCTCTCCATACAGCACATACCAGCATGCCCTGTACCCCAACATGCCTGCCCTCCCTCCTGGAGAGTAACATCCTGGGAGCGACAGCATTTCACTCCCAGGACAGGCTAGGCTGGCTGTCAGCTGTACCACACAACAGTAGCTCCCCTCAGCAGTGTTATTCAGCCATCTCTTCTGGCCTCAGTGTCCCCACCCACCAAAATAAGTGCTGGAAATGACACAGCCACCTCCCTACCTCCCAGGAGTCTTGTAAACTTGCTGCATCCAGTAGCCTGGCAATTTTACCCAAGGTGTGTGGCCCAGGAGCACTTGAAGTCACTGGTCTCCCAAAACCTAAGCAAGAATGACGTCAAACAGCACCCCACTCCCCAGCCCACAGGGAGGATGGAAGCCATGAAAAGAGGGACATGCATCACACGGGATCATCAGCTGCCCAGGAAGCTGTGTCCCAAGAGGTGGTGTTACTCACAGCCACATGCATTTGTCAAATCCCAGCATAGTGAACTTGAGAGAGGTTTGTTTGCTTGGGCATTACAGGGGTTGAACCTAGGGCCACCACACATGTGAGGCCAAGATCCTACCACCGAACCCCAGCCCTGTAGGTTTGTGGGTCACACCATCTGCAAACATCTCAAAACAAAGTAAAAATATAATGGAAGCTGCCCAGCAAAGTGAGGATGGTGTCCCCATTTTGAGACAGCTTAACAGCTGATCCTGTGAGGCCTTACCAAATAAACATGGGGCAGATTAGGGAGAGGGCCCAGTGAGTAAAAACAGCTGCTGCGGATGCAAGAGGACACGAGTTCAAATCCTCAGTACCTATCAAAAACAAAAAACAAACAAACAAACAAACAAAAAAAAAAAAAAAAACAGGCATAGGTGCATGCTCCTGCAATCCCAGAATTGGCAGAGACAAGCAGATCCTCTGGTCAACTCTCTGGCCAGCCAGCCTAGCGGAAACACATCTAACTTCAGGTTTCATGAGAAATCATCTCAAGGGAGCAAGGCCAAGGGTGATAGAGGAAGAACACACACACACACTCAAGCATGGGGCACCTTTGGGTTGTTTTGTTTTGATATATTTTATTTTGGTTTAGGTTGGGTTTTTCCTGACAGGGTTTTTCTGTGTAGCACTGGCTGTCCTGGACTCACTTTGTAGAGCAGGCTGGCTTCCCGAGTGCTGGGATTACCACCGCCACGTGGCTACACGGGGCACATTTGGGAGCCATGGTCAGATGTGAATCTTGGAAAACGTGGACAAGTGTTTTCTTTTTCCTTTCTGTTATATAAATTGGCCCATTTACTGCGGGCTATGGATGTGTCAGATGGTAACGCTTCTCCAGGGCTTTTTATTCCTCCTGTCTTCTGACTGGAGACTTGACTGTGACAACAGAAGTGGCATTGTAAGTCCAGGCCGCACCGCACCATAAACTGTTTTCATGCAGGAACCGCACTGCCAGGTGCCAACCACCGGGTGCCAACGGCCCATCTTTTCACCTTGGTTTTGCCACAGAAGAAGCACGTGTACTTGTTGTGCTGCCTGATTTCAGTCCTCCGTTTTCTGGAGGAAGACATCATAACTGCTCCCACTTAAAAAGAACCTTGAGTGTTTCCCCTGCATCTACATATGTGTACCGTGTGTGTTCCTGGTGTCCACTGGGGGTCAGAAGAGGGTATTGGATCTCCTGGAACTGGAGTTACAGATGGTTGCGAACCACCATATGGGTACCAGAAATCAATCCTGTGTCCTCAAGAGCAGCAAGTGCTTTTTTTTTTTTTTTTTTTTGTTTTTTTGAGACAGGGTTTGTGTAGCTCCCCTGGACTCACTTTGTACACCAGGTTGGCTTCGAACTCACAGTGATCTGCCTGCCTCTGCCTCCCAAGTGCTGGGATTAAAAGGCATGTGCCACCACCGCCCGGCCTTGCGGTAAGTGCTTTTAACTGAGCCTTCTCAGGCCCAGCTGCTCCTGTATGTACTGATAGCCCCTAACCTTTTTGGTGCATTTAGCCATGTCATTATGGCGTAGGCCTGATCCTGGAAAGCAATATGGACAGTTTCTTAGGATAAGTACTTCCCATTCTAGGATACTAAAATGGAAATTTATCCATTCATCTGAATTTTGAATTCAAGTGGGTATTCTGAATTTTCACCAGCTAAATTTAGTGGCCATAGCCCAGTTGACAGAGAGGATGTGGACTTGAGGCCACGAGTCAGATTTGGATAGCCACTCAGCTGGGAAAGGTAAGGGCACTATAGGGAACCCTCAGGGCCAGTGATGCTCACGCTGCTCCTGGCCCTGGAGGTTGGGGTGGGGGTAGGTGTAGCACAGATGGCCCTGGGCTTTGGGTGGAGTTGGTCCCTGCCCCAGGGCTACATTTCAAGGCTGAGCCTACCACTCCCTCCACAGAAATAATCTCAGCTTCTTCTTGTTTCTTTCCCTCTCCCCTGCCCACGCCAACAAATCAGGAACACTCGGTCTGGTCCGTGGGAACTCCCGCTGGGCCCTCCAAGGCCACCAAGCAAATAGTTTTCCAAGTTCCATTCTAAAAGAACTGTGATTGTCTTGTCCAGAGTGCTTGCTCACTTGCCTGCCCACCTCAGAGGACCCTGGTGCACCTGGTCAGAAGCCAGAAGCACCTGAGACACCTGAGGACACAAATGCACATGCATGCCATCCACAAAGACACACATTATACATGTACCCAGGAATATAGCACACGCACACACATTTGCATGCCGCTCACATGTACACACAAAGACACTTATGTAAACACATGCCAGTCCCATACTGTTGTTGTTGTTGTTGGTTTTGGTTTTTCTTTTCTTTTCTTTTCTTTCTTTTTTTTTTTTTTTTTTTTTTTTTTTTTTGGTTTTTCGAGACAGGGTTTCTCTGTGTAGCCTTGCCATCCTGGACTCACTTTGTAAACCAGGCCGGCCTCGAACTCACAGCGATCCGCCTGCCTCTGCCTCCCGAGTGCTGGGATTAAAGGCGTGCGCCACCACGCCCGGCTTGTGTTTGGTTTTTCAAGACAGGCTTTCTCTGTGTAGCCTTGGCTGTCCTGGACTTTGCAGACCAGGCTGGACTTGAGATCCGCCTGCCTCTGCCTCCCTGAGTATTGCCCCGTGCCTGGCTTGGTTGACTTCTTTTCTATCCACATGGATCTGGACACCAAACTCAAAATATCCAGACCCAGGACTCCATTCAGCGTTGGTCACTTCCACTGACTCCTGGAACCTGGGAGGCTCTTGGAAACTAAGCTCCCCCCAGGGTCAGGAGGGGTCACCACTTTAGGCCCTACCAAACCGTTGTTTCCTTGACCAGCTAGACAGAGAGGAAATCTAGGTTGGCTTTGGCAGGCGCTTTCTTCCTTGGGCTCTGGCTCATGCCTGGCTCCCTCAGTATTGTCTGGGCCTGTGGACCCTAGTTCTGGCCCCTTCACCATTTGCTAGGAGGAAACTGAGCAACAGTTAAGTACCAGTGTCAGGGTGCCCATAGCTCCTGGCTCCAGCTTCTGGAGTGTTCCAGGAGTCCTTGGTCAAGGGAGAAGCCACCTGGCTTGATCCGGCTGGGCTGAGGGTGTCATCTCATCAGGGAGCTCCCAGGTCATGCCACTAATGGGGCTCCTACCCTGGGCCTTGGTATGGTTGGAAAGGCTGAGTGCCTCCAGAATCTGGAACAATCTAGGAATGGTCTGGGTCCCCTGTTGTTAGACTCAAGGATGCTTGAACAACGAAGGGCAGGCATAGACCTCAGTAGACAGGTTCTCTATCTCCAGGTCAGGTCCAGGTTGACCCCAGCTCTAAGATCACATGCCGTTCAGTGTGTCAGAGACCAGTGGACATGTAAGGTGGTGCTGCATGCATGCACATGTATGAATTTGTCCAGTGAGAGACCATGCATGCCAATGAGTGAATGGGGACTCTGGGTTAAATTTGGGGTAAGGGAAATGATGAGAAGACTTGGGCAGCTTCAGGCAGGGTAAGGGTGAAAGGTGTTCCAGGGTTCCATTGCCCCTCAGCCCTCCACAGCTAAGTCTGGGAGGCACGACAGAACTGTATAGAAAGACCAAGCCCATGAAGCAGTACACCTGGCTGAGGTAAGGGGTGGCTGGAGCAGGTGCCCAAGGTTTGAGGTGGGGATGGGGGGGGGGCACCAGGACACAGGGGTGATGGAATGAGAAAGAGTCATTAAGTTTCAGGCAGAGTTCAGGGAGAGTTTGGCTGTCCCTGGCAAGCTACAGCACATAAGGCAGGCACAGGTGGGTCCTGCTGCCGTCTGGCCTGTGGCCTATTCTCACACACTGCTCTGGGATCCCAGGTTGGTCAAAGGCGTTTCATTGCTGCCCAGGCTGTATTCCGGGGCTGCTGTCCTGGGTGGTATCTGCAGAATAAGGGGGCACTGTGGAGACCCGCACCCACAGACCACCCTGCTGTCTTTACCCCACCTAGCCTTCTTTCATTTAGCCAGTTCAAGGGACAAAGTGACGTCGTTAGTAGGGGTGGTCAACAAAGATCCCCATTTTTCCTGGTGGGGGTGTGATGACACAGTAAGGCAGCAACCAACCATCATCCTCACTTGGTCACACCCACAGCTCCTCCAGGGCTCTTTTATCTTATTTTTTAATTTTAACTTTAACTTTTGGTTCGGTTTTTTGGTTTTTCGAGACAGGGTCTCTCTTTGTATGCCTGGCTGTCTTGGACTCGCTTTGTAGACCAGGCTGGCCTTGAACTCACAGAGATCCACCTGCCCCTGCCTCCCGGGTGCTGGGATTACAAGTATGCTCTCGGCCTCTTTTATCTTTTATAAATGCGTATATCCTTTTCAGTTTGTGAAAATGTATTTTGGAGACACACATGAACAAGCAACAGCAGGGCGGTGCTGTCTCACAGGCCTGTAAGGAGCCATTATTTTTAACCTTTCCTAACTATAAAACAGAGCAGTAGTTTGGAAAGTCTGAATTGGACAGAAAAGAGGTGATTAGTTTCAACTGTGTTGAATTTTTGTTTGTTGGTTGGTTTGTTTTTGTCCAGCCTGTGTTTAGGACACCTTTTTCCCCATACTGCTCCTACAATCCCTGGGTGTGTGTGTGTTGTGTGTGTGTTTGCTGTCTACCTCAATTGTTTTTCATCTTAGTTTTTGAAAAGGGATTCCTTTTTTTTTTTTTTTTTGGTTGTTTTTGTTTTTCGAGACAGGGCTTCTCTGTGTAGCCTTGGCTGCCCCCAACTTGCTTTGTAGACCAGGCTGGCCTCGAACTCATAGGGACCCACCTGCCTCTGCCTCCTGAGTGCTGGGATTACAGGCATGTGTCACCATGCCTGACAGGAAGGGGTTCTTACTAGCCTGGAACTTGCCAATTAGGCTAGACTAGCTGTCTACCTGCTATAGCTACCCTTTGTCATTCCCCCTGCCCCCCACCCCCCACAAAGAGCTGAGATTACAGGCATGGGATGGGCTTTTATGTAGGTTCTGGGAATGCACATTCCTATTTCTGTGCATGTGTGGCAAGCACTTTACTGATTAAGCCATGTCTTCAGCACCCTGTCTCCACTCACTTTCTACACGTGACCTGCCTTTCATGGATGCCCATGGGGAAGTCCTGCTGACCATTGCTCTGAGTTTACCATGGAGAGATGCAGCCCAGAGGGAGGGGCCACCGGAACAGCCTCAGACACTACGAGCAGCATCAGAACTCCTCAGGGGTAACTCTGGGTCATGGTCCCTCACAGGGCACGGCACGCTCATAGACACCTCTCACTTCAAACAAGCTGTCCACAAGCTCCCCTATTTGTCCCTAGCCTCTACCTCTGATGACATTGTATGTATTAGGTCTGCTGGCACATTCTCCAGCTTAACCTAAAATGGCGGTGCTCACCTTTGATCTCAGCACTCCGGAGGCAGAGGCAGGTGGATCGCTGTGAGTTCAGGCCAGCCTGGTCTACAAAGTGAGTCTAAAACAGCCAAGGCTACACAGAGAAACCGTCTAGTAAAGCAAAGCAAAACAAAACAAAAAACCTAGAGCAATTTAAATGAACATTTCAGGTTCTAAGTGATGTTTTTTGTCTTAATGTAATGCCACACCCAGATCTAAGTGAATTTCTAAAAGTATTTTTAATTATGTACTTGAAGAGTGCAGAAAAACGTGTCAGATCTCCTGGAGTTGGAGTTCCAGGCAGTTATGGGTTGTTGAAATCGAAGTCTGGTCCTCTGCAAGCACTTAACTGCTCAGCCATTTCTCCAGCTCTTTAAGTGGGTTTTAAAGGAAAGCTCGTGATAACAGGTTGTTTCAGCAATGGCTATCAGTTCGCATTTTACAACTTTTGCCCAGCTATTTTTCTCTAAAACTTGTTTAGATTGCTGCAGGATAGTTAACCCATGCAGAGCCATAAACTCAGTGATTAAAGAGCACGGTCATGCCATACCTACTTCTCCTAGCACCCAGGACCTGTGGACCACACCCCAGTCACCCCACCCTTTTAAGGTTCCTGTTTTCAGGCAGGCAGGTTTCTCATCCTATTTCTTGCTCATTACTCTCCCTTGGGGGCTGGGAGGGAGGCAGGCCACACAAGCGCATGAGCACTCCGGGGTGCTTAGAGGGCTTTTCACATTTGTCTAGGGTTGAGGAGAGCACTGGCTTCCTGGCTTTCTCTACCGGAACTGGCTTCTTTGTTGTTACTGAAGCATCATGCGCACCTCACGAGCACGCCCAGCAGAGACTGACCCAGCATTGCTTGTGTCTTTGTCCACATTGGAGGGGCTCCACATTGCTGGTGCCCTCTCTAGAAGACTTTGCAAATGGTCATTGTGAACATCAACACGAGCCCTCAAGTCCTTTCTAGAGAGGAAGGGGAGGACATTAAGAGGGAAATGAGGGAAAACCAAACTTCTTGGAAGGAAGAGAGATGCCCAGATTGGCCTCTTGGGGTCATCCTGAGCCGGAGGTTGGCTGATCTTTGCTGAACAGTCAGCAGCAAATGTGCTAACCACCTTCAATCCATCAGTCTAAAGCAAACCCTGCTGGTGTCACCCTGGTAGACCTAGGGAGCAATTGTTTCCTCATTTGCAAATGAGGAAGTTCCTCAGCTGGGCCCCAAGGTCTCTGCAGACACTGCTCGGGCACAGAAGCGTTTATCAGCAGTTCATTTCCATCCTTGTGTGTCCTTGAGGGCTAGTGGAGGTTAAGGACCAAAGCAACCTGGAAGCGGCTCAGCCACTCCCCCAATATGCCAATCAAAGAGACCGGGAGTGGTGAAGGGTGGGGAAAGGGGTTTCATCAGAGTGGATACATTGGGAATAAGAGAAAACTTGGGGTTTAGTGACCCAAGTCCATCGTCAAGGAACAAGTGGGTGCTTTAAGATGCTACAGAAAAGGGAAACAAGAGAGGGGCTAGGCATGCATAGCTGGTGGAGCAATGTGACTCTGGCCCGGCCAGGGGTCTGTCTGATTGGTCAGGATCAACTTCAGAAAGTGTGCTCACTCCTGTTCTGGGTGCCCCCCGCTGTCATGAAAGTCGTCCTCTTTGGGGGAGTGTGATAAGTCCTGCAAGTGTCATTCCCGTTTTGTCCCTTCTTGTAAAGGTGTTCAGCGAGTGCTGACACCCCTAGAATGCACTGACTGTAACCGCAGGGGTGACGCAGGAAGGGGAAGCTAAGGAGACAGACAATAGCCAAGAACGGACAGTGGAGTGAGTTGGTGACTCGGTGGTGTGTTCTCCCTAAAGCGCCCAGAAGTGTCTCTAAGACAGACATGGTGACTCATGATTATGATCTCAACAGCCCGGTGGAGGAAGCCGGACAACTGCCAGGAGTCTGAGGCCATCTGAATAGGATTGCTTCAAGTTTGGGGCCAGTCAGAGTTATAGAACAAGACCCTATCTCAGAAAACGAACAGCTTGGTGTTGTCACCCAGGCCATTAATTCTAGCACTCAGAGACAGAGGTGGATGGATCTCTATAAGTTCAAGACCAACTTTGTTTTTTTTTTTTTTTTTTTTTTTTTTTTTTTTTTTTTTTTTTTTTTTTTTTGGTTTTTCGAGACAGGGTTTCTCTGTGTAGCCTTGGCCATCCTGGACTCACTTTGTAGACCAGGCTGGCCTCGAACTCACAGCGATCCGCCTGCCTCTGCCTCCCGAGTGCTGGGATTAAAGGCGTGCGCCACCACCGCCCGGCTTCCAACTTTGTTTATATGAGACTGTATTTAAATGTTTTTGGGTTTGTTTTTGGGTTTTCGAGACAGAGATTCTCTGTGTAATGGTCCTGGCTGTCCTGGACTTGCTTTTGTAGACCAGGTTGGCCTTGTACTCACAGCGATCCACCTGTCTCTGCCCCCCCCCCCCCCCCCGAGTGCTAGGAGACTAGCGCCACCATGCCCGGCTGAGAGCATATTTAAGAAAACAGGGGAATAAAGGTACTAACTAGGATTCCAAGTGTGTACCACCAATCCAGAGTGAATCCTATGGGCACTTAATTTGTTCTGGTCTTTTCCCTATTACTTTTATTGCATAGTAGGAACAACTATAAAATAAAATTTAAAAAGCAAACAGCCAGGGCTACAGACTGGGTCCCGTGGCTCCATTTAGCGCATCTCCCTCTACACAGCCAGCTTTTCATGGACTTAGCTCCTGTCCTAAGTTCATGGAGATATTTCCACTAAATGGGAGGGGACATTAGCTGGTTCTTTGTACCTCACCAGAAAGTCTAGTTTCTCTGAACAGGGGCTGAAACTGGGTGTTTCCATATGCAGCCACTAAGAGCCAGGCCACAGCATCAGACCTCACTTCCAGGGGTTTTGGAGACAGTACTGCAGGCTGACCGCCAGCAACCACTTCTATTTAGTTTTGAGGAAATCAGGTGTCTCTGCCCCAGGTTGGGGAGGTGTAGGCCTCAGCTGCCCTTCAAGGACTGTTTTTCTGTTTGTTTGTTTGTTTGTTTGTTTGTTTTGGTTTTTTGAGACAGGGTTTCTCTGTGTAGCCTTGGCTGTCCTGGACTCGCTTGCTTTGTAGACCAGGCTGGCCTCGAACTCACAGCGATCCGTCTGACTCTGCCTCCCAAGTGCTGGAATTAAAGGCGTGCGCCACCACCACCCGGCTCGAGGACTTCTTTATGTGGGTGCAGAAGGACATTCTTAACGACCATTAAATTCTAAAGAGCTCAGGGGCAGGCTGCATGCCTTTACTCCAAGCACTCAGGAGGCAGAGGCAAATGGATCCCTGTGAATTTGAGGCCAGCTTGGTCTACATGAGAGTTCCAGAACAGCCAGGGCTACAAAGAGACTCTGTCTCAAAACAAATATTTTCAGGGTCAAGATGTCTTGACATAATATGTCAGATCCCTGAGGCAAGAAACCCTGAGACCAAGGTAAGAAAGTCAGTTGGATCATGAAAGCTAGAGAAAAGCCAGAGACCGCCCCAGGAGCCTTCCTGGAGTCACGCCAGCAACGTGCTTTCTCTCTAAAGATCCTTGTAAATCTGAGGTGGCTGGGCCTCCATTCTTCATTTGTCCTCAACTCCTCTTTTTTTTTTTTTTTTGGTCTATTTATTATCTGGAACTTGCTCTATAGATAAGGCTGACCTCGAATTTATAGAAATCTGCTTGCCTCTGCCTCTCAGGTGCTGGGATTAAAGGCTTGTGTCACCACCATCAGGTTTGTCCTTGGTTAGGATAAAGGCCTCAGGGGACTCCCAGCTCTGTAATCTGGGTTACTCCTGTATTTGCAGTCCCACAATTCTCCTCCAGGTGGCACCCTAAGCCCTCAGCTCATCCCCCACCCTTCCTTTCTCAGCTTTTAGAAACCAGGTGCCCCTAGTGAAGATAAGCACACAAACATTGTCCCTGAGGCAAGCAGCCTGCTGAATTAGAGCAGCTCCAGCCTCCCCACCTCCAGAATTGTAGTTTGTAACTGTTAGTTTTGTCAGCTTCAGTCTAGAATCACTTGGGAAGAGAGTAGCAATGAAGGGTTGCCTAAGGCACATCTGTGAGACTATCTTGGTTACATTAATTGTGGTGGGAAGATCTGCCCACTGTGTGCGGGACCATTCCCTGGGCTTGGGTCCTGCACTGTATGATAAAGCAAGCAAGCTGAGCATAAGCATGCATGCATTCTTTTCTCTGTGTCTGACTACGGGTGCAATAGGACCAGCTCCCTTACGCTTCTATTGCTGTGACTTCTCCGCTGTGACAGACTAGAACCTGGACTCTCAGTTGAAATAAACTCTTTTCTCTTTTAGGTTGTTTTTTGTCAGGGTATGTTGTCACAGTAACTGGAAATGAAGCTGAGACACAGTCCTGTGTGGAGACTCTATATGGACAGATGGCATGGGTGGTGCTCCTGAGAGGACACTGGCTCACAAGAGGCGGTCAAATGATGTCATGGTCAGGGATGAAAAAGAGGAACCCTAGAATTCTCAATCCTGGTCTTTGCTGCTCCAAGGCAAAGCCAGCAGGAGCCAGACAATCGTCAGCATGGCCCCCAGCCCCCAGGCGCAGTAGCCCGGGGTTCAGCATCTCGTGGGGGTGGCACCACTAAGGCACCACTGTGGTCCTGCCTCCTGCTCTTGAATGACTACATGGCTTCTTTCAGCTCACCTTGGAGCGGGTATCCTAGTTCCTCGTGCCAGGGGAAACTCCAGCTCGAGTCAGGCCTCTGCCCCACCTGTTCTACTCTGGGTGCTTCCTGGAGCGGGGCTTTGGGTAGGCAAGCCAGGGCTTGCCTATGAAACACCTGAGGCACCAGTTACCTAAGCCCCACTTGTTTATCTCTGTTTTTCCTTGGCAGAACACGGGCTCCAGTATTGATTGAGTGGGTCCCGCCCTGAGGGAGTGACATGATTACCCTGAAGTCTTCTTTTCTGTTTTTCCAGTTACACTCTTTCTGCCCCAGAGCCTATCAGTTGGCTCCGGAGGCAGTGCTGGACGAGGGAGGAGCAGACAGCACAGGGCACACTGCTTGTCCTACCAACATGGAAGCCACAGCTTCTCAGCCCCCTGGACTGTAACCCTGCTATCCATCTTGAGGCTACCATCACCATGGCACCTCTACTGGCCATCACATTGTACAAACATAGGGTCACATACACAATCACACAGCGTCACAGTCACAAAGTACCACACAGTCAGATACACAGCCACACGCTGCCGCATGCACTCAAAATGACACGTGGTTATATGTAATCATACATTGTCACAGCATCAGGCACATTGTCACACAGTGTTACCTATAGTTATACACAGTATCACACTGTCACATATACAGTCACACACATTGTCCCAGAAAACTTAACACAAAAGTCCACAACACTGGCCTCCCTTCCTGCAAGGCATAATGCTGACAGGGCTAGTCTTCCTAGTCATCAAAGAAAGAGCCTCCACATGCATGCAACAGTGTTTGTGTGTGATACAATGTCTACTCATGCAAACATGTGCGTGTACCTGGCCCAGAGAAACTATCACTGCATGAGGGAGTGTGGAGGGCTGCCCAGGCCTAGAGCTGTCTGGGCCTGTGATGACTGAGCACCTTGGCCCTTCCCTGTTCTTCCTGCCTCCCTGAGATAGAAGCAAGGCTTTAGATCTAGTACTGTGGAAACTCTATCTGAGAGGCACTACAGCACTTTAAGGAAGATTTTCCTCTTGGACACTAGGCGTCTATACATGTCACATGTCACATGCAACAGAGGTGTCCCCCTCTGTCTGCAGTGTACTTTGGCTAATGGAAGAACATTGGGGCTACTCTCCTGGAGGTCCCCTGCCTCAGCTTGGAACAAAGCATCGAGTTTTCCCAATCAGCTGACCAGAGATGAGCAAGGCTGACAGAGCCAGCTAGCGGACACTGCCTCCCTGACTAGTGCTCTGAAAAGTGACTCAGTGGAATGGGTGGTAGGGCCCTTCGGCTAATGACGCGCCTCTGACTCAGGAAGGAAACTGTGCCTGGAACTCTGGGGGCAGTTGTAAAACTGTGACCTCAGTCTGAGGTTTCTGAGACTACTTCCTGAGATCCTTCAGGGGCCAGCCATGGCCTAAAGGCACAGAGAAAGTTGGTTCCAAGGACAGTGGTAGCTATGGAGGAGTGGAGGAAGCCCCATGTAAGTCCCACTGTGAATAGATGAGCAGAGCAGCTAAGTAGCATCCGGGCATGCCCACCCCACTGCGATGGAGTTGGTGTCCAGAAATGTGATGTCGCAGAGGCCAAAGGCAGCAGACATGTCTTGGAACCAAAGAGCAGTGCAACTTGCTGTGGCCATCCAGGCCCAGAATTCTGGTCCACCTGGCTCCCCAAATCTTCAGGGCAAAGTATGTACCCAGACCACCGTAGAAGGGGTACGGCATCCTCTCCTACAGCCTTTCCTCTTGCCACGTCCTGAAACCTTCCCCTTTGTGTCCCCCTGCAGTGGAAAAGTCCAGCAGGCTCAGGCCTGCCAAGTCTTCCAGGGGTCCCATCGGTGGGATCTCTAGAAAACTTCAGGGTGGCTGTCACAGGGGGGCCACATGGTTTACAGTCTCCACCTACCGTGGAAGGCGACCCGGAGACACTACACATACCAGGACCTCACAAATGCAGCAATCAGTAATGATGACAAAATACTGGGGGATGGGGAGAATCAAACGCAAATCTGTCCAAACTCGTCTGCAGTCCCAGGGTGCTCTGGCCTCTACACCTGTTCCTACACTCACACAGAGACTGTGCGATTAGGGAGAGGCTCCAGCTGGGCTCAGGGTCCAGGTCTGAATGACTCTGGATGGGGGCCCCTCCAGAGCTGATGCTCCTCAGGTCCAGATCTCATCAGCTCCCAGATCCGTTGGTCCTTCAGCTGTACCAGGTGCTCCAACCTCATCACTTTCATCTGCAAAATCTTCAGAAAGCACACAAGTCTGAAAGTTTCCTGAGAAGTCCCCTTACCTGCCAGTTAGACCATGGGCAACTCCATCCTCTAGGAATGAATGTCCAACCTCAGGTCTTGTGGCAGAGGGGGCAGCACCAGAGGCCCTTTGTGGGGCCACTGGGAAAGACAAACAGTAGGATTCTTGAGCAAGATTCTACAGCCAATGAGCCTGAGGAGTTGGGGGGTGGGGGAAGGGGGGACACGGGGTAGGGGGGAGAGACATTGTCAGGCCACAGATGGCTGGGTTTCCTTCTTCTGCTCCTTGCTGGGATTCTCCTAGCCTCTCAGCCTGGAAGGACCAGATGTAGGGTAGGTAGGGGCAGGGGCAAGGGCATGGGGGTGGGGTGGGGGGTGGCAGGGCAGGGACTGAGCCTTCTTTGCTGTGAGCCCAGCACCTAGTTGGGCAGGTATGCAGGGCACACTTGCAGAGCCAGCAGCCGGCTGACAGGTGTGTGGCTGTTGTACTGTCTGTTCATCACGTACATCCAAAAGTTGATGACTCAAGAATAAGTGAAGTGGGGCTGGAGATATCTCAGCGGTTAAGGTCAAGAGTGCATACTCGCTGGGCGTGGTGGCAAATGCCTGTAATCCCAGCACTCGGGAGGCAGAGGCAGGTGGATCGCTGTGAGTTTGAGGCCAGCCCTGGTCTACAAAGTGAGTCCAGGACAGCCAAGGCTACACAGAGAAACCCTGTCTCATAAAACAAAAAAAAAAAAAAAAAAAAAGAGTGCATACTCTACGCTAGACGGTAGTAGCACACGCCTTTAACCAGAGCACTCAGGAGATAGAGGAAGGCAGATATCTGAGTTTGAGGCAGCCTGGTCTACAAAGAGTGCCAGGACAGCCAGGGTGACACAGAGAAACCCTGTCTTGAAAAATTAAAGAGTGCATACTCTTTTTTTAAATTATTTTTTTGAAGAAGGCAGTATCTCTTTTTTTTTTTTTTTTTAAGATTTTATTTATTTATTAATACACACGCCAGAAGAGGGCACCAGATCTCATTATAGATGGTTTTGAGCCACCATGTGGTTGCTGGGAATTAAACTCAGGACCTCTAGAAGAATAGACAGTGCTCTTAACCTCTGAGCCATCTCTTCAGCCCCAAGAGTGCATACTCTTGCTGGGTTTGGTGGTGTATACTTTTAATCTCAGTATTTGTGGGGACAGAGGCAGGTGGATCTCTGAATTTGAGGCCAGCTTGCTCTATATAGTGAGTTTAAGGACAGCCAGAGCTATGTAGAGAGACCCTGTCTAAAAAAAGGATATGTTTGTGTGTGTGTGTGTGTGTGTGTGTGTATGTATGTGTGTGAGTGTGTGTCTGTGTGTATGAGTGTGTGTGTGTATGTAAGTGTGTATGTATGTATGTGTGTGTATGTGTCTGTGTGTGTGTATGTATGTGTGTGTGAGTGTGTGTCTGTGTATGTATGTGTGTGAGTGTGTGTCTGTGTGTATGTATGTGTGTGTATGTATCTGTGTGTGTATGTATGTGTGTGTATGTGTCTGTGTATGTATGTATGTGTGAGTGTGTGTCTGTGTGTGTATGTGTGTGAGTGTGTGTCTGTGTATGTATGTGTGTGAGTATGTGTATGTATGTGTGTGTGTCTGTGTATGTATGTGTGTGAGTGTGTGTCTGTGTGTGAGTGTGTGTCTGTGTGTGTATGTGAGTGTATGTGTCTGTGTATGTATGTGTGTGAGTGTGTGTGTGTGAGTGTGTGTCTGTGTGTGTGTGTGTATATGTGAGTGTGTACTGGTAACCTCTTAGAGAAATCCAGAGTTGGGTCTCTACCACCCACATCAGGTAGCTCAGAAGCTCCCGTAACTCCAGCCCCTGGACAATTGGATGCATCCGGCCTCCATGGGTATCTGCACTTAAGTGCACAAATCCATATATACACAAAATTTTAAATTTTGGGGGGACTGTGTTTCTCTATGTATTCCTGGCTGTCCAGGAGCTTTCTATGTAGACCAAGCTGGCCTTGAAGTCATAGAGATCCTCCTGCCTCTGCCTCTAGAATGCTGGAATTAAAGGCGTGTGTCACCTGCCCAGCTACATATCGTTTTTAAAAAAAATTAAATAAGAAAGAATAAGTGAAGGAAACTAGGGATGGTGGCATACACCTGTAATCCTACTTGTGGGGAGGCAGAGACTCGGGGTGCGGGTGGGGAGGGGGTGTCACTGAAAATCCAAGGCCACTCTGGCTATTTAGCAAGACTCAGCCTCAAGAAACTGAACAGACAAAAATGAACGTTCAGAAAGAGCAGCCTGACCCTCCCTGCCCTGGGCACAGTGGCGTGACAGACCTATCAGCTGGGGCATCCGTTGTCCCTCTGTGCCTGTTTGAAGGCCTCTGAGACCTTGTCTCACACCAGACACCCAGACTCCACCATGCACCTTGAGCAGAAAAACTGGATCTGTCTCATTCCCGTGGAGTGTGAAGGAAGGCATGTGTGGGGCAGGGTGAGGAGCCAGCCTCATAGCAGACAATGAGAGACAAGGCCCTTCCCTGGACCCGAGGAGTGTGACACTGTTCACAGCCACTGCATAAAGCCTGTATTCTGCACACCTTCCCACTACTCTTCGTTCATAGACAAACTGAAAAGCTGGGACGCTGTGCCTAGGTCCAGCAATGGAGCCCAACACACACAGCTGAGCCATGGGCTTGTTATACCCCGTCTATCACCAGACAGTTCTCCCATGACTACGAAGAGACTCCAACTCTTCAACTCCAAAGCTGTGTATCTCCCTTAGGGACGATTTGCAAGTGGTAGTCAATCCGTAAGTGGCAAGTTGAGTGTCAGTCCTTAAATGGCAAGTTAAATGTCAACCCTTAAATGGCAAGTTGGTCTGTTCTTCTCTGAGTCTCCAATTAAGAGTTACTGTTCCCTCGGTCAGCATTTGAGCCAGGGCGACAGTGGGAGAGCTGCGCTGTGGGCAAGCAGGGTGCACAGAGGCGGCAACAGCTTCAATTCTCTTTACTACTTCCTTTCTACTACTTCCCTGTAAGTCCAAAGCCACAGTAATATAACATCACCTTCCTGTTTTCACAAGAGGATAACTCATCAAGATTTGGGTACATACTCAGGAACTGAGATGGCATGCAATTTCCGGCAGCCCCTGAGACTCTGAGGCCTCTTGGCCAAGAATGTCCATCCTCCCCTATTGTCTTAGCTCCTTGTGCTCCCAGGATACAGGGAGGGGAAAGAAATAGTAAGAGGTGTTGGAAGTTCCTGGTGAAAGAGCAGGTGTGTGCCTGCAGAACCAAACGTACATCAGAGAGCAAGGCACGTACCACACAACCAGGCTTTTACGACACAACTGTGTACTCACAGAGCCATGGGTACATCCACAGAACCAGACATGCATCTGCAGTACCAGACGTTAGCACACAAAGCCAGGTGTGCACTGCAGGACCATATATGCACTACAGAATAAGCTATGCATCACAGAGCCAAATGTGCACTGCAGAGCTAAGTGTGTTCTATAGAGCCAGATGTGCACTGCAGAGCTAAGTGTGTTCTATAGAGCCAGATGTGCACTGCAGAGCTAAGTGTGTTCTATAGAGCCAGATGTGCACTGCAGAGCTAAGTGTGTTCTATAGAGCCAGATGTGCACTGCAGAGCTAAGTGTGTTCTATAGAGCCAGATGTGCACTGCAGAGCCAAGTGTGTTTTATAGAGCCAGATGTGCACCAAAGTTAGATATACACCGCACATCTAAATGTTCACAAAGATCCCCAGGGGGTTGTTTCCAAGGCCCTGGCCTTTGGAGAGGGAGGGAAACACAAGACCCAGTTCAGGCTAGTGGTCCAGGCAGCATCTCATTCTATGTACTTTCCAGGTGTCCCCACAGCATCTGCTCCCCGAGATGGGCCTCAGTCCATACTGCCATTCTGTACTCCTGGGCTGCCCTAGGGTCTGGTGTAGACAGGACCAAGGAAGCAGGTGATGAGTACATTAGGGGTCCACCATATCTTTTCTGCCTCTGAGAAGGACTGAAATACTCCACAGACTAGACTCAATTTGGAGGCCAGGCTGGCTTTGAACTCACAGTGATCCTCCTGCCTCTGCCTCTCTGAGTGCTGGGATTAAAGGCGTGTGACACTACAGCAGGCATTTTTCAAAACAGGGTTTCTCTGGGTACCCCTGTCCTTCCATCCCAGAAGTTGCTCTGAAGACCAGGCTAGACTTGAACTCACAAAGATCCCACTTGCCTCTGCTGGGATTAAAGGCATTTGCTACCACTGCCAGGCCACTAAATAATCCAAAGGATGTTGATTCTCTCAGGTCAGGGACCGGTGCTGCGGCCCCTTTCCCTCCCATCCACCGCCCACCCCCCCCCACCCCCGTCCCATACACCCTTCACTGGGTCAGTGCCAGCTCTGCAGAAACTCAGCCAAGGAGTGTGAAACTGGGGCGGTGGGTCCCTCTGCATCTTTGTCTTGCAGCTCAGAATGGCTAGGCAGCAAGGGATGCCCAGCAGGACCATACCTTGACTGTCTCCTGCAGAATGGCTAGGCAGCAAGGGATGCCCAGCAGGACCATACCTTGACTGTCTCCTGCATAAGGGCTAGGCAACAAGGGATGCCCAGCAGGACCATACCTTGACTGTCTTCTGCAGAATGGCTAGGCAGCAAGGGATGCCCAGCAGGACCATACCTTGACTGTCTCCTGCAGAATGGCTAGGCAGCAAGGGATGCCCAGCAGGACCATACCTTGACTGTCTCCTGCAGAAGGGCTAGGCAGCAAGGGATGCCCAGCAGGACCATACCTTGACTGTCTCCTGCAGAAGAGCTAGTGCTTGCTCCTTATCCTCCAGCTGCTGCTGGGTGCTGGCCAGGTCACCCCAGAGCCCTTCAATTAGGTCCCTGAAAGGTAAACACTGACCTTTAATCCAGGATAGGGATCGTAAGGAGGCGGGCAGGGACAATTTGAGAGATAAGTGTCCACCCTCTGCGAGCACAGCAGCCCCATTTTCTCCAAATCCCTTTGATTCTGAAGGGTCTTCGGGCTGAAGGGGGTTGGAGGGCTCTGTAGGCCTGAATGACAAATAGACACCATCAGCTCAGGATCTTGCTTCTGATGGGTACCCACTAGTGACAGTGCATATAGATGATGGGAGGGGACATGGTCCATAGCAGGTAAAGCAGACTCAGGTGTTACCATGGAAGGACTTGGTCCTATCCTGGCATCAGGGCCTATTGCATAGCCCTGGAAACCTCAGAAACGGCGCTTCTGTTTGAATAATGGCTTCCCTGCAGGGCTCACAGGCTCCCTCTTGCATAGTTGCTCTCTGGGTATTAATGTGGCCAGGACTCTAAGTAGTGTGCCTCAGAAGCCCACCAGCCCCTCTGGGCCCAGGATGCACCTGGGCATACCTGTTCTCTTTGGTGAGCTCATGATCATCACAGGCCCAGCTTTCAGGAACGTAGTGTTCTTCTCCACCAGAGTCCCAGAGGGGCTCTGACAGGCTGCAATTATCCACATTAGGATCTTGAATCCTGGTGGGATGTGGGTGGGAGGTAAGCCCCACCCAAGGTCGGATATCATCCACACCAGAGTGTCCTGGATCCTACAAAGTACAGAAGTTGGGAAGTGAGGTGTAGCAGGGCTGAACACGTCTGGTTTCCATTCTGGGTGTGGTCAGTAGGTAAACTGGAGAAGAGGAGAGGGGAGGGCTTGAGCTAGTTGTAGTAGAGACAACTCTTAATGTATTTTTTTGGACCATGGGATGCACTTTCTCCCCAAAAGTGTATGGGGGGATTAGGGTGTGCCTTATTGTCCAATTGCTGTTTTTACTGTTTTTCTTGTTTTACTGCTCTAAGAACTGGGTGCATCTTATGGTCAGGTGTGTCTTATAGTCCAAAAAATACGGTAAGTGTTTTCACTGCCCAGGGTAGGTGGCTCAGGCTGGGAAGGAGCTGTGAGGAGGCGGGAAAATTCGATGGGTCTAAGTGGCAACTGTGCCTCACACACAGACTTCATTTTACTTTGGACCAGAGGCACACTCATTTCTCTTTGATTTTCACACAGATTATCTGTGTGCAAAGGGCAACAGACACAGCTGACTTACAGGCTGAATTGATGTGCAGACACTTCCAGCTGCACTGCCGGAGCGTACACGAACAGCGCTGGTCTCCACTTTCTCCCTCAGTGCGCACAGGATAGACTCGATAACTCCAGGCCTGTTGGAGACCACCTTTTGGATGTCAGTTTCTGAGATACACAAGTGCAGCTTGGGAAAGACTTTCCTGAAAAGAGAGAGTAGTGGGGAGGGGGGGTGCTGCCTCAAAGCAGTACCGCCAGGGGCTGGGCTTTAAGCCCTCCCTGCAGTCCCGTCCTCCATGCCTTCGAACCACCGGACAACATTGAGCTTTCTTAGAGAGGAGAGGATACCAAGAGCTCCTTTGTGCTCTGTGTGCCCTAGGGGCCCATGGCTATCTCACCCCTGGCCTAGTGAGCCTAGGTCTCAGGAGATCACAGAACGCTTGCTATACCAGGTCATGTTCTCTGTACTTGTTCTCATCTTCCTGAGTGCTTGCCCTGTGCCCTGAAAGTCCTGTTGATACAGCTCACTATGCCTGAAATCTGCGGCTGGACCCTCTCAGGCAAGATCACCTCCCTTTGAGGTTTCTTTTTCTTTCTTCTTCTTCTTTTTCTTTTTTGGCTTTTTGAGACAGGCTTTCTCTGTGTAGCCTTGGCTGTCCTGGACTCACTTTGTAGACCAGGCTGGCCTCAAACTCACAGCGATCCGCCTGCCTCTGCTGAGATTAAAGGCATGGGCCACCACTGCCCGGTCCCCTTTGAGGTTTCTTTCCATCTCGATCCTCTCAAATATAAGCCCAGGCCTCAGCCCTGCAATGCCCCTAATCCAATCTAAGCCAATCTTGAGGATTCTGAACCCCACCCCCCATAGAGCATCCTGGGTGCCTACCCATGTTCCCCACCTTGCTCTGCTCAGTCACTTCCTCGAGCCCTCACTGATTTGACTACATCGAACATGTCTGCCCTACCCTGTCTGGTTGTTCTTGGTATCACTTATCACACCAAACATAGAGGTAGGGACTTGTTTGAGAACAGTTTGGGAGGTGAAGTGAAATGTGCCTCCATTGACTGGTAAGCTCTCCTACCAGGGAGCCCCAGGAGCCCTGGTTGTGATAGGGTTCTGTAGGCAAGGACACAGTTAAAGCAGTAAGAGATCCAAAGCTGGAGAGAGCATCCCTGGGGTCAACCTAGGTGGGCTGAGCTCCCAGGCCTTGCCTGTTGAGAAGGCTCCAATTGCTCAGCTTCTGGTCTGTACTGCAGGCTGGGACGTAGCTGTGCAAATCCACCAGCCGAGGGCGGAAGTGCTTCACAATCTCGGCCACCAGCACTGTGGGAATGCGATTGGATTTGGCTGGCTAAGACCCCGGTTGCAGTTGGTACCCCTGACCACACGACAGGCGCGCGGAATGGAGTGGGAAGGGCATGAGCTTGTGCTGGGGAGACCATGATTGTTCCCCAAGAGCCCTCGGTACCGCAGCTAGCCTCCAAGACAGACCATGTGGTTGGATGGTCTGAGGAGCTAACACAGCGTGAGAGCCACGGGAGGTCGTGTCTGCAACTACCCTTCCTAAGCAGAACGAGTCTGGACTCAAGAACTGCCTCATCCCCCCCACCCCCACCCGTACTAGGGGGCTGGACGCAAGGGCGGCCCTCAGCTCTGAGCTGTCATCATTCGTCCCAAAGCGCCTCTCCCTCCCTCGCACCGCCATCACTGAAGTCCCGAGCCAGGTGGCGCTTGGGGCGGCTGAGTGGGAGCTGGTCCAGCCAAGCGCAGAGGTTGTGAATATCCCCAGGCGTTGGCGAGAGCGCAGAAGAGCTCCGCTTGGAAGCACTGAGCATCGTAAAAGAGTGAATCTGTAGCAGCGAAACTCAGCGGAAGAAAGCTGGTGAGTTTGGACGGTTGCTGGGAGACGAGACACATCCGGAAGGGGCGGGGCCCGTACCTGACCCGGCCCGCCCTCGATCCCAGGTAGGATTGGTCTTCCTACATGTCAGGAGACGGGGCTTAACTAAGGCTGAAGGCTAAAATTAAGGGAGAAGGTTGGTGAAATAACTTGGTCTAGTGTAATAAAAAAACAAACAAACTGCCCTTTAGAATGTGGTCTATAGTCTACTGATAAATTAGAATCTTTATTAATGAACAGTGTTAGTAGAAGTTTCAGCAACCATTCTGTCCCAACACGGAAATGACGGCGACTCCTGTCCGAACATCCCCAAGAACGTCTGCTTTTCCTTCCTAAATCTCAAACGTGGGCTGTAGATAGTTACTGTACAGAGCAGCCCCGGCCTTGGGGAGGGATCACTGCGTGTGGGCGGGTGCAGAGGTTGCCGGGAGGAGGCTCAGCATCTTGCCCACACCAGAAGACTGGTACGACCACGTACACTGTAGGTGACGCTGCCCTAGCATAGCGATTGTAGACTGTATTGCCCAAGCTGGCCAAGGCCAGTGAGAGGACACTGGTTCAGGAGGGCCGCTGGACAGCAAGAGCCGCAGAGATTATTCCTGAGGTAGAAACGGTGTGCAGGTCCAGTCTGAGTGGGGGCTGTTGCTGAAGGAGCATGTCCATAGGGGCACTGGTATCTCCAAACTTCCACAAGCCTACGATGGCCCTGAGGTGCCCTAGCTGGTCACCTCTTCTGAATGGGGACCTTCAGAGCAACCTTTGGCCCACCAGCTTCCTGCCAAGAAGAAAAGGCAATTGATGTTAAAGAGCGTCTGATTTGCTGTAAGAGGTACAGCTGCGCTGTGGCGCACGCCCGTAATCCCAGCACTTAGGAAGGCAGAGGCAGGCGGATCTCTGTGAGTTCGAGGCCAGCCTGGTCTACAAAGCGAGTCCAGGACAGTGAAGCCTACACAGAGAAACCCTGTCTCAAAAAACAACAAAACAACAACAAAAGAAGTACAGCTGGTTATTCCAATGTACGTTCTTTACATTTAAATCCTCACTTCCTCCAATAGAATTAATGGCCCTGCCCACACAACATGGCTGTACTAACATCTCATACATGGTGTAGACTTGCCATACGAGGGAAACTTGATAGCCCCGAAAGCAGCAAGTGCCAAAAAGATCCAGCAGATTATAAAGCAGACATCAAACCTGTTCCTGAACATTTGCCCATTTCCTTTTCAGATGTCACCAAAACTTAGCCGTTAACAAGACACAAACACCCACCCGCCCTCCAGAGCAGTGCTGCACAGTCAGCAGGAAGATTCCTGAAAGATGGACTCCTCCTGTGGGGCTCACCTGAGTCACTCCAGGCATGGTGGTCTCTCCAGTGCCAGGCTTGGCTGGTGGTGTCGGGGGTGCAAAGGTTGGCTTGACCTGGGAGGAACCAGATACAGCTGATGGAGGGTATCTCCTATGTAGGCCAATCACTGCATCAGCTCTGTCCTCCTAAGGCTGTTCTCAGCTCCAGACTAGGCCCAAAGGCTTCTGTTTTCACACAGCTCCATGGCTGCACCACTCAACTGCTAAAGCCTAGACCTGGCAGAGCTGCTCTTCTTCACTAGCTGTTCCAACCCATCTTGCAGCCTTGCCAGTAGCCCACATTACCCTGAGGGTTCCTAAATTTTCAAAACATGGGTCTTCAGCACCTCAGAAGAAAAGGATAACTACTGAAACACACATCTACACATTTCTGTGCACTTCCATATTCCTAGAGAGGATGGAGACCTGGCATTTGGTGGGTTTCAGCATTATCTGCTAAGCTTTCCTCCTGGGTGAGGCACATTTTGGCCTTCCTCCTCATCCAGCTTCTTTTAATCCTTGCCTGAAAATCCCTGTGCCCTGCCCCACCCCTGGGCCCTGCCCCACCCCTGGGCCCTGCCCCATCCCTGGGCCCTGCCCCATTCCGCAGTCAGAGCTGCTCCTTGGATGAATTTGTCTTTTCTTTCCTCCTTCCTTTTTATTTTCCTTCCTTCCTTTTCTTTCTTCCTTTCCTTTTTATTTATTTATTTTTTATTTTGTGTTCATTGGTGTTTTGCCTGCATACATATCTGGAACTGGAGTTACAGACAGTTGTAAGCTGCCATGTAGGTGCTGGGAATTGAACCCGGATACTCTGGAAGAGCAAAGGGTGCTCTTAACCGCTGGGCCATCTCTTCAGTCCCCCTTTTTTATTGTTGTTTTTTTGTTTTGTTTTGTTTTTGTTTTTTGAGACAGGGTTTCTCTGTGTAGCCTTGGTTGCCCTGGACTCACTCTGTAGACCAGGCTGGCCTCGAACTCAGAGATCTACCTGCCTCTGCCTCCCCAGTGCAAGCATGGTGACTTGAGTTCAATCTCTGCAACATATGTAAAAGTGGAAGGGGGGCTGGAGGGATGGCTCAGAGGATAAGAACACTGGCTGTTCTTCCAAAGGTCCTGAGTTCAATTCCCAGCAACCACATGGTGGCTCACAGCATGTGTGGCATGCAGACACACATGGGGGCAGAGTACTGTATAACTAATAAATAAATAAATAAAATCTTTTAAAAAAAAAGTGGAAGGAATGCGCCAATGCGATAAAGTTCTCTGATATCCTCTTGCATGCTGTGGCATGCTGCACACCACACACACACACACACACACACACACACACACACTCCACCCTAATAATAATAAATCATAATCAGCAAAGGCCACTGAGATTGATCATCCAGGAAAGATGCTTGCAGCACAAACTGGATGACCTGAGCCTTATCCCTAGAGCCCAAGTAAAAGTCAACTTCACAAAGTGGTCCTCTGACCTCCACACATGCACCATGGCATACATCACCCCCCCATCATACACACAATAATAAATAAAGAAAACAAAAAGGAAGAAAGGTAACATTGTGATAGCCAAGCACAGTGACAACTATTAGAGGTCAAGTGTCAAAGTTTCTGGAGATGTAGGGTTTCAGGAGTTTCCAGATCGTCTCCCAGGCATTTGTTCATTTCTTTCCCTAGGCATCAGTTCATTCAGTACAAAGATAGCTCACAGTAGGGAAATCATAGATATTCAGACCCCCATCCCGTCTTCAGTACTCTCCATGCTATTCCTTCTAAAAGTACCACCCACATCCACTTACAACCAAAACATAAGAAGTAGACAAACTAACTTGAACTAATTCTCATGTCGAAACTAGCACTGAGAACTGTGGACTGAAACCCACTGAAAGTGACAAGTACCCAGAGGAGCAGATAAGAGCCTAACAGAACAAGGAACAAGAACTCACGCTCCAGGTCACACACAAGCTACCCTTGGGGGTTTCCCTAAAGCCCACCACTCTGTGACCTTCTCAGACTTCACTTGCTCACCAAAAACTCCCTTAGCCCTGCCTCAGAGAAGCAGAGAGGCCTGCCCAGGAGGATGGTCAACAGCACTAAGTGGGCAGCTGACCTGTTCAGTTAAGGACTGTGTCAGAGCTCAGGGGCCAGTCCAAGCCTGTCCTGCTGCTTGCTGGGACAGGCAACCCCATGTGCACATACCCAGGGTCTCTACCAGTCCAGCTACGACTCCAGAGCAGCCACCTCAGGCTCTCACAAGTAGGAGCCCGCTTTTAGGGCTAAGAAAGGGGGTGTCCATCACTTAAAGATGAGGAGCCCTGCTGGGAAGGACTCCAACACCTTGGGGAAGAAAGAACTGGAATGACTCTCTGCCTTCAAAGCTTTTGTCGGTGGCATTTTGAGACCTTCTAGATCCCTGTAGCCTCCCCCAAGGGAAAGGGTAGGATGGCTGCTCTCTGGAGCAAAGGGCCTCAGCTTGCAGGAGGAGAGGGTCTCTTCAGAGTTCAGGCTGCCCCCTTACCTGCTTAGGTTTCAGCTTTGGGAGGGGCTTGGTGGGTGGAACAGGGCTAAGCTGTTGGGGGAAAAAGTTGAGTCAGGATCCACAGACTGGACCAGTTCAGGTTAGGGAAGCACCTTCCCCCTCACAGGCTTCCTGAAAACAAACCCTTGGGTTCCATTGACTATGCTAGCTAGGCAGGGCTAAGTTACTTTCCCTGTACAGCATGATTCCCTAGGGCTCCAGGCCCAGAGTCAGCCACCACATACCACCTCTTAGGAGCTTTCCGTGTCCCCAGAACACACATGGCTATTTCCCAAGACTTACCAGATCTGGTACCTTCTGGGCATAAACAGGAACTGGGAGTGGTGGGCTGGACACGGCACCTGGGGGCTTCCGGGGACAGAGATGTGAGCCTGGGCCCAAGAAGCAATGCTAAGACCCCGTTGCATGCCCATCATGGTTTAGGACTCAAGGCTCTTACACTTCCCAAAGGGCATCCTCCATATTTCCTGCTGACCCTAGGCTAGCTGCATGGCCCAACCCTTTCCCCAGCTATGGTGTTGCAAGGGGCATTCTCTTCTCACAGCTCAGGTCTGAGAGCACTCAAACCCTTAAGTTCAAGTCCAAACTCCAAATATAGAGCCTTAGGAGACAGGTCTTCACTTAGCCCTCCCCCTCCCTTGGGGTGACTGTAATACTTCTCTGAGACTCCAGGCTACTGCAGGGCTCAATTTGTATAAAAAGGCTTCCTTATTCCTAATGAGTCCCTTCACTGTCCCAATGGATCCCTTCACTGTCCCTATTGGGTCCCTTCACTGTCCCTATTGGGTCCCTTCACTGTCCCTATTGGGTCCCTTCACTGTCCCTAATGGATCCCTTCACTGTCCCTATTGGGTCCCTTCACTGTCCCTATTGGGTCCCTTCACTGTCCCTATTGGGTCCCTTCACTGTCCCTATTGGGTCCCTTCACTGTCCCTAATGGATCCCTTCACTGTCCCTAATGGGTCCCTTCACTGTCCCTAATAGATCCCTTCACTGTCCCTAATGGGTCCCTTCACTGTCCCTAATGGGTCCCTTCACTGTCCCTATTGGGTCCCTTCACTGTCCCTATTGGGTCCCTTCACTGTCCCTAATAGATCCCTTCACTGTCCCTAATGGATCCCTTCACTGTCCCTAATGGGTCCCTTCACTGTCCCTAATGGGTCCCTTCACTGTCCCTATTGGGTCCCTTCATTGTCCCTATTGGGTCCCTTCACTGTCCCTATTGGGTCCCTTCACTGTCCCTAATGGGTCCCTCCACTGTCCCTAATGGGTCACACCCTGGTGTTGAGGGATGGAGAGCCTGAGGTTCCCTCACTTTGGCCCCATGAACCTGACAGAGGACAGTACATACTGCGGGAGGAGGCCTCTTTGGTGTCATTGTGGGTCTTGGGGGCTGGCTGGTAGAAACTATCTCTGGAGGGCCTGGAGGCCTGTTCTTATCTGGCAGGCTGCTGTCCCCAGTGTAGAATAGAGGGTTCGAAAGCCCTGTGGTAGGCTTGGGTGCCACACTCCTAGGGAAAAAGAGACAAGCAATGGTGTAGTCGCTTCCAGCCAGAGAATGCAGGACTCCTGGGTATGCTCCCCAATTCAAGCTGGTGCAAGCCACATAGGATACAAGCTGTAGTCACAGGCACATGTGTGAGCACAGGAGGACAAGGAGCAAGTCCCCTGACAGCTGTGCTAGGGCGGTGCTTGGAGGACTTGGGAAAAGCTGTCCTTTGGCAATCAGCTTGAGGGGTCAAGGCCTTGGTGCAGGGCACAATGGAACCTAGTGAGGCATATGTGGCCATGGCTGGGGGTGGGGAGGCTATCTCAACTCTGGATTTATCATACCCCTATTTTTTGCCACACTGTCCCATTACAGCCTCGAAGGAGGAGGAGGGAGAGGAGGAAGAAGAGAAGCAGCAGAGATCCTGGGGATTTCTTGAGCTTCCTACCCAGGCCTGTCCAATACCCAGAGAACCCCAAGTCCCCCCTTGAGTGCTTTTCTGCATGGTCCTGCTGACAGAAGCAATGATTTTTGTTTCTTAAGTAACAGCAAAGCCATTTCTCAAGTGCTGAGTACAAGAAGTGTCTCACATGGAGATATGTTGCAACCACCATGTCCTCACCTCTTTTGGACTTGTCTCTGGGGCCTTCGGTAGATGATGACAATTGCCAGGGTGACCATCACAGCCGCCAGGATCACCAAGACCACCGTCACACTGACTGGGAGGCTCCTAGATGCTATGGAACACATGGCCACATGATCATCCAGGACTGGGTACCAGCGCGATCAAGAGTTAGGGAGGGCCCCTGGGAGATGCAGCCTTCTCAGTCCCCCTTGACCACAACCTGGGTCCCACATCCCATATATGGTTGAGTGCCTGAGGACTCCAGCAGGGGGTCCAGTACATTACAGCAGCTCTTCTGGCTTTCCAGCAATGGGGTAGGAGATGTGGTAGTGCTGAGTCCCAGCCCCACAGTGTCACTGTTGAGGCCTAGCCAGTTCCCCGAGGCTGTGGTGCTGTGGACAGCTGCAGGCTCAGTGGCCACTGGGAAGGAAGACACTGTGGGGGTTCTGGGGAGTGGCCCTGGATGCCTGCGCCAAAGCTATCTAGCCTTGTTTTGGACAGGACACCACCCTGCGTCACCTTTGGGAAGTAGAGATATGTGATCCTAACCACCCTCAGGGCTGGCACCCACACATACCAGCTCTTGTGGTCTTCAGGACCTTACCCATTTGTTTTTCTGGTACATTTGCCAGCATCTGTGCACAGTAGGGCGGGGCCCAGCCTGAGTGGCAGTGGCATTCCCTCTTGTGGTTGCATACCTGTGGAGGGGGGGTGTGAAGCTGGGCCTCAAGGACAGGTACCCCACAGGGCAGCAGGGCACATTGCAGCACACACAGGGTCCCTTCCATGTACCCATATACATCAGTCTTGGGCTTATAAGGGGTTCTCCCCAGTGGCCACACTGTCCAACAGCCATAAGATCAGTGGAGGGCACCTGCCCTACCTCAGCCTCAGAAAGGGCTTGTTGATACCTCCATTAGAAGGATACAGGCTTGTTAGAGCCCACATTGCTATACCCACAGGGGTCTCTGTCACAAGTTCTATCAGACAGGTGGCAGCCACCTAGCTCAAGGGCACCAGACAATGGGTATGCCATGACCTGCGGCCCGAGGCTACACATACCCCATGGTTGTTGCACTTTGCAGAGCAGTTCTCAGATCTGTATACATGGAGGCTCTGGCAGTGTCCATTCATGCAAACCTGGAAGGTAGAAGGGGCTCTTGGGTAGCTGGCCTAGACCCAATCCCAACCCTACTATCCTCAAATCCAAAGTTAAACTCAGGTTACAGAACAGCTATGCCCTCGTGTGTATGTGTGTGTGTGTCTATGTGTGTGTCTGTGTGTGTGCGCGTGCACGCGCGCGCGCGTGTGTGTGTGTGTGTGTGTGTGCATGCGCCTCAACCGTGAGAGTGGTACTGGACTGGCTGACCCTGCAGACACTTTGGGTATGGTGGTCTCCAGGAAGGTGTCTCCACTTGCCTCCCCAGCCAACACTGTCTGTATAGGCCCTTATCAGAGAGTCATATGGGCACAGCCCCGGATGGCTTTCAAGTGCTCCTCAGCTTACCTTCCCCTCCTCACACTTGGTGCCTGGGAGTACCAGCTCATAGCTGCCGGTGTTGCTGTCCGTTTGGAGAGCTTGGCACATTCCATAGTGGGAGGAGAAAGTGCAGGAGGAACGTTCAAGGGGTTTCTGGCCTCCCTCACAGTACAGCACCCCACATCGGTTGATCCTGCAGACAGGGGGTAGTCTGTGGTCATGCGTATCCTGGGCATGTGCTCAGGGGCCTGGGTGCTACATGTGATGGTCCCAGGACCTTTCCTTCCTCAAGGATGACAGTCTCAGTCTGATGACTTGATGCAGGCCAGACTGCAGAAAAGCCACCTGCCCCACAGACCAGGCCTCCTTTGTGGGGAAGTCTCTGTGGACCAGCCTTGCCATTGAACACGTACTACATCCAGCACCCAACAGTTTGGCCTTGATGTTTACCTGCCAGGGAGCATCCTGCCATTGCAGCCTTGAGGGATGGTAAAAGTAGAGCAGGTGTCTGATGCAGCCCGGGAGCCTGTGGGGCCAGGAGAAGTTAGCATGGCTTAGGTAACAGGCGCTCTACAAGTTGGCCCCCATCCTCTATGCTCCTGTCTGCCTCACCTGGCCCCCACAGATGCTGGCACTGCTGTGTCAGTGTGGGGCAGCTCCCATCAAAGCAGTAGCCCCCTGGGCAGGGGGTGCCATTCTCTTGGAAGGAATCTTCAGGACATGCTGGCTTCTGGCCATCACAGAACTCCTCCAGGTCACATTTGTCCTTCATGGGGCGACATAGCTCACCAGCTGGCTTCACCTGGTCCCACAGAGAAGCTTACTGTGCAGCAGGCCCACATAATGCCTTTACAGGTATCCTATTGCCCTGGGTTTGGCTGGGGAAGATCCTGGGGGAAGTCCAACTTACTTTGCACTCATGACAGCAGGCACCGGAAGCACACTCTGCCCCCTTGGCCAGCTTGCAAGTGGTGGCATTGCAGCAAGGGTTCTGACAGTCCTGGGAGGACAATGGTTTGAGCAGCTATACCCTAGCCAGACCTGGCTCCAGGGCAGATTGGGTTTTGGTGCTCTCTGGGCAAGAGGCAGCAGCCAATTTATCTCCAACTCCCTTATAGGTTATTAGGGGCTCAAAAGGAAATGTAGCGGCTTGTGATCCCAAGGGCCACATGTGGTATAGGCATACAAACAATGCCAGGCCTGAGAGGCCAGCCTAACCAAAAGGACCTTGGCTTGAGGCCCCTACACTAATGGTGAGTCTGACCAGCAAGGGGCAGGGTTAGGGTGAGACAGACCTGAGGTGTGCCACAGTCACACTCCTCTCCACGCTCCACAAATAGGTTTCCACACACAGGGCCACCCACGAACCGGTTGACATCTGGGACATTGTTCAGGCAGCTTGTCTGGGGCTTCACCACGAATGACTCTAAGTCAACCTGGCTACACCTGCTGAATGTCCTGGGGAACTTGGAGCTAAGGGCAAGAGATGTCACCATTAGGAGGAAGAGCCTCATGCCAATTTGTCCTTTCCCACCTAGCGTGCCCCGCGAGAGCTCACCCAAAGCGTCCAGTCATGATGCAGCCACCACCCTCAAGTGGCACAGGACAGTAGCAGCCCGGAACGTTCTCATCATGGCTCATGCCCAGGTTGTGGCCCAGCTCGTGGGCCATGGTAGATGCTACACCAATGGAGTGTTTGGTGTGGTCCTATGGGGATGAGCTCATTAGTTCGATCCTACTGCCATCTACCCACATGCCCTCTGCCACCTCTAGGTGCCCATAGGCACGATGCTACTTCCTGCTAACAACCTAACATAAAACCAGATTTCAAATCCATCCCCCAGAGGAGGTGGCTGCTTCCTGGTGTCTTAGGGACCTAGATCGACACTTTCTACCCCACATTCAGGCTCTACTTTTGGCCGTACTATATATACAGTTTGGCAAACTTGGGTGAGAGTTCCTTTTACCTGGTTCACAGCTCCTGAGTGCCGGGAACACAGAGCAGACACCTTAGCCAGTCCAACAGTGGTCCCAATGAAATCAATGCCCCTAGAAACAGATATGACATATATGCCCATGACATGGTTGCTGGCCCTGCTTCATCCCTGCACAGCTCTGCTTAGGTGTCGTGCTCTGGAGGCCAGGCTGTATAGAGGCTAAATCTCTAGGGCTTGGCTCTGTCACACTGTGGTGGATGGGTGTGCCCACCCACTCACGTGATAAGTTGTACATTGTCATGTGAGTGCTGCCCCAGCAAATTCTGTTCCCTCCAGGATAAGAAGTTCTCCAGTGTAACATTGGCATAGCGGCTGATGTAGAACTTGTCCGTGGTCCAGATCTCCAGGCCCACCAGGACCACACGGAAATTGAGTTCCTGATAAAGCTGCAGAATATGAGAGGCCCCTTGGAGTCAGTCCAGGGGTGGGGATGGACAGGGGCATGATGTGCATCTCGCCACTGGAAGGTCCTGAGCTCAGTATAGAACCCCCGACCAAACCAACCCCCATCTTGACTGTCTATCTTGCCCTTCCCACCTTAAACAGCTGTACCTTCCCTTCAGGTGTCAGCACCCCTGGGGCAACCCACCTTGTCCACGTGGTTTACAACCTCCAGCACTCGCTGGCGCACGGCCTCTCTGCTCCCCACCATCTGGAACTGGAAATAGAGGACCTTTTGGCTGGGGCCTGGCAACCTCATCCTAGGTCATCCAGCCCGCTCAACCCCTGCATCCCATACCTCTTGGCTGTCTGTGACCACATACAACTCCACATAGCGGGGTTCTCTGGGTATTAGCCAGTTCTAGGAAAGAAGCCAGTCAGCATTCTTGCCCTTGACCCCAACTTACCCTAGAGCCCATCTCTATGTTGGGAGATATCTCCAGTGTAGTGGGCTTTCTCTGTAGCTGCAGGGCTGAGCCAGGCCCACCCACCCGGCATGGGGCCTGCTTCAGGGCTACAGATAGCCATGCTTAGGCCTAAGCATGGGGTCTGTGGCCTGACCAGCAGGGGATGATGATGCTCACCCTGGGCTGAGACCTGTAGATTTCTAAGGCCCTCGGCCCTCCGTCATCCAGACTGGTCTCGTCGACCCCACAGGTCCCAGCCTTCTGTTGCAGGTGGTTTGCCTGGTACACTGCATGCTGCCCCTCTTCCTCACCATCCAGGGGCTCAATCAAGTGGACAGTGGATCCAACTTGGAAAAAGCCCCTGACGGGGAGAAGCAGGTGAGCAGAGGATATGGTCAGCTTGTTCTTAACTGACGTCTGGGAGGACAGGTGCTCCATGCTTACTGCCCCAGAACAGGCACCTTCCACCCTTGTGGGAGATGAGCAGGTTTGCAGGTACAGAAGGCAAGAAGACACATGGGTGTGGTATGGCCTGTAGTTGCTAATTAAGCTTAAACAAGAGCTCCAATCGCTTCAAACACAGAGCAGGAAAGACTTTTCCCCCCTTTTTTCCAAGACAGGGCTTCTCTGTATAGCCTTGGCTGTCCTAGACTCACTTTGTAGACCAGGCTGGCCTTGAACTCACAGTGATCTTCCTGCCTCTGCCTTCTGAATGCTGGGATTAAAGGGGTGTGTCACCACACCCAGTGTCATTTTTTTTTTCAAAGTCTCATGCCAAGGCCCTTTTTCACTGCCTCAGTTTATCTTTCTGTAGAAGGAGACTTCCTGCTTCCTGCTGTACATACCTGAGGCCAGCACAGGTGCTAAGGCTGGCAGCTGAGCCCTGGTACCCTTCCACATGGCCTTGGTAAAGGCAGTGGTCCTGAAAAAAAAGGGAGGGAGGGTCAGTCATAGGTCTTGCTGCCATGGTCTCACTGGCCTAGGGAAGGCCATCCTAGTACCATACCTGCCCATGCAGCTGTTCTGTCACCTCAGAGCCATTGGCTGCTGAGTAGGTCTCTATGTAGCTTGAGGCCAACAGGTCCCTGGAAGAGAACCATTGAAGTTGCCTGGTCCCACCCCACACTGAGCAGCCACCACAGGGCACCTGGGCCAGGATCCTGACACACAGAAGCCTGTACTTCCTCCTGGACCCAAGGACTGCTTACCTGTTCTTCCGAAGGTGCAAGATGAAAGTGTGCCCACTGGTCTCAAGAGTATAGCTCAGAGTCTCTGGGTACTGGCCCTGGGTGAGAATTCAAGGGTGAGTGGCCTCAGCTTAAGGCCAGGAATTTGCATAGCAGAGAGCTCCCGGAAGAACCTTCCTAGGAGACCTTGGGGTTTCCTTAGTTTCAGGCAAGGAAGTAGATGGCCGGGGCCAGGCTGAACTGTTTGGGAGGAACAGGGAAAGCATTCTCCTAGATAAAGCAGAAAACAATAGCACTCCATGGTCCCCAGAATCATTTCCTCATCCGTTCACAAGGATGATAGTGATGATGATGGTGATGAAGATTGATGATGACGACACTCCTTTCCAGAGAAAGCAGGGTAGGAGTGGTAAGATCGCCACTAAATCCAGGGCAACATGGGGGTGGGCAAGGCGCACAGACCCCTCCCCCTCAGTACCACTCTTTCACAGCAGGCTATAGTGTCCATCTCAAGGTTCAGGGCAGGTGTGTGCTACACGCTTTATGACCCTTCACTCATACACCACGTGTACAACCAGCTAGCCCTAGGGACAGCATACAGCAGGAAAGAGGAAAACCCAAGCGGAGATGTTTCCTGAAGATCCAAACAAGGACAGGGCCAGGAATCTTCCTGGAGGTCTACAGGCTACTCTCTGTTCCCAGCCCCCAGGAAATCCCAGGCTGAGAGAAGCTCAATGCATTCACATAGCTGTAGGGTGAGCAGCTGTTAGCTAATCTAATAAACCACTGCCAACTGAAACTAGGGAGTGGCCTGGGGCAGCACAAGCTGCTGATTGAGAGGCCTCTCCAGGCTGGGCCAGTGGTCTCGAAAGGAGCGAGGCAGTGAGTGGGTCCTAGAGCCTAGCCTGGAGACCCTAGGCTCTGGTTCAGGGTGGCAGCCGGAGGCAGGAAGTGGTAAGCTCAGTAAGGAGGAACTACAGTCATGCCCTGAAACACTGACAGATTTAAGTCCCTGAGCTGTGCAGGGCAGCCCCTAGAGTCTACTGGGCCTTTTACAGAAATAGGTCATGTGGCCAGGCTAATGGGGAGACTCACCGAGTGGGAGGGCAGGGCTCTGCGGGAGCGGGATGCCGCTAGGCGCCGAGGCCATACAATCTCATACTGTTCTACGTGGGGCAAAGGAGGTCCAGAGGCTACTGCTACAGGAAAGAGAAAGGGGATCAGAGGCACAGCGGGGACCACCCTACCTGAAGCGGTGTCTAGCCAGTGTTATCTCTCTTATCTGGGAAATCACTACATAGCTCAGTGCTAGCAACAGGATCTAGTCCTGTGGTCCCGGTAAGAAGAGCTTTGTGCCTAAAACACCACCAGGTACAGTACCCAGAGGAACCCTCCCCCTCCCATTTACTTGCCCTTCCCCAGTGCCTATCTGGGGAAGACCTAGCCATGGAGAATACATAGAGGCCCTTTGGTCTGCTTGCCAGACATCTAGAGTTGACCTGATCTCATCTTTAGTTACATGCTCATATGTAATTGATGGAGAAAGCACCCTCTCCCTCAGGCTTTTCTCTCCCAACAGAAAACTTCCTGTCCAACAACAGACCCTCTATAGGCAGGTCCAGTTTTAGAGACCAACTGCCCCCAAAGGACTGTCCTCTTTGGCATAGACAAGAGGTGCAGCTTCCTAACCCCAGAGTTCCAGGACTGAGAGGTAAGAGGAGAGACCCCTCCAGCCAGGGGCATCCCAAGACAGAGGAAAATCAAGCCTTCCAGTAGGAGGTAAGGCCCCATGTTGCTAGGGAGCTGGACCCACTGCACTTCTGGGCTTCTGTCCCTGCCTAGCAAGAGGGTTTTGCATCCCCCATAAACTCACAGATGAACCTTGCTATGTGGGCCTCCTACAGCAGCCAGGAAAGCTGCCCTGTGGGTGCCACACCTAGTGGTGTCACGGTTCCTGTAACTAGCTCAAGGGAAAAGTCCCAGGAGCCAACTTCTCTTACACTTCACTTTTGAAAAATCTCAATGCTGACCTTTTCTGTATCTACCTATTTTCTCCATGCCCAGGCTAAGTGGCCACTAGGCAGACACCAAACTCTGAATGGGTTCCTTGAAATCAAATAATCATCACTTACCTGGTGTCCATAGGATGCTGAGTAGCCAAAGGCCAAGCATGACAGGATCCTGGGCACACTGACTCTAGAGGTTCCACAAAATACTCCGACTTGAGCACTGGTCTGGTACTTCTGAGAGTCCTTCCTAAATATCAGGACTGGCCAATCACTGGGCTGCGGGGCGGGGCAGGGTGGGGCAAGGCGGGGCAAAACATGTACACCTCTGTACCAGCACCCTGCTGGCAGCAACCCCCTCCAGAACAGTCTGGAGTTACCGAGGCCTCTCTCAAGCAGCCTTTGGGTGCTTTGCATCTCCTACTTTCTCTTCCATGATTTTTAAACTAAATTAATGGGAGCTGGAAATGATAAATAGACCAACTTAAGCTGTGGCCTCGCTTCCCAGCCCTGCCTGAGCTTGGGAGTGCTAATTGGGTGGAGTCAAGCTGGAAGGTGACTTTTAGAGGGGAAGTGACTTGTGAGCCTGAAACTTCAGATGGTTGGGGGGGGGGGCTTTGTCTTCCTGGGCAACCGAAAGAGGAAAGGAGGGGCAGTGTGGGCCCAGGACCAGCCTGTGGGAGCTGATACTTTCAAAGCTCCTGCCCAGTTCCACCAGGCTTCTGAGGAAGAGAGATGCAGGGAGGAACACAGAAAGATGGGTGTCTAGGCCCCGGTGACCAAGTTATAGTCACCTAGTGATAGGGCCTGACTGATCCTTTGAGGTCTTATCCTAATGTCACAGAAGGGATCTGGATGTACCAGGCTTCTTCTATGGTTCTGGATTCTTTTCTTCATGTCCCAGGGGTAGGGCTGTCCCAGAGCCAGAGCTTTCAGCACCCCTACCATGGCCTGGTTCACAGCTTCTTCAGGTAGGTCTGTTACTGTGGGAACCCAGGACTCTGGGGAACGTGGTCAAGCCTGTTTGTCATTTGTGGTAACGTTCCCCTCTACGACACATCCTTGTGGGCACAGATGCGGTTAGACCCACCCCACCATGAGGAAGAAGTGACCCCTAGACTACCAGAATGACAGCTCAGGCAGAAAGGGAAACTAGCCGGGTTGGAGTCTTGGATTCTATCTTGAGGACTGTACCTATTAAGTTGGGGGCACAAATGATACTGTCATACACTGCCCTTGTGATTGAGATAAGGTCATACCATGTAGCAATGGCATGGGAATCTCACCACCAAACTGCTACCTGAGGCGTCAGCCCACAGTGCTTAGGGCTAGAGCAGACACCAGGCTGCCATAGGCAACAGGCTGATTTTCCCGTGCATAGGATCTTAAATACTCCTAGATTGCAAGTTAGGTGACTGTGAAGGTTCAAGGCAATGTGTTCTTAATCTACTCAAGGGCAAAAATCAACAGCTGCTGCCAGTACACACCATTGTCTTCTAAGCCCAACCATGCCTAGTGAAGGCGAGAAAACAGAGTATAATCAAAAGCCAGGACCAAGTGGGGACAATTTAGTCCTACACTGGTAGAAATGCATTGGAAGTGATGGCTACTCAAATCATCATGCAAGACAGACGCAACTTATTCCCAGCCTCAGCCAGCAGGTGCTCTGGAGGGTTTGGAGTTGGGCTCCACGTAAACCTCGGAGCTGCAAGTCAAAGGCTAGAGGCATGGGTTTCTGCGCTCCTGGAGACAGGCCAGTAAGTTCCACTGCTCTGTCTGGCATGTGTTCTAACAACACTGGGTTGGCAGAAGGACATTTACTTAGGCAAGCCAGCACATGTTACAGACCAGGAAAAACAAAACAAAACAAAACACCCTCAACAAAACGTGGCTGAAGAACCAAGCACCCCAGGGGGGCTCTGCTTAGCTAGTCAGTCTTGACTGGGCCATCCAGTCTTATCATTTACTCAAGGACAATGACCAAGAGATCTGCCTCTGGTTCTCAAACCTCCGAACACTTCCTCACTCCCCAAGCCCACCTGGGGCTGAAAAGGTCACATCTATTTACAGGAAGGGCAGCTTAGCTGCAGCAGGCCTCCCTGGAGCAGGGGAGTGTCATATCAAGGATAGACATATTGTCTACTCCAGGCCTAAAGCAGAAAGCCACTGAGACAAGGCAGCTACAACCAAACCTGTTAGCCACTTGGCTGAGTAATTTCAAAAGCCAAGACCTGCATCTAACAGACAAAGGGCGTCCAGCCTCTGGGTCAGGCAAGAGTAGCTTCCAGCTTGAAGCTTACCCTGTTTCCAAGGATGGTTCTCAGAGGATACCCCTTAAGGGTTCTTGGTGAAGGGCTGGGTACACCCTGGCCACATGAGGGTGTCTGCAGTCTGGAATAATGCTGCCCCCTAGTGCTGGACACAAAGGCAGCCCCAAAATATGTAGAGAACAGTCCCAACCCCAGGCCACACCTCCTTTGGCATCTTCTAATTATATTGCTCCTTGTACAGACTGGATTTTAAAGGCAGTTAAGTCCGGGGAGACCTTCCTCTGGTACAGCTTCCATTTTTATTCTTGTTTTGTTTTGTTTTTCGAGACAGGGTTTCTCTGTGTAGCCCTGACTGTCCTGGACTCTTTGTAGACCAGGCTGGCCTCGAACTCACAGTGATCCGCCTGCCTCCCGAGTACTGGGATTAAAGGCATGCACCACCACTGCCTGGCCATTTTTATTCTTTTTCTTAGTACATGTACATATTTGTGTGTGTGCATGTGCATGTGGAGGTGAGAGACTGACACCAGATAATTTCTTCTATTACACTCCACCTTGTTTTAAATTTTTATTTATTTGTAAATAAATAGATGGGTCTTTCACTGAAATTGGAGCTCATGATTCATCTAGACTAAGGCAGTAAGCCCCAGGAACCTACCTACTTCCACCCCCAGCGTTGCAAAACACAAGTGTTCCAACACACTCAACATTTATGTAGGTGAGGTGCTGGTTAGACTTATGTCAGTTTCACACATGATAGATAGTATCACTTTAGAAAAGGGAACCTCAACTGAGAAAATGCCTCACAAGATTGTCTATGGTGCATTTCCTAATTGATGCTTGCTGTGGGAGGGAGGGACCAGCTCACTGTGGACAGGTGGACGGTGGTGCCTCTGAGCTGGTCCTGGTCCAGTGTGTGATGAGAAAACAGACTTAGTAAGCCATGGGAAGCCAGTGAGCAGCACTCCTCCATGGCCTCTGTACCAGTTTCTGTCTCGAGGCCCCTGCCCTGACACTCCTGGATGATGGACTAGACCACAGGCTGTACAATGAACAAACCCTAGCCACCCCAAGTTGCTTTTGGTTATGATGCTTGTTTCATCATAGCAATAGAAGTCCAAACTAAGACAGGTGATGAGGATCTGGATTTAGGTCTTCATATTTTCCCAAAAAGCTTTTTACTGACTGAGCTATCTCTCCAGCCCTCTGGAAAGCATCTAAAAGGAAATCTAGCACCTTGAAAAAGGAGCTCATTGAGCCAAGATGGCAACTCAAGTCATATTTCAACAGTAATGACACACAACACCCATGCTCCAGGGACACATTGTTTTAAGAAGTGAACTCATTGTGCAGGGATGGCCACCCTGGGTGCTGGTGCTGGGGGCCCCCTTGCGACAGGCACTTGGGGGGAAGCCTTCTGACTCCTCTCTGCAGACAGACGTTCCAGGCGTTCCGCATAGAAACCATTGAAATCCAGCCTTTAGAAGAGGGAAAGGGGAGTTAGGGAAACTCCAGGACACAGCAGAGTCCAGCCCAAGCTGAGCAGATGCACAGGGTCTGCCATGGGCTCTCCATGTGGCAACCTCTCTTCTCCCAATCACATAGAGGTCAGTGACGGACACAACCTGGGCCTCTTCCAGGCAGAGGGAGGGGCATGCTCTACCTGTCAGTGCAGGGTACACTAGCAGGTCTCAACCCTGGTGGGCCTTATTGCATGCTATGGCAATGAAATTCTGAGGGTGCTCCAGCCTTGGGAAGCCTGGCTGTGACTTTTCAGTGCTAATGACCACAGAACCTAGGGCACTATAGGGTGGCCCAGGATACTAGATGGTCCCAATACACAAACTAGTACTTTTCCAAGGGCAATTCAGGGATGGTATCCAATTCCTGGACAAAGCCAGAGCCCTTTCCCATCCCAGAGGTAAGCAAACATCCCCTCCTCAGAGTATTCACAGCTGGCCCCTCTTTTCCACGGCCTAGGCCAGATTAGGGCACCTGTTGGGGCTATGGGGAGGAAGGGTACAGTGGAAGTAGATGACAGGGCTGGGCTTCAAAGTCAGGTGACCTTTACCTGGAGATGACGCTGGCCATGCCATGTTCACAGTCACTGGTGCTGTAGACACTTAGCCGAGCCAGCAAATCAAGAAGATGGGCAGAAAAGTTTTTGTCAAAGTTATTGATGGTGGCCTCGAAACCAGAGGCCAGCGGAGGAGTATCCACATGCTCCGACAGGTGCTGAAAATAAACCCTAGGGAGCTCAGCATTGGTTATTAAGTACACAGCTAGCCCCTCTGGGGCCACAAGCATGCACTTCTCTTTCTTGATGTTTTGATTTTATTAGTTTTGAGACAGACCATTGCCACTACAGTTCAGGCTGGCTTATGATTCTTTTTTGGAGACAGTCTCACGTTGCCCAGGCTGGCCTTGAACTCACTTTGAATATCTGATCCTCCTGCCTCTACCTTAATGTAGGTACATGCAACCATACCCAGCCTCTTTAGTTTTTCAATGAAAGAAATTAGTTCTGAGCCAGGCAGCGGTGGCGCACACCTTTAATCCCAGCACTCAGGAGGCAGAAGCAGGTGGATTGCTGCGAGTTCGAGGCCAGCCTGGTCTACAGAGTGAGTCCAGGACAGCCAAGGCTACACAGAGAAACCCTGTTTTGAAAAACAAACAAACAAACAAACAAACAAAAAACAAAAAGGAAAGAAAGAATAGTTCTGCCATATCATAAAATATGGGAAGTTGGGGCATCAGAAGCCAGCAAATGGAGAAAGACTTGGGGCAGCGAGGTCCAGCACACTGGGGCTTCTCCAGGCTGCAAGTCTGATTTCAGGACTACTGCGGCTTCCCTCCTGGCCACCAATAAGCAAAGAGGATAGACCTTGTCTTCCATTGCCTTAGCTTATGGCCCTCATATGCTCTCTGACTATCCCCCGTTTGCCACCTTCTGACTATGAATCCTAAGGGCTTCATAGGGGTTGTCTGTACCAACTGATTGTTCTAACCAGGGAAAAGCACTTTAGCCAGGCAAAGCTCCATGCTCTAGGCAGCCCAGGCCTAACCTACACAACACTGCACAATGCATCACAGCAGTCTGGAGCCCAGATGTGTGGAGGCTCAGTGTGAGAGAGAAGAAGGAAGACTCCAGCGGCTGTGCTGGAAACCTAAGTTCAGACTGTGTTTTCCCTGTCATAGGGGTGGCAGCCAGGAAGGGGTGATAGGAGGTCTCTGTTTTTGAGAAAGGTCTAGTCTGAAACTTGTTACGAAGCTGAACCTTGTTCTGAACAACCAATCCTCCTGCCTCCATTTCTCAGGTGCTGGGGTTCCAGACATAAGCCAGCCCACCTATCTTTATGTTTGTCTTGTTTAAGGTTTTCTTCTCTTAAGTTTGCAATGCTAACACTGTGGCAGTGACTAGGAAGAGGGTCTCTCTGGACGAGCTGCCAGGCCACTTACCTTCCTGGTAGGTTCCTTCCGGAGGCGGTCCTCAGTCCGCGCAGTCTCTGTGGGTGGCCCCTGCACACCGCCCTGCTCCAGTGTCAGCCGGCCAAGCTCACTGTCCAGTTTCATGCTCTGTGTAAATTTCTAAGGGTGGGTCATGAGGCAAGGTATGGTTAGTTCCAGACAGTGCTCCACAGAAGACAAGTACCAACAGGTGCACAGTACCCAGAGACACAGGGGCTCAGAGCTGGAGACAGGGTGTAGTTCTTGGCATTCCCAGGGACTGTCAACTGAGACAGGGTGTAGTTCTCAGCATTCCCAGGGACTGTCAACTGAGACAGGGTGTAGTTCTCAGCATTCCCAGGGACTGTCAACTGAGACAGGGTGTAGTTCTCGGCATTCCCTGGGACTGTCAACTGAGACAGGGTGTAGTTCTCGGCATTCCCAGGGACTGTCAACTGAGACAGGGTGTAGTTCTCAGCATTCCCAGGACTGTCAACTGAGACAGGGTGTAGTTCTCAGCATTCCCAGGGACTGTCAACTGAGACAGGGTGTAGTTCTCGGCATTCCCTGGGACTGTCAACTGAGACAGGGTGTAGTTCTCGGCATTCCCAGGGACTGTCAACTGAGACAGGGTGTTGTTCTCGGCATTCCCAGGGACTGTCAACTGAGACAGGGTGTAGTTCTCGGCATTCCCTGTGACTGTCAACTGATTTTTCTAAGACCATGGTTATTTCCTGTTTCCTTACGTGGGAATTAACACGGCACATAAACACCTAAGGAATGAACGTCACTGTCCCCTCTCTAACTTATCACCATCTACATCTCCTACCTCCTGACTGCTCCAAGGTGCTGCTTCAAGAGCACCTGACTCCCAGCATCCTCCAGCCAGGAGGCCCCAGGCTACCCTCCTGTCACCTGATACTTTCTGCAGTATTTTGGACAACTGCTTGTAATAAGTTTAACCAAACTTAGTTTTGACAAATGAATGCAAAGGCATTCAGAAGAAGCCTAAAACAGAGACCAGCACAAGAGCACTATAAGAAATAAGGGAGGGCCCCTGGAAAGCTTCTCAGCCAGCCTGGGATGGACTGGCCACAAAGACCAGGAGCTCTGCAAGGGCAGAAGTTGTGGGACAGAGCAGCAAGCGGCAACAGCCGAGGCACTGTGCATGCCCACGGTGCCTCCTTGTCCTCACCTGCATACAATTGGTGAACATGACACACACAGACATGAGCTTGGAGAAAACCTTCAGCAGCTCAGGGTTGGTCAGCATGCAGTCCTTCAGGCAGTTGTCAAGGAAACTTGTGTGGTGGCCAAGAACATCGTCGATGTTGGAGGCCTGCAAACAAAGGCCTGAGACTTCCGGTTCTGGCTTGGTGCTCTACTTCCTGAACAGATCCACTGCCTTAGTGGGCCTGTGGTCTCTTGGAGACTACTTGTCCTCCTCCCTCTTTCTGTCTCCTCTCTCATCTTTCTCGTGAACATGGGCAGCAAGCAGGCAGATGAGACTGTGGACATTTTTGTGGCCACTGTGACACCTGTCTAGCATATGATGGTGCTCTGAAATGAACTACAATCTGGCTGGGAAAGAGCCTTGCAGATGCTACACTCAGTACAGCAGATACTCACAGATTTCAGGTTTTTCTCAAGGATGTGCCAGGTCGGTTCCATCACTTCAAACATCATGTAGTACTGAATATTCTGGACAAAGTTGAGCATTCGCTGCCGCAGAGTGAAAGCACCAGCAAACCTGAGTGCATAAACAATGGTTTTCCCGAGGAGGGGATGCAGACTTGGCATAAAGCACGTACACTCATACATGGTGACAGCTCCCACCCAGAACCACACGGCAGAGTAGACTCTCGTGACCCTAGCTCCCATGTGCAGAGTTCAGACACAAGGACAAATGACATCATCAAGGAAGATTGCCTCAGTGCTTAGGCCGGAGGACACTCACTCCCACCTCTGGCTTCATCAGGGTGTCACGTAAATGTCCTACCCAACACAACTCCCATTCCCCTGCATCCTGAAAAGACAGTGCCAACTAGCCTTGCCACGGAGACACAAAGCAGGACTGTAGCTAACTAAGCCACCAGAGCAGGTGTAAAGGTTTGAATGATGTGTCCCCAGTTGGTGGCTATCTGAGGAGCCTTGGGGTGTGCAGTCTGGGAGTGGACTTTGAGGTTTCAACGACTAGCAGCATTTGAGACCTCTGTCTCCTGCTTTTGCTTCAAGAGCTGTGAGCTCTCAGCTCTTGTTCCAGCAGTCATTTCCGCCTGCTTGCTGCCACGCCCCCGGTGAGGGCCTCTTACCCCTCTGGAACTATAAGCTCAAGCTAAAACCTTCATTTTGAACTTGTTGTGGTTATGGTGTTTGATCACAGCAGTTGAAAAGTTGCTAGGACATCAGGTAGGTGGTAGCACCAACAACTACCACCCTGGCTGGCTCCACACACTTGTTTTACTGGGACAACTTTTTCAACCCAGATCTATATTCTTCTTAATTATATGTATGTGTGTGTATGTGGTATCCTCACATGAGAGCAAATGCCCCAAGAGGCCAGAAGAGGAGCCCTTGGAGCTAGAGTTACAGGCACTAGTGAGTTGTCATGTGGTGCTGGGAGCAGAATTCTGTTCTGTCAGAGAATCATGCTCTTAGCCCCTGAGCTACCTCTCCAGTTCCCTGAAACAAATTCTTTGTTTAATTTGTTTTTTGGTTTTTCAAGATAGGGTTTCTCTTGTAGTCTTGGCTGTCTAGGACTTGCTTTGTAGACCAGGCTGGCCTCGAACTCACAGCGATTCACCTGCCTCTGCTTCACAAGTGCTGGGATTACAGACATGTGCCACCATGCCCAGCCTGAAACAAATTCTTGAGAAATTTTACCCTTGGGGTTGGAGAGATGGCTCAGAGGTTAAGAGCACTGATTGTTCTTCCAGGGTCCTGAGTTCAATTCCCAGCAACCACATGGTGGCTCACAACCATCTATAATGTGATATAATGACTTCTTCTGGTATGCAGGCATATATGCAGGCAGAGCACTGTATACATAATAAATAAATAAATCTTAAAAAACAAAGCCAAAAACTTTTACCTTCAACCTTTCCTTTAAACACCAGCCAGCTCTACACACTAGTGCACAAAAGGTCACCAGAGCACTTCTTAGCACTTAGTGCTCTATGTACTAGGGTAGGGGGTGGAGGGGGGCGGAAGGGGGAGGGAGAAATGCAAGGAGGGGCTCAGGTGCTGCAGACAGAGCCTGGCAGGCAGTTCTATGAGGATATAGATAGTGAGTATGCAGCTAGCGGAAAAGTCATGAAAACAGGTAAGCTAAAGTGACTTTCAATTAATGTTTTCAAAGATCCCAAACAGGACCTAATTTTCTTAGAATGAGAGTGGTGCAAAAGAGGACTCACCACTTGGCGGAGTGCAGTGCATGCTGCTTGGCGGTCTTGTTGCTGATCCAGACACTGCAGAGCTGCCGCTCCACATGCTTGCAGTAGAACATGTGCCGGAAGAGCATCTGGTAGCGGGTGAGCGCCTTCCTGCAAAGAGGGGCATGTCAGGAACCTGGGTAAGGCAGCCTGGGCTTTCGACTGTCTGCAGGGTCGACAGTAAGAAGAACCCTGCAGTGTGACGCTGCCCGCGCAGGCAGTTCTGACTCCCACCCACACCTTCACTGAGCTGGAAAAGTAACTAAGTTTCTTAAATACTAGTAGAGGTTAAGCCAGGCATGGTGGTGCACACCTTTAATCTCAGCACTTGGGAGGCAGAGGCAGAGGCAGGCAGATCGCTGTGAGTTCAAGGCCAGCCTGGTTTACAAAGCGAGTCCAGGACAGCCAAGGCTACACAGAGAAACCCTGTCTCAAGAAAACCAAAAAAAAAAAAAAAAAAAAAAAAAAAAAAAACTAGTAGAGGTTAAACACCAACTGAAAAGCCTTAACCAAACAGTTAGGTCAGTGGTGAGCACTTGCCTGACCATAAATGGCCTGTGTCACACAGGCCTCACCTGTTGATAATCAGTGATAGTGGCCATTTGACCATATAGTCAAAGGAGAAGGCCTCCAGACCACTCAGTGTGAGCTCCGTTGGGTCAGCATGTGTCATTGCCTTCTCCTGCTTGGTCTCGATGGCCAGAACCCGCAAAAGCTGCGTGATGAGGTCGTGAGGCATCAGGTCAATCTTGGGGGTTAAAGAAAAGAAATGATGAACACAAAATTGTCTTAACCCTTACCTAGCCATGAATGGAGTGGGAAAGCAAGTAAGTTTCTTGAATACTATTAGAGACTAACTACCCACTGATAACCCTTAACTAAAAACTTAGGTGTGAGGCAGGAACAGGGGTCCATGCCTTTAATCCCAGCACTTGGGAGGCAAAGGCAAGCAGATCTACATGAATTCAAGGTTGGCCTGGTCTACACAGTGAGTTCCAGGACAGCCAGGGCTACGTAGAGACCCTGTTCCCAACAAGCAGTTGGTTGCGATATCTATAGGGCGCTGGTAAGCACTTGCCTGGCATGTGTAAGGCCCCAGGCTCTACACCACACAGGACAAAATTAAATCAAAGCACCTTCCATTAAAATGGAAGAGAAAACATAGGAAGCTTACTTTTTAAAGACTTACTTTTGTATTGTGTGTATCTGTGAGTATCTACATGTATATATGTAAATGCGTGCACGTCTTGTACTTGTGGAAGTGAGTGAGAAGAGGGCATCAGACACACTGGGACTAAAGATGCAGCTACCCCATGCGGGACCTGGGAACTAAACCAAGGTCCTCTACAACAGCAGCAAACACCCGGTGCTGGCTAGTTTTATGTCAAACTGATACAAGCTAGAGTCATTTGGAAAAAGGAAATCTCAAGAAAATGTCTCTAATTTGTCTATAGGCAGATCTGCAGTACATTTTTAAAATTAGTGTTTGATATGGGTTGCCCAGGCCATTGTGGGTGATAGTACCTTTGGGCTACCATCCTGTGTTTTGTAACAAAGCAGGTCGAAGCCGGGCATGGTGGCGCGTGCCTTTAATCCCAGCACTCGGGAGGCAGAGGCAGGCGGATCGCTGTGAGTTCGAGGCCAGCCTGGTCTACAAAGTGAGTCCAGGATGGCCAAGGCTACACAGAGAAACCCTGCCTCGAAACAAAACAAAACAAAACAAAAAAGAAAAAAGAAAAAAAAGAAAGCAGTAAGTAGCACCTCTCTATGGCCTGCTCACCAACTCCTGCCCCCAGGGTCCTGCCCTGTCCTCCCTCGGTGATGGAGTGTGATGCAGAACTGTAAGCTGAAATAAACCCATCCCCCAAGAGGCTTTTGGTTATGGTGTTTATTATGGCAATAGAAACCTAGGACAACCTTGACCCACTGACCCATCTCTTCAGGTCTACAGTAACATTTTACATGTTTTTTGCTGTTGTTATTATACGTGAGAAACCATGGGGGAAACTGAATGAATCCTAAGAGTGAAGACTTTTTAAGTTCCCTGTGAAGATGAAGCATACTTGGTGGGATATTGGGCAGTAATTATTATGGACAAACAGCACTGTCTACAACATTAATTACGAAAACACTTATTAGAGCCAATCACATGTCAGTGTGATAATGGCTCCTATAAGACATAAATGACACAACATAGAAAAGACAAGAAAAAAACAAAACGAAGCAGAAAGAATTAAGGAAGAAAAGCACCAACAGCCCATGAACAAATCCAATGCTCATCATCTAACGGTCATGAAAATGCACCCACTCTCCTCCTGCTTGTCACAGGTCCACAGATGAGCAGACATGACAAACACTGTCCTCACCTTCAGGTCATCTTTGAAGGGGTCAGTGTTGGCAGTGCTCATTCGCAGGGCCAGCTCCAGCAGAGCCTCCAGGCGCGTGGGTGTGATGTCCTCTACTGGCTTCCTGAGCTCCTCTTCAGTAAGGTCCATGAAGTGCACAAAGAAGTCCCCCTGGTCCATCAGGAAGTAGCGCTTGATGGACCTGTGCCAGGGAGGGTTTGTTGAACACACAGCCTGACTCCTGCCCTCAACATATAAGGTAGAGGGTTCGCTGCCCTCAGTGGGACATGGAGCTACTCTGCTCAGGCATGGCAGGGGAGGGGCTGACAGCAAGGAGCTGAGAGACATATTGACCCTGTCACCTCACGCTGGGGCTGCAGAGAGCTTGTACACAGATAAAATAGTTGCTGGGAGGACCATTCTCCTGTCAGCCCCGTGGATGCGAAGGGAAATCCAACCTCAGGTGTGCCACCAGCTCCTTCTCCTCCATGAGGAAGTCCAGCAGCACCCTGCTGGCGTAGTTAAACGCCTTCTCAATCTGTTCCACGTATGCCCGCTCTTTGAGGGTGTAGATGATCTCTTTGGCTACGGGACAGGTGACATCATGACCACATTCTCTGACCACATTCAGGTATTTTCCTGAAAAAAAAAAAAATAAATAAATAAAATGAAGGTAGATTCAGCACCTTTGTATAAGTTTAGTCTCAGGCCTATACCTTTATGAAACCAATCAAACATGAGGTAGTGGCCCAGACATGAGGTACATTTTATTGCCTGTCCCTGAAAAGATTGCGCAATAGTAACCTGCAATGGCACTTCAGGTCTGCATTTCATAGGAAGGATTTTGAAAGAGCCTTGAGAGCTAGATCACTAAATAATCTCCTAATTAATCTTCTAATTCTGTTTATCTCTCAGAGCAGAGCACACATGTCAAGGCCCCAAGAATTTGCCTAATATCTACATCAGGTCCTAACCTGTGCAATGCAACTAGAAGAAGCAGCTGGCCTGAGAGGTGTGGCTTTCTCATAGCTTTTCTTGCTATATAATGAAGTTTTAGATAATAAAACCCAAGGCAGAAAGCTATGTCTGAGGCAGACAGCTTCCTGATCAGGGTGGGGGTGGGGGTGGGCAGAATAAAGTCACGGAGGGCTAGGAACTACCAGTGGACAGTAGCTCAGGGTAGCAGGCCATTCCCAGCTAAGTCATCTCCAGAGGCAGAGGTGCTGGAAGGCCGTGATAACGCACAGGTCCCATGGTACAGCATGAAGAGGCCGCTGACCTCTTTGGAGAGCTGTGCAAACAGTAGTCACCTGTGCTGAGGATCTTGCCTGCCACCTTCTGCAGGAAGGACGGGATCTGCTGTGGCAGCACTGTGTAGCGCTGGTCCCAGTACTTGTCGTTGTAGTCCTCTTGGATCTTCTCCTTCTGCAGCTCGTGCTCCTCCACCATGAACTCACTGGAAGTCAGCCACACAGTGTTTCAGGCCACGACAGGGCAAGGTTGGCCGACTCAGGGGCAGCCACATACTTCCAGAAACATCCCGCACAGCTCTTCAACTGAGAGCTGAGTAACTCTAGCCTTACTTGGGTGTCTGAGGCGGAGCTGGGTGGCTTCTTCCCTACTCTTCCATTATGGCCACAGAATGACTTGTCCTGAGGATGTGGGTCTATCAACAACAGAATCAGACCCTTCCCACAGAGTTTCAAGAACCATTTACTTGTGGCCAGATAGAAACTACAGTCCTTCCTAGGCTCAGCACACCAGATTCCTTTGTTTGGCCCCTCCATAAAGAAACACAGGCCCACTCTGGGAAAGCACATGCAAGGCCTGGGTTTTATCCCCAGGACAACAGCACAGAGTTCTCTGTGAACGGGTCATTTGCTTTACATGGCCAAAGGCATCATGCTGACTGGCACTCAACCTCATGGAAGTAGTGACATGGGCTCTAGAACTGACACAATGTTCAACAGGACGAAGCCACTGAAAGGCAGCCAGTGGGTGACACACACACTCCTCAGCTTACAGTTGACTGTTGTGCTGAGGACCCATTAGTTTCTTCTCAGAGACTAATGCACAGTGCAGAGTCCAGGTGAAAGGTATCTGGCACCCATAAGCCCTACCTGTATGGGTCATGAATGATACCCCTATAGATCCACTTCTCCAGGATCTCAAAGTAGGGTGCGCTGGCTGCCTTGGTCAGATAGAGGCACAGCTCCTGGGCCTGGCTGTCCCCCGTGTAGTTGAAGCTCCTGTCATGGAGAAGGCTCAGCGTCGACCCGCCCATACACTCGCCTTTATCCACTGAGGTGGCTGTGGGCAGAAGTGAGCGGCTCACTACCCAGACGTCTATGCACCCCTGGCAGGCAGGACCCCTGCCAAGACAGGTGCCACGCTCAGATGCTAACGCTACAGTCGCTAAGAAGCTATCAAGAAAAGCTTCCAGCCCTACTGTGGTGACACACAGGCAAATCCCAGCACCTGAGAGACTGAAGCAAGGTGACTGCAAGCTAGAGGCCACTGTGGACTACACAGTTAGCTTGCTATTAGCCTACAATACATAATGAGACCCTGTCTCAAAAAACAAGAAAAAAGAAAGAAGGGCTCCAGAGCCTTCCTTTTATAGGTCACTAAAACAAGATATGACAGGAACTTTGCCTCATCGGTCTGCTACCAGAGAGTAAAATATGAATGGCCAGGCACAGCCAGAACGGCCCTGCCATGCACTGCTCTAGGGAGCCCTCCACCTGCAGCCCCTCCATCAGCAGGTCCGCACCAAGGGAGGCAAGGATGTCGACGGTACGCATGGCTGGCTGGATGTAGAACCAGAGCTTCTGAAGTGAGAGGAGGCCCTGCCTGTGCAGCTGTTCCAGTTGTGTGACCAGGATCAGGTATTCCTTTACCAGGGTCCTCATGGCAGCAGCTAAGGCATGGTTCACCTGCCCATATTCGAATGAAGACTTCTCCTCAATGAACCTACAGCAAAGATACATGGGACGTCCTGGGGGAAGAGCTAAACTTCCAAACAAAAGTTGAGCTAATCCAAGTCCCCTTCTCACTCAGGAAGCAAATTACTCTCTCCAGTACTTATAGCCAGTGGGAACCTGTGGCAATAAGAGTTGAGTCAGGATGGGGATTGGTGATTCACAGGTTCTTCAAAATTTATTGAGGAAGAAGGGAGAATCACAAGCCAGAGAAGAACCTGTTTCATCAGGAGGTGGCTGGTCATATGAGGGACTCACCTGGTCACAGTAGAGTAGCTGGCAGCTACAGGGAGGATTCTGTTTACCAGTTCCCGGATAGACAGGTCCAGGTTGGGGTCCACAAGGAAGGTTCGGTTCTGCCTCCCAGCCAAGGGCTGAGCAGTGATGTACCTGCCATCCACACCCACAAGCACATAGAGCAGGTCTTCCACCACTGCTGACTCCTGGGAGGCCAAGGGCAGCGTACCTGCAAGGCACAGGCAACGCTAGACTCAGGCGCCCCAAGCCGCCAACTCCATAACTTTATCAACCCCGTGCACACAGATGGGCAAAAAGAGAAAGTGATTCCCTGGTATAGTCTCAATATGAAACATACTCCACAGACTGTGCTCAATGTTTGACCCTTGGCTGGGGCACTATTTGGTAGGTTCTGGAAACCCCAGGACATAGGACATGGTTATAGGAACTAGGATACTGGGAGGTATATCTTTGAAGGTTACATCGGATCCTCAGCTCTTTCCTTGATCTGCTTCCTGTCCAGAGGTCTAGCCTTCCGGCATCTGGGGTTGTTGATGTTCTGTCTCACCATGGGCTCGGAATCCATGGGGCAGGGGACGGAAGCCGCCCGCCCAGCCCCTCCCCACCTTAAGCTGTCCTCTGAGTTCTCACAACTATGCAAAAGTAACAGATAAAGCTGGCTCCAACAAGTTACATTGTTGCTGTAACTAAACCCCGCCAAGTGGTTCTTAGGAACTGGTCTGGGGGGAAAGTGGAAATGTTTGGAAATGCAGGCTGAAGAAGCCTTGAATTTAAGCAAACTCCATGGGCAATTCTTGTGAGCGCAGATGATCAGAACACCATAGAATTCATAGGAATAGAGAGTGAAAGGCAGGCTTATCCGGTTGCAGATGGGAGCAAAGACTTGAGGCCATCTGTACCTTTAGCAAAGAATTTATGCTCATACTATTTGTGCCCTGAAAATTTGTGTGAGGGGCTGGAGGGGATGGCTCAGAGGTTAAGAGCACTAGCTGTCTTCCAGAGGTCATGAGTTCAATTCCCAGCAACCACATGGTAGCTCACAACCATCTCTAATGATGAGATGTGGTGCCCTCTTCTGGCATGCAGGTATACATGATAAATAAATAAATCGAAAGAAAGAAAGGAAGAAAAAAATTATGTGAGTCTGAGTCTAACTATACCACTGAAGTATGGCGAAGTGACTTTGAGGGAATCGTTCATTCAGGCTACAACATGGTTATCCCAGGCCCCTTCAGGGGTTTCACACTGAGTATAGGGAACAGCAACAACAAAAAAAGCAGAGCACGAAGACCTGAAAAATTACAGTTCAGTCAGAAAAGACCATGAAAGAGTGGGGCTGAAATAGGCATGGTTCCTGAAGAGATTAGCAGCATCATTAGAAAAAACCAACTAGGGGCTGGAGAGATGGCTCAGAGGTTAAGAGCACTGACTGCTCTTCCAGAGGTCCTGAGTTCAATTCCCAGCAATCACATGGTGGCTCACAACCATCTGTAATGTAATCTGATGCCTCTTCTGGCTTGCAGGCAGCACGCTGTATACATAATAATAAATCTTAAAAAAAAAAAAAAAGAGTACTGTCTGCCCTTCCAAAGGACCCAGGTTCAATTCCCAGCACATGGCAGCTCACAACTGTCTGTAACTTCAGTTCGAGGTGATCTGACACCTTCATACCAATGCACATAAAATAAAAATAAATTATTTAAAAAAGAGAGAAAGAAGCCAATTAAACAGTGTCTCCAAGACACAGCAGGACTCAAGCAGCTATGAACTCAGAGACTGTGGTGGCATGCAGAAGACCTGCACAGGCTCAAACCAGACAGGGTCTCAGCACTGAGAGGAAAGTGGGCACAAAGCTCCTCTCCTAATCAAGAAGGAATGTGCAACTGATATTTGCTGAGTTTTCTCCAATAGTGTCACCGGGTTTATCAGCCATAGGGCACTCCCGTGCCTAGGACTAGTCAGTCAACATACAACCAACTTCACGAATTTTTTGTGGGTTTTTTTTTTTTTTTGGTCTTATTGGTATTTTCCCCCTTTGTTTTGTATTTTGTTTTAAACACGAGAGAAGGAACATAAAGTTGGGTGAGTAGGGAGGTGGGAGGATCTGGAAGGAGTTTGGGAAGAACAAACATGATCAAAATATATTGTGTGAAAAAAATTTTTTTAACTAAGAAATGAAGAAAGAAAACAAAAAGCAGCAGTAGCCAAGTGTTGGAGATGCAGCTCACTGGGAGTGCTTGCCTGGTACCCATGAGATCCTGCGCTCAGTCCTTGGTACTAGAAGTATAAAGCCAACTATTTTGCATCTGAACAACAGGAAAGATTCCTTGTAGGTATCTTAAGAACAGACCAGACTCCAAGCCTACAGGCTCCTTCCTAGCCATTCTTCTAACAGTCCCTCTTGGAAGGGGAATGTTTACTTTGTGTCACTGCATCTTGGAATTGTGTGACTTAAATTTCAGAGACACTCTGGACTTTGAAAAATGGTGGAAATGTTAAGACTTTAGGTCCTCTGGAGAGGAACTAGATGTGTTTTATATCGTGAGACGCCATGAACCTCTGGAAGCTCGGGAGAACCATAATGACTTGAATATGAAATGGTTTCCCACACTTGGTCCCCACCTGGTGGCACCATTTTGGGAGATCCTGGAAACTTTAAGAGAGGATATAGAGGAAGTGGGTTAGTAGGGGTGTGCCTTTGAAGTTTATGCTTGGTCCTTAGCTCCATGCTTGCTCTCTGCTTCCTGACCACCATAAGGTAAACAGACTCCTTTCACAGGTTCTTGTTGAGGAATTTTAATCCAGCAACATGGCTACTTTGGCTGGAATACAGACACGGCTTTAATCCCAGGAGACAGAGGCAAGCAGATCTCTGAGTTCAATGCTAGCCTGGTATAGAACCAGTTTCAGGTAAAGAAAAGCTTAGGTCTAAGCGTGGTGATACACACTTTTAATCCCAGCACTCAGGAGAGAGAGGCATGCAGATCTCTGAGTTCAGTTCAGGCATTTTGGTTGAGTCAGTGAGTTGAGAGGCTGTAGAGCTGAGTTCATGGCAGTTCAGTTCATGGAATTCAGAGGCAGTTTTTTACCAGGAGAGTTTTACAGAGAGAGGTTGAAGAGAGAGCAAGCTAGACACAGGTGAAGACAGAAGCAGCCAGGGAATGAGAAAGAGCCAGAAGATTAGAACAGATTGCCAAAGTTAATATGAGGCTAAGCAGAACAATTCAAAGGCCAAGAGAGAAGTCAGATTGAATCAATCAGCCTGGAGAGAGGAGTTTGAGCAAGAAGAGCTGAGTTGAACCAGCCAGCCAGAGTTCAGAAAATGGTAGAAAGGGTGAGTTTATTCAGCAGTAGGTCTCAGAGGCTGAAGACAGTCTAGTCCTAGGTTAGATTGTACAGAGGCTAGAAGCTTCCAGGACTAGGCCTAGACTAGCAGACAGAGGCATTGAGCCTCTGAGACGACAATTAAATCAGAAGAATAAAAGTTCCTTTTACAAAGCCGGGTGGTGGTGGCGCACATCTTTAATCCCAGCACTCGGGAGGCAGAGGCAGGTGGATCGTGTGGGTTCGAGGCCAGCCTGGTCTACAAAGTGAGTCCAGGACAGCCAAAGCTACACAGAGAAACCCTGTCTCGAAAAACTAAAAAAAAAAGTTCCTTTCACACGTTCTATCTACTATGATTCTCTGTCTCACCAGAACCAACAGAGCCAATGACTGTGAACTTACACCTCTGAAACCATGGACACAAATCTTTCTTCCTGTAAGTCATTTATGCCAGTGAGAAAGTTAATGTGCTATCCTTGGCTCCTGTAATAGTCCGCTGGAGGACCACAGACTCCGAATGCCAGGGGGAAGGTGGAAGCTGGGTAATGGCAAGGCCTTCCACACGTGGATCTTCTCAAGTCAGGAGTTCAAAAACACTCAGAACAGGCTAAGGATGCAGCATGTATCATCCAACAGTACATCTGTGTGTTCACCAATGAGGAAGATTGTCTTTAAAAAGGCATCATGGCCAGGCATGGTGGCATACAACTTCAATCCCAGCACTCAGTACGAAGAGGCAGGTAGATCTCTGAGAGTTTGGGGGCAGCCTGCTCTACACAGTGAGTTTCAGGAAAGCCAAGGCTATATTCTGAAACCCTATCTAAAACAAACAAGCCAGGTGTGGTGGTGCATGCCTTTAATCCCAGCACTCGGGAGGCAAAGGCAGGCGTATCACTGTGAGTTCAAGGCCAGCCAGGTCTACAAAGCAAGTCCAGGACAGCCAAGGCTACACAGAGAGGACCTGTCTTGAAAAACTAACTAACTAACTAACTAACTAAATAAATAAATAACTAGATAAATAAATAAATACTGGGTGCAGTGGCTGCATGCCTGCAATCCCAGCACTCGGGGAGGCAGTGGCAGGTGGATCTCTGTGAGTTCGAGGCTAGCCTGGTTTACAAAGCAAGTCCAGGACAGCCAAAGCTATGCAGAGAATCCTGTCTTGAAAAACTAAAACCAAACCAAACCAACCAACCAACCAAACCCCAAAACAAACGAACAGAACACCACGTATCAAATGTAAAAAAAAATGCCTACTTCTGTATCAACAGGACAAGATGGTGGTCACAGTCCACTTACTGAGGTGGCCCTGTCCCAGTCATCCAATCTCAGCATGGCTTTCCCTCCTGTCTCCACAAGCCTGACACATGCTGGTGTCATTCAGGAAACAACCTGGGCCTGACAGAATGGGAAAGTGCCACAAAATAAGACCTCTTTGTTGGCCTTGCATAGCTTCCACCAGAGACTGTGTAGCTGCCACATGCAAGGCTCTGTGCAGTGCCTTCCAGCCCCAGGGCAGGACGTCTAGCTTAAATGCCTGCCTTTGAATTCCAAGTGCCATTTCTCACTTTCCTCCACTGGCTTTCTCTTTCTAATCTTCACGGTTCACAGTTTGACCGTGTGTTTCCTGAATGGCAGGATCTTCTAAGAACAGCTCTGACCCTCTGTAGGTTATTTCTCTCATACCACTCTTGGTTCACTTGCAGCGTGAAGTCCTCAGTGCAGAGGAGGAGGGGCCCTCCCACACCTCAGTACTGTATCATTACTGAAATGTTGTGAATCACCCTGCTTACTCAAATGACTACCAGTAGCCACTCACTGCCAAGCACGAGTCTGGCAGACACTCTCCTGCTGCTTCTAATCAATACATGTGCACAGCAGATGCCAGCCCTGCCCTTCTAGCAACATGCCCATATAGGGAAAAAAGTACCAAACAAAACTGAACCATCATACACTGTAATGGGCAAGATCTTCAGTTGAGCTCTGAAGGGGCTGGAGAAGACAATGTGCAAATACCCTGAGGTAGCAAACCTGGCTCATCTGAGTAGCAAATGGAGCTCAAGGGCCAGAAGGGGCCAGCCTGGCCACACTGTCAGTGTTTCTTTCTTTCTTTCTTTCTTTCTTTCTTTCTTTCTTTCTTTCTTCTTGTTTTCCTTCTCCTTGTCCTTGTCCTTCTTCTTCTTGTTTTTTTTTTTTTTTTTTTTTTCCCCGAGACAGAGTTTCTCTGTGTAGCCTTGGCTATCCTGGACTTGCTTTGTAGACCAGGCTGGCCTCGAACCCACAGGGATCCGATCCATCTGCCTCTCCCTCCTGAGTGCTGGGATTAAAGGCGTGTGCCACCATGCCTGGCATGTCAGAGTTTAAGGAAGGAGGTGGGGGTTGTAGGGCTGTGACTAGATAGGCTTATCTAAGACTCAGGCCCTGTACTGAAAGTGGGCTCTAGCCATGCCTATAGTGAGTACGGAAGCTACTGGAAGAGGGGAAGATGAGGTTGTCAGATCCATGCCCCTGCATTAAGCCATGGCCACTGGGATTAGAGAAAGAAAACAGAAAACTGGTTGCTTGGCCACATTCATTGCATTTCAATGTTCAACAGCTGGAGGTGTGAGTAAGCCACTGGGGAAGTGGCAGGTATAGCAGCAGAGTAGCCTTAAGACACAAAGTTTACCTGGACACTTGGAAGGGGAGATGGAAGAGGTAGATTAGATCTGGGAGTAAACCCCAAAGAGCAGGGGCAATGGGAGAAGAGAGGGGAGTTTACTGCAAAGAGTGGTTGGAAGGGCAGACTTGGGACAACTGGGGTAACGATGACTCATGATGCTAAGTGATGCTGAAGATGGTGAAATTCAGCAGGGACGAGCGCTGAAGGACACACTATGCAGAGCAGCAGCTACACCCACAGGTTGCAGAAAGGTTAGGTCTAAGGTTGAGGCTCTCCCAAGGATGATGACTCTGCTGACCACAGGGATCTATGTGTAGAGCGGACAGGGAAGGCGAAGATAACCTCTACCAGGTGATGGGATAGGTGACAACTAGGCAAATATCAATGCTGCAAACAAGAAGTCCATGACATAAAGCCAGCTGTCTCTACCTTCCCACGTACTTGCAGCAAAATCATGTCTACTTGGGGACAGGAGACAATAATTGGCCTAAGAGCCCTATAAGGAATTTCTAAAGGTGACAGCAGACCTGTACACCAACACCACATAGAACTCATGAGGTATGGCAAGGCACATCACTCCACATTTCTCTTGAACTGGGGCTGCCATCAAAGGAACAGGAAACCACATGCATGCTATGCCAATGCACAGCATTTCCTATTGCAATCTGGAAGGGCTATATGGGGTTGTATGTAGCCCATAGCATACCACCACACAGCTTAGAGTCCTGAGAACCTGCTCTGAACCTGCAGTGCTGTTACATAGACGTAACTTTTATGGTCTTTGGGAGCACAGTTCTAGTACTTGGGGTCGTTTGTGGTAACCACAAACCACTTTTCAGGTGAATGTACCCTCCTGGTCCCTGTGTCTGCACATCTGTGCACAGCCTGGGAGGCCAGCTTCTGCGCTAAGGCTCTGGCAGGAGGAATGCAACACCAGCCACTTCAAGTCCCCTGGGCTTCCGTGTGTCACTCGTGGTTTTCCGCATGCTGAGGCACATGCAAGCAAACAGAGAGGAATTCCGAGGTCTCAGAAAGAAATTCACCACATACCTATCGGCAAAGTTGTGTCTGAGCTCAAGCCCGAACCAATCAAGAAATCTCCAGCCAGTGTTGGCCTCTCATATACCCATGCAGGGAAGACTGGGAGGGGCTGGCCTGAATTTTTTTTGTTCTGTTTGTCTCGAAGCATCTTTCTTGTAAGTTCCAGAGACTAGTAAGGGCATTAAAAAACAAAAACAAAAACAGAAATAAAAATATACTATAGTGCAGACAAAACTAAGCTATCTATGGAAATTAACACTTCTTTGATAGAGAAGTCCATAGCACATAGGACATTCAATCTTATTGTAAAAGGAGACATATTTCTATCTGCCCATCACAACATCTGGGCCTAGGAACAAGAGATGCAGACCCTCTCAAGGTCTTTGTTCAGCAAGGAACCCACAGGTTTCAGGCACTAGCTACGGGAGCCACAGGAGAGTGTTTGCATTTTACCTCAGAGCTGTTTCAGATCAGGACACAGAGCAAGAAAAGCCTGAATCAATTTTCTTAGCAGTGGCTATGTCTAACAGCACTTGTTGAGTTAAGACAGGGGTTAGCAACTGACAGACATCCTTGCCCTGTGAAGAAGGCCAACCACAGAGATGCTAGGCCATGCACAGAGCATTGGCCTTTCTGGGAGACTACCAACCAGAGACTGACAAAGCTGGGCGACTTTTGAAGCACTGACTTAGCTCTGTGCACCCGTAGGTCACACAGAGCAAGCGGTATGAGGGCAGTGTGACATGGGGTCTAAGGGGCTCAAAGGCAGGCATGTGCTGGCTATAAGATGACACTCAAAACTCATAAAAAGACCCGGGTGAGGTGGAATAGATCCAAGCAGCAGCAAGTACAGTGGAAGAAAACTGGTAATTTAAAAAGCAGTATTGTGTTGGAAACTGTCACAAGCTCCATCAGGAAATCATGACTTGTGCTGCTCAGGTGCACTGCTGGTGGACTTGGATAGCACCTCACTGCACCGTTTGTTCTTATGGGTCAGAATTATGACTATAGAACACAATCCAGCCTCACTTCAGATTTCTTTTGGGGGGAAGGGGGGGAGGAGGTTTCCAGACAGGGTTTCTCTGTGTAGCTTTAGCTATCCTAGTCTCACTTTGTAGACCAGGCTGGCCTTGAACTCACAGCTTCTGCCTCCTGAGTGCTGGGATTAAAGGTGTGTGCTACGACGCCCGGCTCAGATTAATTTTGACTAAGAGCAGACATATCTGCTTACTTAGCACCCAGGGTTGCTGCAAACAGTGTCTATGGACCACGATAGATCTGGTACCTGCTGCAGTGTGGAGCCTGTGCCCATACTGCCAAGCTGCTTCCTCAGTTCCTCAAGCTCCTGTGTGGACAGCTTCGAGGCTGCGACAGGGATGCTGAAGCTGGTGGTACTGCTGCCTGCAGCATTAGCTGCAAGCTCAGCTTTTTCCTTTGCATTCTGTTGCAAATACTGCAGTGTCTGAAAACATATAAAACTATGCATTTACCCTGGGCCACAGTAGCTCACTGTGTTCTACCACCTGTCATGTCACCAGAACAGCAGGGGAAGGAAAGCCTATCGCCTTCTCTGATAGTCAACCCGATTTCATCCCCAGTGGACGAACGTTCCTCTCTATTCTACCTACAGCACCCAGGCTGCAGTGCCACTTCCCTTTTCTGTTCTAGTGCCTGGCATACACCTCTGCATTGATGGAGAGGAGGGATCAATACTCTACTCACTGGCTCCACACCACACAGCATCAGAGAAAAGCAGATGCGCTCACCTCATGCTACTACATCCATGTTCCCTGTCTATGCTCACTCTGAGTCACAGCTTATTACAATTCACTGCTGTGATCTGGATATGAAATGTCTACTAAAAGGTTCATGTGTTAAAGGCTCAGTCTCTGCCTGGTAATGCTATTGAGGGACTGGATGATAAAGACTCTAACCGTATCAATGGAAGAACTCATCAATAACACAAACTAAACTCCTCATGCTGTTAGTCCATCCCTTCTGCTTTCCAGTTGTCATGATGTCAACGGCTCTGTCACCTCTCTACCAGACTACTCCCTGATGTCAACGGCTCTGTCACCTCTCTACCAGGCTACTCCCTGATGTCAACGGCTCTGTCACCTCTCTACCAGGCTACTTCCTAATGTTCTGTCTAAACATGGGCCCAAAAGCAATGGGGACTGAAACTACAAACCCATATAACTATTTCCCTTTAAGTTTTCTGGTATTGCTAACATTTCAGCAAACACATACCTTCCAGGTGTTGCCCTCACAAGAAATCAGGGCAGGATATACAGAAGTAAGTGCCCGTTGGGCAGTACCTGCATCCAGGCTCCTTGAGGAAGACACGCCAGCACCCTGTGGAGGGTGTTTTCAATGTCTCCAAAGCAGGCGTGGTGACGCAGGTGAGGCAGGAGGCTTACCTCTTTGTCTTCCGTGAGCTTTGATAACAGGTACACCAGCGGATCAAGGTTCCTTGTGTTTTTAGATTTCAGTTCATCGTATTTCTTTAAGAAGTCCTCAGGAGTACGAGAAAATTCTGCAATTTTGACCTCAAATCACAAGCATAAGTGGTAACAATCAAATAATTATTAAAAAAATCTTCAAGAAAATCGCACACACGCACGCACGTGCACGTATGCCCCAGGGTTGAATCAGGTGAGCTAAATAATCACATCTCTGAAATTAGCAGGAAATCAATGTCAATGGCCCAGCAAACCTAGCCACTGACTGACTTCTCAAATTCATGCCTCACAGGCCGAGGAACACTCACAACTCTCCTGTGAGTTCATGCACTCTTCTATACCTTGAAGTCATTGCCCTCGAACTTCTGCCTATACCAGTTCAAGGATGTTTCACTCAGCAATTGTTAATGATCTGACAAAGTAAATGAGTGCTTTCTGAACCTGACCCACTCAATTTAAATATGTGAAGCTTCACAATGTTTTATTTTAACTTTAAAAGATATATTTTATGTGTCTTGAGTGTTTTTCTTACATGTATGTCTGTGCAACATGTGCATGCAGTGCCTATGGAGATCAGAAAGGGACATAAGATCCTCTGGAACTGGAGTTACAGATGGTTATAAGCCCCCACACAGGGAGCTGGAAACGGAATCAAGTCCTCTGCAAGTATTCTTAAGCACTGAGCCATCTTTCTAACATGTATGGTTTTAGGTCTAAAATCACATATTTTTAGAAGTAGCTTTCAAATTCAAAGACATCTTTTATTAAAGGTGTATAAATTTGAATTATGAACCCTTTACTAAAGAAATGATACTCGAGCCAGGTATGGTGTGGCACTCATCTTTAATCCCAGCACTCAGGAGATAGATCTCTGAGTTCAAGGCTGGCCTGTTCTAAATATCTACATAGTGAGATTCAGATCAGTCAAGGCTACGCAGTGAGAAAAAGAAAAATACTGAAAGAATTTCTGTGTGATTAATACCAGCAGCTTCCCTGTTCCCACCTAGTAATTTTTACATATATTAGGTCTCCTCCTCAGGGAACAGAGGAGGACTGTGAGGTCGGAGCTCAAGGGATTAGTTCTCTATCTATTTCTCTCTGGATAGCCACTGGTTCATTCACATAGTGGGGAAAATAACAGGAGCTAGTGCTAGGAAGACTAGCAGAGCATGGTGAATGCCAGGGTCAAAGGAAGGCACCCACCAGGTACCGTTGGCCCAGCACCGGCCTTGCTGTGGCTATCAGGGACAGGCCCCAGTGCCCTAGGATAAGTGCCCACACCCATGGCCCTACACCTATAGGCCCCTATGGTCCTGCATCAGGAACAGGTGCTCACCTTGGCACTATGGGCAGAGACTGTGGTTGTAACATATGGTGTCCGGTTCTTCTGCAGCAGGTCAATGTAGACCTCAGCCCCGTCCCCGCCATGGATTCGTAGCAGACTGAGCAGCTCATTGACATCATGGTGAATCCGAAATTCACTCATAGTTCAGCTCAGAGACACCAACATAGCAATGCTCTCCTGAAGACAGAAAGAAAGCTTTTTATAAAATTAAAACCTAAAGTGGCTTTTTGACTGATTCAAGCCTTTGACATAAAAATCATTGCCAAGATTATGTCAACCGCCAGCCTTTCCCCATCCCTGGCAGGCAGATTTATCACAACACTGCCAAGCTCTTGCCAGCCACCATCACGGTGGTGTTCACCTGTGCCATGCCCTTGGTGACACAGCTTCTAGTTGTTTCCCAGCCCACGCCACCACATAAGGAGCCAGCTGTACCAGGTAAATCACTGAAATGGGCCCCACAGGCCTGGTTCTCACTTCCTGGTCCAGTCCATCATGGGCCAGCAAAGGGCAGATCTGCTATGCTGTCCCAGCTTTTCTGGCCCTGACTGGGTAGATGCAATGATGTTGCCCTTTGAGGGAGCTTGCACAGGCCTAGGCTGCTGTCTCTGTCTCAACATATGAAAGCCTCCCACTGGTGAGGCATACCCAGATCTTAAGCCCTAAACTGTTGGGTGGTGTCTCTGTCCAGACACCCGTCCTTTTTTGTACTCTTTAATGTCTCCTTTTCTGGTCCAGGCCTGGCTACATACAAAGATATTTTAGGTAGGGTAAGATTTCCGCATATTCCCTCTTTACTGATGCTCTGTACCAGGGCCAGCTGTACCAGGGTCTAGACACTGGTCACAAATAACAGAAATCAAAACAGCTTCTAACTCTGGAAGCCCACAGCTTGAGAGCCTGGGGCAGGAAGATCACAGTCGAGAGCAGCCTGGGAGACACAGTAAGAATCTGTTTCAAGATCCAACAGAGCTGGATTTTATGTTGCAGAACAGAAAAGACAGCATGAGACTTTCTAAACCAATGTTCTGCTGGTTAGGAAAGGCATGGTGACTTCTGTCCCATCATCCCAGTGGAAGTGGCTGACCGTGTGGAGACTGTGTAGTATGTCCTAGTGGGGAACAGATGTACCGATACCCTGGTACTAACAACTGACAACATGGCGGCTTCTACTCTCCCACTGATAGCTGAGCCAACAGTATCTTAAGTGCCAGTTACTGTGGATTCATGGCTCAGCAGGTAAGAGCGTCTGGCTGTTCTTGCAGAGGGCCTGGATGCACTTCCCAGCTCCCACATGATAGCTTGGAATCACCTGTAAGTCCAACCCCAGGGGGCCTGACACCTTTTCCTTGCCTCCAGGGGCACTGCATGCACATAGAGTACAGACAAAACACCCATACATACACAAATAATAAATAAAATGTTCAAGAAATATTTTTAAAGATATATTGGTAGGTCCCAAAAGAGGCAATTTAAGCTACCCTGCAAGCAAAATGTTAAACCCCTAACTTCCCCCATATATGGTCTCTTCAAATTCATCAGTAACCACGAGACTTTCCAAGGCCCTGCAACATGCCATATGGCAAAGAAGGTGTCAACTACCAACACCAAACCCAGATAGAGAGCAGAGCTGCTCCCATGGAAAGACCATCCACACAGACACTGTTTAAAAAGTCGTATCCAAGAAAACATGTAAACCTTAGACATCACTACTTCCCATGTGTTAATCCAAGGGGCCTGCCATGCCTCACAGCTTCATCCACAGAGCAAGTTCCAGGACAGCCAGGGCCACAGAGTAAAACCCTGTCTCAAAATAAACCAAACCAAACCAAGCAGACATACAAAACCCCCAAAACAAAACAAAAAAACCTAACCAAGACATTGTCTGTCAAAAACATTTTATAACTTAAAATGTCAAGAGGCAAATGTTTTTGCAGAGACAAGAGTGAAAGAGATGACGTCACCCCATCCCCTAGCTAGGTACATGGTTACAAACCTTCATTTCCAGGGCATAACGACAAAAAAGTTTTCTTTCTTTCCTCCTCTGTCTCTCCCCCCGCCACCCCTTCTATGGTTATGGGGAAGGTTTTATTGTAAATAAGAGAGAATATATCCAGAGACATATGGAAGAGTCCAGAACAGAGAGAAAGAGAAGCAGACTGGACAAGGCCAGGGCTTCTGCAAGACAAGGAAGAATAGCCTCAAAGGTTTTCATTTGTATCTGTTAAAACAGTAGTAACCCTTCTTCCTTGACAGTATATTCATACAGGGAAGCCCTGCTCTGTTGTGACCTGTTTTGGGAGAAGAGGATAGTTAAAGCCTCCAACATGCCAGCTGCACATCTCAATCGCCTTTTAAAATTTAGGTTAAGATTTCTTTTTCCCCTTATCTGTCTCTATTGCTGCGGGCCCTGATCCCTTCACTCCACACTTGGAACAGGTGCAGAAGACCGGCAGGCCAGCTCCGCCATCACGGCGGGGCTGTCAGGAGAGAAGGGTCGTACTAACCACGAACTTCTCAAGGCCACTGCCTCCAGGCTGGAAGCTGGAGGGGACAGAAACAGCCAGAGGCTGTGTCGCAGCGGGGAGCTGCGGGACAAGCCCCGGCTGGCAGAGGCCCAAGAGAATCAAGACTCTTCACCGCCGCAGGCCAGCCTAGTTCCCGTAGCCGATCCCGTGCCCGGCTCCAGCCCCGCCCTTCCCCGACCGGTTCCCGCCACAACCTAGATGCCGCCGGGACTCACCCCAGCGCGACCCGTTCCGCCCCGCAGGGTTGCCACAGGAAGTTCACAGACGTCACGTCCGTCCCCGCCCCGCCGACGGTGGCCGAAGGGCTGCGGTAGCCGTCGTGATGTTGCTTTCCCCTGCACTATATTCCCGCCTGGCCGGGGAGCCCGGGGCAGCCGAACCGCTGCCCGTGGAACGGAGCCCTGCGGCTGGGGCGGCGCCCTTCCGATTCGCGCCGCGCCCGGTGCGCTTCCCGCGGGATCACGAGTTCTTCGAGGTGCGTGAAAACCCGGGAGGAAGGTCTCCTGAGCCACCCCCTGGGGACGGGGCCTGGGGGCGGGGCTAGGACTGTTGCTGTGGGCGGGGCTTGTCGGTGTTTGGGGGTGGGATCTGTGACAGGACCTAGGGGCTGGGCTCATCTCTGCTGGTTGGGGTGAGACTCAAAGCTGTAGGGCGGGGTTTCGAAGCCCGGGTCCACCCATGGCTCTTGGCGCGTGTCTTCTGTAGGATGGGGACGTGCAGCGGCACCTGTACTTGCAGGACATGCTCACGCAAGTGTCCGAGACGCCGGAGAAATCTATGTGAGCAGCTTGGATTTGAGGCCTTTTCTCTGCTAGCGGCACCCTGGCTCCTCTCCTTGGACCCCCTTTCCAGATGACACCCTGAGTAGCATCCACCTTGCCTTCGCTCGTGCGTGGCTTGGCAGGTCTTCCCTCCCTTAGTCTATTGGTAAGGTTTGGGGTGGCACAGGAAGCGCTGGACTTATTTCAAGCTCACCAACAGGAATCTGGGTAGGAAGTCCCATTTGAATTCCATGGGTAGGGGGTGGGGGGACGGGACATCCTTCCTCGCCTCCTTTCCCAGGGTGCCTGAGTTCACCTGTCAGGTGGCTGGTTGTTGCCAAGTGTTCGCCGCCCTAGAGGACTACCAGCACCACTACCACATGTTGCATGGAAATACCTGCTCCCTCTGCAGCCGTGCCTTCCCCTCTGGGCATTTGCTGGATGCCCACATCCTGGAATGGCATGACTCTCTGTTTCAGATCCTGGCCCAGAGGCAAAACATGGTGGGTGTCAGCTACACTGGACACGTCTGTAGTGGTGTGGTGACTGGGATTAATTAGACCATAGGGCAGAATGAGAACGGAGGTGACATTTTATCTTCTCTAGTACCAGTGCTTGGTTGAAGGCTGCCCAGAGAAGTTCAAGACCAGTCAAGACCGGAAGGATCACATGGTGAGGCTGCACCTGTACCCTGCGGATTTCCGGTTTGATAAGCCCAAGACAAACAGAGGGTATGTGAGGGACCCAGTCTTAAGCCTGGGAACACTGTAGTCAAGTTTGTTTGTTTTTAGAGACAGGATTTCTCCAATCCATGCCTGTCCTGGACTGGCCTTTGTAGACAAGACTGGCCTCCAACTGCCTCTGCCTCCCCAAGTGCTGGGATTACAGACATGTGCCGCCGCCCCCGGCTCTGACTTAGTTTTTATACACAGATAGCTGAAACTCTGAGGACAGTCAGGTAGTGTGCTTGGGTTATATGTTGTCAGGAGGGCACTTCCTGGCTGGGGGGGGGGGTGGTGGTGGTGCTAGTAGATGCTTATGCTGACCTCTGCCCTGTAAACCCTTCTGAAGCTCCCAGCAGGGGCACTGGGGACTGTCCCACTGTGCGGGCTCTTCACACTTCTCCCACGGGACCTCCTGGTTTTTTCCCTTTGTTTTGTTTTGTTTCTCTGCTTTTACAAACTTGTCAATAATGCTGTCTGTTAGCATGATTGTTTAGACTTCCCTGGGGAAAATAACTTCTGGAATAACTCTTAGAGTAATTCTCCTTTGTTTCCTCTTAAAAAATACTCCTTTTAGTGAACTCTCATAACCACTAGACCTTGCATTGATTGGGGTCGGGGAGACTGCTCATTCTGTGAAATGCATAAGCTTGAGGTTTGATCCCTGACACCTACCCAAAAAAGCCAAGTCTGGTGGTGTGCACATACAATGCTAGCACTGGGATGGGTGTGGAGACAGAGGTCTCTGGGGTTAGGCCAGTCAGCCTAATCTCTGAGCTGCAGGTCCCAGTGAGAGGCCCTGTCTCAAAAAAAACCAAGGTAGATGGCTCCTGGGGAATAACACCTGAGGTTGGCCTCTGTCTGACACACATATGCATACACTGCACACACGGGTATACACACATAAGCACACACACAAAAGAAGAAAAGAAAAGAAAAATTGTGGCCGGGAGTGATGGCTCATGCCCTTAATCCCAGCATTCAGGAAGCAGAGGCAGGCAGATTGCTGTGAGTTCGAGGCCAGCCTGGTCCGTGAGTCTAGGACAGCCAAGGCTACACAGAGAAACCCTGTCTTGGGGGAAAAAAAAAGCATGGATTGGAGCCTGTTTTCCTCACAGCACACTTTGCTGTGTAAAATTAGAGAGCTCTGCATTGCCGAATGCTTCAGGAGAATCTTCCCCATTTCTACAGTGCTGGTAGCTCACTGGTAGCAGTGGCAAGAATCTATGTTACCTAGTTAATTTTGGTAAATCTCACCCTCGTGGAAAGACATTCAGGGGCTGGGAATACAACTGAGCTGTAGAGTTTGGCTCACAATATCCACCTCAGATGGCTCACAACTGCTTGTAACTTGAGCTCCAAGGGATCCAATGCCCTTTTCTGGCCTCCAAGCATTGCACTTATGTGGCACTGAGAAGCACACATGCATACACAGAAATACAAAATAAAAAATCTTAAAGAAAAATACAGGTGGATGCTGAGTGTGGTGGTACATGTCTCTAATCTCACTACTTGGAAGGCAGAGGCAGGCAAATCTCAGAGTTTGAGGCCAGCCTGGTCTACATACCAAGTTCCTCACCAGCTGTCTTTTGTAGGGCAGGTAGGGGAGGTGTCTCACTGTATACCGTGTAACCCTGGCTTACCGGGAACTCACTTTGTAGAACAGGCTATCCTCTCACACTCAACAGAGATCACCTGTCTCTCCCTCCCTAGTCCTGGGGATAAAGGATGCACAACTGCACCTGGCCCTAGCTGTCTTTAAAACGACGAGGGATGGCCGGGCGTGGTGGTACACGTCTTTAATCTCAGGACTCAGGAGGCAGAAGCAGGTGGATCTCTGTGAAGTCAAGGCCAGCCTGGTCTACAAAGAGAGTTCCAGGACAGATAGAGAAACCCTGTCTCAAAAGACCAAAAAAAAAAAGGGGGGGGGGATGAAGAATCATTATATTAAATTTATAAATTATCAGGCTTAGCTATATAAATGTATGACCATTTCATAAAGCATTCTTCTCTTTCCAATAGCCTAAAAATTTCATCAAAACATTAAATAGTGCCAAAATAATTTTTGTTTTTTAATTGCATGGGAAAAAAAAAATAGTGTCTTCCTTGAAAGTTTCTAGGGATCCAGGTAGAAGTGTTGCTCGGTGCTTTGTCCTCTATAGCCCAGCCGTGCCAGCTGCAGCAGACCCATCAGCCAGAGCCCGGATAGATGACAGTGATGCCATGGAAATCTGCTCTGAACCTGCTGCCCCTCCTCCCTGCAGACGGACCTACAGTCACAGGTCAGTGTGTACATCATCTTGTATGTGCTGTGACCCTAGGCTTAAAAGTGGGTGACACTGAATGAGAAGATGTGCTTCATTGCAGGTGACACCTGCAATGTTCTAGTGTCTCTCTTTCCCTATTCCTTGGACCCCAGAGCCCAGCATGCATGCATGCACACACCAGTTGCTGTCATCTTTGCTGGGTGGAAAGGATCTCCTCCTGCACTAGCCTAGCAGATTGTCTTTCTCAGATTGAGCTAACAGATTGAGCTCAGTTACTATTTTGGGAAACATTTTGAATAGTGGGGGTGACAGGGTGGCCCAAGAATCCAAACTGGCAAGAAAATGGACATGTATGTCCCTCAGTTGCCGTCCAGCAGCCATCTTCCCACAGTTCTTCGGGCCTTGGCCTGTGAGTACCCTGCCTGACTGGTGGTTGGGTTTCAACAATGTAGAAACAGGAAACCAATGCCACAGGAACCTCAGCAGGAGCTGGCCTTGCAGGCTAAGGTCTTCTACACAAATGCACGCTGGTAACAGGAAGATATCCCACAGGAAGCAGGTCTGAGACCAGGAGCTGATCCTGAGGCCCAAGAGGGTTCATTCCATTTCCTGAGTATTGCAGAGAGCAAAAGGGGGAACATTCCAGAATACAAATGTGAAGGAAGTACAGACAAGTTGCTGTTATAAGTTGGGCTGTGTGTTGTCAAAAATAATGCCATTGTTTGATATGACCACTTTTCTGTTCCAGAATACCTTCTACTGTCTGTTTTGGCCAGGGTGCAGCCAGAGGGTTTAAAAGCACCAAGAAAAAAAACAAACACCACTGATGGATCCTGGCTAGGAAAGCCAGACAGACTTTTGGGGAGTAGTGTGCCAGGGCCTTCCTCTTGCTTCTGGATAGCTGCCCTGAGCTGGACCCTTGCTACCTCCTTATGTCCGTCTGGTCACGTGGAGCAGCCGGTGGTTAGAAGCTCAGAATCTGAAGATTCCACAAGTAACCAAGACACACTGAAGGCGTGAGGTGGAGAGACTGCCTACCTGCTCCTCAGTGGCTACTCAAAGAATGTCACTATTAAATGTATGAAATAAAAAATTCCACAGATGGCCTCTATTCTCCTCCATGTGTTCCTGAACCAGACAGAAAACGGAATGATCATGAACCATAAGTATTTTGCTTTCAATACCAAGTTTTAGGGAGATCTGTATAGTCTGTATCCCACAGAAGCTGCGAGGGAGGGGTCCAACACAGCCACAGGTGAGTCCAGGATCCTCACTCTGTAAGAGACATCCTTGTTGTACCTGAGTCCTACCCAGCCAGTTAAACCCCAATGGGACATGGTATCTAGAAAGTTGCAGGAGGAAATCCTGGAAGGGGTTTTGGACACACAGCGCAGGAATGATGCGGCAGCTGTGCAGCAGCTATGGAGAGAGCTCACAGGGGTACAGGTGCTGCAGTACGCCTAACCATGCCAGGTCTGTCATTCCTGAGGTATTGGAAGCTTGGAAAAGTCAGACACAGCAGAGCCATCTTCACCAAAACATGACCCATCTACCCAGAAATAAACCAATAACAAGCCCCAGAGGTGTTACAATATCAATTAGTTGTTACTAATGTCAAACAACACCAATCAGAGGTCTGAAAATAAACAATGCACAGCCTACCTCCTGAGAATAAGGGCAGCAGCAACTGCCTATAGTGACAGAATGCGAGGACTGCCAGGGAAGACTCCCGTTGCTGTCACACATGTTCACAGATAAGGAAAGCAGGGGCAGCATCTCACAGAGACCTTCAGAGTTGTCTCCTTTACTGTTTGGTTTGAGATTTAGTTTCATTATGTGCGGGAACACATGAGGGTAGGTGCCTACAGAGGCTCTGATGTGGCTGATAGGACTCCAACTTGGATCCTCTAGAGGAGTAGTGTGTTTTCTCAACTCCTGAGCCATCTCTCCAGCTCAAGAGAGATAGCTTTCAAAAGAGCCAGATGGGAATCCTGGAGTGGGAAGTACTTGAAACTTTAGAAACTCTCCAACGGAGCCCCAGGGAGAGCTGAGTTGGCAGAGAGAAGGATGAGCGACCTGGACAGATCAATAGGAGAGTGCAGGTCAAGGGCCTGGGAAAAGGGAAAACACTAGGTTACGTGGCGTGGCTCTCGTCTGTAACTCCAGCACTGGGAAGGCTGAGAGTTCAAGGCCGGCCTGGGCCACAGAGTAAATCCCAGACTGGAAGAGTGACAAAGAATAGAATAAAACTTTTCATGTATGGTGCTGGGAAAGAGGCAGGGGATGGGGGGGTGGGGGGGCGGGTGGTATTCTACATGTAGAATAGTGAAACCAGGTCCTTGGCTCTTATCTGCACAAAACTCAACCTGGATCAAAAGTCTTAATGTAAGACCTGGATTCTGAAACTGTTAAGAAAGAACAGAGAAAACATATCCGGAGAAAGGCGTGGGTAAGGGCTTTCTGCTAAGACCCTAAGAATGGCAGGAAATCCAGGAGCTGACAAATGAGATTTACAAGAAATAGAAGCTGTACCATGAAGAAAACAGGCAGCCTACAGAATGGGAGGTGCTTCTTGCTGGCTGTCTAATGAGGTATGACTTTCTAGAGCAGGGGTTCTCAACCTGTGGGTCACAAGCTTACCTGGGGGTATGTCACACAGTAGATATTCACACTATGATTCAAAACAGCAAAATTACATTTACAAAGTAGGCTTAGTTTATTATTATCTGAAGCTTGGCAGCTCCTCCTTCGATGAGACCACAGATAATTTCTCCTACTCTTGTAAGGTTCTTGGTATGTACTGAGCTTTCCTGAGATCCTGGCCTCATCTGGGTGATCTTGGGCTGGCAGCCTGTCTTTCCCTTCAAGGTGAGTATGTATTGGAGCTTGACGCTGTGCCCTTCTGCGCCACAGCCTCCCAGGCCAAGGACAGGCTGGCCTGCTCCTGGCAAGCCCCAGCGGGTATGAGCCCAGGGGCGCAACCTCAAGCCTGGCACTTTTGCTGCTGCTGCTGTTGTTGTTGTTTCTGTTGTTTTGTTTTGTTTTCCCAAAACAGGGTTTCTCTGTGTAACAGCCCCGGCTATCCTAGAACCCTGCCAGCTTCTCTCTCCTGGCTGCTGGCATTAAAGGCGTCTCTTTTCATTATTTTATTTTATTTTTTTTTAATATTTTATTTAATTTTTAATGTGCATTGGTGTGAGGCTGTCAGATCTTAGAGTTACAGACAGTTGTGAGCTGCCATGTGGGAGCTGGGAATTGAACCCGGGTCCTCTGGAAGAGCAGGCAGTGCTCTTAACCACTGAGCCATCTCTCCGGCCCCCTCTTTTCATTTTTTTAAATTTCATTTTATTTAATGTTGTATGGGTGGGTGTTTTTCCTGCATGTAGGCCTGTGTACCATGTGCATGCCTGGTGCCTGAGGAGGCCAGAAAAGGGTGTTGGATCCCCTGGGACTGAGTTGCAGATGTTAGTGAGCCACCACGTAGATAGGAGTTAAACCTAGAGCCTCTTGGAGAATAGCCTGTGCTGTCAACCACAGAGCCATAGTCCCAGCCCTGTTTTACTCTTTAAACATTATTGTTTTATGTGTAATGGGTTGTTGCCTGAACGTATATCTGTGTATCACGAGTGTGCCTGGTGCCAGAGGAAACCAAAAGAGGGTGTCAGATCCCCTGAGAATGGAGTTATAGGTAACTATAAGCCAATTGGGAACTGAACCCTGGTCCTCCAGAAGAGCAAACAGTGCTCTTAACCACTAATCCATCTCTACAGCCTCAAGTCCTGCTTTAAAGAAAAAAGAATTGTTTATAATTATATCTGCATTGGGGTATGTGCACATGAGTGCAAGTGCCCTATATGTAGAAGCCAAAGGCGTTGGGTCCCCAGGTGCTAACGTTACAGACAGTTGTGAGATGCCTGATGTGGGTTCTGGAAACCAAGGTCAGCTCCTCTGGAAGAGCAGGAAGTACTCTTAACCACTGAGCCATCTCTCCAGCCACCAAGGTCCTGCTCACCATTCCTCCAATAAGAAAGAGGTGGCCGTGTCCTTAAATGTCCTCCTCATGATCTTTAGTGTCTATTATGTATCAGCTGTGCAGAAATCCCTAGGACCTCTTACATCATCCAGGATCTTAGTCCAATCTGAAGTGTCCCTACTAGAAACACCAACAAGACTGACCAGGCTCCACGTTCTGAGTAACCCACAGCATAGTACCCATGCCCTCAGGTCACTGCACTGGAGGCCTCAGACCAGCACTCCAGACCCAGACCTAGAGGACACAAAGCTTATATGAGTGGCCAGGCCCAGTCTGTTTGGAAGCTAGTGGGTATGTGAGCCCTGGCTCCTTCCCTGGGGGTGATCATGGCTGTTTCCTAGAGCTCAGACAGTACTCTGGCCACCTATACCCACTCAACTTATCCATCAGGTCCCTCTAATGGGACAGATGAGACACTTATGCTCGATGGGTAATCCACAGTCCAATCTTCTGTAGTTAGTCTCTGCCAAATGTCACCTGCATGTCGTGCCCTTTCACTACTTGCTTATTTCTTCTCCTGTCTGTTTCATGCCCAGAAAGACATGCTCCACCCTACATAGCTTTTAAGCCATTTAGTCCAGTGGCTTCCCTGATACAAGTTCCCAAGGGCAAAGCAGGGTCTCCAAGTTTTTCCTCAGTGGTCCAGCTGAAAGGGTTTAGACTGGGAGCCAGGACTCTGGGATTCAGAAGTTCATCCATAAGATGCTGAAAGGATACAGTCTCAGGGATCTGCATCATCACAATAAGGGCACCCTTTCCACAATGGACTCTGGGCCACTACTGGCCTTTGAAGACCCTCGACTCAAAGACATACTGTCTGAGTTCAGATTTGCTCAGTCAGCATGCACAGCTTCAAGTCCTGGCTGGCACCAGCAGAGATCTGAGTCCTGTAATAAAACTGATAGGCTGCTGGGCGTGGTGGCACACACCTTTAATCCCGGCACTCTGGAGGCAGAGGCAGGTGGATCACTGTGAGTTTGAGATCAGTCTGGTCTACAAAGTGAATCCAGGACAGCCAAGGCTACACCGAGAAACCCTGTCCCCCCCAAAAAAACCAAACCAAACCAAACAAACAAAAAACAAAACAACAACAACAAACCCCAAACCTGATAGGCAGCTGTCTCCAGAAAAATGTCAGTCTTGACAGGTGTGCCTCGGCCTTGTCCCCAAAACGAACACTGTTGAGTACCAGGAAGAGCAACTGCTGGTGCGATGTGAAAGTATGGATACATTTTACCAGTTAGACTACCAGAGCCATGTCCACCCTGAAGGGAGGACTCTGGGAAACAGAGTTGGACTGGCTCAGTGGAAGGATGTGAGAAGACTATTGCTTCTGGCTGGATATTTTGGGTCAGAGAGACAAACTAGCAAGCTGGCCACTCAGCTGACCAGCAGTTTCTGCTCAGCCTTTGGTGGCCCCTGCCATCACATGCTCTTGACTGACAGATACAAATCTGCTACACAGATATAGATCCACTATGAGGTGGTAAGGTGGCACACACGCCCTGCTTTCCTGAAATGTATACTCAACTTTCATTTTCCTGTGGCTTCAGGACTGTCAACACACTGCCATGGCTGTGCATGCCTGTGGTCTGTCCAGCGCCACTCAGATACCTCAGATTTGGAAGCAGAGATGGGGCTTAAAAGACAGCAGCTTAGCTGGGTGTGATGGCTTATGTCTGTGATGCCAGGACTAGGTAGGAGAACGGCTTTGAGTCTGAAGCTAACCTGGGCTACACAAGTAGTCCCAGATCAGCCAGGACCTGCAAGAAGCAGACTTGGTGGGGAGATCTCAGGACCCTTCCATCAGATCCTCTGCCCTTCGGTAGTTGCATACCAAGAGATGATCTGACCTCTTGAGAGTGGCAGTAAGGACTGGACTTAAGTTTAAACAGCCTAGGCTGAGGGATTCTGTACAAGCACCTGTGAGAGACAGCGCCATCCCTTGTAGCTACCTTCCACACTCGGCATCCTGTACTGAGCCATTTAACTTTAAAAAAAAAAAAAAAAAAATCACATTGCTGGGCATGATGGTGTATGCCTTTAATCCCAGTACTTGGGAGGAAGAAGAAAGTGGACTTGGAGAATAGCAAGTCCTAGGCCAGTTAGAGCTACCTAGTGGAGATTTTGTCTGAAAACAAAACAAAATATATCTGGTTTCCATTTTCCAAGAGACACAGAGAAATGTCAATGGGTATCAGTAGGCAATTCCATGCGATATCGTCTCTTCTGTTTTGTTTGGAGCAGATGGACCAGTGGAAGTCACAGGACAGCAATTTTCCTGGAGTGGTTACTTGTCCTGGCTTGGCCTGCTGCTGCCCATAGCTCAGTCTTCCCCTTCCTCCCAAACAGAACATCCTAACCCATCCCTCTGCAGCCAGTTGTTCTCTCCAGCTCCAAGGCAGCTGCTGGAAGAAGGGGCTTGTCCATGGTGCTGGGCTGCGACTCCAGGGGACCTTTGTGAGCCCTCAGCATACTCCAGTCTTAAGTCTCGAGATTGTGCCAAAAATCTTACTGTGGAAACAACCACAGGTTTTATCAGTGCCATCAATGGTGATAGGGTTGAGAATCTTAAAGGGGAAATAGGACGGAACAGCTCAGAGATCTGTTTTCTTTCCTCAAATAAAGGTAGAGTAAAGGTAGTGGTCTGGATTCCTAAAACAAGTCCACCGTTTTTTCTAAGGCGCATCAGGAATACAGCGGTCTCTGGCACTCGGGGCAAGTCCTTTGGGACCTTGGGCAGGCCCCGACTCCTACTGCGCCCACGGCAAGGCGACGGGCACTGCTTAACAATCAGTTTCTTCTCTTTATTGGTTGGGCACCTGCTGGCAAGAGGCTTGGGGTTGGTCCCTGCGGCCCCGCTGCCAGCCGCCTTTAGCTTGACAGCTACAGCCCGAGAGTCTCCCCCAGCAGGCTCTTTGCGAAGCCCAGCAGGCCACCCCTACTTCGGCTCTTGGGGGCCAGCGGCACATCACCTCCCCCACTCTTCCACCCTTGCTGCGTTTTGCCTCCAGCTTCTTGAACGTGGCATACTCTAAAAGATAATAACGAAGTAGAACCGGGTAGAACCTAAAACATAGTGCAAAGTCTCCGTTTGATTACAATGTAGCAAATTTGGTTAGAGTGAGAGTAATTGCTAAGCTTCTTCCTAGTGGTCCCGTTTCTTTCTTGGGGGGGGGGGTGTTTTTGTGTCGGGTGGGGGTGGGGCGAGTGAGATACAAGGAGCACGCCCAGAAGCACTTTGTCGGCTGCTTTGTATGAAGTAGGAAGAGCTATTTTTGTCCATTTCAAGGACTGTATGAAGCTGTGTTTTCTTTCAGAAAACAGATTGGTGTGAACACGATTTCAGGAAGACTTAAAATATTTGCAAGCTGCCTACAAACAGGCTCCAGTCATCAAATATAACATTGTATAAACAGGGAAAAGAAAAGAAAAGCCCGAAAAACTAAAATGAAAGGAATACCTAAAAGTCAGAAGTTACCAGGATCATCAGCGACAGGAGGAATCGTGGTGCAGGCCTGAGCTCAAGAGGTTAGGACTTGGTTCCCTGGTCTAAGACAGGTAGTACATGCCATAAGCCGCAACCGGCCCGGCGAGGATCCCAGGAACTGCGCTGCCGCCGAAAGTGGCCGCGGAGCTGTGCAGCTGGGTACCCAGTGGGAAGGGCAAGGCGAACGCTGGCAGTAGTGGCTTGGCTGCCAGCTTCAGCTTTTCCAGCTCAGCCTCCTGCAGCCGCTTGGCCTTGGCTCGTCGGTTCTGAAACCAGATCTTGACCTGAGTCTCGGTGAGACTTAAGCTGCTGGAGAACTCCGCGCGCTCCGCGATGGATAAGTACTGCTTCTGGTGAAACTTGCGCTCAAGCGCCAGGAGCTGCGCGGTGGTGAAGGGCGTCCGTGGCTTGCGGTTGGTTTTGTGTTTGCGGAGGGTGCAGGGTGGAGGGCTGGGGGCACCTGAAAGGAAAGAAAAGCACCGGGCGAGCGCTCAAATTCTGGCTGCATACCCTTACCCCGACATCACCCCCACTTCTAAAAATGAAGATTGGTGCTCCGCGCCTCCGTGACTGCTCGGCTCAAAGGAACGAGATCCCCAAAGCCACGTGGATAAGCAAAGCAAGGGGGCAGGGAAGTGAAGGGGGCGCTCTAGACTCAGGCCTGCACTCCGAACTTGTGACCTCGCACCCCAAGGAAACTGGGGACCCGCCAGTTGGAAAAAGAGCGAAGCTGGGCATAGAGGCGGCTGCAATAACTGAGGATAAGTAGAGGCCAGGGCTCAAATCAATCAGGCGTGTGCAAAGCGGGCAAGAGGTGCAGGAGAGTGAGTGAACCGGAGTAGAAAAGCATTAGGAATGTCTGTTCTGGGCTGTGAACCTCGCCCAGGAAAAGACGTGGACGTGGCTGTTGGGCCTATGCGCAACGTCGGGCTCCCGTCGCCAGTTATCTTTGCGCTCGGATTGAGCCTGTTACTGACTAGGAATTAAGTTCAGAGCCACAGCGCGTTTCCCCCTCCCTGGACTTCCAAGCCTTGACAGCGCGCGCGCTTTTCAGGGCCTGGGACCTGGAGATTGAGCACTTACGTGGGGGGCACGTGTGCGCGAGCGGTGGGGGCCAGGCTCCGGGCTTCGAAACGCCTGGCGCCCCTTCCTCCCCCAGTTCCCCAGGCTCGGAACCCCGTACGTGCTCAGCCTCCAGCAGTGACTCAACGCTGAAGGGGAGTGGTCCGTGCCCTACGTGGTCCCCGCCGCGCGCTCCGAGCCCCGCCGAGTCCATATCCTGTGCTGCCTGGGCCATGCATGGGATGGCGGATGCTGGGCTAGCTGCCCAATTGGGACCCGTGGGACACAGCAGCGGCTTTTCCCCCCCAGAGTCTTGGGCTAGGTGCTTCTCGGGCCCCTCCGCACCCTATAAAAAGGTAGCACCGCTTTCATGCGCCGCTACCCAATGATCGTTTCTGCCTATGTGAGGTCCTTAGTACGGGTTGGATTCACTGCTTTCGGGGGGCGGGACCGACAGAGAGGGGTGGGGCGCTGCCTGGGAACAGAGTGCCCAGAGACTTGGGGTAGCATTGTCCACGCCCGCGTCAGGCTTTCAGGACCTACTGCGGTCTGTGGGAGTGCTTACTGAGCTCCTCCTGCAGGAAAGGCTGAGGGAGTCCCCAGGCACGGGAGAAAAGATGGCCTCAGTCTCCTAGCGCGGATGAATAGACTGCGAGCGCGTAAGGTGTAGCCACGTCTAGGCATCAGTTGATCTTGCTGGGATGGTGATCCTCAGCGCTTCGGCAGAGCGCGCAGCTCTTGCCTCTCACAGTGATGTTTAATGAGGCTGGTCTATTCTTGCTGCGTCCCAGGCTTGAGCCTGTTTTAGTCATAGCTTCTCTCTGCCCCCTGGTGTTCGAATGAGACCAACACGACCCTGCTTCTGATCTCTTGAGATCAAGTTGTGGTGTCTTGTTCTCGGGTCTCTCTCTTCGGGCTCCCAGAGCCTCCAAACATTTTCTGGGCCATTAGCAACTTCGAAGGCTAAGCTTCTGTTCCGGTTTGGGCCAGGAACCAGCTAGAAAGACACGTCGTGGATCCGGAAGGGAAGGTGGTGGAGATAGACCTCTTAGAGGAAGCTAAGACCCTAGCCCAGGCTGCAGGCGCCTCAGGCTGCTCAAAGCCGGGAGTCAACAACTGGATACTGGGTGCATTTGTCTTCTGGTGCCCTGTGTTTGTCCGGCTGAGTCGCTGATACACATTCACAAAAGGCCCCCAGAGAGGGAGGGGTCTTTTCCCCCACCCCACCCTGCGACCTGGACAAGCAGAATGCGAACCTCCGGAGCTCTTGAAGGCTCCTGAAAACCCCAGCTGAGGAGTCTCTCGGTTTAGGAACGGTGGGGCTGAGGCCAAATGGAGTCCCTCGCTCCTTGGCTATGCTTTTCCCCCAACCCCATGGCACTTTTGGGTTAAAAAACAAACAAACAAACAAAAAACAAAAACAAAACAAAACAAAAAAAACCAAAAAAACGTTCTTTTACACTGCAAAGCAAACTGTGGTGCTGCAGTCTCTTTCCATAGGAAGAAACCCGGACTCGGGTTTTAGAATACATCGGAGATTGATTTAGGAAATCAAGTCAGATTACTATCCTAGAGCACACAATCAGGAGTCTAAATCTCACTATAATAATTTGTTTTAGACATTCAAAGCTACTTTAATGGAGCACCGTTTGGGGGCTCAGTTTAATTGCTGAGCTCAGCCAGAGGAACTAATTTGAAAGTTGTTCTTCATGTAAATTTTAAAGCTGCGGGGGCTGGAGAGATGGCTCAGAGGGTAAGAGCACTGGCTGCTCTTCCAGAGGTCCTGAGTTCAATTCCCAGCAACCACATGGTAGTTTACAATTATCTATACTGGGATCTGATGCTCTCTTCTGGCATGTAGGTGTGTGTGCAGATACAGTCCTTACATAAAATAAATAGATCTTCCACAAAAAAAAAAAAAAAAAAAAAAAAAACCTTAAAAAAAAAAAAAAAAAAAAAAAAATTTTAAAGCTGCTCAAAGGGGCTAGCAGAAGGTTCCTGGCTGGCTAGGCCTGGCGTCTGATCAGTTCTTCCTATGTCCCCAGCCTGACCAGACTGTTGCTTTCATAGAAGGCAGCTGTGCTCACCACTAGGCTACCAACACTTGTGTGTTGCTCTCTAATGTAACAAAGATGTTCTGAGTTGATTGGTGACAATTGCGTCATTAAAACGCTGGCATGTTCAAAGAAGCTAAACAAACAAACAAAAGGAACGAAGGACAACTTGCCTGGGCCTGCCCGACTGGAGGATGCAAGAGTCTGTGCTTTGGTCTGGCCAGGGAAAGGGACAGGGTTATGGGCCAGCAGCAGGTCTGTTGGGCAGGGTCCTTCCTGCCAACCAGTGCACAGCCTGACCTGAAGCTCTCACCATCCCCAGTTTCCTAGAGGGATGCTGATGTCAGTTCTGAGCAGTTCTAACCAGTGCAAGCCAGACTGGCTCCTGAATGGTAAAAGCACCAGCTAAGAGACAAGGGATGGGGGAGGGGGAGGCAGGAAGAAAGAAAGAACCAGAAGAGAGGCAGGAAGGAGGGAAGAGGAGAGAGGAAATCTCTTCTAATAGACAGGAAGACCTAGACCTCAGTACAGCACAAACAAGCCCCCCACAGGATAGCTGCAGTTTCCTCTCTCCCATTCCATACACAAATGACCTGGCTAGCAGGGTCCGAGTGGAAGAATATGAAGGGACTCTTTCTGCCAACATAGCGAATTTTCTTGTTGAAATTGAAATCCCACGTGCATAGGGAGGCATCACTGTCTCTGGCCAGTGGAAGGGATGGAGATGCCTATAGGCACCAGACCTTCCAGCAAGTGTATTTAATATGCACACACATATACTTATAATAGGACGCCCAGGCACAGCCATATCCCATCTGTGCCTAGAAGTGATGGCAAGCCCTTTACGTTCCCCTTGCCTCTCCTTGGCAAACACTTCCACCATTTTAGAGGTGCAGTTTTCTTCCAGCGTTGAGGTTCCTCTGGCTGCTGACTTTGGAGAGAAAGAATGCATGAGTGCAGAGAGCACGGCTCAGAAGGGCTTTCTAGTGAGGTGAGGTTCCTGAGGAAGAGCCTGCTGTGGGAGCCACCTTTATAGCACTTGACAGAATTAAGGAAGAAGTGTTCCTTCCATTTGCCTCAGACAGAGATGACAGCTTGATGATGCATTTCAGCATGCATATTAGGCCCTCATCAGATGATTTGATCTGTATGAAGAAAGTGTCACCACACCACTGAAGATTCAGCCCCCTTTGGACCTCAGTGACTTGTGCCCAGCCCTTGAAGGAATCAACCCTGCAAGGTTTTTTTTTTTTTTTTCCCCTCCCCGCTACCTAACAGGCAGCCATATGTAGTCATCACTTTGTGGGGAATGGACCCATGGCTGGACAGGCCTCGTGCAGGCTGTTGACTCTCATGCCTCATTCCAGGTGGAGTCACTTGTTTCAGCTTGGTTACAAGGGTTAAGGAAACGTCAAGTGGGAAGCCAGCAGTCTGTGGCTTCTAAGTCATTGCCGTTGGTTGTGGCCCTAGACAGCATCGCTTCATAGCAAGGGCCATGCATTCCCTGAGAATATATTGGAGATTTCCTTCACGGCTTGTTGAAAAAGTGCTTCAAGCACAAAGGGGGTGTTTTACTCAGGACTCTGTAAAGACAAAGATCAGTTCAGAGGAGCTCTGGCAGCTAGCAGGTATGAGGAGGAACACCCTGGAAAATGAGGCACCTTGCTGGGCACGGTGGCGCACATCTTTAATCTCAGCACTCGGGAAGCAGAGACAGGAGGGTTGATGTGAGTTCGAGGCTAGCCTGGTCTACAGAGTGAGTCCAGAACAGCCAAAGCTACACAGAGAAACCTTGTCTTGAAAAACCAAAAAGGAAAAAAATAAAAAGAGGCACCTTAGGATATGAAATGCACAGATGAGACATAAGATAATAAAGGACTTGGGATTGCAAAGTCATCATTGCATGAAAATGCATGTCTAAGAGATAAGTGTTGGGAGAGGGAAGGTTTTATTGAAGATGTCAACAACCTGGAAAGAGCAGACTGATGACTTGTGTCACCACTTTAGATCTTGAGAAAGTAAAGATGTTTATGAATCAGGAGCAGCAAATGTACATAAACCTTTCCTCAGACCTTAAGTCTGGTGTTAACTTAAGATAGCAAACTCCATGCAGGGCGTTCTTGCATTCTCTTGAGGACAGAACGGTCCCACTTTGAGTCAGTTCTGTGGTTGGGAATTGATTTCTGTAATCAGATCAGAAAAACAAGCAAGACCACAGGGATGTAGAGAAAGACTAACTCCTGGGCTCGAGAAAGGGAAGCAGGAGCAAAGTAAGATGAAGCCACTGGTGGCCACAGCTCCCTCCCTGGTCCTTTCCATAGAACCTGGCCCAAATATTAGGGCAATGAAAGAGCCAGGCACAGCATGAAAAGAGAGGTGTCTGGACTTCTCAGTCCATCCCAGTAAGTAATACTGAGGCTAAGGGCAATAAATAGCTGTGGGTCTTCAGGGTAAGGCCTGTTTGACGTACCCTGAAGTGTAAGAAGTGGGCTTTGGGGATACTCTTTTAGTTGTGGGTCAATTTTGTTCAAATTTAATTTTATTTGGTTTCGCAAGACAGAGTTTCTCTGTGGAACAGTGTCCTGGCTGTCCTGGACTAGCTTTGTAGACCAGGCTGGTCTCAGACTCACAGAGATCCACCTGCCTCTGCTTCCCAAGTGCTGGGATTAAAGGCGTGGGCCACCACACGTGGCTTAAAGGAAAGCATTTATTTGAGATAGTAAGTAAGTAACTGTATTACAGTTTCGGGGGCTTATCCCATTATCATCATGGCAGGAGCATGGCAGCAGGCAGGCAGGCTGGCAGGGTGCTGGAGAAGCAGCTGAGAGCTACATCCTGAACTGGAGGGAGGAAGGGAGGGAGAGGAGTGGTGGTGGGGGTGTGGGGGGTGTGGAAGTGTGTGTGTGGGGGGGATGGGACTCTGCTAGATAAGGTAGAAGTCTGACTTCTCCAGATAGCCGGTTTGTGCTCGGGTCTAGGAAGGTGGACTCCCTTTTCTCAGTGGGGTTCTCACTCCATCTGCTCTGGTAACCCCAGATTTTGTAAGGAGTATCACATAGTCCTTAAGGAAGGTTACAGGACTTTCCTGATAAGAGAATTCCTAGAAGTATCCCACCTTATGCTGAGGAGATCCCAGCCTCCAGCAAATGACCTCTAATCCTACCAAGAAATTATCCCTTCATCCACAGGATAATTAAGTACTGTTTTCTCCTTCTTGTGATAGGACCCCGTGTTACTGCATGTAAACGAGTTATTGTACCACTGTGTGTAGGTTCAGTATCCTGGTACCCTTAGCCCTATCAAGCCCCTCCCCGCTGCCCAAGGTTTATAAATAAAGGCTGGCCGGCTTGCTCCGGGACTCTCTTGCTTGCCATTCCTTCACCATGATCATTTGGGACTCCATTTATTCTGCTGCTGGATGACCCGGTGGTCAGGCAGCAATGGTGGAACTGCCTTTGCAGCTGCTGGGGCCTGGTCCATTACCACTGCTAGCTCTGCTAGCCCATGAAGCATCACTAGGCCTGCATCTCACTGGGGCTGCCTGCCAGGGGGTTTCCAACATCTGCCTGCTTCCTCTGCTGTGCTTAGCACAGCTGCTCAAACGAGGAGCTGTGACTCTTCGGTATCATCACGGGCTTAAGAGCTAAACTGTAACACTCTGTGGAAAACTCCTTTTCCATCTCCCCCAGGGAGACCAGGAACCTGGCTTCATAGTGTCTGGACTGACCCACTGGTGTGGAGACACAGGCTGCCCTGCTGGGACACTGAGTGACAGAGAGGCTGGGTCTGTCATGGGCTTTTTGGAACCTCAAAATCCATCCCCAGTGACAGGCTTCCCCCAACAAACCCTCACTTCTTGGTCCTTCTCAAATAGCCTGTTCCATTCCCTGGTGACTAAGCATTCAAATATATGAGCCTATGGAGAGGGCACATTCTTATCCAAACCACTTCTGCCGGCCTGGAGCTTGCTGTGTATGAACTGCCAGAGATCCCCCGACTTTTACCTGTGCTGCAATGAAATGTGCGTGCTGCCACAGCCAGCTCTGTATTCCTGCATTCTGTTCTGGGGCAGTCACAGCATTTGGAAGCACGCTGGTCCTTGCAGGTCTTTCTTTTAAGATTTCTTAGACAGGCTGCCACAGTGCTGGCCCACCAGGGCCAGTTGTCCTGTGTGCGTTCTGCCCACAGCCCTTAGATCCCAGCTAGACTTGGAGGACATTGTAAGAAGACCTCTTTCCCACAGCTTTCTGTCACTACAACAAAATACCTAAGCTAGGGCTTCCAAAGTTTCAGGCCATAGTCATTTGACCCTGTTGTTTCTGACAGAACAGTATGATGGGCACATGTGGTGGAGCAAAAACTGCTCACTTTGGGGGCAAGCAGTAAGAGGGATGATGTGTCAGAGTCAGGACGCCTCCTTTAAGGGCACACCTCCACCCAGACCCATCTCCTACAAAGAGCGTACAACCTCTCAGTAGTGCCACGCGTTTGGTAAATGAGCCTTCAGTGTTATAGAATTTTTAGGGTCAAAACCTAGGCTCTGGAAGTCCCAACAAACTAGACTTGACCAGTCATCTCTAATATGCTGAGACAGGTTGTTGTTGTTGTTGTTGTTGTTGTTATTACTACTACAATGATGAAAAGAAGAGAAAGGGATTCATTCAGTGTGGCCACATTCCTCATGGTCATATTAACTGTAATAATTGTTGAGGAGAGGAAACTATGGGTCAGAGCTGCCTGCAAGTTGTGCGGGCAGCTCTAGAAATGCAGCCTTTGTGAGCTCTAATCTGTAGTGCTATAGTGGGGTGGGCTTTTCCAAGACACGGCTCCCTTTGAGTCACCCAGACTCCTGTAAATAACCCCCAACCCATATTCTTGTAAGGCACTCTATCTTAGAATAGTTCCTTTGGTCTGCCTGTGCCCCTTCCTCCCCCCTTTTAGTGTGAATACACCTTTGTTCTCATCTCCCTAGTGCTGGGATAGAGGTGGAGTCGGGTGGTGGATCGATCACACAATACCAGCTCAGAAGGTGTGATGAGTCCCCAAAGACTTTAGATGGGAGGGCTAATCTCCTCAGATACCCAGTGCCTAGAGCCAGCTAATGGCTGAGGCTTGGGCAGCCTTCCTTGTGTCCTGTGGCTCTACTTTCTGTACAGCCAGGTCCATGAGTCCATCTGCCTTCCCTTCCTTCCATTCAGCCATGAGCCAATTGGGCTCCAGAATCTATTCCAGGTATCTTCAGATTGTTTAACTCTTGCTGGTTAGCTCCTGATACACAGGTGATGGGGAGAAAAAAAAATCAGGATTATTCTTGGGTCTGTAAGCCAAAAGAGTTGTTTTCTGAGGCATTGCAAAATAAATAAATTGTGATCAAGCCTTGAAGTAAGAACATATTTGTGGTCATAATGGGTGACAGTCCTTCCCCTAATCTCTGATGAGGAGGCCCTCGGGCCGGGGGTGGGGGGCTGGGGGTTAGAGTAACAGGCTAGAACGTCCCTGGAGAGTGGTCCCAAGAGGAGATCTCTCACCTGGAGAGAAGCAGTGTTGCTTTTCAGAGTGATGGGAAGAAGAAGCATGCATCTCCTCATGTGACAGACAGCACAGATCCTCCTACTTCTGGACCCCCACCCCCACGCCCCGGAAGTTCCCATAGCTACTAGTCCCCAGGATGGTCTTAACTCTATCCTACCCCTGGACTCCTAGAATCTCAGGAGCAGGAACGTGGGGACCACAAAGGACTACCTCAAACCCTCCTCCGGTGCACAGAGACAGTACTGAGCATTCAGGTGTGCTGAACATCAAAACCTGTAACCAGACGGGTATGAAAGCTCTCAGGCTGCAGGCCAGGGGGCGGGGTGCAGTTATTCACAGAAATGTCTGTAGCATCCTGGTGGAGGTTGGTTGGTCCTGTGGGTTAAGGGCAAGGGTGCTTGTGGTCAGCGAGAATCCTGAGAAGTGAGGGTGGAGGCAGGGCTTCTTGATTTGAAGATATCCCAGAGTCCTGATTCCCTAGCCTTGCCAACGTGTTGGGGAGGGACGCCCTCAGGTAAGCACAGAACGGGGTGAGGAGAGGTCAGAGAATGCCCTTTGGATTCTGCCTTCTCACTGTCAAGGGAACTCCCAGCCTATCCTGTCCCCTTGAGCCTGTTCCCCACCCCCTCCATGCCCTGCTAGGTGGTGGTAAGTGAGGTGGGCAGTGCTTGTCCCTTTCACAGGCAGCTCCACCAAGCCAGCACGCCCTAAGATCCTGGCTCTACTTCCAGCCTTGTAGAGAATCCCTGTGGCCACTGCACCCTGCCACTTCACTGGCGTCTGTAACCGAATTTTTGTCCCAACGTGCTGACGGCCGCGCCCCCAGCGGCTGCCAGATGTTGTGAGCGTCCGGCTCCTTTAATCACTGCCCGGCGGCTGCGGGCGCTTTGTTCCGGGTTCGGCAGGATTCTCCCAGGCGGCCCCGCCGCGCTGGGCACTGTTCAAAGGACCTGGATAAACAGGCTGTACACTGCTCGGACAAAGCAAGGCCGTCTCCGGCGGGGCGGGACCTGGGGAATCCGCGCCGCCGGCCGCCAGGCGCTTTGTGCGCAGCTTAATGAGCTGGAAAATACAATTGGCTTCCCCGGCTGTGAAAATCGTTTCAAGAACCGCGGCGTCACTTGGCTGCTGGGAGACCCCGGAATTGATCTCTTTTGTCCCCAGGGCCCCAGCATATCCTTGCAGGGGCGGCGACCAGGCTTTGGCTCTAGCAGAAAGACCCCAAGCGGACTCTTAAGTAGGAAGGGACCCAGAATTCCAAGCTTGAAACTCAAATCAGACCTCAGCTCAGTTCTCCCGGCCCGCTCTATTCCGTCCTGGCAGAGGCGGCATCTACTTGGTCAGTCCAGCCCAAAAGCCCAGAAGGACACTGACCACTCTAACTTTACTTGGACGAATACAACACGCCCCTTCCACCTTTCAGGCCCAGAAGCAGGTGCTGCCACCCCCTCCCCCACCACTGCATGTATTTTTAAACCTCAGCCAGGTTGCAGGATCTAGTAGGTTGACAGCTGAACTGGAGGGAAAGTGTCCAGCGTTTTGTGTGTCCATTTTTTCTCACATTTTCCAGGCTGACCCATTAGGCTGTAGATACTAATAAAGAGGCAAGAGCAGTCAGCATCAAGCCCAAATAGTCACTGAGGAAGTGAACAGAGGGCAACGTGTGCATGAGACTTCAGTCATTTACCCCAGTCACCTCCCCCACACCCTATGCCTGCCCAGGTCCGAAGTTTGGTGACCTGTGCTCAGTAGCTCCTGATGCCTTTGGTACAGAAGAGCTACCAAATGTGTGGTGATATTTTCACGAAGAACAAAGTGTCTAGGTTGTTCTTTCCCAGGACCCGAGTTCAGAGTTAAAACACTAGAATCTCATTCCTGGAGCTTTCCAAACCCCAAAGAAGCCAGAATCAGTTTAGGAAGGGGCCTGCAAACCCAGAGAAGGGCCGCAGGACAGAGAGGCTGGACGGTATGGCCTCAGGAAAACTGGACTGAGTGTGGTGGTTGTGCCAAACCTTTCCTCTGGTCCTTGTTTGTGGACCCCACAGGTCCCACACACTCCCTCGGGACTAGAGCAGAGCCTCTTCAAAGGTAGGAGGAAAAGGAAGAAAAGTGCAGAGGCATTCCTTCTACCTGGGTCTCACGCTGGTACATTCATGCTTCAGACCCATAGTTTAAGCAAAACCAGCCTTCCCTCTGGTCAGTTTCATTCCCCACAGAGCAGCTCTGTTTTCTTCTCCATCCTGTGGGAAGAGCGCTTTCTTCTCTAATCAACAGCCTCAAGTGGGTATTATATGCCAAGAAACCTGAATGAAGTCAGGGTTGTCTGGGAGCTCTGTACAGGATGGCCTGTCCACCTAAGCATGAGCCTTGAGCAGGAAACAAGCCCCCTGCCTCAGGGCAGTTGCAGGTTCAATCCAGCCTCTGTTTGCAATTGGAGTTGAAAGAAATGCCTATGTTTGGACCTCTGCCACCCTGGCCCTCTCTGTGCCCCAAGCCCTGTACTTGCTTGGTTACAAGGCAAGCCCAGTCTGAGGTCCAAACCAATTGCCTGTTATAGCAGGATTTGCGAAGGAGGCTGAGCATCATGGGTGATGCATAGTCTCCCCTGTGGAGGTACTGGGCTGTGTAACAGAGAGGAGCACATCTTGGGTTGTTGTTTGTTTGCTGTTTTGAGAGAGTCTTGCTGTGTAGCCCTGGCTGGTCTGATTATTGCTATATAGCCAACACTGGCCTTGACCTTGCCTCAGCCTCCTACGTGCTAGCATTTTGGGTATGCACCGCCATGTTTAGCTGCGGAATGCACTCTATAAGGAGAAAGCAAGCTTACAAAGAAGGCTGAAGGTGTGTCAGTGATCTCAGCACTCAGGGGGGATCGTGACTTGTAGGCCAGCCTAAGATACACAGTGTGAGACCCTAAGTGGAAAGTGATAAACACGCAAGAAGTTCCATGTGATGTAGCATTAAAGCCCTGCTCACCTCTCCTTTTCTTGGGCCTGGGCAGGGAGTTATGATGTGCAGAAAAGCAATGGCCACTGGGTTACTGCAGTCGCCTTCTTCCTACACTCCAGATCTTAGCATTCTGGGTCAGCCAATACAGAGAGGTCTCAGCCCACTGGGGACGTGTAATCCGGCTTAATCGTGTCAGCAGCCCAGCCCATCTCTGCAGGCACCAGGAGGCCACACACAGCGGATTTAGCTGATCAGAATCTGACTTTTGATCCCTGCAGAAGCTAGGCTCCATGGGACCCTGGGGTTCCAGCACGCAGATTTGACGCACAGTGTGCCTGCAGACAGGCAGGTGTATGGCTTTGCCTACTTCATCCGGAGTAAGGTCGGATACGTAAGGCCTCATGAGGATTGGCTGAGGCTGAGACCAAATAACAAAGCAGAGGCTTCTCTAGTTACCCTTAGCTGAGCAGGCAGCATCAACAGGATGGCCAAAGTGGCTGGGCACGAGGACATACTCCTTTAATCCCAGCATTGGGAGGCAGAGGCAGGTGGATCTCTGAGTTTGAGGTCAGCCTGGTCTACCGAGTGAGTCCCAGGACAGCCAGGACTACATGGAGAAACTCTGTCTTGAAAAACCAAGGAGGAGGAGGAGGAGGAGGAGGAGGAGGAGGAGGAGGAGGAGGAGGAGACATGGTGACTAGGGTCGCAGGCTGTACGTCTAGAAGAGGCCAAGTTGAAGTGATTTGAATGCAGGCTGAGTGAAAGGCAGATACCTTGCCTGTACCACTGTGGTCAGCCTATGAAGCCAGGTCAAAGGGAAAGGGGACTGTGTAGCCAAGTGTGGTCCGTTTACTCTCTACAGAGGCCTCAGGGCGCGTTCCTTGCCTTCAACAACAGTACAGAGTGAGGACACTTACACAAGTAAGAAACAGCAGGATGGGAGATCTCTCTCAAACGCTGTTTGGCAGCAATAATAAAACCAGGCAAGATGTTTGGTGTGGTCAAAGATTATACTGAGAAGGAGAGATTCCAGCGGACTCACAGGCTACAAGTGCCTGGGCATAGATGAGGCCAGCGAGCAAGCGGGGAGCAACGGACAGCGAAGGAAGCAGGAGACTGTCTAGGGTAAAAGCAAAGTTTCACTTTGCCCTGAAAAGGAAGATGGTGAGGTGAAGCGTTGCATGGCCATAGCAGATGCTTAGCGGAGTTGGGCTATAGTAGCTATATAGCCCCTGGCCTGGCCCGAAAGACTACCCCAAATCGTTGCAACTGAAAACACTGGTCAGCAAGATGGAACAGGTTCTTCCCTGTTTTCCTACCAGGATATGGAGGCCCAGGGTGAAGGGGAGGGAGCGCCTGGGATACAGGACGCCTGCGGTAGAGCCCCGCGGGCTCGCAATTGCCGGGCTCTCGCGCCGGCGCTTTTGTCATGCACATGAGGGCTCGGCGGCTGAGAAAGGGTCCCCTTCACTGCTGAGACACACGGAGGGCACTTTTCTTCCCTAGTCTTCGGCTTGGCACATGCCTGCTGCTTCCAAGTGGCCTCTCATTCAAAGGGCCCGGCCCCCATTCTTTGTCCCCCTAGGTGCCCGGCCCGCGGCCCCTGGCAGCTGCTGCGCGTTCAGAAGCTCTATAGAGCCAGCTCTGCAGGTGAGCTGACGGTCAAAGGAGCTTTCAGGCGTCACCAGGGAGCGGACTTCGAGCGTGTCGCCACTTGCAGCGCTGGCACAATGGCAGCGCCACTCAATGGCCACCGCCCCGCCCCTCACGCGCGTGCTTGAGGGCCGAGCCGCAGATCGGGAGGAACGCGCCAGCCGGCTGGGTCTCCCCGCCTCTCCTACTTATTCCCCAACCCCGTCTCCCTTCCCTTCTCCTCCCCTTTGCCCTTTCATTTCCCTTGCCGGCCCTTCCATTCGCTCTTCCTCCTTCACCGCTTCTCTTTTCTCCCTCCCACCTCCATCTCCTAATTGCCCCCTTGAAGGCGGCACCCTCCACGCTCCGCCCCTCTCAGCGTTGTGGCTGTTTCACTTGTTTTTCTCCTAATTCTTTTAAACTTGGTTAAATTCAATCCTTTGAGTTCAGCTGGGTTAGTTGTGCAGGGGTGGAGCAGACAGCTGGAGGGGGTTGGGGTGGGGCTCAGGGCTAGGGAAAGACTCCCTGCACATTTCTCCTCTAGCCCAGCAGTGACCCCAGAATATGCTGCCCTCCTCTTTTGACGGTCTTTAGGATGTAACGTCTGTTGCACTAATAAGAAGAGCAAGGTCCTAACAGGGTCTAAAACATTGAGGGCTGTGCTGGGAGTCTTGGGAACGGGGGTGTAGGGGGGGTCGGGAGGGGGACCCATGGGTCCTGCTTAAGAGTGGAGGTGGTGTCTCTGGAAGGTCCCCTTGGTATCAGGGCCTCTTCCCTAGCTGGTCCTGGGACAGCCAGGCTAGAGGATAACCCACTTCCTTTTTACCTTCCGCTTTACCCAAGTGCCTCCCCCAGAGGGCACAAACAGAATTTATGTACACTATATACCAGGAGGTCCCAGGTGTGGAGCAGAGTGTGGCTGGTAGACAATGTTCAGCAAAATGTTTGTCACGGTTGCTGTGGTGGGCAGTGCAGGCTCAGTGCATGTTAGCCTGGGCCACCTGCTTCTTGTCCAGGTTTCTAGGGAAAAAAAGATGGACAGAGGGCGCCAGAAAGGCACGCCACCAATCGTTACTAACGTCCAGATCCCTGTGTGTACGCAGGACTGCACCGAAGCAAGGAGGCATTGCCGGTGGGGCCCCTGGGGCATTGCGTGGAGCCCCTGGGCCGTCAGGTGGAGCCCCTGGGGTGTCGAGTGGAGCCTCTTGGGAAGGTGCCTTGTGGTTCGCAGAACTCTTGAGACTAGCTGCTGTGCTTGGACGGACTCTTGTGGATAAGCCTCAGGACTGAAAGCACTCTTGGGAGTTGTAGGACTTGCCAAGACTCTTCAGATGCAGTGGCCACTAATCCTGCCACTCCCCTTCTTCCTGTTCTAGGGTGTGCTATACCCGACAGTTCCCTTGTTACCCCAGGTTTCTTCTCAGGACACCCCCAAGTTCTGACCATTGGGCTTGTCCCTGGGCCCACGAGGTACAGTTCCTCTGTAACCCTTCCTCCTGTCTTGTCACCTTTCCAGCTCCCACCTACAGGCAACAGTGGGTAGGTGCTGGGAGCACAGCCAGAGGACTCGGATGTGCTCAGCAATTTAGATGTCCACAGGAGATTTGCCTTTCGAGTATGCTTGGTTTCCTCACACAAACATTCCTTACAATATCATGCTATTAGAACGATTATAGTAATTTGTAAACACACATCTCACTGAAGTGGGACAAGAGGGCACCATTCAACTTGTAGCCCCAATAGGTGTGCCATACCCTCCAAAGAGAGCAGGATACATAAAGATCTGGTAATATGTGCAAGTGGGAGTGGGGGACAGTGGTAGTCTCCCTCCCAAGCATGTGGAGGAAGTCAGGAGACCAGGATGCCCCACTGTGTCTATTCTTCTATCATCTTGCAAGCTGGGTAATAACCTGTCACCTTGAGCCCTGCTCTTGCTCCTAAGCTGAGCATCTGGCTTAGTTAGGAACCCTGAGTGTCCCAGGCCAGTACTGAGTTAAAGTTAGGCATCTTCTCAGCCCCAGGCTCATGTCCACCCATAGAGCCTAGACAGTCTGAACAGGGCATCTTGGCCATGGGTCTGATAATATAGAGAGAGCCATGCTGGTCCATGAGCTGGGGAGAGAAGGGGAGCCTGTTGACTGTGTGAGCTACACCGTAAAAGAAAAGCTTAAAAGATACAACCTCCATACACCCCAGTTTTTGAAAGCTGAGGCTCTCAAAGATGCCTCATGGGCGTGGGGGGGGGGGGGGAAAGGGGGTTGTTTCCCTAGGAAGCCACAGGGGTTCAGGGGAAGATACAAACACAATAAGTCAAGGTATTTGGTTAAGATTAAGGTATTTGGTCTGGGAGGCAGGACTAGGAAGCCAGAGTCCATGAGGGCATACTTCCTTAAGTGTGGAGCACAGAGACTGGGTAAGTGGGGGAAACAGGCATGGAGTTAGTGTGAGGTGAGAGATGTGTCTAAACCCTGAAAATCTCAAACGAAAGACCAAAAATCTCATCCTGAAACCAGCAGGAATAGGACTGCTCAGATCCCTCCCTGCTTCTGAGCCTACATGCCCCAGGGCACGTAGCCTGGTGACAACCTCTCCCCCTCCACCCTCCCTCTCATCCCCCCCCCAACCCCACAATTCTCAGTGTCACCATCCTCACATAGCCTAGCACCTGGAATGCCTCTCCATGTAAATGAGGTACCCCCCAATACCTCAAGCACCAACCAGTGAGGTTAACTCACCCCAGAAATCCCTTCCTACTTCCCAAGGCTTACAGTCTTTGTCTTTGACCAGTTCACTAAATATCATCTAAGAGCCACTGTTTCCTTGGGATAAGCTGAGCTACGAGAGCTGTTGTGCTAAAATCTTCAGGGAAGGCCTTCTCCCTCTGGCACTTCCACCTACACTAGAATCCTGCAGACCCCACTGTTCTGGTCTCTGATTCATCCTCCCCAGTCCAGTCTGCCACTCTGCACCTGGACACCCCAAGGGAGGGAGCAGAACTTGGAACCACACTTAGGTTGATCTCAAGTTGAAAGTGAGGATTGAAATTGGGGAAGCTGGCACTTTTTGCTGAAGTCCTAGTTGTCCCTGGGAGGGCGACTGTGCCCAGGGTTCTCTTCCTCCAGGACCTTGCCACCATGCTTGCTTTGGGAGACATGAAGCAGACTAAAGGCGGTTCCCACAGCCAAGCAGGTGGACTGTCCACCACTAATGAGGACGTGGAAAGTCCCATTCATGAACTGCAGCCATGTAGACCCCAAGTGGACCTGACAGCTCACCAGAACTGGATGCTGACCAAAGGGAGCGGAGACTGTCTCTGTGAGTAGGACCTTCTTCAGTAGTGTCCTGCTATTCTAGTCTCTGCAGCTCCTGAGACTGACAGGAAGTCCACCACTCTGGCCCAGCTAATGCCTGCAATTCCCCTATACCTTAGCCCCTGAGGGTGGTCCACCTTGCTTCCCTGTAAGATGGTACCGGTCCTCAACAGCCCAACCACCCCTTGCTTCTGTTCTTCATTGGCAGGGACATCTGGCCCTGTAGAAGATGGCATATATAGCAAGCACCCTGGATGCCAAGGCTTCTGGGAGGATGTCTTAGTACCCCAGTGATGGGGAGTACCACGTACTCTGAGTGAGTCCCTGCCTCCAAGCTTGGGCACAGGCTTATTGTTTCTCCTGGATGTTCCTTCCCTCAGTCAGGGAGCTTGGTAGATCTCTACAGTAACTGCCAAGTGGAACCCTTACCTAGCATGTACAGGGTCCTGGGCTATATTTTTAGGGCTTCCAAAATATGTGAGAAGAGAAAGAAAGAAAGAGTGAGAATGTGGAAGAAGGGTTTTCTTCCAAACAGATTTTCAGTTACTCAACTTGTTCTGTTTTCACTGTAGGAGGGAACGGGGTAGGGTGGGCCAGGGTGGGGAGAGGGCGAGGGGGTATACTAGGCAACTGCTCTGAGCTACATGCCCAGCTCATGGTTTACTTTTTTTTTTCTAAGATAATGCAATTCACCTTTATCAGCCCTTTTTCATGAACTGAGCAGTAACCCCAAGGCCTGTGACTGGGAGCTGCAAGCCTACATATACCCATGTGCCCCTTCCAATAAGCTCTTCATTATTAGTTAAGTCCTCCCGGAGACCGGACAGTGCCTATCTGCACCAAGGTATGAGACTGGTCAAGAGCTGCCATGGCATGGGGTGGGGTGGGTGGGGACTGAGGGTCCCATAGATTGGCACCCTGCTTTTAGAGTGACTGGCAGGCCCCCAGGAGAGAAGGTGGATTAAGCTGATATGGATGAGTAGTCACTGGTGTTTACCAACCTTTCTATTCTGCTTAAGCCTATGTTTCCTGTAAGGTGACTCCTGGATTCGGACATAGGCTCTAGCCTTGGGCATTGAAACTCCTATATATTGATAGTTTATAGAGAGTTGGCCACAGCCATCCATCATTTGAAGAAATGGGGTTTGGGGGAGGACTGAGTTTGTTCCCACCTGAGAACTCCCACTGGGTCAGACAGCTAAGGTTTCCTCACACAGAAGCCAGCCTGTGTTCTTTCCAGCGTTGTTATTCACTGCCCATGATCCCTCTGCTTCTCAAGTCTCATAGTCCTGCAATTGAGACCTTAGCTAAATGTCATCACTTCCTGGAAGTCTGGCTGCAGTGCCATCTCCTGGAGATGGATAAAATCGCACTTCCTCAGCAGGGATGCTTCTGACTGTGCTGTCAGTGGGATGCCTGAACACTCTTGGTTTGCTGCGCGCATGTGTGTGTGTGTGTGTGTGTGTGTGTGTGTGTGTGAGAGAGAGAGAGAGAGAGAGAGAGAGAGAGAGAGAGAGAGAGAGAGAGAGAGAGAGAGAGAGAGAGAGAGAATCTGGAGCCTAATAAAAGAAGGCACTCTACGCTGAGCTACACCGCCAGCTTGGATTATGTGTTTTAAGGTGTGGATGTCATGGTATCCACCTGCCCAAGCGAAGCTTACTTTTCTGGTACCCCGCAGGGGAGGTGAGGGACAAGATGAGAAAGAAGGATGGATGAGTACCCTTCTAGCTCCTGCTGGAGCCATTAGGGGAGACGCACTTGATTGCCTCGCAACCTCTACCAAGGCAGGACTAAATTTTTTTTAACCTATTCATTTTATGTGCATGAATGTTTTGCCTGTATCTTTGCCTGCGCAGCATGTGCGCGCCTGATGGCCACAGGGGCTGGATGAGGGCATGAGATCCCATGGGACTGGAGCCACAAATGGTTGTGAACTGCCATTTGGGTGCTGGAAATTGAACTCTGTTCGTCAGGAAGCGTAGCAGCCAGAGCTCATAACCACTGAACTCTCTTTTCAGCCCCTTCAAGGAGGAGATTTTGATGTACGTGGTAGACCTGGAGGCCTCCTCCTCGGGCCTCCGTTTTATGCACATCTTCAAGAGCAGTTGAGGGGTAGTTTCCAAAGATAGGCAAATGCTGTTGTTTATGAGACTGAGCATGGAGCCCAAAGCTAGACCAGCCCTCTACCATGGGATGGACCCCTAGCCCAAACATCAGCCACATCTGAAGTCCAACACTGGACAGATGTTCTCATTACGCATCAGACTACGGCAGAATGCTATGACCCTGCCGGGAGCTGGTAAGGAGGCTCAGCGTCATCAACATCTTGGGCCTAAGACTGCAAAGAGGAGGCTCTCCCTTAAGAGAACATCATCAGGCAAGGGTGTGAGGAGCAGAAAAAGAGGGAGACTTTGCATTAGGCAAATGCTGTGGCCTGTCATGGTCTTGTGGGTGACAAACTGAGATCCTGCAACTTAAGAGCTGAGGCTGGGGCTGACTGAGATCTGTAAGGCCAGGAGGTGATGATGGACACTGATGCTCCCTGTAGGCCATGTTGAGCCTTTCCGGGGGCTCCAGTCCTTGGTTTCTGAGATGTCCAAATCAAGTCCTCTATCCAAATACCCATGTAAAGGGACCTCTAAGGAGTTGTGACGTATCTAACAACCTCTCAGACTCTAGGGCATACTAGACTCCGTTGGGCTCTGCCTGTACTGAGACCTGCGTCTCTCTTCACCAGTCATAGCCTGTGGTAAGGATGAGAGAGGCCACATACTTGAGTGATGGTCCCTCCAGAGAGCTGGCTTTGCATCCACACCTGGGCCAGACCTATGGACAGCAGACTAGGCCCCCAGAACATTGAGAGTTGGATCCCATGCTATATGGGCAGAACCTGCCCTGGCCATAGTTTCACTTCGAAGTGCAGATAGGCCAGACTACAGGAGTTCCATGGCCTTCTGGATCTCCGATTACAGGCTCACACCAGGATATGTGGGACCTGAGGAAAGAGGCATGGCTGCCCCTGCACCGTGTACACAAGCACTGTCACACTCTAAAACAGGTACACACCTAGGGAGGTGCATACTTGCAAGCACATACATACATGTACACACATGCAAGCATGCACACACATGTCTCCGAACCTCCTCTGGGAAGTCAGGAACTACAATGACATTCCTGTGCCTGCAGCCAAAGTCTCGTAACCAGGAGACAGAGCAGACAGACAAAAAAGACACAACAAAGGTCTGTCACTTCAAAGGACCAAGATTTTCTAAAGTCATGAAATAACACATTTGTACACACAATAAAGGGGAAACATGTAAAACGAGCCATTTTACGCTGCCATTGATCTTTCATTTGGACTGTGAGAAGCTCCAGGGGGCACCGCCTCTTTCTGTTGGTGACAAGGACAGCAATGCCCTCTGTCTCTATAGCCAGAAGTCTTGCCTGGCTCTCCCTCTACTCTGACTAGCACCTTTTCCCAGGGCTGTGTGCTGCAGGTCTGCATCCCCCGAACCTTGGATTCATGGACCCACTGCACAGCCCTGGACTGCTCCACGTGACTCTCTATGCACCATACTGGAGCATGTAGGAAGGATGCTAAGGAGAGGTCATAGGCTTCTCAGACCCACCCTCAGCCCTGGGAGCCCCATCACACCGAGTCTCTGGGAAGGATCCCTTGCTGCTAAGCCTGCAGATTCTGGGCTGCTGGCCACCAGGTTCTCCTGCATGGTCAAGGCCAGCTAACAAGTCCTGATATACCATTCCACTGTTCTGGTTAGTTAGGTGCCAAGGTCTCCTCAGTGGATCCTTATTATCTGTGGAGTGGGAGTTTCCATGAGAGAGACAGGAAGGTACTCTAGGTTCAGACTTCTGTGTCATGAGAACATTCTCATTATTAGACTACAGGCCTGACTCTGGTAGAGTGATCTCAGCCCAATAGACAGGCTCCAGGGCCTAATCAGATGTCCCAGCACTCCTCAGCCACTGAACCTCCAAGCTTCCTCTATCTGGCAGGGCCTTGCTCAGCCTCATGCTTGGGAAGGCTAGACCAGGGCCTTCCTTTCTCTGAGGCCAGCTGGGCACCATCCTAAACTCGTCCAGGCAATGGGTCTAAGTTGCAGGACTATTGGGGCCCTTTACTGGGTCAGAAAGACCCCTGGAACTCTGTAAGAAACTCTCCACAGCCCTAGAAGGCAGACAGTTCCATTTTCTTTTTTCTTTTTCTTTTTTCTTTTTTGAAATAGGGTCTCTCTGTGTAGCTCTGGCTGTCCTGACCTCACTTTGTAGACTAGGCTAGCCTCGAACTCACAGCGATCCGATCCGCCTGCCCCTGCCTCCCAGTGTGCTGGGATTAAAGGTGTGTGCCACCACGCCCGGCCTCAGTTCCATCCTCTTATCCATCAGGTGACACAGGGGCTGCAAAATGCAAAGAGCACTGAGTGCTCTTCTACAGGATCCAGGTTCGATTCCCAGCACCCAAGGGACATGAGGGGCTCAAGAGAATTGTTCTGTAGCTAGTGATCTCTTACTCACAAGAAGGTCCCAGGTCTGATGCCCGCTGATGCAGCTTATAAAGAAATGGGGTTTCCCTGGGTGGTGGTGGTGGTGGTGGCGGCGGCGGTGGCACACACCTTTAATCCCAGCACTGGGGGGGGGGGGGGGCAGAGGCAGGCAGCACTCTGTGAATTTGAGGACAGCCTGAACTACAAAGCGAGTCCAGGACAGCCAAGGCTACACAGAGAAACCCTGTTTTGAAAAAACAATAAGTAAATAAATAAGAAAGAAAGAAAGAAAGGTTTCTAGGTCAGGTCCTGATGGTCTATACAGTTCCTATATATAGCCCAGCTGGCCAAATCTGCCTCTGACTATCTGGTCCCCAACTGATCCCACGTCGTGAGGCCCACATTGCTGGCTCAGGAGATCCTCCTGGGCCCAACCTCATGGTTCTATGGCTTGTTTTGAGTAAAGCCCAGACTATGGTGTCAGAGCAGCTCCCACTGTTCAGGAAGTCTCACGTATATACCAGGACAGCTGTCACTTTCTGCTCCTTTCCGAAGGGTCACTATCTCAGGTGAACATGGACTCATGGAGACTGGAGGAGGAATGGGCGGGGCACCGCAGAATCCCTGGGAGAAGATTATGTCCCAGCTTTAGGTTAAAAAAAAAAAAAAAAAAAAAAAAAAAAAAAGCCAGGCGGTGGTGGTGCACACCTCTAATCCCAGCACTCAGGAGGCAGAGGCAGGGGGATCGCTGTGAGTTCGAGGCCAGCCTGGTCTACAAAGCGAGTCCAGGACAGCCAAGGCTACGTAGAGAAACCCTGTCTCGAAACCCCCCCCCCCCCAAAAAAAAGTACAGTCCTTGTGTGTATAGCTGTTCTGCCTACATATTGGTCTCTGCACTGCATATGTTCCTGGAGCCTGTGGCGGCCAGGGGAAGGCATCGCATCCTTTGGGATTGAAGTTTCAAATGGTTGTGAGCCAACATGTGGGTGCTGGGAATCGAACCTGAATCCCGTAGAAGAGCAGCCGGTGCTCTTACCATTGAGCCATCTTTCCAGCCCACAGCTTTAGCTTTTTATGTCTCCATGAAACTACAGTGCCATGAGATCACAGGCTATTCTAGAATCATATATGTTGGGAGCATGAAGGTCCTTGTGTCTGTAAATCACCAGGAAAACCAGGAGTGTTAAGCAGGTAGAATTGTCTTTTTTTCTTTTTTTCAAGACAGGCGTCCTCTGTGTAACAGCTCTGGCTGTTCTGGAACTCGCTCTGTAGTCCAGGCTGGTCTCGAAATCACAGAGATCCACCTTCCTCTGCCTCCCAAGTGCTGGGATTAAAGGCTAGGAATTGAAGGTGACTAACAGCGTGGTGATTTGTGTTATCTCTTGGGCCAGCCATCTCAAGCTTCCACAACCAGGACCAGAGGTGACTAATAGCCCAAATTATCTTTTACATTATCTGTATAACCAGAGGCACCCCAAGCTCTTATGACCAGGCCCAGAGGTGGCTAATAGCCCAAGTGGCCTCTTTACTATCTGTATGACCAGAGCAGTACATACCCTTCCTTAGGCCCTTAAACTAGCCAGTCTCCACAACCCATCACATGTACCCTGAGTTGAATTTTGATGAAATGACAAAGCCAATCTGAATGAAGTTTTCCTTCTCCCTCTTCACAGATCACTGCTTGCCTTGACTCCTGCAGGGACCCCACCCCTACTCCCCACCCCACCCCCCACCTCAAACAAGGGATCCCATCCAAATGCCGTGGGCAACTGAAAGTTCACAGCGTAGCTGCTAAAATCACTGAGGCCTTGTGTTGTGACCTGGAAGGGTCACCCTCACATCACATTCTTTCTAAAATATCCCATCTGGAAGAAGCTGCGGTGCTTCCACTGTAATAGGGTATCCAAATTGTGAGGGTACTGAGCTTCCAGGTGCTACCTATGTGTGAGAGACCTTGAATTGTATGTGGCTAGAGGCCAGTGTTGGGGGGTGTCCTGACTCACACAAAGGGGTGGCCAGCTGCAGGGGTTGCTTACAGGCTGATGTTCTGCCTGCCCTGAACGGGATGGCTTACATAGGTGCTGCCTGTGCCAAGGTTAAGCATGAAGGCCTCATGGTGGGTACTGCTAAACCAGGAGCCCCTCCCAGAGGAGCAGGGCAATTCTACTGCATGGAGAAGGATCCAGAACCAGGTAGGTGATAGCTAGATACAGCAGAGTATAGATCTGGGGCAGCCAGGGGCCACCCCCATTCACCTGAGTGCCTTATTCCATTGTGGCCAGTGGGCCCTAGGCTGGGCTGAAGTGGGGAGGGACGGGACCTGTTCCTCTTCTTTAGAAGCAGGCATCCTCGGGGTGTCCTAGGTTCACCAGCTAATGATAGTCCTCACAAAAGAGAACTCAAGACCCAGGTAGGCGTCAATCTTTACTTAAAGAAAAGCAACAGAGTCAGAGGCCCACCAGGGGAGGGGGGGCTTCAGCGGAGTGCTTTGGGGCAGGAGCACAATCACTGGGTGGAGAAGCATCAGGCGGTCTGCAGGTCAAAGTAGCTGCTGGGAGGATGCTGCGAAGACAGAAGGGTCACAGTGAAAGGAATAGAGAGGACTGGTGCTCTGGGCAGGAAGACAAGCCGTGAGCACGGATCCGGAGGTAGCCTCGAGAGAGGGTGCACATCTGGCTAGGTTTCTGGGCCTGGCAGGAAGTGAGGGAGGTGGGGAAAGGAGGGAAGTCGTGGGGGGGGGGCGTGGGGGGCAGGGACGGGGGACAGGCGGAAAAGGGCAAGAGAAAAAGGCAGGACAGAGCAGGGCAGGGCAGAGCAGAGCAGAGCAAGCCTGTGAGCCTGAGAGCCAGCCATCCTCTGTTTAGGCGGGACACACTTACCCCAGTCACTGGTGGAGTGGGGGTGGGGTACGACAGTCACTGGGGGGCCTGGGATGGCATGCCTTCTGCCTTCTGAGGGTCTTCTTTCTCTCTCATGGCCAAAGGCTTCCCTGACGGATCTGTGGCCGCTGCGGCTGCCGCTGCAGTAGACACAGCCACCGCCGCCGCTGGGGTGGGGCCCTTATGCTCCTCCTTGGAGGCCCGGTAGCTGTTCCCCCAAACGGCGGGCAGCTCAGTGCCATGCTTGCGGCTCAGTGGGTAGGCCCCAATGGCTGCCAGGATGCTGCGGTGGCGCTCGGGGTCCATCTCGGTGTAGTACATCTCCAGGGTCAGCGGGGTGCATATCTTGTGCTGCCGCAGAGGCATATTCGGGACCAGCAGGGGCACCAGGGATCCCAGTGAAAGAAGAAGGGGAGGAAGGGTCCCAATTAAAGGCAGCTTTGGCTTCGGGTCAGAGGGTCAGAGCCCGAGGCTCCTTGGAGAAGGGGGCTGAGGGGGAAGGCCTGCCAGTGAAGAGTTTATTAGAACCATGCTGTGTGGGAAAGGCAGAAAGCACACAGACTGGTGTGGTGGAGCATGGAGGCTAGTAGGGGCTATATAGTGAACTCCAGAACAGCCGAAACTAAAGATGTCTCCTCTCCCCGGGGGTGGGAGTGGGGAAGGCACTCAGGCTTAAGTGACTCTGTGAACTCTATCCCAGAGACCAGAGAATTGAGGGAAAAGAAGATATTACTTCTAAAATATGAAGCACTTTAAAAAGTATTAAATATTATAACCATAGCTGGGCATGGCGGCATACGCCTTTAATTGCAGCATTTGGGAGGCAGAGGCAGGCAGATCCCTGAGTTCGAGGCCAGTCTGGTCTACATAGAGAGTTCCAGGACTGCCAGGGCTACACAGAGAAACCTCGTCTCGCAAAACAACAGCAACAACAAAACAAAAAGCCTCTCACATGGGCCAGTGGTGGTGATACACGCCTTTAATCCCAGTACTTGGGAGGCAAAAGAACTATCTCTGTGACCCTGTTTCAGGGAACAAACAAACAAATCTCTCAAAGTCTAAGGAAAATACAGGAAAGTTCAGTGAAGAAGCTGGAAGGCACCATGGGTCCTTCAATTGTACTAGCACCTCCTATCTTCAGTTTGGATAAAACACCTTCTCTTCTCTCTGTCTCTGTCTCTGTTTATTATGTATACAATGTTTTGCCTGCATATACACCTTCATACCAGAAGAGGGCACCAGCTCTCATTATAGATGGTTGTGAGCCACCATGTGGTTGCTGGGAATTGAACTCAAGACCTTTGAAAGAGCAGCTAGTGCTCTTAACCTCTGAGCCATCTCTCCAGCCCTCTTTTCTGTTTTTTAAGTTTTACTTTGTGTGTCTGTAACTGTGCTTGAGTTGGCCAGAGGAGGGCTTCTTGAGACAGGGTTTCTCACTGATCCTGGAGCAAGCTTCAACAACTGTTCTGTCCCTGTCCTCCCACAGTGCTGGGGTTACAAGCAGTGACATCTGACTTCTTCTTCTTCTTCTTCTTCTTCTTCTTCTTCTTCTTCTTCTTCTTCTTCTTCTTCTTCTTCTTCTTCTTCTTCTTCTTCTTCTTCTTCTTCTCCTTCTCCTTCTCCTTCTCCTTCTCCTCTTCCCCCTCTTCTTCCTCCTCCTCTTCTTCCTCCTCCTCTTCCTCTTCTTCCTCTTCCTCCTCCTCCTCCTCCTTCAAAGGCAGGGTTTCTCTGTGTAGCCTCAGCTATCCTGGAACTCACTCTGTAGACCAGGCTGGCCTCAAACTCACAGAAATCTGCCTAGTACTGTGATTAAAGGGGGTGTGCCACCAATACCTGGCTACAAATGGCTTTTTACCTGTGCTTTTCCCCACTGAGTCATTTCTCTAGCTCTAAAACAATATTTTCTGAGAAATTTTCAAAAGATCAGGATCTTGCTATGTTCTGGGAAGTCAGGGGATCGATCATACATAACAGCCGTGTCATTTAGAAGGAGACCCAGAGGTGGGAGATGGGAAGCGCCCTGGCTTGATGCTGTCACACAGAGAGCCCTCCACATCCTGGCATTGCCTGGAGCTCGTAGGAGGACCATGGTGATCTCTACTGTCCCTGCCCAAGTCCTTGGCCCCTCGGGCTTACCCGAAGCAGGAAGCCATCTGGGCAGGTGAACTGGTCATACCAAATGGCCTTGTACATGATCAGCACACAGCCCAGGAGTGCCATGGCAAAGGCGATCATCCTTGCAGTGGGCAGCTAGCAGAGGAAATGGAACAAAACAGTGAAGATGAAGTAGGCTGGGGTCAGCCTCCCTGAGAGGGTGGCCGGCCCCTCCACACTGGCTCTAAGCATATAACCACTGCCCCTACATCTTGTCTCGTTCCTTGAGGTCAGCTCCAGGGTCAAAGGTCTAGGAACCCTTCCTTGCAGGCCCAGCTTTGCTGGGTTTCTGGAAACATCCATGACCAGGTAAACTGCATTTGACCAGTTAAGTTGCGTGCAGCCAATGGACCCACAAGGTGATATGGGAACTGGTTTGACCTGCCCATGTGGTCCCTACAGATGTTGGTGGGCATCACAGCAGGAGTACTGGGTGCAGGAAGCATTATATGTGTAGTGTGTATGTGTGTGTGCGCGCGCGCATGTGTATGTGGCGTGTGTGTGTGCATGTGTGTATGTGCGTATGTGTGTATGTGTGCATGTGTATGTGCGTGTGCATGTGTTTCTGTGTACGCATGTGTCTGTGTGTGTGTACCTGTGTGTGTGTGTGTGTGTGTGTGTGTGGTCTTCTAATGAGGTAGGTGAATTAGCACCACCCTGGGTGGAACCAAACAAAGAGTAGTAAGGCCTCCGCACCTTTAATGGCCACACCCACTGAAGAAACTATGGGAAAAGGGCAGGGGTTGCTTCTCAAAATGGAAAAGCATTAGAAATAGTCAGCTAAAAACAATTAGTGAAGCCATTACTGACACGGTTAAGGGAGACAAAGAGGGGACATTTGCCGGACAGAAGGTAAAGCTCATCTCCGTTTCACAGAAAGCCTGCAAGGAGATACACAAGGATGAACTGGGAAACAGATGCTTCCCATGGGAAGCATCTCTCAGCTCAGGCTGGGCAAGGACGGATGGCTAGGGGGTCAGCCAGCACTACAGGTGACATCTGAATAGAATCGGTCCCTCTCGTCCTTAGGAGACCTAAGTGGGAGCCAGTCAGGCAAACAAGGCCCGAATTGCTTGTCAATTCTCTCTGCTGCCCCAATTTTTCCATAGTGAGACTTACCCTACGTCCTTCCTCAGTGTGGCTGCAAGCCAGCCTCTGCCCCTCCAAGTCTGCAAACTTCTTTGGCTGGTCTGAGGAGGTAAGTTGATATTCTGTCTGTGTTTTGATGACCACCTAAAGGGAGAGATGGCCGTGACGGTGACATTACCAGACAGCTGGCAGGGACCAGGAGAGCCTTGAGCTCCTCTTTGCTTCTCACTGACTTCTTCTGCATGCCCCATCTCCCCTGGCTACTTGCTCAAGAAGCCCTGTTTTGCGCCCTAGCCTAGAGCCCTGCTCAGGAAAGAAAGGATAGTGTGCTATTGCTGTAATGAAACACCATGATCAAAAGCAAGATGGGGTGGAAAGAGTTTCTTCAGTTTACACTTCCACATTGATGTCTCTCACCGAAGGAAGTCAGGGCAGGAGCTCAAGCACGGCTGGAAGTCGGATGCAGGAGCTGATGCAGATGCCATGGAGGGATGCTGCTTACCGGCTTGCTCAGCCTGCTTTCTTATAGAACCCAGGACCACCATCTACATAAACCTCACCCATACCTCTTTGTCCCTAGGCAAGCCAGAGAAAGCCTCCCCCCCCCCCCAGGCCCCACTCCTCACCGCCCCCACCCCGGCTCAGGCTACTCACCTGCTCAGGGAATGATGGCTGAAGCTGGCTGACATCCAGTGGGCTGATCAGAGGGACACTGTTCATGGCGGCTCCGTCCTGGTCTCCCGTCTCCTTGCCTGGCTTCCCTGAGAAGCTACAGCCTAGCTTCACCATGGTGGATGGTGGGCCTCGTCCCAGCCTAGTAACAGAGATAGTGTCACCACTTACAAGCAAGTCATCCTGTGCACAGCCATAAAGGTTGTTCTGGAGTAAAGACCCAGAATGGTCCCAACACTTCTCATGTAAGATTCAGGGATGGGCTATGGGAGGTCAGCTCAAGGCTTCTCATCCCTTTCTGACCTCTCAGAAGTGTAGGGTGGTGCCTGTGGCCAGAGAATATTTCACAATAGAACTGAGACATCTTCCTCTGGCCAGCCTGCTCTGCTGTGTGCTTTATAGGTACATATTCCACTGGGAGGAAAAGACGCAGGAAGCAGGTGGGGGAGTTGGGCTGCCGGACTCAGGAAGGGAAAAACCAGAGGGCCCAAATCAAAGTGAATGTGTAAACTGTTGATACTTTAAGAAACAAAGCAAGTAGCCAGGCCTGGTAATGCATGCCTTTAACCCCAGCACTTGGGAGTCAGAGGCAGGCAGATCTCTGAGTTCAAGGCCAGCCTGGTCTACATAGTGAGTCCAGGACAGCCAGCCAAAGCTACACAGAGAAACCCTGTCTCGAAAAACAAAAAACAAAAAACCAAACAAAAACAAAAAAGAGAAAGAAACAAAGCAAAACCAAACCAAAACAAACAACAACAACAAACAAAAAGTGTATCCTATGTAATATGGGACATGTCCATATTAATGACCATTATTTATCTATGTGAAATTCAAATGAAAGTGACAAAAACACACAATCCTCATGGTACAGGAAGAGCAGGGTTTTTGGAGAGCTGAGATCCCAGCCTGCCAGTAAAGCAGTCATATCAGCTTAGAGGAAGGTGATTCTGGGTAAATCATGAACAAGCACTTTCAAGGCTGGAGAGATGGTTCCACAGATAAGAGTGTTGCCTGCTCTTGAGGAAGACTTAGGTTTGGTTTCCAGCATCCATGAATGATGGTCCCATGACCTCCTATAACTCTAGTTCCAGGCCATCTGCTGCCTCTTCTGGCCTCCACAGGGTTCTGCATGCACGTAGTGTGCACACACACAGAGACACATAAATGTAAACACAGTAAATAATTTAAATAAATTTTTTTTGAGACAGGGTTTCTCTGCATAGTCTTAGCTGTCCTGGACTCACTTTGTAGACCAGGCTGGCCTTGAACTCATAGAGATCCACCTCCCTCTGCCTCCCAAGTGCTGGGATTAAAGGCGTGTGCCAAAACACCCGGCTTAATAAATAAATATTTTTAAAGGAGTATACACTCTCATCTTGAGGTTGATGTTAGAGGGGGAAAGGACCCTTAAGCTGACAGCTAGAAAACAAAGCATACCATCACTAAAACTCTCTTGAAGCTGTGTGTGGTGGCTCATGCTTTTAATCCTGGCACATAGGAGGCAGAGACTAGCAGATAGTAAACTCCAGGCCAGTTAGTACCGCACAGTGAGACTCTGTCTCAAAAGTAGAATAAAATACCACAAAACAAAATAACCCCCCTCACATAGAACTCCAGTCCCAGGCAACTTCATGCCACTCTAACTCTTTTAAATTTCTTTTGAAAGGAATTATTGTTAATGTGTTGTGAAACTTTCAGAGAAAGGAGAAAGGAGTCCTCATCAGCTCCTGAGGCCAACCCCGCCCTCCCCCCCTCACAGTTCCCAAGCACAGTGGGAGGGAAGACTTACTGGGCAGTCCCACCTATAGACACTAGAGACCCTAAGTGAAACCTGAGCAAAATATAAAAAAATCACCACAGAGACCGTGTATGTTCTGGGTGTGGAGTTTGGAAAGCAATCCCATGGGTGACTCAAAATGGTCTATAAAACCAGTTCTGGGGATCAGACACCAGCCACACAAGTGGTATACATACATACATGCAGGCAAAACATTCATTCTGACACATAAAATAAATATAAATAAAACAAATAAGAAGGGATGGGAGAGATAGCTCAGCAGTTAAAATCACTTGCTGATTTTACAGTGGTTTTACAGTGGGTTTAGTTCCTAGTAGTACCCACACGGTGACTCACAACAATCCCTAACTCCAGTTAGACAGGATCTGATGACTTCTTCTGACTTTCACAAGCATCGGGCATGCATGTGGTATTCAGCCATACATTCAGGCAAAACACCTACACCAATACAATAAAAAATAAAAGTTTTAAAAACTAAGAAAAGCTAGCCAGTGCATGACTATAATCCCAGCACTCAGCAGAAGCAGAGGCAGGCAGATCTCTCTGAGTTTAAGGTCAGCCTGGCCTACAAAGTGAGTTCCAGGACAGCCAGGACTATACAGAGAAACCCTGTCTTGGAAAAAAAAAACTAACTAAAAATAAAAATAAGAAAAGCTAAAAAAGAAAAAAAAAAAAGAAAGAAAGAAAGAAAGAAAAGCTATCTCTAGGCTGGGTGTGGTGGTGCACGCCTTTAATTCCAGCACTCGGGAGGCAGAGGCAGGTGGATCTCTGTGAGTTTGAGGCCAGCCTGGTCTACAAAATGAGTGCAGGACAGTTAAGGCTACACAGAGAAACCCTGTCTAGAAAAACAGAACAAAAACAAAAAAGAAAGAACGAACGAACGAAAGAAAGAAAGAGCTATCTGTGGGCAATTTTAGCTGGAGTTAAAAAGGTATTTGATAAGACTTTATTTGAAACAGTCCTTACAGTTGAAATGGAGTTAGGATGACGTCACACTAGAACAGGGAGGGGCGATTACTCCACCGTGGACATTCTTACAAGAGACTTGGAATAAGAAGAATGCAGACAGTGGCAGGCAGGAGCGATGTAGCCGTTATCCAAAGACTGCTCAGCACAGCGGAGACTGGAAGGCACAAAGGAAGACCCTCTCCTTGCAGTTTTAACAGAAACATGGCCCTGTTGAAATCTGGTTTTGAACTTCTTGCCTCCAGGATGGTAAAAGGCGTGGTTATTTTGAACAGCCACCATCAGAAGGCCAGCGGCCCTCCAGACCTGCAAGTGACCACTGCTTCTCCCTCTCTACTGGCCAGCCACATGGATGTGACAGGCCCCGAGGAACGCAGAGGAGATGGTTTTTCAAAGCTGTCCTGTGTTTAGGGACAGCTGGGTGCAGAACTTCCCAGGACAAGAAAGTAGAGGAGAGGCTGGACGTGGTGGCCTTTAATCCCAGCACTCGAGAGGCAGAGATCGCTGTGAGTTGGAGGCCAGCCTGGTCTACAAAGCAAGTACAGGACAGCCAAGGCTACACAGAGAAACCCTGTCTCAAAACCCGCCCCCCCGCCACCCACCCCACCCCAAAAAAGAAAGAAAGCAGAGGAAGAAGGCTGGAGAGGGAATGAGGGAGGGATGGCTACTAGGAAGAGGGAAGGAAGATCATTTATACACACTTTCTGCCCCATCTCAGGCAGGCCGTCTCGGACCAGGGATCTTTTGCCCTGTTTTATGCAGGTGACCTTGTGCCTGGCCCAGCCTTTAGGCAGATCAAGCAGTGTCAACAAAGGGCTTCTTTACGGGGTGGATTCTGTCCTAGGGAGGGAGGTGGCTCTAGGTTGAGACTGAGCACGTGGGCAATCAAATGATCTGGAGGCAACCTGCTGGGCATTGTGATAGACATGAACCGGAAATTGTAAAGAATATAAACAGCTGGCCACGTAATACAGGGAGGCAAAAGAGCCAGGGAAGAAAGCGGAACCGACAGAAGATGGCGTCCTTCTCAAGCATTCAAGCCTTTACCACCGCTCTGCAAGAGGCCCCTGCCTCCCCACGAGCTCCGCCTCCGGTTGCCTCGGTGACGCAGCTGCTAGGGCTAGTTTACGTCACCTCGGGTTCCCATGGCAACAGAGGCGGGCCTCTAGTTCCCTGTCAAGTTTCTGCTCTTCTGTAGCCAGGCAGAACATCGCAAACCAAGGGCTCCGTATGGACAGCTCGCCCCTCCTTTCAGCACACCAGAAGATTACATTCTGGATTTTGGGGCTCCCGTTGGGAAGATCTCAAGGGTCCTAAAGCTTTAGAATTGGGAAGGCGTCCCAACACCACCCACGGGTCCTTCCCTCTATCCCACTCTATCGTTATGCCTCCTGAGTATTCGCTCCTCCTTCGCAATGCTCTCCGGGACGGGGGGCGGGGGGAGGGCGGGGGTTAATCTCTGGTCATCATCTGGGGATTGTGCACCGACAAGATGTTGACGGACAAATGATGCAGATTCTTTTTTGAAAGGCCATAAAAGCTAGGCTAGAGGTCCAGACTCGCTTTCACAGGCACCCTTTCGTGCTGCGTCACACAGAAGCGCACACTGGTGCCGACTCGTGATTCCTCCCACGGCCCTGCCGCAGCGCCCACCCTGGTTTGCTTGTACCCGTGTCCTTTAAGTAGTGGTTTGCCTCCAGTTTTGAGGGCTGTTGTGCTGTGGGGCCCAAGCGAAGGGGAACGGAGAGGAGGGGTACTGGCTGCTCGTGGCTCCCCACACTCACCAGCCACCTGTGGCCCAGCACCCTGAGCCAAGCCGCGGCAGGTGGTTTGAGACAAGTGGCTGTCCTACCTCCTACCTTCTTTGAACCTTCACCCAGCGACCCCACATCATGTCCTCCCATGCACAAACAGCTAAAGACTCAATGCTCTGGTCAATAGCCCTTCTGCCGACCCCTCTCTCTCCGTCTAGCTGTTTCCTCTTTTTATTCCCCCACCCCCCACAGCAGACAGACCCAAACAGGAGATGTCATTTTTTTGCCCCCCCCACCCCGGGCCACCTTGGGGACGCACAGCTCCCACTGGCTCTCCAAGACCCGCAAAAGTGGAGCCAGCCCACAGGGAGGGGGTCTTCAGTCACCATGGACTGGGCAGACTGAAGTCCAGTTGTCCAGCTGCCCCTGCTACCCTACTATGCCCCAAAACAAGGCATTCCAGCTTCATATGGGGTTTGTGTAGGCTGAGCAGCCATACTTCTTCCTAATGTCCGGGCTGCAACTGGGCTATACCGGTTTCTCGACATATCTCCAGGTCTAGGGACCACTCCATCTCAGGTCGGTAGAGCTGCCTCTAAGTGTCCTGAGAGGACTAATGACCACCCTCCACCGGAGCCAGCAGGGCCAGCCTGTGGAGACCACAGGAAGGAGACGGCTGTGCTCCACCGCTCTGGCAGCCATCGGCTCAGCCAAATTTCTCCCACATAGACTCTCAACCCCTACACCCATATCCTTGCACATACAGCCCACACGCACACACACTCTTGCACCCGCCGCCCCCCTTCCTCGCACATCTCGCATCCCTGCACCCTTACACACCCACGCACACATTCTGGCCCCCTCGTCCCCATTCCAAAAGGAGAAATGTGGAAATGGCTCACAGGCAGTTGCTGCAGGAGGCAGTCGCGGGAGGACAGGGATGCGGTGTGGATGCGGAGGATGCAGTTCCAGACGCTTCACCAGCAGGCGGGGCGGGCGAGGGGCTGGAGCCTGAGAGCAAGGCTGTGGTTGCCATGGAGATGCAGGCTGGAGGAGGGACCACTGTGGCTCAGGTGGCCTCACACCCCCTCCCATGCAGACCTCTGCACTGCCTCTAATCACAGTCACACGCCACACACACACACACACACACACACACACACACACACACACACACACACCCCACACACACACCCCAGGCATGCATTTCACACCCCGGGCATGCATTTCACATAGCTGATACACCCTTCGCTCCTCCCCATCTCACACACTGTTAAGACACACTTCACACACATTTTGCACCCCTGACACACACAGCATGCAAAGCTCTCATATTTCACATAACACTTCACTGCAGGGGGGGAGTCACAAGACCAGAGGAGCCCTGGCTGTTCCTCCAGCCGCACCCTTCCCCTGAGGTCTCACAGTAGAAGCCGGGGTCAAGACAGCTGAGATTGGCCTCTCACCTAGAGGGTATCCCACTAGATGTCAGTTTCTGCATTTCTGGGCTGGAAGCTCTCCGAGGACCAGCCTTGCGTTTCTGGGTCACTACTGTCTGTGTCGTGGCAATGCAGAAGGTACTGGTCAAATGTTTGGTGGAGATTTTTGCCATGCTTCACACAAGCCATCCCTAGTGGGTGTGCTTCTCTGGGTCTTACTTACACTCACCACACTCACCAGTAGTGGTGAACTGTGGCAGCGCTCTGTGCCCATAGCTCTGTCTGTCTTGCTGTTAACCGGAACCTTGCCGCAGTCATGAACCCCGGTTTGTCCACAGACAGGTGTCTGGATTGTTCTTCCTTTGAGTCTGTTGTTTGAAATGCAACAACATTCCCGACTGAGTCTTTGCTAGACACAGGCTTTTATTACTCTTGGGCAGATGCTGGAAAGTGTAACTGTTGGTGAGCCACCGATGTGGGTGCTGGAAACTGAACTCTGGCCCTCTCCAAGAGCATCAAATGCTCTTAATAACTGTGCTATTGCTCCAGGCCCAGCATTTAACTTTTAAAAAACATGCTAAACTGTTTTACCCAAAGTGGCTGCACTTGTCTACATGAGGGGGGTGGGGGTGGGGGCAGGGTGCTAGTTCTCCATGTCCAGTAGCATTTGCTATTATCTTATAGGATTTGTCATTAGCCTGCCAGACTGCCAGACAGTTTGCCACAGACAGTCTTACTATTCTGGAGGCCAAAGCTCTGAGGTCAAGGTGCTGGTCCCGCTGATGCCCTGCTCCTTCATTTCTGTAGACAGTGTCTGTCAGTGTCTTAATTTCTTCTTTTCCCTCCCCCTCCCCCAGACAGGGTTTCTCTGTGTAGCCTTGGCTGTCCTAGACTCGCTTTGTAGACCAGGCTGGCCTCGAACTCACAGCGATCCGCCTGCCTCTGCCTCCCGAGTGCTGGGATCACAGGTGTGCACCACCACGCCTGGCTCCTAATTTATTCTTCTTTTTTTTTTTTTAAATTTATTGGGTCTACGGTGTTTTGCCTGGATGTACACCTGCATGCCAAAAGAGGGCACCAGATCTCATTATAGATGGTTGTGAGCCACCATGTGGTTGCTGGGTATTGAACTCAGGACCTTTGGAAGAGCAAGCAATGCTCTTAACCTCTGAGCCATCTCTCCAGCCCTCCTAATTTATTCTTAAAGGACACTGATCATACTAGATGAAGGCCTACCCCAATGATCCCATCTTAACTGCTCCTTTTCTTCTCCTCCTCCTCCCTCTCCCTCTGCTCCTCCTCCTCCCTCCCCCTTCTGCTCCTCCTCCTCCCTCCCCCTTCTCCTCCTCCTCCCTCCCCCTTCTGCTCCTCCTCCTCCTCCTTGTTTCTCTTCCCCTTCTCTTTCTCCTCTTCCTGCTTGAGACAGCACTAGCCTTGAATTCTCTGTGTAGCCTAGAATATCGATGAATTCCTGGTCCTCTTGACTCCACCTCCTGAGTGCTGGGATTACAGGTGTGTACCGCCATACCCACTTATGTTGTCCTCAGAATGGGACTGGAGGCTCTGTGCATGTTTGGCAAGTTTTCTACCAGGGACAGAACTGATATGTGCACATAAAGGATTTATTAAACTGGCTTAGAGGATGCGATCTGGTTGGTCCAGCAACGAGTGTTGGAGGCTGCAAATCCAGCAATCTTTTTGTCCACGAGGCTGGATGGCTCAGCAATCCCAAGCTGGTTCTGGAGGTCTGAAGGATTCCTGGAGAGCTGCGGATAGCCAGCTATGCTGGAATCCAGACCCGATGCCAAAGCAACAAGATAGATGAACTTGCCAGCGAGAGGGAGGCCAAAGAAGCAAAAGGCAGTTTGATTCCTCCATGTCCTTTCTTCTGGACTGCCACCAAAATTTAGGGTTTTTCTTCTTCTCAGCAGCTTGGGTTTTAATTGCTCCTGGATGAAGTCAAATGGACAACCAAGATTACCCATCACTAGGCTGGAGAGATAGCTCAGTGGTTAAGAGCGCTGTTTGCTCTTCCAGAGGTCCTGAGTTCAAGTCCCACCAATCACAGGGTGGCCCTCAACTGTCTGTAATGTGATCTGATTCCCTCTTCTGGCCTGCAGGTGTACGTGCAGGCAGAGCACTCATTTTTTTTTTTTCAGAGCACTCATATGTTTAAAAAAGGATATTTAAGCTGGATGTGGTGGCACATGTCTGTAATCCCAGCACTCAGGAGGCAGAGGCAGCCGGATCGCTTTGAGTTCGAGGCCAACCTGGTCTACAAAGTGAGTCTAGGACAGCCAAGGCTACACAGAGAAATCCTGTCTCAAAAACAAAAACAACAAAAAAAGTTAAAAAAAAAAAAAAAGATTATTCATCATAATCCTTAACGTTTACCAGCCTCTTAAAAAGATCCTGTCTACAAATATAGTCACATTCTAAATGATCAGAACCTCAATGTAGGACTTTAGGGCAGACGTTCAGCCAGTAGCACCATCCCAGCAGCCATACACGCTGCGCTGCGCAGTTTGCATACACTCTAAGGACCAAAGCCCAGCATCTTTTCACAGGACCATAGTCCTTTGCATGTCTTCTTTAGTGAAAGATCAGCTCTGATGTTCTAAATGTGTTTCAATCAGGCTTTTTATCAGCTTTGTTTGTTTGTTTGTTTTTATAAAACAGTTTTATTGACCACCGTTGGGCTCTGCAAAAATCTAGAAATAATAAATTTTGTACACACACACACACACACACACACACACACACACAATCCCTCCAAGTAAGTAGCAAGTGGGATCATGACAGCAATATTTAAATTTGTTACTTTTTCCATGGTATGAGGTCAGGACCATTTCAAAAGTCCTATCTATTGTCAGGGTAGGTTTTGCTGGCTGCCAAAAATCTTCTGAGCCTTCAGAGTGCCTGGAAGCCTCATGGACACTGGCCACTTTCCAGGTTGTCAAGGAGGGTGTTCTGGCACTCCAGGACTGTGGTCAGCCGCATCCACTCAGCAGTGAAAGCGCTGCCCAGCTCTACGAGTTAGACAGACAACCTGGTAGACAGACAGACAGGGAAAGGGGCATGGCTGGCTCCTTCATTCTTTTGACCTGACACAAAAGCCTGTCAGCTTTCTCTTCCTCCACTAGGCTCCCTGCTGATGGACTGGCTCAACAAGTTCAAGACCCCAGGGCGGGTTAAGTAATAGGTGTGGGCCAATTCACCGCCCTTTCTTTCTTCAAACTAACCAACTCAAAGTTCGGGGAGGGAGATTCTTCAGAGACTCTACAGTTTAAAAATCCCAGCCCTGGACTGGGCAGTGGTGGCTCATGCCTTTAATCCCAGTACTTGGGAGGCAGAGGCAGGCAGATCACTGTGAGTTTGAGGCCAGCCTGGGTCTACAGAGTGAGTTCCAGGACACCCAGAAAGAAAGAAAGAAAAAGCAGGGGGAGGGGGGGCTCAGAGGTTAAGAGCACTGTCTGTTCTTACAAAGGTCCTGAGTTCAATTCCTAGCAACCACATGGTGGCTCGCAACCATCCATAATGAGATCTGGCACACATGTGGGTAGAAATAATATAATACAAATAATTATAAATACAAATAAATAAATCTTAAAAAACAAAAACAAAAATCCCAGCCCTAGAGAAGACACTGGATTTTGTGGCTTCCGGAATCCCCTTGAGTTTGCAGAGGACCTTGTTTTCTGTGTGTCTGCTGCCTGTATGTGTCTCCTTGCCCCCAGTAAACTTTCTTCAACTGCAGGTTCTGTCTGCTAGCATCTGAGATATTTCAGATTTCCCAGATGCTACCTGTTGTGCTCCAAATCTTTCCTAACTTTTAATTCTTTAATTGTCAGATAGTGAACCCAGTGGTCAAAACCTGCGGACTTATCAGTGGTGACAGTCCAGTACAAGGGTCTTCCTGCTTTACTGCCACAGCCATGAAATTAGGAGGTGACTTTTTTTTTCCCCTGAGACACTGGCTGTCTTGTAGACCAGGCTGGCTTCGAACTCATAGAGATCCACCTGCCTCTGCCTCCTCGAAAGCCTTTCTCTCTCTTCAATTTGCAGATAGATATGCTTTGCTTGCAGCAATTTTAACCCCTCCCAGGGCTACAGTATTAAGAAACTAAAGATAAAGATATATTGGGGTGTAATCTTTTTTTTTTTTTTTTTTTTTTAGATTGTTTATTTTGTATGTATTTTGCCTGCCATGTCACCTATACACCAAGAAGAGGGCCCAGATTTTACATAGTGGTGGTTTGTAAGCCACCATGTGGTTTCTGGGAATTGAACTCATGACCTTTGGAAGAACAGGCAGTGCTCTTAACCTCTAAGCCATTTCCCCAGCCCCTGGGGTGTAATCTTATCTCCTTCTGCCTGTGTAGCCCAGGCTAGCCTTGAACTTGTTATTCTCCTTGGCCTAATCTCTTCAGTGCTGATGGTGTTACAAGTATTCTCCACTATGCTCAGCTCTTTTCTTTCTTTTTCTTTTTTCTTTTTTTCTAGACAGGCTTTCTTCGGTGCAACTTTGGCTGGGTTCTGCTTGGCTCTTACTTTGTAGACGGCAATTGCTTTTGCCTCTGCCTCCTGAGCGCTGGTCTTTTTTCTTTCCTTTCCTCCCTTCCTTCCTCCCTTCTTTCTCCCCTTCCTCTTTCCCTTCTTTCCTTCCTTCCTTCTCCTCCTCATCCCTTTCTTACTTCCTTTCCTCTTCTTCCTCCTTCTTTGCTTTCTTTCTTTTTTCTGTACACAGCTGTCCTAGAACTTGCTATGCAGACCAGGCTGGTCTCAAACTCAGATCCACCTGACTCTTCCCAGTGCTGGGATTAAAGGGCATGTCCCACCACAGTTGGCTTTTTTCTCTATTTTAAAATAACTGGTTGGAAGAGGTGAAAATGTAGCTCAGAGGTAGAAAGCTTCTCTAGAAAGCCTCTAACACAATAATAAACAGCTGGCTGATGGCGATTGTATATATTCAAGATATATAGCATTACATGTCACATATGCACATTGTGCAATGACCCCCACAGTCGTGCTAGCTGATGCCTGCATCACTATCCACACTGTTCCTTGACTTCCCCCACCGTGAATTGTTCATCTTTCCACTTGTAGTTAGTGCCCTGTGACAACGCCTTCTACTTTCTGAGTTCAACCTTTTCCATTCCAAATCCAAGCTGAGCTCACGCAGTGTGTGTCCCCCTGCGTCTCTGCTGTCTGAGTTGGCACAGCGTTCCTGAGCTTCGTCGCTGAAGCTCCTGCACATACAGAATGAAGAGAAGGCAGGCGCTCTCCGCTCACTCCCAGTCTAAGAAGAGACCTGTCCGCCTTTCACCACTAAATCTGAGGCTTTCAGCATAGGACATGCGCACCTGTAAGGCCGGTACCCAGGAAGTTAATCAAGGAAGGTCATGAGTCTAAGGCCTGCCTGGGTTACATAGCAAGACACTGTCTCAGCAAGACAAAGCAAAAACAAGTAAGTATATAAGAAAGATGCCTACTGTATGTTTCGTGGGGAAGCCTTTTTTTAAAATCAGGTTTTGAATGTTCTATTCCTAGTCTCTTCACCTTCAGTCCTAAGAAGAATTGAACCTAGCCCTAGTTATTTTTTTCTTTAAAAAATATTTTATATACACACATATATATACACATATACATGTGTGTGTGCATGCATGTTCTCACACACATGTGTAGGTGGCCACGGAGGATAAAAGAGTATCTTAGATCCCCTAAAGCTGCAGTTACTAGGAGTTACAGGGATAGATATAGGAAACTGAATTCTGGTCCTCTGCAACAGCTGTATACCCTCTTAACCACTGAGTCATGCAACAGCCAGATATCTTTTTTTTTTTTTTTTTAACAAAAACATCACTTTATTCAGGCAGTCTCAAACCAAGAAACAGAACGTTTAAGTTTCAGTCTCATTAAACATCCCGGCTTTGGTCGTGTTGACGTCAAGGACAGGAGGTCACGCGGGTGCACGTGACCCAACACCAGCACACAGAGTTTTCATGCTCAGCCAGCGGGCAGCTAATTCACGTGTCATCGTCGATGTCATGGTCTGACTGAAGAGTTTTGCAGATGAAATAAATACCAATGGCCAGCTTCAGGTGAGTCTGAGGACAACGAATTATTACAAAAATAACGACAGAGAAGGACTCCTTCAATTGACCAATAGCATGTGCCAGATATCCTCTTAACCACTGAGTCATGCAACAGCCAGATACCCTCTTAACTGCTGAGTCATGCGACAGCCAGATACCCTCTTAACCTCTGAGTCATGCAACAGCCAGATACCCTCTTAACCGCTGAGTCATGCAACAGCCAGATACCTACCCTCTTAACTGCTGAGCCATAGTTCCACCTCCACCCGTTTTAAGCATAAATAGGTGCTTTTTTTTGGGGGGGGGGTCTATTAAAATATGCATGTGCTCTTTATCCTTCATCTATAGTGGTGGGGAGCATGGCAGCAGGCAGGTATGGTGTGGAGCAGTTGCTGAGAGCTTACATTTTGATCCACACGCATACACACACGCGCGCACACACACACACACACACACATGGGTGGGGGGGAATGAAGGGATGTAGCTAACTGGGAATGGCACGGGCACTGGAAACATCAAAGCCTGCCTGCCCCCAATGACATAGATCCTCTAACAAAGCCATATCTCCTAATTCTTCCCAAACAGTTCTACCAGCCAGGACCAAAGTGTTAAACTATATCAGCCAATGCAGGGGGCAGTCTCATTCAATGGACCACACAAGGCAACCTTGGACTCAGAGAGAGCGTTGGACCATAGTGGGATGGCCTTTGCCTTCCTCCAATGCTGCTGCCTGTCCCCATCACTCTGAGGAGGATTGTTACACTTGTATTTTTGGTACTATGTATTTGAGTAGCTTCTCGGTGTTGTCTCACGTTTTCTCTTTGAATTTCAACAGTCTGAGGCACAGCCAGGCCAGGTAGCTTCCTTATTCTTGGGTTTCCCTGAAGCTCTGGCTATCTGCAGTTACTACCTATCTCCACCAGGGGACACCCAGTCCCTGAGCCTTGACCATAGTTGCCTCTGTGAGGATGATGAGCCCACTTCTCTAGGTTTGGTGGGAGCAGTTCAAGCTGGAGCTATTTCTTGGAATGACAACTGCTCTATCCTAAAGTTCCAAAAAGAAAGAGGTGGGGCTAAGAAGCATTGCAGAGTCTTGTGGGCTTTGTTTGTTTGTTTGTTTGTTTGTTTGGGTTTTTCGAAACAGGGTTTCTTTCTGTAGCCTTGGCTGTCCTGGACTTGCTTTGTAGATCAGGCTAGCCTCAAACTCATAGAGATCCACCTGCTGCTGCCTCCCCGAGTGCTGGTTTGCAGGCGTGCAGCCACCACACCCAGTTTTTATTTGTTTGTTTGTTCGTTTGTTTGTTTTTTCAAGACAGGTCCTCTCTGTGTAGCCTTGGCTGTCCTGGACTTGCTTTGTAGACCAGGCTGGCCTCGAACTCAGAGACCCACCTGCCTCTGCCTCCTGAGTGCTGGGATTAAATGCATGCACCACCACCGCCCAGCTAATCCTCACGTTTTTATGATCTTCACTCTATCTTAGAGAACCTCATCCTGGGCCAGCTCTGGGGACACTCAGCTACAGGGGTACTGTGGCTGGCACTCTGAAGCTTAGCCCCCTTAGGAGGCTGAGGAGCAACATTTGAAAGCACAGAGCTAAGTGCCTACCTATGAGGAGACTTCAGCTGTGGTGGCCAAAGGGAACACAGGAGCTAGTGGTACCATGGTGGGAGGTCTGGTGGCAAAGCGGGCAGGTTAGATCAACAGTTTCCTGGGGGCTCAGTCCGTACTCACTGCTCAAGTTCAATGGTGGGGCAGGGTGGCTTTTGGCCCAGTGATTGCTGGCCCCTGACCTCTGGTCAGACACACCCACATAGGGGAGATAAAGCCCCAAGCAGCCAGTGTTGGGAGGAAGAGGACCAGGCACCTGGACGCTGGGATCTGCAGCTTCTCCACTCTCCTAGAGCTCCTCAGCACCGAGAGGGAGTCCCAGTCATGAAGAGGTGATACCATGGCCTCTGGGCCCTAATTTTTCTACCCATAAAAGCTAGTAGCGGGGCATTGATCAGGGTGGGCCTGGCTGTGGGGTTAGGGACACAGGCTTAGAGGGAGGCCCTGGGAGTTGCTCCATCCCCACTGGAAGCTGAATTCCAGGGGAGAGTCTTAGGTCAGGAGAAGGTGGGAGGGAAAGAAAGACCCCTTTTCTGCAAAACATCCACCCTTGGGGATCTGAGGTTCAGGGCTTACCCCCACGAGCAGCCTGAGTGGCCTTCAGATACACATGGAGGGTGAGTTGTCCCTCAGGGTCTCTGAGCCAGTGAAGCTTTAACTCCTAAGTATACCCTGGGAAGAGGCCACCTTCCAGGCTGTGGTGGCCCCAAAAGCAAGGGGCCTGTGGCAGGGAAGGGGAGGCAGGGGACTATGTAGCCGGACTTTGAAGCTGGCAGGGTAGAGGTAGGGCAGGAATCAGGCAACCTGAGAGATGGTCATTGAGGAGCTGGGGTTTGATTCTGAAAGAGGGCTGGGGTCCCTGCAGGACCTGAATCATCATGGAGGTAGAGGAGAGAGACAGAGAGACAGAGAGACAGAGAGAGAGAGGGAGAGAGAGAGAGAGAGAGAGAGAGAGAGAGAGAGAGAGAGAGAGAGAGGAGAACCAAGGCTAGGATGAGGGTTTCCATGTTCATTTCTCCACCCAGCATAAGAATATGCCTTTAGTCAGGTGTGGTGGCACACGCCTTTAATCCCAGCACTCGGGGAGGCAGAGGCAGGCAGATCTCTGTGAGTTTAAGGCCAGCCTGGTTCAGGGCAGCCAAGCAAGGCTACACAAAGAAACCCTGTTTTGAACCCCCCTTGCCCGAGAAAAAGAATAGGCCTCTGTTTAGTGGTCCTGAGGTGAGTCAGGGTTATGCAACTCTATATGGTTAGGTCCCCACCTGCTGTCCTTTGACCCTATTACAAAGTGCTGAATCATACAGAGGAGAAGTTTCTTTGAGGCTTCAGCATGAGCATGCATGTGCGCGCACACACATGCACACACACACACACACACCATGCACACACATGTACATACATGCATACCATATACCACAAGCACATGCATACCTCACCCACATGCACACCTCTCTGCAACCACATGTTCAAAACCACCTGGAATTCCTTCCATTGGCATGTTGAGGCTGGGACTACTGGCTCTGAAAGCCTGCCAGAGCTTAAGTCCCTATACCATGGGTCATGGCCTCAGGGATACTGTGGCAGGGCATTGGGCGAAGGCCTCCATGTATATCCTTGTGTAGTCTCTGCAGTCCTCAGCACTCAATGCCAGTGCCTTGTTTTAGTAGAGCCTGCCTAGGGCACGAGGATGGAGTTCTCCACAGATGGAGAACTTGGCATTGGGACACAGAGCAGGAGTGTTGTGAGCATCTTACTTACCTATCCTGCCTGTGGGCCCTTTCCTGTGAGATCAGAGTCATGTTGTGCCAATAGATCAGCAGGGACATACCTTGGTCTCTCTGTCTAAGACTCATGCCACCAGCCCCAGTAGGTCTTGGCTGGAGCATCATCAGGAGCTGGGGTGACCCCTCACCACCTCACATTCCCTCTCTGGTTCCCTAGGTTTCTCCTGGCCACCTGTCTGCTGGCTGTGCTGTTGCGGGAGGCATGCGCAATTCCAGCACTCCAGGTATGCAGGGGCCCCTCTAGCTGGCCTCACCGCTGGCTGCCAATCTGTCCTGGTTAGCAGGGAATACTGGATAGGACCTCTTTCTCTCTGCCCCAAGGAGAGGGGAGGCAAGGCAGAGGCTGTGTAGTGAATGTGGTAAGCCCTGAGGAGGGACCTCAGGAAGAGAAGGGTCTGAGTCCTTCTAAGGTGTAGTGGGCAAATCTCCATGGCACTTAGGTTACCAGGTAAGGAAGGATATGGACTTCTATAACACTCAGGTGACCTAAAGGACATGGGTCGCCATCCTACCCATGTTACAACATGGGGGGGGGGGGTGAGCCTCCATGACACCCAGGTGACCCCAGGATGGAGAAACATGGTCATGACAATCAGGTAACTAAGGATGGGAGGATATGGGCTTCATGACAGGTGATTATAGGTGGGGACATGGGTGTCCAAACCACCCAGGAAGACCCTGTGTGAGATGGGCCCTCTCCATCCTTACCTGGGCATGCTTACTTAGGGCATGGACTATAGCCTGATAACAGTAGCCCTGGCTGGAAATGTACTGAGCTTGCCCTGGGCCAAGTCCATTCAGTCTGCACATGTGGCAGCAAAAGAGGATGAGGGAGGCCCACCCTCCACAGCCACCCACAGCCTCTCCTCAGAGCAGGGCACTCCCTCCAGGGCCATCGTGTGCCTCACTTCCTTCTTAGTACACCATCTCATTAAGATATTGAGTTCAGAGGAGCCGACTACCCTCTGGGTCACTAGCCAGGATGGGGCAGGGCAAGCACACCCTTAATTAGTGGAATTAAAAAAAAAAAACCAAACTGGGGTATAGTGAAGGTGCAGAGTTCAAAGTGAGCCGCAGGTAGCTGCGGAAGGGCTCTACTTTCTCCTGAGCTGGCCACCATGTGTTCAGGAAGGCTGCCATTTGGAGACAGGCTGGTGTCCTAAATCCCCTATCTGTATTTCTGCTACCAAGGGGGCCCTTTATCCCCTAGCGTTAAACACAGGTTGAGCCCAAGTCCTACCTGTAGGTGGGCCTGAGAGAGGCCTCTCCCTGGGTGTCCTCCAACCTTGGCCCATTAACTAGCAAAAATCCCCACCTGTGACTCACTTTCCCAGGGCCCTGTCAAGACCAAAGGCAAACATGTGATCCCTGAACAGGAAACAGAGAAGTAAGTGTCCCCAGAAGGCAAGTGTGGGCTGGTGCATTGGGAGGATGGAGAACATGGATGTTAAGAAGCTTCTAGAAGGTGATATTCAAACCCCACAGGGATCCCTCCTTGGGAGTTCTGTCCCAGGAGCAGGCACCAGAGATCCCTGGCCATCCCCCACTCCCCACTCGGTTCTCCCTGCAGCCTCCAATGGACTAGTTTTAGAACAGCATATTACTTCCCTTGCTCTTAAGGACCCTGCCCAGGGAAGGCTCTGACCTTCCTGGACCACATCCCTGCACCTACTGCTTTAGAGATGCTAGGTGCACAAAGCCATGTACTTGTCCCAGGCCTTACAAGGCAATGGATAAAGTGGGTGGGTGTGGAGCAGCTTCCCAGGGCCAGCAGCTGCCTGGAGCAGAGAATGCCTTCTGAAGTGGGGTTGGCCATGTCTAACTCTCTCTACCTTGTGTGTGAGCCTTACTCCTATTCATGCTGGTAGGGCCTTGGGTACCAGAGCCATGGAGCCCCTGGAGAAGGACAACCAGCTGGGGGCACTGTTCCCAGTACCCAAGCAGAAGCTTGCAGCCGATGAGGAAAAGCACCCAGGTCAGAGTGGGACCAAGGCCTCCTCATGGGTTTTTCATTTGGACAGAAGGCTAGATGGGAGGCTCTTGTGAGGGAGATGAGGCCACACCTACTTCTGCCTCTCCCCAGATGCCATGACCTGGGTGGAGACTGATGACATCCTGAGCCGTTTTCGGAACCCCCTTGAGGGTCCAGAACCGGATCTTGACAGCTTGGACCATCCCACGTTTGAGGAGGTCCAGGATGAGGAAGTGCTTCAGATGAGGCCCATGCTGCATCGTCAGGTGCTCCAGGGACCAGAGGAGGACCTTGACCACCTCGCCCACTCTCTGGAGGACTCTGAAGAGGCCTAACCACTCTCCCACCCCTGCCCTGAGGTCCAGGTTGTTGGGACCACTGACTCTCCCCAGCTAGAAAAAATAAACACCTGCAAACTGGTGGAAGCCATGAGTGCCTGTAAGAGCAACAGCTATGGGGCACAGCAGCTGTGTCCAGGAAGGAGAAGGCTCATCAAAACCTTCCCATGGGGCATAAGGGCTAGCTGACCCTCAGCTCATGAACAGTTCCCCTTGGGCCCATCTCTCTACATCAGGTAGCGTTCGGTGTGTTGGTGTGTCAGTCAGTGTGGGGACCACTTCGCAGCCTCAGCCTCAGCAGGCAAATGAAACCTATCCTGGACTTCCCACGGAAAAGTCTGAGAAAGGAAATGAAGGGATGGGAGGTTGCGTGGGAGTCAGGTTGATGGGTGTGTAGGTACCCAGGTACCAGGTACCCAGGTACGGTTTCACATGTACACAGGCACACACATGCACAGATGCATAGCTAAATGTGCAGACACCCGTGAAAAGGTACAGTTACAATGATATACATAGGTGGTGCACATATGTATATTACAAGGCACCTAGGTACAGTGGTGGGCAGGAGCACAGCTTCACATGAACACAGGGATAGAGGCGTGTGGCTGTACATGTGCATGGGGACACAGGCGGATAGATACCTAGTTGGGCAGGTGCTCAGCAGAGTGAGTCAGGACACACACTTTCTGTCCTAGTTTTCTGGGCAGCATCTGGATCTTTCTGGGATGTCTGTCCTTCCACATGGCCTGTCTCAGAGGGCCTAAGCACAACTCATGTGAATTACCTCACACGTGAAATAGGTACTGGGGTGACTACCAATCTCACCCTTGCAGTGGGAGGCACTAGGGGTCACAGAGCCACATACTGTCCAGCTCTAGTAGCTCAGGTAGAACAGACAGTTTAAGAGAGGCCACCAGCTCTCCATGCCAACGCACCTAGACCCCATGTAGCCGTGTGGGCTAGTACAAAGCTGCTGTGAACATTGACCAAGAGTCTGCAGACAAGTGCAGGAGACCCAGTCTAAGTATTCTGTAGGGAAACTGTTTCTGACCCTCCTGATGTTCCTCTCCAATCTTGCTCTTTAGGTCTACACTGAGCCCCCATTGATCCCTTTACCTCCTGGGACAACTGAGGATTCAAAGCTGGGAGCAGCCAGGCTGCATCAGAATTCCAGCACTACCCTCCCTTGCAGCTGAGTAATCATCTCTGAGTGTCAGCATCCTTCCTTCCAAAGTGTGCAGCCCAGCTCTGCCCCCTGCCCTCTGGCTTGGAGCTCAGAGACTGGCCCTAGTTAAGGCACTGTGTGTTGCAACCCAAGTGGGTAACGCAGATGCTCTCACTCCACACAAGTATGCAGGGCAACCTGTTGGGCATCCTACCCAACATCAACTACCCAACTGTTTGCCTAGGCCCAGGCCGGAGCCACAGACCCAGTTCAGTTGCCAGGTTCCTACCCAGGCCTAGCTTCTGCACAGCTCCCAGCTCTCAAAGCAGCCCCAATGCTTCGTTTTCCCATGTGGCTTTTCCACCTGAGGATGTATCAAGAATGGGTAGGGGCTGCTTATCTGGGAGCTGATGGCCTTCCCGGAAATCACCACAAGACAAGCTTACAAGTATAAAACCTTTAAAGATTGACAGTTACTACCATCCCGGACCCCCACCCCAATTTTTATATCAGAGAAGGAGGAATCCCTGTCAGGGTCAGCAGAGTCTCTCAAGATCTGCCAACTTCTTGAACCCCAGGCTGGTGTCCAGGTCTGGGTGCTGCCAAGGGCCTACTGACTGGGTTCAGGCATAGCCGATTCTCGGGCCTGGAGTGGTCTCTATGAGGGTCCGAGATCAAGAGTCCCCTTCTTGAGGATGATGTTCCCATAGAGCGCCGTCTCCCTGTAGGATAGCCAGGGTGCTGAGACTCCAACTTTGCCCCTAGTGGAAGCGACTGCCTTTCTGCCTCTATCTCTCCTGCTCAACACTGTCTGGAGGCTCAGCTGCCCAAATCCCTCCTGTGTCTCTGGGCAAAGCAAAGGTAGAGGCAGCTCCCGGGGACCTGGATGTGGCAGAAACTCACCCGGTTGCAACAACAGCAAATGCCTTTTTTGCACGTTCATAAAATTCAAATCTCTCTATCTTCATCAGGGCTCTCTGGAAGACAAAAGTGGCATGGTTGGAGGGAGCTTGGGTGGACTCCTGAGTTGAGTCCCCACCCCAACCCCCCCAATCAGAAGGTAGCCAGGAGGCAGCAGCAATGGAACCTGCTCTGGTTCTCCTGATGCTGGGGTCTCGGGAACCAGAGACGTAGGGCATCTGTCATATCCCAGTCCGAGCCTGTGATGGACAAGGTGCCAGCTGGGCATGGACTCTGCTCAGCAAGCCTCAAGACCAGTAACTCTCAACCTTCCTGATGTTGTGGCAACACTTTTAATACAGTTCCTCATGCCGAGGTGACCTCCTTTGTAGACCATGCTGGCCTCGACTCACAGCGATCCGCCTGCCTCTGCCTCCCGAGTGCTGGGATTAAAGGCATGCGCCACCACGCCCGGCCATAATATTATTTTTATTATTATTTCATAGCTGCAATTTTGCTAATGTTATGAACTGTAATGTAAATATCCATTTTTTTGGGGGGGGGGGGCTGGTGGTGGTGTCATGATCCACAGGTTGAGAACCACTGCTGTAGACCCTCTAAACTGCCCTGGAAGTCCCCTGCCCAGGACAAGAGTTTTCAAGTAGGTCCTGCTCAGGAGAATAGGTGCGTCTTCTGTCAGGTAGGGCTGTGGGCTGTGTGACACACAGACCTTAGCAAGAACAAAGCGGCAGAGAGCAAGACCTAGAGTGAAGGTGTACGTCTACGGAAGGTCAGAGGGGACCCCCATCACGAAGTCCACAGTCCTCTGGCTCAAATGGGATCGACTCCCAAGGCGGACAGGTCAGGATCTGGTGGGGGGGAGCGGAGGAAGGAAGCCTGGGCAGAGAGGGAGGTGACCATAGGACTCAGATATACTGTTCCCTTTCTGCTCCCATGATTCACTCGTCCCAAGCGGTCAGGAGGCAGAGGGTCCTGGGGTTGGGGCTACACTCACCTCGCAGCCAGCTTGGAGCAGAAGGGTTTCATAGTAGTTCCACACTGGGGTCTGCAGGCCCCTCTCCTTGTCACTGGGCACCAGGTCCATGACAGCAGCCTGGGAAGACACGGGTCAGCTCTGCGGGCCTAGGCCCCTCCCAGGCTCCTCTCAGAGAAAGGACCCTTTGGGGACCTGTGACCCTATGAAGTCTGGCAAAGAGGAAACCGAAGCCCAGATCAGCAGCACAGCCTTTGGTCCTCACCGGGCTTTCCACATAGGTGTCCAGGGGCAGCAACTTCAGCACAGCCTCCAGGAGCTGGGGGATGTCTAGGCCTAAGAGGATAGGGCTGGGCTCAGACTTGTGTTCTCACCAGGACCTGTAACCCCACCTTGTCTAAAACTTCCATTTTGGGGCCACAGTAAGCAACCAGCCAACAACAATGAGGGGCCACAGAACCAGGACCGTTACCGCCCCAGCCCTATGGTGCTCACCATCGGCTCGGATCTCTACAGGCCCGCACTGGCAGATGGAGGAGGTAGGGAAGTTCGCATCTGCAAGAACTGAAAGACCGGGCTCTAATCAGTGCCGTTCTCCCTCCCGGATGGTCACCTCACATAGCCACACATATCTCAAAAGCCACACAGCCCAGCACAGCCCACCATCTGGGACGTCCACATGCCAGACCGGTATATCCCTCCCGCTTCAGTTAGCGTGTCACCCTAACATCCCCTTTAGAGGAGTAGGAAAAAAGAAACTATGAATGAGGCAATGAAACCAGGGTCTGAGAGGAGGAAGCAATAGCTTCGCCCCAGCCTCTGGCTGCCCCACCTTGCCCAAGGGCACCAGGCCAGAGATACAGAAACCAGCAGACCTCAGAGCAGCCTGGGAGGCCATGTGGGAGATCGGGGAATTATCCTGCTACTGAACTTGGAACCCGGTTTGCCCTCCTCGGAGCTCTGGGGCCTGGGCCAATCGGAGGCCTCAGCTCAGTTCTTTCTTGAAGCAGCTGGATGGTTTCCTGCTCCGAAGGGCAGGGTGACTGCAGCAGTGTCCCCAACCTTTCCTGGACACTGTCGGTCAAGGGCTCCATTGTGTATCGCACCCCTGCCAGAGGTCCGCGTTGCAGGCTCCCTACAAGCTCACCAATCTCGTCTCCGTGCCCCATCCGCGCAAGCGCGAACAGCAGCTCAGGGGACAGCACCTTCGGGACGCCCTTGAGCGCAACCATGGCCGCAGAACTGGTAGAGGGCGGGAGTTTTCGGCAGGGAGGTGCCGCGTAGGTTGGTTGGGGAGGGGCCAGGGGAGGGGCCAGAGGAGAGGCGGGACCAACAGCTGGGTGGCTAGCTGTGTTAGGCCCTTGGCTCTGGGGTGACATGCAAGCTCTGAGGCCTGGCAGATTGTGGGAGAGTTCAGAAAATTAAGTCCGTGTGGGAAGGACAAAAAACGCCAGAGAAGCACCGGCGAAAATAAGCCAGGCACGGCCTTGGCCCTAGAACTCTGGTGTCCCAGACCAGATGGTCCTACCCCCCCCCCCCCCCTTATGGCCACTGCTGCCCAACTTGGTGGCAGTGATAGGTGAAGGGTGAAAGGGAGCTCTTTCTGTGTCAGTTTGTGAGTGGCTTCATGGGATTAGGGACGGTCCAGGAGGCAAGCCAGTATAGATGCAAAAAAATAAAAATAAAAAAAATAAAAACCTCCAAATTGTACGCTGGGAACTTTACTAAAGCTTGGGGGAGTCCTTCTTGGGGGCATTCCACATACACCCCATTGTCTTGAACTCTCTAAAGCCAGGGGCCAGCTAGAAGCTGGTGGCTGTGTGTGGCTTCCTATCTAACTAGGGTAGACCTAGCACACACTGGTCTGAGTGTGCTATGCTAGGCCCAGGGTTGAGCTAGAATCTCCCACGGCATTTTAAACACTGTTCCACTTTTCAGAATCAAACGGCTGAGGTTTTTTGCTCAGTGAACACAAGAAAATTAAACCAATGAGGCGCTGGAAAGATGGCTCAGTGGGTAAGAGCACTGGCTGTTCTTCTACATCTGTAAATCTAGTTCCAATGGATCATAGCCTTTTTTGTTTTGTTTTGTTTTGGGCTCTGAGTCACCAAGAACACATGTGGTACACAGACATAAATGCAGGGACAACATTCACACAGATTTTAAAAGTTAAGGATGAAACAAACAAACAACTAATGAACCAATTACCTCAGTTTCAAGTTTTCCCCCCTTGTGTGGCCACCTCCTTTGCTTGTTCATATGGCTCTGTGGGTCGATCAATGGCTGGAAGCTTTTGTAAGTGAACATTGGGGCTGGAGAGGCAGTTCGGTGGCTAAGAGCACCAGCTGCTCTTCCAGAAGACCCAGGTTTGATGCACAGCACCCACACAGTGGCTCACAACTGTCTGTAACTCCAGTGCCAGGGGAGCCAGTGCCCTCTTCTGGGGGAAAGTGGGCTTTTCCAGGAGAAAGGTCCTGAGGCTTGGCTCCCGGGATAGGGAGGTTTTTGTTTGTTTGTTTGTTTGAGTGACGGGACATAGTGACCATACCAGTTACCACGGTCTGGCTGTGTACTAACTTCATAAGAAACTTTAAATATTTGGTTATGATAAGTCTTTTTTATAACTTAAAAGAAATGATTTACTTTTATGTGAACTGGTGTTTTGCCTGCATAGATGTCTGGGTAAGGGTGTCGGATCTCCTGGAATTGGTGCATTCATTCCACATTGGAGCCTTCATGTGGATGTAGGAAGCGAACCTAGGTCCTCTAGAAGAGCAGCCAGTTCTTTTCTTTATTCTTTTTCTGAGACAGGGTTTCTCTGTGTAGCCCTGGCTGTCCTGGACTCACTCTGTAGACCAATTCTGGCCTAGAACTCACAGAGATCTGCTGCACCACCACGACCAGCTTTGCGCAGCCAGTTCTTAACTGCTGAACCCTCTCTCCAGCTCCTGTGATATGTCTTTTGTTTGTTTGTTTGAGACAGGGTTTCTCTGTATAGCCTTGGCTGTCCTGGACTTGCTTTGTAGACTAAGCTGGCCGCAAACTCAGAGGCGCTGATGCCTCTGCCTCCCAAGTGCCGTGCCTAGCTATGATGTGTACCTTAATCTGGAGTTTAGGTAGGCCTCAATCCTCATCCCCCCCATGCCAACCCCCTTGTTTATTTGAGATAGTGTCTTACTATATAGCCTCAGTTGGCGTGAAACTTGCTAATTAGACCAGACTGATCTTGAACTCAAGAGAGCTACTGGCTTCTGCCTCCTGGGAGCTGGGATTAAAGACCTTCTGCAGCACTTGAGAGGCAGAGGCAGGCAGATCCCTGTAAGTTCGAGGCCAGCCTGGTCTACAAAAGTGAGTCCAGGCTACACAGAGAAACCCTGTCTTGAAAAACCAAAACCCAAACCAACCAAACAAAATACCTTTCTCCACTAAATGCATTTTGTGCAGATGGAAACTGGCTAGTCCTGAGGGAGCTGCAGAACAGCCCTGATATACTCCTGCCACAGCAAATGGGCTGTCACTTCCCCACACTGAAGCTCTGGGCATACCACATCGTGGAATCTAGTAACATTCCAGGAAAATGCTAGGGCTATTATAGAAGAGGTCACTGTCCTCCTACCCATTGTAGCCCAGGCAGTGAGACCCTGGGCACTGTTGATATGTGTTACTTGGCTGGGTGGTGGCACACAACTGCAGTCACAGTTATCTGGAAGGCTCAAGCAGGACTGCTTGTCCTTAGGAGCCCATGACAAATACATATTGAGCGATGGCTTCAAAGATAAGTATCTATCACATGGCTGCGAGAATGAATGGCATGTTCCCTGCATAAACATCAGGTTTTAAGCAAATGTACTGCAGTATGAACAAACCCAGAGGATATTTGTCTTAGCTTAGGCTTCTGATGAGCTACAAGTCAACGCTTTACTTGTCACAGCTCCGGGGGCTGGAAGTCAAAGCAAGGTAGATTTGCTATCTGGGGAAGACAGACTTCTTGGCTCATCCCCTTTTCATCCTCATAGGAAAGGGGCTGCAAGAGGTCCCTCGGGGCCTTACAAATTCCCTCGTGAGCCCCACCCAACTTTTAGAATTTTAAGATCATCATGTAAGGGGTAAGAGTTCAACGGAGGAGCTCAGTGAGGGATGTTGTTCATTGCATTGGGCAAGTGAAACAAGAAACACAAAAGGACAAGTACTCTTATAGCTACTCAGGAGGTACCCGAGTCACCCCATTCTTATAGAAAGTAAGAATGAGTCAGTGTCTAATGGAAGATGAAGTTCTAGAGACGAGAGACTCGGAGACAGATGGTGGGTATGGCTGCACACTGATGTGACAGTGCCTGATGGTGTACACTGTAGAGGAATTTTAATTCGGAACATGGCTGCTCTGGCAAGAGATCACATCCAAAGACCTTCTAGGTCTGTGTGATCCAGCTGGAATGCAGGCATGCTGGGTGGTGGCGGCACATGCCTTTAATCCCAGGAGACAGAGGCAAGCAGATCCCTGAGTTCAAGGCCAGCTGGTATAGAGCAAGTTTCAGGTAAAGAAAAACTTAGGTCGTGGTGGTGCACGCCTTTAATCCCAGCATTTGGGAGGCAGAGACAGGTGGATCCCTGTAAGTTTCAGGCCAGCCTGGTCTACAAAGTGAGTCAAGGACAGCCAGGAATACACACAGAGAAACCCTGTCTTGAAAAACAAAAACAAACAAACAAACAAAAAACAACAACAACAAAAAAGCTTAGGTCCAGGTATGGTGGTACACATCTTTAATCCTAAACAATGAAGGTAGGTTTGTAGAAGGAAGTACCCATGTCTAATTGATTGGCGGAAAAAGTGATGAATCAGAGAGAGATTTGACAGAATATTATGCCCAACTCTCACGGGAAGAAAGGAAGGGGAAGCTATAGTTAAGGGAGCAACACAGTCAATGAGAAAAGGGGCAGTTTTACAGAAAGAGGCTGAAGAAAGAGGCAGAGGACGAGGAGCCAGAAGATTAGAACAGATTGCTAGATTTAGTTTGAAGCCAAGCAGAACAATTCAGAGAAGCCGTTTTGAATCAGTCAACTTGGAGAGGAGTTTGAGCCAGGACAGCTGAGTTGAACCAGCCAGCCCAGAGCTCAGTAAGAACAAGAAAGGGTGAGCTTATTTATTCAGCAGTTAAGTCTCAGGGGCTGGAAACATTCTAGGCCTAGATTAGATTGTATGGAGGCTAGAAGCTTCCAGGATTAGGCGTGTAGGCCAGCAGGCAAATAAAAGCTACTTTTACAGTATGTGGTAAAGATGAAGTTAAAAACACAAATAGACCTGGTGTGGTAGCATATACCTTTAATCCCAACACTCGGGAGGCAGAGGCAGGCTGATCTCTGTGAGCTCAAGGCCAGCCTGGTCTATATAGCAAGTTCCAGGGCAGCCAGGGCTACACAGTGAAACCATAAGAAAATAATAGAAACAATTAAAAAACACACTTATTCTCTAGAGACAACTGCAGGTGAGTGGAAACCAAATGGAAGCAGTCACTTTCATTGAATTATCGTGCTTAGAATTAGCAGCTGGTGGCTGCACACTGATGTGAGAGTGCTTGATCGTGTACACCGTAGAGGGATTTTAATTCCTCTTGAAGCCACATCCTGAGCTGCCAATAGTGCAAAGGGAAGTGGCTGGACCAAATGTGCACCTGCCCTTAAAGAGGAAAAAATTAAAAATTAAAAAAAAAAAAAAAAAAATCAAGACACCTTGAAAGCTTCCTAGATTTCTGATTTAGAAGACTGTGCCAGACTGACTTCCAACAACTGGTGACGGTTGCAGGCCACATCACAAGTACCTGAGCTGTAACCACAGCCCAAAACCTTCAGTAGGAACTCTGGCCTACGCTACTACCCCTTCGGATGATTTATTTGCCTCTCAATCGACAGGCTGAGCTTTCCTCTCCAGGGCGGCGCAAGGCCTAGGTGCCAGCTCTCAGTGGTCTTTGAAGTCGGCCTTCCTTTTCTCCACAAACGCAGCCATGCCTTCTCTCCGGTCATTCTGGCAGGAAAAGGAAGAAGAGAGGTGAAGTGTGTATCTTCCTGTTGAGCCCCTCAGCTGCCTGCCTGCATCTCTGAGGTGTTCTTGTGTCTTCCCCCTTGCCTGTTCTTCGAGCTCATCATCAGGACAGTGGTGATTCTGCAGTGGGCCCACCTGCAGCCCATGAAAGATGAGATTCCCCACAAACAGTGCTAAGCTTGGGGACAGGGGACTGTCTACCACCTAGGACACACTTGACCAGGATCTATGACATAAGCACTGGTGAACTCCTCCTGCTCATAGCCCCTCCAGATCTGGCAGGGTCATATTGGGAATCTCTCACCGAACTGTGGGGCAGCAACAGAATTCTGCTTTACACTCGCCCCTTCCTTAGCTAGTGGACACACTATGTGCAAAAAATCTTCACTTCTTCCTTAGGAACCCAAACCACTTAGAATATTTTTTATTTTTAAGTGTGTGTGTGTGTGTGTGTGTGTGTGTGTGTACGTGAGCATGTATGAGTATGTGTGTGTGCATGTGTGTATATGTAAGTGTGTGTGCACACATGTGTGTGTACATGAGCACATTTGAGTGTATGTGTGTGTACGTGAGCATGTATAAGTATGCATGTGTGTATATGTGTGTGTGCATATATGTGTGTGTGTACATGAGCACGTATGTGTGTATGTGTATGCATGTGTGTATGTGTATGCATGTGTGTGTGTTGTGTGTACAGGAGTATGTATGTGTGCATGTGTGTATATGTAAGTGTGTGTGTGTGCATGTGTGCATGTGTGTAAAGATATGTGCAGCTTCAGCACAGAGATCAGAGGTATGATATTGTTCTGGATGTGGAGTTGCAGGTGATTGTGAGCCATGTGATGTGGGTCCTGGGACGTGAACTCAGGTCCTCTGGAATAGTAGTAGATGCTGAGCCATCTCCCCAGCTCCTTAAATGTTTCCTTTATATAAAACACTCAGCGCTGGGCCAGTGGTGCAATGGGTAATGCATCTGACAATCAGAAGATTCTTTGAAACACCTGGACATGATAAGTGGTGAACTGCAGCCAAGCATGGTGGCATACTCCTTGCATCCAGGAAGCTGGGGCAGGTATATCTCTGTAAGTTTAAGGCCAACCTGGTCTACATAGTGAGTTCCAGGCCAGCCAGGGGTACGTAATAGAGACCTTGTCTCAGATAGATAGAGAGATAGAGTAAAACTTTTATATTAGGTGGTGGTGGTTAGAGATGACTCGGTGTTTGGTTTCTAACACTTAAATGGTGGTTTACAACAGTCTGTAACTTCATTTCCAAGGTACGCAGTGCCCCTTCCCAGTCTCCGTAGCACAAGACACACCTACAGTGTATTTACACACATGCAAACAAAACATTTATGCATAGAGGATAAATAATATTTAGAGATCGGTTTTCTGTGTTGCACAAGCTGATCTCAAACTCCTGAGCTCAAGCAATTCTCCTTGGCCCCAGGCTCCCAAGTTCTGGGACTACTGTGCCCAGGTACAAATTCCACTTTAAATATAGGGGCTGCTGCTCGGGGGTGAAATTCACGGGGCCTTTTGTGGTAGGAAATCCCTAGGAGCTTCTGCAGTAGAAGCCGACTTGAACCCCAAGCAGAATGCTTTGTACTCACAGTGGCAAAGGTGGAATAGAAGAGTTTCTTCTCCAGCTTATTTCCTTCTGCTAAGGTCATTTCAAAGGCTGAAAGAGAAACCCTGGGGGTCACAAGCTGACGTGCCGAACGTGGGGTACCCACATCGAGCTAACTTGTGACCCACAGAAAGGGCTGCAGGCTGTGTGTGTGGCCTCCATGCTTGCTCAGCTCTCCTCACAAGGGCACATGAACACACTGCCTTCCTAGGCCTCCCAAACACCTTGGTGGTGGTCCAGGGCCGTCAGAAGGGAAAACTGAATGGAGGGTAAATAGCAGAATCTGTCCAGCCAAGAGGACCTGGGGTGGCTGCTAAAACTGAATGCAGAAGCACGGCAAAGGATGAGAAGCAGGAGAGAAGGGCGAGGCAGCAGGATCAGCATCTGCTGGGGTCTTCCTTTCCGGTGGAGAACACTGTCCAACAGAGCACTGCCAGGGAAGACCTGCGCTTGACCCCCTACTGCTGTGACCTCGCCAGAATCCTGCGTGCTTCCACACACAGCTGGCTCTTCAGACATCAACACATCTGATCACGGCCAGCAAGCAACCCTGAAGGACTGGTGTCCCCTCCGGAGGTGGCAACGGACTTTCTGGGTCACATCTTTTGCCCCCAAGCTGACTCTGCATGTGACACTGAGCAGAAACACAGTGCCATTCCAAACACTGAGATAAACGATTGCATTAAGACTCTATTCCTGGCACGGGAGAAGCGATTCAATGGTTAAGAGCACTTGTGTTCTTGCAGAGAGCCTGGGTTCCCTTCCCAGGACCCACAGGTAGGCTCACAACTGTCAGTAACTCCAGTTCTGAGGGGTCCAGTGTCCTCCACTGCACCATGCACACACGTGATATACATATGCACAGGCTGCCAAACACCTATACACACAAAAATAAAAATTTTAAAACAACCACAAAAATCTCCATTCAGGTCTTAACACTCACTTAACAAGCTAAGTGTCCCACAAATCCTTGTGACTTCAGCTCTGAGAGATCTGATGGCCACTGTTGGCCTCCACATATAAAAAGGCACAAATACCACTACACACACACACACACACACAGACACACACACACACACACACACACACACACACGCACATGCATATAAATTCACATATATGGTGATAAGTAACATACATAGATTAAGAAAAGAGAAACCCACGCTGGATGTGGTGGCACACGCCTACAATCCTAGCAACTGAGGCAGGTGGGTCCAGAGTTTGAGGGCAGATTCAGGTATAGAGTGAGACCTTGTTTCAAAATTCAAACAACAGGGCCATCCAGATGGCTCAGTGGATAAAGGCCCATGTCGTCCAGCCCAACGACAATGGGAATCTAATCTCTCTGGAACCCAGAAGGAGACAACTGACCCCCCAAATTATTCTCTGACCTCCACATGTGCACCATGAGAACCAACTCAATAAATTAAAATGTGACCTAAAGAAATGAGTAGATTTAAAGAGACGAAGGAAGAAAAGGCTGGGGCAGCTCTGAGGAAGGCAAGTCAGAGCAGCTTCACGAGCTGAGGGAGCTGGTGAAGAAAACTCAGATGAGCTGTGTCGCACGGGCTGAGGAGGGAACCATTCACTCCAGGTCCCCAGAGACAGCTTTCCCGTGAGAGACAGCTTTCCCATGAACCACAGACCTCTGTCTTCAGGGGCTGTGGCTCTATTCTTGGACTTCCCTCTGTGCCTGACACTGCATTGCCATCATGTTGCAGGCCTGCCCAGTCTAGGCTCCTGGGATAATGAGACCGTCAGAATATCTTACCAGACCTTAGAGTTGACCAAAACCTGAAAGCCTATGGCAAACTCCAATGCCGAGAACTGTCTCACTGCTGCCTGGGAACCTCACAAGGTCACCTATGCAGTCCTGTGGCCTCTCCCCAGTGGAGCCCTACCTGCATTCACAGATTCTTTCGCCATGGCAACTATAATTTTGGAATTGCTGGCAATTTTTTCTGCACACCGGATGGCCTCATCTACCAGTGTTTCAACAGGAAAAATCTTGCTTACGAGACCTAAAATAGAAAAAGTATGAACAGCATGCAGAAAGAGCATTGCCCGCTTCCTCTGGAACCCAGTGCCACCGAGAGGCCAGCTCTCTGGGTCCTAAACAAGGGATGGTTGTCCTCGGCAGTGGGTGACTCTGTGCTCTCCACTGCCAGGCTCCAGTCACTTCTAAGTTGCCCAGACCATCAAATGGAACAGAGGACCCAAGGACTATGGTCACCACCAAAGGCAGGGAAAGGGCTGGCCTTTAAGGTCTTCAAAGGGCAATAGGAAGAGATGTTGTTATTGTTTCTAACCCTGAACATACGTTGCCACTCTCTTGTGCATATTTCAAGATATATATAACCCAAACCCAGACTCTTAGGGCTCCAATGCCGGTTACCTCCTGGGAGGCCTGACATAGCCCGAGCCTCCCCCCAGCTCACACATCAGACATCCTACCTGCTTGCTTTGCATCCTGGGCTGAAATGCGGTCACCCGTGAGGACCATCTCCATTGCTAGGGACTTGCCGACTGCACGAGTGAGTCGCTGTGTACCCCCTGAACCTACATGGGAGAGATTTGTGGTCTCAGCTGGCCCTTCGTCAGGTGACACTGCGAAGAAACCCTGCGCCGGGATGCAGCGCAGTACAAGAAGAAAGCTTAGCATGCATGAGGCCCTGGGTTCCTTCTCAGCATTAAAAAGAAAGAAAAATCAGATTGGCTCCTTTTCCACCATCCTGGAAGGTCCCCCTGGAAGCACGCCTAAGAGCAGTGGAGGCCTCCTCCGAGCGTGGTCTCTTCCCTGAGGGCTCAAGTCCTTTCTCTGTGAGTGTTCATCTCCTCCTGCCAGGTCTAACAGGTGGCCCCCAGAGGGCAATGGTATTACCTTCTAACATCTCAGGGCTTTTCCAGGCAGTGGGGAGTGAGAATGCCACAGTCTGATGTGCTGAACTCAGGGAGGCCACCTGACACGCTATGCCAGTGGCACAAGAGTGGGCAGAGCCAGACTCACAAGTGACAGAGTTTTGATGCAAACCCTAGGTCATGAGTCTTTCTTCCAAGCTTCTGGTGTACAAAGCTTTTTTTTTTTTTTTTTTTTTTTTTAAATCGAGACAGGGTTTCTGGGTCTGATGCTCTTTTCTGGTGGACATGAAGACAGTGTGCTCATATACATAAAATAAATAAATCTTTTTATTTTGATTTTTTTTTCAAGACAGGATTTCTCTATGCTATCTTGGCTGCCCTGGACTCGTTTTGTAGACCAGGCTGGCCTTGAATTCATATCAATCCACCTGCCTTTGCCTCCCAAGTGCTGGGATTAAAGGCGTGTGCTACCACACCCAGCTCAAAATAAATAAATCTTAAAAGGAAAAAAAAAAAAAAAAAAAAAAAGGTATATGGATCACGAGCAGGAAACAACCACTGTGGCTAAAAGCCAGCATTTAAGATCTGTACACTTGGGCATGGCCTGAGGCTCCCAGACTGTGCTGAGCTTCATCTGCTCTGTCTTTCAGGTGAGGGCTGGCAGAGAGAAAGCTGAACAGGCAAGAGCTGTCCATTATGGTCAGTGGTTAGAAGCAAGCTATGGGGCTGACACCCAGGCGTTACAGCTTACACATTCTCTTACCTGGGATGGTCCCCAGTAGGATTTCTGGCTGTCCAAACTGGGCTTTCTCACCGGCATAGATGATATCACACATCATAGCAAGTTCGCAACCCCCACCGAGCTGGGGGCGAAAAAAAAAACTATAAGCAGGTGGATTTTACCAGAGAAGCCCAGGCAGAAAACCACTTTATTTGCTTAGAGAACTTTTCTGAAACCATGAGACAGCAAATATTAACTTAGCAGAACAAAACTAGATTTACGTGGTGGGGTAAATATAAAGGTAATGTTGCTTAATAGGGACTTGCAGACTTTTATGCAAAGGGTCAGGCAATAAATGTTTTTGGTTGAATAACTCAGCCTGGCATAGCAGCTCAAATCCAGCTGCAGAGGACAAGGGCAGGAAGGTATGCGGCTGGCCGCTCCACTTGGGATGGATTTTATTAAATCCATGTTTTCCCCTCTCCCATGGGCTAAACCAGCCCTACATTTTTCAATAGCCTAGTGAGGCAGGGACATGCAGACAGTGTCCTCATAGCCTTCACACATGTAGCAAAGCCAGTAATAAAACAGAAGCAGAAAAGCTTATTAATGCATCTTGGAACAGGCCGAGGAGCCTCCATCGAAGAAGTTATCAAAGCCGGCTGTGGTGGCGCACACCTTTAATCCCAGCACTCGGGAGGCAGAGGCAGGCAGATTACTGTGAGTTCGAGGCCAGCCTGGTCTACAAAGCAAGTCCAGGACATCCAGGGCTACACAGAGAAACCCTGTCTTGGAAAAACAAAAACAAAAACAAACCAAACCAAACCAAATAAAAAACTCAGAAGTTATCAAAAGACAACATTGGCCATTTAAACACACACAGATCCTTGCTCTACTTAATTTGCACACGCACAGTTCCTTCTTCCCACCCAGGAGACCTCTAGGGCTGACACTTACAGCATAGCCATTGACAGCTGCAATAATCGGCTTCTTGATCTGGGTGATCTGGTCCCAGTGGCTCAGGAATTTGTCAGAGTAACAGTCCTGGAATGTCCGGTTCTGCATCTCCTTGATGTCGGCTCCAGCTGGAGGGTCGAAGTGAGGTTTCAATGACCAGACATCAGAGACCTTCTCAGTCCTGTGTCCCCGTGCTCGGGACCTGGGGGCACTTCCCACAACAGTGGGACCAGCTGATACACAGACCAACAACTCACCAAGCTGTTTGTTATAAGAAGGTAATGCTGCAGGTTGTGGCTGGCAAGGATGACAAATACACTCAGAGGAGGTCAGGCTTATACCAGTTATTTCACCTGACCAGTAAGGAACTGAACATACCTGAATGTTCAAATCACACCTTGATCTTCCACACAACTTCTCTCTTTTTTTTTTGTTTTCGTTTTTCAAGACAGGGTTTCTCTGTGTAGCCTTGGCTGTCCTGGACTCACTTTGTACACCAGGCTGGCCTCGAACTCACAGGGATCCGCCTGCCTCTGCCTCCCGAGTGCTGGGACTAAAGGCACGTGCCACCACACCCGGCTCACACAACTTTCCTTACATGTTACTATATCCTAAGCCACCCCTCCCATCGTGGGGAAACTGGTTCATTTTGCTGCTTCCCACCGGCCATAGCACCCCCTACCGTCTATTGCTATGGCTGCCCAGCACACCTGCAAACGCCTTCTCCCCACCAGTGAGCACAATGGCCCCCACAGCAGGATCTTGCTGAAAGGTCTCCAGTGCTTGGTTGAGCTCCTCGATCAGGCCATTGCAGAGAGCGTTGAGTGCTTTGGGGCGGTTCAACTGGATCAGCCCCACACTGTTATTCTTTCCTTTCTTTTCTGTGACGATGTACTGAAAGTTAGCACCTGGGGCAAGAGGACAAAAGGGGATTGTCACCATAAAGATATTAAAGGCTCTGTGGTGCTGATCTTGGTTGTCAACTGATTCCACATCTGGGATCAACTAAAGCCCAAGCAGCTGGCCTCACCTGTAGGGGATTTTCTTATAATGGATCTTTGGAGGTGAGATGACCTAGCCCTAAGTCTGGGCCATGCCTTCTGGTGGCAGCCTACTTAAAAGAACACGGAAGGAGGAAGCTTCTGCTTCTTGCCTTCTTGCCCTCACTTCAGATGGCAAGTTCATCGAATCTATTCTCCCTGTCCACCCTCCTGCCCTCCACGACAAGACGGGGTTTCTCTGGCTGTCCTAGATCTCACTCTGTAGACCAGGCTGGCCTCAAACTCAGAGATCCACCTGCCTCTGCCTCCCCAGTGCTGGGAATAAAGGTGCACACTGCCACTACCAGGCATCTGTTCTATCCTTAAGGCATTTTTCTGGTGTTTGAATCAATTTCTTCAGGATTGTAATACACATGGAAGACTCTCACCGCTTTAGCCCTTCTCTGGGCCCCAAAACCAAATGGAGAGTGCTAAGACATTCAGTCTCTTAGCTGAACCACCGAGTTCTTGGCCTTTCTATCAGGAGACATCCTTTGCTGGACTACTCAGACCACAGCCTGTAAGCCACTCTAGTAACCTCCCTTTAATATATACGCATGTTATATATTATCAAATATTATACACACAAATATATATTATATATATATATATTCTATCAGTTCTGCATGGAAACAGGCACAGACAGAGAACTCTGTACCATCCTTACCACTTTAGCTTGCAGCTGTGGCTGCAATCTACCCAGGCATGGTCTTTAATCTTAGCACTCATGAGAGAGACAGATGCAGGTGTATCTTTGTGAGTTCCAGGCTAGCCTGGTGTAGTTCCAGGTCAGCCAGAGCTATATAGTAAGATGCTGTCTCAAAAGCATCAACATAAAAGAAGACTCTAGCACAGAACACAGTCACCCTCCTCTCATATGCCAGCACTTTCCAGACCATGACACCAGGTGAGAGCAGGACAGAGCCCAGGCCCTGCTGGAGCAGTTAGCGGAGGGACACAGGCAGCTGTAATGCACTAGTTTGTTCTAGGTGACCTGGAGGGCTGGCCAACTCAGACCTGTGGGGAGGAAGATAAGCCTGAAAGTGAGGGTCTGTGTTCTGGTGTTTCAGTCCTTAGCACAGTGCTTGTCTTGTGGATTCAGAGTGACTAACTTTAAGTGGGAGGTGCACTACTGAACACTAGGATGCCTGCCATACAGGACAGCCAATCCAGAGCGGGATTCAGGAGAAGCCCTAGCCCTGGGGCAGGGTCAAAATTCTTGATAACACTGGAGCATTAGATGGCTGCAGGGGAGTCCAGCCAAGGAGTGGAAAGGGGGGGACTATCCAGCAGTCTAGGGAGGAAAGTGGGTGTGTCAGTATGGGCGGCGCTGATTGGACAGGCTGAAGGACAAGGTTCAGAGGAGGCAGTGGACACAGGAGAGACTGGACAGGAGGCACTATAGACAAGCCTTTCCCAATATTCAGGCTGTCTTGCTTAACCTACCTTCACAATCTCCTACACAACCAACGTGCACGCTCCCAGCTGGCCAGAGGTCCTGGCATTTACTAAAGTTCTAGAGTTGAAACGCTGCCAGTACACCCAGGGCCCTCCCATTAGACAGGGTTTCTAGGTGCTAGGATCTGGCTGGTCTTGTAAAGTGAGACTGAGGTCAGATTGAAGGGGTGGGCGGGGCGGTAAGGAATTGGCTAGGGGTCAGGCGAGCGGTGGAGGTGGGGGCTCCGAAGATGGAATAGTGTAGAACTTCAAGCTAGAATCGGTAGTCACTTGTAGGAAATCTGGGTTTAGGTGTGGGCATGAGTACTCGAATCCAGGGTCCAAGTACTTCAGAGTCAAGCTTTGGGAGTGCAGGCTGGTGGAAGAGGGGGTCAAGAGAGAAAGTCCAGGACCAAGTGAGGGTGCGTGCAGGCCGGGGTTTAGGGACCAGCCGGAGGTTGTGAGTAGAGAGTCCACCCAACGTGGGGTGACGGACACCACCGGTGTCCGCACTCACCCGAGGCGAAGCGCCGGAGTTCTGGGCAGCGGACAGAGGACAACAGCGAGCTGCGGGCTCGGGGAAGCAGAGCACGCAAGGCAGCCATGGCGGAGAGACGACTTGCCCCGCCCACAGAATCGCCCCGCCTGCAGAATCGCTCCGCCCAGGCTAGGCGAAGACGGAAGCAGAAGGGGACGGTCTAGTCTAGTGACCGAGGCCGGGAGGTTGAGTGGGCAGGGTAGGGAGGAGGGTAGGCTGTGCTGGGCTGCAGTTCTTTGAGCAATCCTTCAATTGCACCACGTAAGTGGCGTGCCCTTGGCGGGTGCCCAGCCCCCTGGGCCAGGCTAGGAGACTCGGCTTTGCTCCCCCCTCCCACCGGGTTGGCTGTGTGCTGTTGGTCTTGACCCCTGGAAAGAGCAATTGCAGATGTAGTCATGGAGGGTAAAGCTGTGAAATGCAAGGCGTGTTTTGTGTCAGGGTCTCACTGCACAGCCATGGCTAGCCTGGAACCCTCCATGTGGACTAGGCTGTTTCCTAGTCTCGCAGACATCCATCTGCCTCTGTCTTCCAGGGTTGAGATTAAATACTCTGTGTGAGAGGCATTCCTTACGTGGCAGATGACTAGCTTCATAACACCAGGCTAGGAATAGCTGTGTTTTTACAAGATGAGAAGATTCAGATTACATTTAATAAAGAAAGCTGATGTTTTGTTGACGTAAATTACCTTGAATTATAACTTTAAAATGTTTAGCAAGTATTATAAGACCTTTATTTGTATTCTTGGCCCTGGTCCTGCAAAAGCTAGGATAAAGGATAGACCCTACAGACAAAAAAGCAAAATTGATAATTTAAAGAAAGCAATTCAAACCAGACTTGAACAGCCAGCAAACTTTATTTCAAGCTAAGGTAGAATATAAACAGAAAAAATGACCAATAAACCTTTGCTGAGGGTCTCTTTATTAGCATAGGCTAAGCTACCATGACAGTAGGTCCAAAATGAGACATCTCGAACACATTTTATAGCAACCCAGGGCTGGAGTTGAGGTCAGGTGGCTACTGTTCTCTGAGCTTCGGGGCAAAGGAAGAGACAACTAAAGACTGGGGGTATTGCATTTGTCATGGTTCTCTAAAGGAACAGCACTGATAGAATGAGAGAGGGAGGGGCTGGAGAGATGGCTCAGAGGTTAAGAGCACTGACTGCTCTTCCAGAGATCCTGAGTTCAACTCCCAGCAACTACATGGTGGCTCACAACCATCTATAATGTGATCTGATGCCCTCTTCTGGTGTGCAAGAAGACAGTGTACTCATATACAGAAAATAAATAAATAAGTGGAAAAAAAAAAAAAAAGAATGGGAGGGGGCGGAGAGAAAGAGAGAGAGGGTGTACAATTAGAGTGGTCCAGTTGGTCCAATAGCGGCTACGTCCTGACAGAAAGAAAGTTCAAGAATCCAGTAGTTTGTTCAGTCCACAAGGCTGAAGGGCTTGGCTGGTTTTCAGCACAGTCAGAATCCGGAAGTGGGCTCTAATACCAATGAGAGAGTCCTCGGGAGCACGATGTCTGAACTGGCCTGAGAAGGAGGATGAGCTGACAAAAAGCAAAAGCTTCTTTCTGTTTATACCCTTTGTATAGGCTGCATGAGAGGGCGTGGCTCAGATTTAGGGTGATCTTCCTACCTCAAATGAGCCAATCAAGAAAAATCCCCTACAGATGGGCCCTGTGATATAGTCACATTGGCAACCAATAGCCATCATGCCAAGTGATGGTGGTGCATGCTTTTGGCCCTAGCACTCAGGAGGCAGGGGCAGGCTGATACCTGTGAGTTGAAGGCTGTAGGCCCAATTTTCTTATCATATTTTAGTGTGAACTTATTAAACGAGCCTGCCTCCCTAACAATCTGACTAACTCAAACAATCAGGAAAGGATATTAAAGACCACTACAATGAAACCTGAAGGGTATCAGTCCCTGGTGTAGTCAGCAGGATCTCAGCAGATCAGCAATTCCACCAAAGTTGTTGCTGGAACCTGGAGCAGCAGCTGGAACCTCAACCCTCAGCTGGAGTCGGAAGCCTTGAAGCTTTCCCTGCAGCAGTTCTCTTTAGGAGCCTCTTGAAGAGCAGAGATGAGCAGCCAAAAACCAAGTCCCAACCAAAAGCCTCTTCACCTGTTTTTTGGGCTGTTAAAGGGTGTTTTTCACCAAGCTTCCCCATGAAGTAGTTCGACTTCTAAGTGAAAAAACATCCTTCTTTCTCACATCTAAGTGGTAAACATCCTGCCCTCTTCTCCAGCGCACACTTGAGATCAAAACAAAAACAGGTTTATCTCCCCTTCACAAGGCCAGCCTGAGTCTACAGAGCAAGTTCCAGGAGAGCCAAGGCTACACAGAGAAACCCTGCCTTGAAAAAGAAAAAAAAAAAAAAGTCAAAAGTGAGTGCAGGAAAATACATAGGAAGCTGGAGCCTTCGGCATGGGTGGAGTTTGGGAACATTTCTGGAATAAGCACTCTGACACTAATGAGAGTGGAAGAGGGGGGATGTCACTGGTGAGGCGAAGCAGCTCCCAAAAGGCTTGGATGCTGCATCTAGTTTGTACTTTCATCTATTCTTTTCTTCTTTTTTTTTTTTAAAGATTTATTTGTTTATATATGTATACAGTGCTCAGTATGCACGTACACCTGCAGGCCAGAAGAGGGTATCAGATAACATTACAGATGGTTGTGAGCCACCATGTGGTTGCTGGGAATTGAACTCAGGACCTTTGGAAGAGCAGTCAGTGCTCTTAACCTCTAAGCCATCTCTCCAGCCCTGTACTTTCATCTTATATTCCAAAACCACAAGGTGGGGTGGGCGAGCAAGATTTTACAGAATCAGATTGTTAAGGCAGTGACCCATTGTTTCTGCTATTTTTCCAGGTCATTCTGTTTCAGATAGCAATTGAAGTTGTGCCTGGCAGACAGGCAGTACAAGCAATGCTTTCAGCAATTCACCAAATACATCAACACAACAGTATCTAACAGTTGGTCTTTCCTTCCTGATTCTACTTCAGTGGTGAGAGTACAAAATGGTGTGGCCACTTTGCCATTGTGAGGTGCATGTACATATTCCTGGAGACTGAACTCTGGCCTTACACTTATGTAGTCACCACCCCCAGCCCTAAGATTGGCCACTTTGGAAAACGGCCTGCCATTGTCTCAAAAGTGAAAAGAGCAAACCACCTCCTAGGTGCATACCCAAGAGAAATGAAAACATGGCCCCTCACAGCTTGTAGGTACATCGCAGCATTAATCACAAAGACCAAAAAGTGAAAATAGCCTAAATGTCCATCAAACATTCTATATTTGTATAATGAACACCTTACATTTTTTTTTTTTCTAAACGAGGTCTTCTATACAATCCATACTGGACTGGAATCTACCTATCTTTGCCTCACAAATGCTGGTATTAAATTAGGCAAGGGGTACCATATTTGAATTGATACTTTTGAATATGTTACAATGTACTGTGGAGACTGGAGCTGTAGCTCAGTGTAGCGCTGTTGCCCAGCATGCACAAAGCCTTGAATTCCACCCCTAATATGACATAGATATGATGAAAAGCAGTAAGTACTGATACACAGTGTATGTGGAAAAGCCTTGAGAGCATGCCTCACCCTGTCTAACTCTGTACATGAATCATGCAGAATAGGGTGATGAAAAAATATTTTGAACTTGGTTGTGGTGATGGCTGTACAACTCTGTTAATATACAGAAAGCCACTGGCTTGAGCACGTCAAGTGGGCGAAGTGCATGCAAATTCTATATTGATACAGCTGTTTTTTTTTGTTTTTGTTTTTGTTTTTTTTTAGTTAAGTCACGTGGGAGGTATCATCTGTGGTGTCTAACAGGGCTCTCCTACCTTCGGACAAACATGTCACAGCATCTGTATAGCCTCCAGTGGTCTGTTGATGAGCACGTGACTACCCCAGCTGCAGAGCAGCCTTTTCATTCAGACTGGTGCACTACATCCAAGGGACAAGAAACACTGCTGTCTGCCAGGGGCCAACCCTGGCCTGCTGACAGGGTTGCCTGAAGGAGATAAGGAGTTGGTGAGGGAAGAGTGAGTCAGCTGCAGTGGTCAGCGGAATCTTGCAGCCTTGACTGACAGCAATCAGATTCCTTCTTATTTATAGTTTTACAGAACAAAGACAGACCAATGATTGTCCAAGAAGTATAGATTATATCATTTTGTCTTTAGACATGTGTTTGATTTTTATATTGCATGTCTGGGGATACAAGTTTGGTTACAATTAGAAAGTACAAATAGAACAGAGTGGCGTCTGTTTTATTATTATTATTATTATTATTATTATTATTATTATTATTTATTAGCCCTATAACTCCAATTCAAAAAATCTCCGCTAAAGCAAACACATTTGTTATATGACAGCCTACTTTTAGGCTCACAGTATTTGCAGTTTTTAAAGCACTCTAGACAAGCCATGCATGGTGGCACACGTCTGTAATTCCAGCACTCTGGGAGGCAGAGGCAAGGAGATCTCTGTGAGTTTGAGGCTAGCCTGGTCTACAAAGTGAGTCCAGGACAGCCTAAGCTACACAGAGAAACCCTGTCTTGTGGGGGGTTGAGGGGGGGGAAGGCACTCTTGACAAACAGAAAAATATCTGAACTGGCCTTTTTATGAACGGCAAATACTAACACCTAACTCCATTTACTCTATGGTTTCATCATCTGCTATAAAGTAGGGAAAGATTATTTTAGTGAATGTATCTGATTTATTGGGTTCTATTCTTCCAGGGGTGTACCTTGTATGACTCCTATCTTTAAACTACATTTTCAGAGAACATATTGTAAAAAGCGGCTTACAATCTGTTACTACCTCTCCTGGCCAGCCAGGGTTTGTCCATTATTTCTGTTTACCTAGCACAGACTATATTGTTTGAGTTTGCTTGGTGGCAGATATCCCAAGAAGATTCCTGGAGTCATTTAGAAATTCCTAGCTTTTGCTTAACTGAGCTTATCACAATCCCCAGGGCATAAGGAAGACTTCTGAATAGTGGCCAGCTAAGGTTATTTTTCCTAAAAGAGGAAGGAAGTTTAAGACTTTCCTAAAAAAAAGACTCAGACATAACTTTCTTGGGAAAAAACACACAATGCACCATAATGCAGAAAGTCTACAAGAATGCAACACGCGGAGACCAAAACCTAAAAGTGAGAGACAGAATGACGGCAATTGCAGCATTCACCTTAGCTTTGCTGGGACTGTGTCAATGACTTTTGCCATTTCTTGTAGACATGGCTGTCCCAACTGTCCCTGCCCTGTACTTCTGGAGGCCCAAGGTGTTCTAGGCACTTCATTCAAAGTGTCCACCTCAAATTTCCTGTATCCCGCAAAAGTTAAAATAGAAATTGGTAATTGAAAGTGGATATACTTAATGCACGGCTGAAAACTCTGGTTTTCCTATGGCAGTGTCACAACTGTACAGGACAGGACAGCCTGTGCTAATTGATACCCCACTTTTTATTAGCCCTCCCAAACATAAAACCAATTTCATAGCAAGGATGAAAGAGAAGCCAGGAAAGATACACATTAATTGAGACAGGGTAATGTCTGGTAACTTATCCAGTCTTTTTTTTTTTTTTAAAGGGAAAGGTACTTGAGTTCCAGGCTGCTCCCTGCTAACAGAGTTTTTAAAGATTTTTAAAAAAATTTATTTTGTAGCAGTTTCACATATGTAAATGGTGTAGTTTGATGACATGGATCCCTGACTCTCTTTCCCACTCCTGCAAGCACTTCAGCATATCCCCTCCCCCTTCACGGTCCCCCCTCCTTTTTGTAAGCCACTGAGCCCAACTAGCACTGCCTGTTAGAACACTGCTCTTTTGTAGGTCATCACTGTTGCAGCATTGTTCATGAGCATGGGGGGGGGTGGGAGTGGGGCGTGGGGGGGTGGGGGGTGCAGGATGGGGGGGGGCACGCTCTGTCCAGAAGACGGCATCTCATAGCACTCCCCTCAATCCTCTGGTTGTTACATTTTTCTTTTTTAATTAAAAAAATTATTAGTTTTTAGTTGGTATGTGTGTACCATGTATGTATGCACGGGTGCCCATAGAGGCTAGAAGGGAAGTTGGATTCCAGGTGCTTGTGAATCACTTGATGTGGGTGCTGCGCTGGGAACTGAACTCCAGTCCTCTGGGATAGAGCAACACGTGGTCTCTCCCACCCCATGCCTCTTACACGCTTTTCCTTCCCTCTCCTTGATGTTCCCTGAGCCTTGGGGGTGGGGGTGGGGAGGCTGATACAGATCCTCCATTTAATGCTGTGCACTGGATTAGTTGTGAGTCTCTGTGTAACTGCTGCCCACTGCAGAAGCAGCATCTTTGGCCCAGGCCGACTGAGAGCAGCATTTAAGCAGTCCGACAACACGATCAATTAGCAAAACATCAGTAGGCACACTGCAACCCAACTCCATGGCCTAAGACCTCCTAAGCTTTAGACCTGGTTTACTGTAACATGCATGAATTCCCTCATTTGGAGCAGGTCTCAAGTCTAATGCAAAAGCAGTTTGTTATCGTCATAACTTTTTTTTTGTTTGTTTGTTTGTATGTTTTTTGTTTTTTGAGACAGGGTTTCTCTGTGTAGTCCTGGCTGATCTGGACTCGCTTTGTAGGCCAGGCTGGCCTCGAACTTATAGCAATCCGCCTGCCTCTGCCTCCATAAATGCTGGGATTAAAGGCGTGCGCCACCACCGCCTGGCAATTGTCATAACCTTTATGCTACGCTCTTCCCTGGCGGGTCACTATTGTAGCTGGTGGGAATCGACAGTGAGCAAATGGGACAATGACTTTTCTCCCACAGCACCCTGCATGGTGACTTTTGACACTAATGAAAACTAGCCAGCAGGAGGAGGGAAGTTTTCATGTCAGTTTCAACTTGATTTTCTATGTCCGGTGAAACCAAGTTGTTAGCGTAAGTTCTAAGACCGGGTAGAGGAAAATGGTGGGTATTAAAAGCTGGCATTTTGACTGAAGCAGGCCTGGCAGTGTTCTTTGTGTCTAGGTCTTTTTTTTTTTTTTTTTTGGTATAGATGTAGGGATGTCTTTGGTATCTTTTCTTTTTCTTTTTTCTTTTTGGGGGGGGGTGCTCCAGACAGGGTTTCTCTGGGTAGCCTTGGCTGTCCTGGACTCACTTTGTACACCAGGCTGGCCTCGAACTCAGCGATCCGCCTGCCTCTGCCTCCCGAGTGCTGGGATTAAAGGCGTGCGCCACCACTGCCCAGCTGGTATCTTTTCTTTGGAGGTCAAGTGTCAGCTCCCAACTCCCAGGTCCCTGTTAAACACACTAACTTTGCAAAGTAACAAGAGTGATGTTTAAATAGCTGAGGGGAGGGCACATGCCTCCTGCTCTTCAGTAGACACACTCTCCAGACTGGGATCCATGCCCAGGATCATGTTTCCCATCCTTGCCAAAGCCATGGCCCCCTCCCCATAGCATACAACCAGCGCATTTTATACCACTTCCACTAGCTCTGAGGGAGGGGTGGGGATCGAGTGTGTGCAGCAAGAGCATTTTTGTCCCTCAGTCTGCAAGGGCTGCTCTAACAGCCCTTGGCCAAGCAGTGTTCTCAGCTTCCAGGGTCCTTGTCTTCATTCTTTGGGTCCGCACGGGGATCCAGGACTGAACTTATCTCGTAAGCAGGTTCTACTGTGAGTCGATACTCCCGTAGGAGACGAAAGCTTTGGCGTACTCTCTGCTTATAGGAGCCAGCAAGGATATCTCCCAAGAAAGATGCCTCCAGAAGACCACTTACCTCTGTGGGAATCCTAGCTCACACGGCCAAGTAGCAGCCAAAGCCACACCCCGCTTAAGGCGACACTGTGGGCAGGCCCAAACAGGAAGGGCGCGGCTCAGGGCGCCTGGAGCTTGAGCGCATCCAGGAACTGCGAGCCTACTTGGAGGGCACAGTGCAGCCAAGGGACATACACCTCCCACTTCTTCGGCCCAGTTCGCACTGTTCTTCAAGGCAGCCCCGACTTGACTGCTTTCCGCTTCGCTCCTCGGACTCCCCTTAGGCCCCGCCCCTCGTCCCATCTCCAGTCCCCACGCACACTCACTTGCTCCTTTCCCACGTAGCACCACCTTTTCCCCCGCCTCTGGCCCCGCCCCGCCCACTTACGCCCGGGCGGCCTAGGGCCACCGGTCTCTGGAGGACCCAGAACAAGCCATGGCGTCCGGCGGGCCGAGGGTGCTGGTAGTGGGCGGCGGGATCGCGGGGCTGGGCGCTGCGCAGAGGCTCTGCCGCCACCCGGCTGCTCCACACCTGCGGGTCCTGGAGGCCACCGCCCGCGCCGGGGGCCGCATCCGCTCGGAACGCTGCTTCGGTAACCGCCCCTTGGTCGACCCCAGACCTTATCGGGTTCTAACTGAGCCAAGATACTTTATGGGCTCCCCGAGTAAAGGAGCATACACCCGCGTTCACTGGGCCCGGAAAGTCAACTGCCCAAAGTTAGGAGAGGACTCTTCGGGGAAAGGCAACCTAGGGCCCAGCCGTTGCCTTCCTCAGCTCTGGGGCTGCCTCTCGGTTCATCTTAAGTGTCCCCCAGAGCCTGTACAGGCCTAATTGCCCATCCTCAGGCGTTCCCTCAGCCTGCTCTGACCAAGTCTTGCCTTTGGGAACCACTTGACCCTGAGGGACAGGTCCTGGTATTCAAGAAGACCATGTGACTCTCAAGATGTTCTTAAGAGTATGCTTGGGGAAGGGTGGGGCTGATTTTTCTGGGAGAGGGGGCTTCCAGGTGGCATTTCCTGTACCCTCCTAGGTGGTGTAGTGGAGCTGGGTGCACACTGGATCCATGGGCCCTCCCAGGGCAATCCTGTCTTCCAGCTGGCTGCGGAGATCGGGCTCCTGGGGGAGAAAGAATTATCAGAGGAAAACCAGCTGATGGAGACAGCAGGGCACGTGGTCCTGCCCTCCATGAGCTGTACCAGCTCTGGAAAAAGTGTGAGCCTGGAGCTGGTGATGGAGATGGCCAGCCTGTTTTATGGACTCATAGACCGGACCCGAGAGTTTCTGAATGCACCTGAGACCCCAGTGGCCAGCGTTGGAGAGTTCCTCAAGACGGAGCTAAGTCAGCAGGTGGCTGACTGGACTGAGGACGAGGGCACCAAGAAGCTCAAGCTGGCTATCCTGAACACCTTCTTCAACGTAGAGTGTTGTGTGAGCGGCACCCACAGCATGGACCTGGTGGCTCTTGCGCCGTTCGGGGAGTATACAGTGTTGCCGGGGCTGGATTGCACCTTGGCTGGGTATGGGCCACAGCCCTGCCAGCTCCTGTTTAAGCGAAAATGTTTCTGGGAAATTGACAAGGAAATGTCTTGAATGCGCATTTCTTCTGATGTTCTGGGGCTTCTCCTGTGCCAGGTGTTACGCAAGGGGCGCCAGGTGCAGAGGAGCCAGGCAGGTTCTTCCCCTGTGCCAGGCAGGGTTGTGCATGCTGCCAGGGACAAAGACACTAGGTAGGACTATCCTGTCCCTGCGTCCTCCTTCCTCCCCAATTCCCCCCAAACCCCCCTCCTCCAGTCCCCAGGAGACAGACATCTGTGACTCAGGCAGGTGCATAGACCCTGGCTGGTGTAGTGGGGAGCTCTGGTTCTCAGGTGACCTGTCAGCTGTGTGCTAATTGACTCACTTGACCCTCATTAGCCAGGAGGTAGATGTTAATGAATGGGTTTGCTTCTCATTCTGGCTCTGAGTGATGCTTCCCTCAAGGCTTGGTGGCATCTTCAATGGAGGGCCTGGCTCACTACACATCAACTTCTGTCTCTCCTAGTGGCTACCAAGGACTTACCAACCACATACTGGCGTCCTTGCCCGAGGATTCGATGGTTTTTGACAAGCCGGTGAAGACCATTCACTGGAATGGGTCCTTCCAGGAAGCTGCTTTCTCAGGGGAGACCTTCCCCGTGTTGGTGGAGTGTGAAGATGGTACCCGTCTGCCTGCCCATCATGTCATCGTCACAGTGCCCTTAGGTAGAACTCTCCTTTTTCTGATCAGGTTTCCCATCTATGTCCCTATCCCAGGTGTCACAGGCCTCTGGTTTTTCCCGTCCTTTGGCTCTGGGTGTTTGCTGAGCTGTAATGTTCATGTTTTCATTCTAAGGATTTTTCAGGTGGGTGAAAAGTACTCTGTGTTTTTTTGTTTTAAATTAACTATTTAATTTATTCACTTTACATCATTCTGTCATATTTTATAGCAGTTGTCACCCTCCTGCCTTGGCCTCCTGTGTGCTGGAGTCACCATACTGCCATGCCTGGCTAATATTTTCTTATATAGAGATGTTGTTATAAATACTGGTGGAAGTTTGGTAGTCCTCACTTCCTGTTTCACATGGTGTTGACCTGCAAATTTCAAAGTGCTTTTGCAGCTGCATCTTCGTAGACGGCAGGGGTGGTTTGTTCCTCAAGATCTAGAATGGACTCTGCCTCTCCACCCTTGCCCCCGGTGTATGGGGAAATTGTCCCTGTCATGTGCCTGGTTATGGCCTTGCAGACTTCCTCTTGTGCTGATTTTTTTTCCCCTTCCTCTTTTAAGCTTTAATTTTTATTTTGAGACAGGGTCTCACCCTGTAGCTCTGCATGGCTTGGAACTCGCTGGTGTCGAACTCAGAGATGCGGCTGCTTATGCCTCCCAAGTGCTGGGACTGAGGGCCTGCCTTGTCCTTCCTTTCTTACAGGCTTCAGGAAAACGTTCTCTTCTCTGGTTTGACTTTGTTGTTTGTCTGACTGTGGGCTATTCCCCCCTTCCCCCGCACCCCCAATTTAAACTCATCTAAGTGTATTCAGTGACAAGAGTGTTGACATGTGTGAGACCCTGGGTTCAATTTCTAGCCCAGTAAAAGGCAAAACAAGCCTTCTGGTAAATTCTGTGTGGTGACGATCACGGACTGACCCTGAGTAGTATGACTGGCAGTTAGAGATAGAAGGTCAGGAGTGAGCTGTCCCTACAGAGTCCCACTTAACTGTCCCTCTGTGACCAGGGAGGTTGTAGTATTCCTCCAGTATGGTAGCAGGACCCGGAGTCCTGATGGCCAGGCCCAGCCTCTGGAATTTGTTCTCAGGTACCTGAATGAATGTATGGATCTATGAGCCGTTAGAAGCCCTCTGTATAATCAGGACGGATTCCTGTTGATGTAGATTCTAGTTAAAACCTAACCTATTTATTTATTTATTTTGTTTATAAGCAGGGCCTCACCCACGTGGCTCTTGCTGTCCTGGACTCACTATGTAGACCAGGCTGGCTTTGAACTCACAGAGATCCATGCCTGTCTCTGTCTCCCGACTGCTAGGATTAAAGACATGCACCACAAGACCTGTCTTAAACTTCATACAATTCTGAATTGCAGGTTTTCTCAAAGAACATCAAGAGACCTTCTTTGAGCCACCACTGCCTGCCAAAAAGGCAGAAGCCATCAGAAAACTCGGCTTTGGTACCAACAACAAAATCTTCTTGGAGTTCGAGGAGCCCTTCTGGGAGCCCGGCTGCCAGTTCATCCAGGTGGTATGGGAGGACTCATCACCGCTACAGGACACAGCCCTCTCGCTGCAGGACACCTGGTTCAAGAAGCTCATTGGCTTTTTGGTCCTGCCTCCTTTCGAGTATGTATGAATTCAGGGGCTCCGGGGACACAGTTCGCCTGCTCGCCACTCTTAGTCTGTTGGAGGACCCCGCTGTGCGTGGTTCACTGTCAGGTGTTTCTGAGCATTTAATTGGAGGAGGGGCATCACTCCTGGTGTATTGGTTACAGATATCCTCTGTCTGGCTCCCTGAGAGACAAATGGAGGCCAGGAATGTACTCTTGGACTCCAGGAATGTCACATATACACACACACATATACATATATACACACACATATACATATATATATGTTCCATAATTGAAGTATGAATCTGTTTGTACCTGGAGAAATAGTACTTAAGTTGGAACGAAATAGCCTTCTACATAACGGACGCAGAGACTCACAGTTGGCCAGGCCTAATGATACACTCCTGGAATCCTAACACTAGGGAAGCTGAGGGAGGAAGAACATGAGTGTGAATATAGTGAGACCCTATCTAGAAAAGACAGACAGACAGACAGACAGACAAGACCCACAGATGAAGGGCTCAACTTATGGCTCAGCCATCCTATGTAGCAGTGTACTTTTTCCAGGTACTAACTCAGGAAGTAGCACCATGCATAGTCTAGGATGGGGTCTCCGTTTAGAGACCCGGCAGGAGAGGGCCCTGTTCTTAGCCTAAAACACTAGGATGATTGCAGGGCAGCTGCACAGCTCACAGCTGCAGAGCAGCCGTCCACCTGGGAGGGAGGGAGTTATTTTCACCCAGGTGCAACTGACTTTCAAGGAGTATGGAAACAGACATGGCTACAGCTGTCTGTTCCTCAATAGAGACTTAGGTTCTGTGTCCCACTAGCATTGGAAAACTACACTTTCTGAAAAATTACATGAATATTATTTCCTTTTTTTCCGTGTGTGTGTAAGTGTGTAAGATTTGTTACCTTGTGTGGATGTTTTCTCTGCACCACATGCATGCAGAGCTTGAGGCCAACAAGGGACATGGGCATCAGATCCTCTGGAATTGGAGTCAGAGATGGTTGTTAGCCACCATTGCCAGTTCTGGGAATTGAAGCCTGGTTATCTGGAAGAGAAGCCAGTGCTCCTTTACCACAGAGTTTTCTCTTCTGCTTCATTACTTGCTTTTTCTAACTCATATCTGTATAAAGATCAATATAAATGAATGCAGACGAAGCTGGGACTCCTGTGTCTTCTATTAGGCCAGATATCAATGAGAATTGTAGATGAGCAAAATTCTGCCGTGTGTGTGTGTGTGTGTGTGTGTGTGTGTGTGTGTGTGTGTGTGTTGGAGACAGGGTTTCTCTGTGTAGCCCTTTGGCTGCCCTGGAATCACTTTGTAGACTAGGTTGGCCTCAAACAGAGATCTACCTGCCTCTGCTTCCTAAGTACTGGGACCACAGGCATGCACCACCATTGAGAAAATATGCCTGTCCCCTTCCATCTCTGCATATGTATGTGTATGTGTGTGTTTACTGACTGTTTGGAGGCCAGAGGTTGACATCACGGGTCTTCCTCTATCATTCTCCACCCTGTTTTTTTGAGACAAGGTCTCTCACTGAACCTGTAGCTCATTCATTTACTCCACAATTTGAGTCATTCAGAAAAATGTTGGTTCATGCAGTTATGTCAAAAGTTAAATTTATCGGGGCTGGAGAGATGGCTCAGTGGTTAAGAGCAGTGTCTGCTCTTCCAAAGGTCCTGAGTTCAATTCCCAGCAACAACATGGTGGCTCACAACCATCTATAATGTGATCTGATGCCCTCTTCTGGCATGCAGGCGTACATGCAGGCAGAGCACTGTATGCATAATAATAAATAAATCATTAAATTTGTCAGTATCACCCCGGATGTAGGAAAGCTTCAGTAGCGTGAAGCTGCTACACTGTTGGTAACATACACAATTTTGCTGAAATTCTGGTTTTTGCTTGAGAGCTTAAATTTCGTTGCTATCAATACCTTCTTGCTATCATGGTTGGATGGGTAAATACAGGGAACTTGCCAGAGACTCTGGTTCAGTTGGCCCATGACTCACAGACAGCCCACCAAAAATCTTTTTTTGATTGTTTTGTTTTTGTTTTTTTGAGACAGGGTTTCTCTGCGTAACCTTGGCTGTCCTGGGCTCACAGAGATCCACCTGCCTCTGCATCCTTGAGTGCTAGGATTACAGGTATGTGCCATCACACCTGGCTTTTTCAAAAGATCATTTAATAAAATATGTGTGAGAGCTCTATGCGCATGCACACCTGCAGGCCAGAAGAGGGCATCAGATCCCAGTATAGATGGTTGTGAGCCACCGCGTGGTTCCTGGGAATTGAACTCAGGACCCTCTGGAAGAGAAGACAGTGCTCTTAACCGCTGAGCCATCTCTCCAGACTCCCCAAATCTTTTATACTTCTTCCCATTCACACAGACATAGATGGCCAAAATTGAATAAAATCAATAGCTTTGACTATTTCATTAAGGGTGAAATCCGCACCCTTCCCCCAGCCCAGGGGTGGTGAAGAACATGAACCCTATGGTACGGTGTGTCGATACCTCCACTCTCTGAGGCTCAGTTTACCTCTTCTGCTCCTGCACACTTGGCACAACTGATGCAGCACGTGTTGCCTTACCCAGACACTTTGAAAGCTGAAAGCCTGGGAGAGCTCCAGGAGACTGTTCTGGGTGGGGGTCGCGCTGGCCTCGCGTGGGCCAGGGCTAGCAGACCCATCTCTCATCTTTCTCTGTATGCAGGTCTTCACATGTGCTGTGTGGGTTCATTGCTGGGCTCGAGTCAGAGTTTATGGAGACTCTGTCGGATGAGGAAGTGCTTCTGTCTCTAACCCAAGTGCTCCGGAGAGTGACAGGTACCCCCCAGTCATATGTTCTTACTAGCCAATCACTAAAGAGGAAGTAACCTCGGAGCAGAGAAGAGTGCGTTGTGCTCTGCACATCTCCTGACAGCCTTCCTCCCGGGCAGTTGGCTCCTCACGCCTTGCAGATACTTCCTAGTCTTATTTTAGAAAACCTTCCACCCAAAGTAAATGTCGCCGTCCCTAGTCAGGTGCTTTCAGGTAAGGAAACTGAGGCTCAGAAGGGTGTGGTGTGCCATTACAGGAGGCATCTCACGGTGCTGCTCAGTGGCTCCAGCTCTCCCTGTGTCCTGCTGGCAGAGCAGCTGAGCCAGGGTCCCTCTTAGGAGAACAGGCACTGGCTTGGTTTTCTTTCAGGTTAGTGAGAATTCTGAGCTAATGTTCCTTTGTGCTTCAGGAAATCCACAACTGCCAGTGGCCAAGAGTGTGCTGAGGTCTCGTTGGCACAGCGCTCCATATACCCGAGGCTCCTACAGCTATGTGGCCGTGGGCAGCACGGGCGAAGACTTAGATGTGATGGCTCAGCCCCTCCCTGCTGATGGAACTGGCGCCCAGGTTTGTGGCCTGCCTTGTGGTGGGGGCACCGGGGATCCTGCTTCGAAGCAAGGCCTAAAGGTGACTTGGTGTGAGTGTGGGTGGGCAGGGATCTCAAAGACACAGAGCCGCTTTCTTTTTGGAAGTAAGAGTAACTTAAAGTCAAATGTGCTGACATACACTCATAATCTCAGCACTCAGGAGGCGGGAGAGGACTGTTTCAAGTCCATAGTCAGCCTGGTCTATAGACCAAGTTACCAGACAACCAAGGTTAGTAAGACTATGTCTCAACAAACTCAAACCCACCTAAAAAACTTAAAAGGTGTTATATGTGTCAGAATTACACATACCCATGGCTTAAGGAATTTTACAATGCTGGCTACAGCAATAAAATGAAACAAAAATAGTGGTAGGAACACCTGCCTTTTCCCTCACACTATGCTTCCAGCTGTTTTATTTCTTTTTCTTTTGTGTTGAGGATGAAGCCATGAGCATGCCAGGCAAGCGCTCTACCATTTCTTGATACACCCCCGCCCCCCCCCCCCAGCTCTCTTCATTCAATTCTAATATTAAAAGCACATTTAAGTGGGCGTAGGTGGCCCGTGCTTCTGCAATCCCAGTTAGAAAGCTCACTACATAGTCTAGGCCAGCCTGGTACACAAAGCGAGATTCGGGCCAGCCAGAGGCACAGAGTGAGACTGTTTGAAAACATTTAAATTATAGAAACCATCAAAGCAGGTAGAGCAGTGGGCACCCCCCGACCCCCGACCCCCAATCAGGCTCTACCCACTGCTCTTATTGAGTCTACACAGATATTTTAGTGCGTATCTCTAAGACACTCAGTAGCACCTGGTGTACCCTTCAGGCCCTGTCAGCTTGCCTATAGTTTGTAGGCGGTGTTCTCACCATTGCATGGCATATTAGGTTTAGCCACCCTCTCTCATGGTAGTTCAGCAGCTCTTCTGAGCATGGTTTCGAGCCGTGTCATCTGAGCGTAATCTTAGTGTTCACACCTGCATGGGACGGGCGGTGATAGTTTCTGCCCATTCGTAAATGCGAGTGCACGGGAAGGGGCTCTGTGTTCCGTGCATCTCTCCACAGCTGTCCCACTCGCATCCTTGTTGTAATTTGGCATCTTTCTGCAGCTCCAGGTACTCTTTGCTGGGGAAGCCACACATCGGACGTTTTATTCCACCACGCACGGGGCTCTCCTGTCTGGCCGGAGGGAAGCTGATCGCCTCATTGGTCTGTGGGACTCACAGGTGCAGCGGTCCCGGCCCAGGCTGTGAGTGCCTGCTGCTCGACTCTACCACGCGGGATGACCAAGCCCCTCTGTCTGTGTCTGTTCCGTACGTGATTTTCAGTTTGGCTTGAAGCTTTGGGATCTTGCTGGGAGCTTTAATTTTGGGAACGTGGTCTCGTTTCTCCTCTCTGTTGTTGGAATGTGACTCGGTCTGATCATGGATGCCCCACCGTGTTGTTGTGCACATAAAGCAGCTAACAGTGTCTGTGTCTGGAGTCCTCCTTATGATGCATCCAGTGTTCATCCTGCTACCACCCAGGTTCAGGTCCCGTCTCCTCCCTGTCTATCCCTAGTTCATGGCTTTCCCCTCTGGGTTCTTTGGGCGAGTGGTTGGTGGTTGCCCATTGTCCTGTTTTTGAAGGGGTTCTTGGGGTTCCCGATGCTATTGTCCGGGGCCACAGTATGCCTAATGAATCGTCCTTTGATCACTGAAGGATTTATGTCAGGTACCCCAGACTGGCGTGATGGATGATCACATAGAACTGAGGAGACTGGGGGCGGGAGTGGGTGGGCAAGGAGACCTGGCTTGGGGTTTTTGGCAGGTGAAGAAAAAAAAAAGGCTTAAAGATTACTGGGGAGCAGGATGCCCAAATCCAGGGAGAGTATTGGGGAATGAGAGAATATGGAGGAAGGGTGCTGGGGAGCCAGGTGTGTTGGGGAATGAGGCAATGTTGGGTAGGTCTCTTGGATATTTAGCAGTCTGGTCTCACTGCATCCTCACAGCGGCTCCAGAGGACAGGTCTATTCTGCTTACAGAGGAGCCAGAACATGTAGCCTTGCTAACGTCCCTGGGTTGCAGCTGCCACAAGAGTCTACACATCCCTGCATGGCTGAGGCTGGAGCAGTTGGTGCAGCCACGGGATGGTGCTCAGAGGGAGCTAGAGGGACTTGCAGAGTCCCCTGTCCCACTATTGCACAACATGGTACTGTCGCTAGCCTCAGGCTCTGGAAGGGCTTAGGGCAACCCCTCCCGCTTGTATCAATTAGGCGTACACTTCCAAAACAGCTCTAGGCTTGCCTGTTGACTCACAGTCCAGTCCAATCCTCTCTGCTCGTCTCCTTGTCCTTCAGGGCTTAAAGGTTTGCTCTCCGTGCATCCCTCCAGTCTGTCACGAAGCATGTGGTGTCATCAAGAACATGTACTGCTTTATGTCACCAGGCTCCCCTGCGCCGCCACCATGGGAGAAAGCCAAACCCCGGCAGGTTTTTATTGTAGTCTGTAGCCTGAGGACTATGAAAGAATACAGATCTTGCTGGGTGTGGTGGCGCACACCTTTAATCCCAGCACTCGGGAGGCAGAGGCAGGGGGATCGCTGTGAGTTCGAGGCCAGCCTGATCTACAACGTGAGTCTAGGACAGCCAAGGCTCCACAGAGAAACCCTGTCTCAAAAAACCAAAAAAAAAAAAAAAAAAAAAAAAAAAAAAAAAAAAAAAAAGGAATATAGATCTCTCAAGGGCAAACATCTTTGTTGTTGACACTCGGGGAGGCATTTCAGTTTTCAGAGATGGAGAGATGGACCCACGTGACCTCAGGGAGGGAAGGCAGGAGATCTGAGTTGTTAAGGATGGGGATGGGGCTCCTCCATGGTGCAGAATTGGTCTGACACACCTAGGACTTTAAACTTAAAATATGGGCACATACCGCAACCTCCCCCCCCCCCTCATTTCCCTTTTGAGACATCATCTCATTCTGTAGCCTAGGCTGCTTTGAACTTTCTATTTTGCCTCAATGTCACAAGTGCTGGAGTTAAAGTGTGTGTGTGTGTGTGTGTGTGTGTGTGTGTGTGTGTGTGTGTGTGTAACTGGCGATCAAACCCAGGCTCCCTTCATTTGAGGTGGCAGTTATGACATTGAATTGCATGTCAGCTCTTTTAGTTTTGAGATGGGGTCGCTTAGAGTGGCTTGCCAGCTTCTCCCACCCTTAGCTGGTGTCACAGGCCTCTTCCACCAGGAGCAGCTGCATTTACATTTAGTCTTACAATTATGAAGAACACTTTAGTTTCATTGTATTAATGGGATTGTACTTAGAACAGTTACATTGAAATATGTCACAGTTGAAAAGAAAGGCCCAAGAACTGATAGGGGAACAACTAAATTTCATTACATTGGTTCCCCCCCCCCGCCTCCTCAAGACAGAGTTTCTCCTGTAGTCCTGGCTATTCTGGACTCACTTTATAGGCCAGGCTGTCCTTAAACACAAAGAGATTCCCCCTGCCTTTGCCTCCCAAGTGCTGGGATTAAAGGCATGTGCTACCAAGCCTGGTTTCATTACATTGATTTTATGAGGGAAAAATAGGACTTTATTTTTTCAGATAGTGTCTCATGTAGCCCAGGCTGACCTTGAACTCCTGACCTTCTTTCCTCCATCTCTCATCTACTAGAATCACTGCTGTATGCTATCACACCTGGCTGAGACTTTCTGTTTGTTTGAGACAAGGTTTCTCTGTGCAGCCTTGGCTGTCCTGGAACCCAGAGATCCACCGGCCTCTGCCTCCCAGAGTGCTGGAATTAAAGGTGTGCACTACCACCGCCCAGCGAGATTTCTCATTTAAGATTTTCTTTTCAGTTTTTGTAGAGCAGGCTACAAAGTAACATATTGTCTCAAAAGGGAAAGAATGTGCCTAGATTTGAAGTTTAAATTTCCAGGCTTCTCAGGCCAATTCTGCACCATGGAGGAGCCAGCCACATCTCCACCAGCAGCATTGGAGATGGCCTCTGGCCTCTCCACAAATATCTAGAATTTTTGGGCATGCTGGGCAAGCTGTTACCCTCCACGCTGTATCCTCAAACCTGAAATATTTGGGATGTAGTGAGGAGTCCCCAGACTGGGCCTGGAGATGGCTTGGAGGTTCAGGACTGAAGTTTGGTTCCCAACACACAGTCAGGGAACTCAGAAGCACCCGTAATTCAGGTCCCGAGGATCCACTGTCATCTGGTCTTGGGGAGTATCCACATACACATGCCATGCACAGATACTTCAAACAAAAATACAAATAAATAAAGTTGTGTCTTAAATTATGTCTTCTTGCTGGGCATAGTGGAGCATGCCTTTAATCTCAGCACTCAGGAGGCAGAGGCTGGCAGAGCGCTGGGAGTTCGAGGCCAGACTGGTCTACAAAGTGAGTTCACGACAGCCAAGGCTACACAGAGAAACCCTGTCTTGAAAAATAAAACAAAACAAATTATGTGTAGACCATGCTGATCTCAAAAACACAGAGAGCCACTTGACTGCCTCTGCCCCTGGGGTTGCGTAGGGGGCTAGGATAAAAGATATGCGCCACTACAATCCACATAAAAAGAAATATCAAAAAACCTAATAAGGTCTCTCTGTCTCTCGTTCTACGATTAAAGGCCTGCACCACCACTGCCCAGGTCAATCAGGTTTCTGGACTCATTTTTTAGACCAGGCTCAGGCTGGCCTCAAACTCACAGAGATCTGCCGGCCTCTTGAGTGTTGGGATTAAAGGCATGAGCCACCACGTTCAGCTATTAGTTTTTTTTGTTGTTGTTGTTGTTGTTGTTTTTGAGACAGGATTTCTCTGTTTGTCCTGGATTCGCGTTGTAGACCAGGCTGGCCTTGAACTCAGATATCCATCTGCCTTTGCCTCCCGAGTGCTGGGATGAAAGGCATTGGGTACCACACCTGTCTTCTTTTTATTTTTATTTTAATTAATTAATTTATTTGTTGTTGTTGTTGTTTTTCGAGACAGGGTTTCTCTGTGTAGCCTTGGCTGTCCTAGTCTCACTTTGTAGACCAAGCTGGCCTCGAACTCACAGCGATCCGCTTGCCTCTGCCTCCCGAGTGCTGGGATTAAAGGCGTGCGCCACCACGCCCGGCTACATGGTTTCTTTTTAAAATAATAATACTTCAAACTAAAAGAAGCTCACATAACCTCAAGAATACTGAGAACAGTACGGAGTCCGCATGTAGACAGTCCGGTACCGCCTACGCTGAGAGACTCTGAGGTAAGCGCATGCGCAGTTGCGCACGGGGAACTCAGGCTGCCCGGAACCCTGTGAACAGATCCAGGTGTCCTCGCGGAAGCAGTCCGTCAGCGCGCGCTACCGACAGCGGCACCATGAGGCTATGGCCGCAGGCATGGGGTGCCGTAGGGGCCGCTTGGCGCGAGTGTTTCCCTCTGCAAGGTCACGACGTAGCACGCTGGTTCCCCGGCCACATGGCCAAGGGTGAGGCTCAGCCGGGCACGGGCGCCGGCTCTGGCGGCCCCTTCTTTCGCCTTCCAGGCCTCGGGATGGAGAGCTGTTCCGTCCTTGATACTTTTGAGTCGCCCCGAGTGGTCCCTTGAAGGCCCCTGCAAGCCATTAGACCTGAGTAATGTCTGAGTTTATAGGTCACAACTTGGTCCCAGGCAGACATCTGGCACGGTGCGGCCCTGAGCTGCTGGTTGCTGTGTTTTGCTGCCGCTCCATGAGAGGTGGTAGTGTGTCGGGAAGGCGCCTGGAGTATGAGCGGGGCGGGTGGCAGTTGCGGGGGTGGAGCCTCCATGGTTTTGTGTGTTGAGGTCATTAAGTCAGCACTGAATCAAGAACTTACAGATCAAGACTCTCATATGTCAAATGTTCCGCCCAGAATCATCCAGGGCACCCCGGAACTTGGCTCAGCATGCTGCCTCCTTTACCCCCGTGTGCCCTGATATGTTCTCAGGTGTATTCCCTCAGGACGATTTAAATCTAGCCCCTTGGGTTGTTCCTTTAGTGCCCTTCTACCTTTCAGGTCTAAAGAAGATGCAGAGCAGTCTGAAGCTGGTGGATTGTGTCATCGAGGTTCATGACGCCCGGATATCCTTTCATGCTGTAGGAGAGCACCTCTGCTAGGCTGTAGATGAAACAGCAGGATGCTTTCCTGGTCTCTTTCCATCTTCTAGTCTGTTCTGCCTCTGGTACGGTCATTGTGTGTACAGCTGCCGGCAGTTTCTTTTGTAATTGCCGGGACATAAAGCAGTGCTCTCCATCTCTCATCACACATCAAGAGTTACTGGGAGGACTTTACACCAACACCTAGCCCCGTTTTAGATCAGAATCTCTGGGGTGGGGTCCATACTGGGTATTTTTATTTATTTATTTATCTTGGTGTTTTTCGAGACAAGATTTCTCTGTGTGGCTTGGCTGGCCTTGGACTCGCTGTGTAGACTAAGTTGGCCTCGAACTCACAGCGATCCGCCTGCCTCTGCCTCCCAGTTGCTGGGATTAAAGGTGTGTGCCACCACGCCCCAGCAGGTATTTTTATTTTTAAGTGCCCATCTGATACGTTATTTGTCTCAGCCTTTGTCTGGTTTCCTTTGATATTTTTAGGGATAAATTATCAAACCTGAGGTTAAATGGTCCTGACAGGAAAACGTGGATTTTCCTCTTGTCCTTAAGTGAAGTATTGGCAAGTCATAATCATGTCCACTGACTCGGGCTTCTCAGGCCACGTTTTTGTTTTTGTTTTTTGTTTGCATTTAAGCTGTGTTTGGTTTCTGTTGGCATGTGAGTTCTTCATCCTGCCTACTTAGCCCTCAAAGAGCGTAGGGATGTGTGCCAGACCAAGAGGCCCAGGCCTTTGGAACAGCTTGTGGTGGCTGTGGGGACCTGCTGCCACTTGTGGGAGTCTCTGGAAATAGTCATGGTGAATGAGGAACTATTTCAACTTTCAGAATTAGAACTTTAGCAATAATACATCTGGTGTATTTATTGGTTTTAGGCTGTAAATGTCTGTTAGTCTAATATCACATGCTGCCAGATGTGATGACATCATCATCATCATCATCAGTGAGACAGAATCTTGCAGTGTAGCCTTGACTGACCTAGAGCTTACTGTGTAGACCAGGATGGCCTGGAACTCACTCACATTGATATGCCTTCTGGAATTAAAGGCATGCACTACCATCCATTCCTTTATTTGATTAGCATGGTGGCACACGCTTGCAATCCCAGCACTTGTGAGGCAGAGGCAGGCGGGTCGTCGTGAGTTCAAGGCCAGCCTCGTCTATAAAGTGAGTTCAGGAAAACCAAGGCTACACAGAGAAACCCTGTCTCAAAAAACCAAAAAAAAAAAAAAAGAAAAAAAGAAAAAAAGAAAAGAAAAGAAAAAAGAAAGTAAAACATGGTTATTTTTTCAGCATATATAATGAGATGACTGGTCCCCTTTAGTCTCTGGAACACTCAACTGCATCTAGGATGTGGCAGCAGGTCTGTGCTGGATAGTGGTTTCCGTAGCATTGTAAGAGAGGAGCCTGGAGACTTGGCTTTGTGAGTGGGTTGGCCAGCTGTAGGAGAAGGGCCACCTGGAGATAGCAGCTCAGCCGGGTGCCCGGATGGGCAGGCAGAGGCCTTCGCACTTTTGTACTAGATCCTACTGGGAGGGCGGAAGGGGCAGAATGTAGAGATGAGACCTCTCACCTGCCTTTGTTAGTGTTACATGAAGGAGCCCCACAGCAGGCCTGGGTAGTTGAGGACAGCTGTAAGGAAGTAGCGTCTCCAGCGAGGATGGGTGGTGCCAGAGGTAATTTGGTTAAGATTTCATAAGAGTCACTTTTTCTTTCTTTCTTCCTTTTTTTTTTTTTTTTTTTTTAATCTCAATACAGGGTTTCTCTATAGCCTTGACTCTCCTGGACTCACTTTGTACACCAGGCTGGCCTCGAACTCAGAGTGATCTGCCTGCCTCTGCCTCCCGAGTGCTGGGATCAAAGGTGTGTGCAACCACGTCTGGCCTGAGTCACTTTTTCTTTTTAAACTTTAATTCCTTGGCATTCAAACAGTGGCTTCCCGTTGTACTTTGGTTTTATGCCTTCTGCCATCTGTTTGGGAACTTAAGTGACAAAGCCTTGCCTGTCTCCAACTTTCACAAGCCTCAACATTAGGGTTGGCCTCACAAGTCTGGGTGGAGGAACACGGGTTGCGTAGTCTCACTTGTCTGGAGATGGGCCTCTTGCATTGCCTTTAGCTCCTGCCTGAAGAACTGGTAAAGCTCTGTAGAGATTTCGCCTTAACATCATCAGCACATCCCACTTTCAGGTCGAAACCCTCTGTTCCAAGAGCTACTTGGTCTGAAGCCTCACTTGCTTGTCCTTAACAAGATGGACTTGGCAGATCTCACAGAGCAGCAGGTGAGTGCCTGTTCACAGACGCCAGCAGCAGTGTGACAGAGCCACTGACAAGGGAGTTCTCTTATGCCCCTGGGTAGGGTATACTTTAAAACAAATCCTGGCCTTGCAACCACAGCTTTTCCCCTCAATGTGAACTTATGTCCCAAATGATCAAGACGGTTACACCTCCTGTGGGAAGTGGACTGGTGTGCTACGGGAGTCCTGATGACCATTGTAGCCACTTTGCACCTTGGGCCTTTCTGATTTCTGATGGATGCTCTGTCCACAATGTCTCATGTGGTACTTTGGGCACACGTGACCACTGAAGCAAAGGGACGGATTACATTTTCCTTAGCTTTAACTAACTGGGAGATTCACAAGGCTAATGCTTGTAGCCCTAGTCCTCTTTGGTGCAGCCAGAGTTCACTTGTGGTGGCTGCAGTGTCTCCAGCTGACTATGTACCTAGCCTGACCCCAGATTTTCGGCTGCTAGTTGCTTTCTGTACACCCCAGTATCCAGAAACCGGAAGGGCTGGGAGGGGGACTGGGATATAAGGGCCCCAAGCACCTAACAGTCTCCAGAGCAGTGATCTCAACCTTCCCAGTGCTGTGATCCTTTAATACAGTTTGTGCAGTGGTGACTCACACCATAAAAATTGTTTTTGCTGCAACTTCGTAACTGATTTTGCTACTGTTATGAAGTGGAATGTAAATATTTGTCTTCCAATAATCTTAGGCGACACTTGTGAAATAGCCCTTTGACCCTCAAAGGGATTGTGACCCACAGGATGGAAACTGTTGCTCTAAATCCAGGCAAAATTAGGTCCCAGGGCAGTGTATTTTCTACATGGCCTAGAGTAATAAATACTGGCAGGAAATTATATTTGAAGTCTTAACTCTACTTTTTTCCCCTCTTGGTTTTTTGAGACAGGGTTTCTCTGTATAACAGTCTTGGCTGTCCTAGACTCACTTTGTAGACCAGGCTGGCCTTGAACTCACAGCGATCCGCTTGCGTCTGCCTCCCAAGTGCTGGGATTAAAGGTGTGCGCCACAACGCCTGGCTGTTTGACTTCACTTTTTATGGTGCGGTTGTGAAATTCTTTGGAAAGAGGGATGTCAAGGTCTTCAATTGAAGCCAGTTTTTAAGAAGTTGTTAATGATGCTGAGATTTTTCTTTAGCTAAGAGCAGTAGAGGTTGGGAGGATATCCAGGGCCGGTCCCAGTGGCAGCACCTGCTGCGAGGCCTAGGGAACTTATCACGGGCTCCACTTGTGCAAGCTTCTGGGTTTCCGCCTGGTTCGGTTGTTTATCTTCAAGTGCCTTCCTCTGTTTTTATTAGTTGAGACTTGAGCGGCTAGCAGTTGGTTAAGCGCCTCAAATGCTAGTCTTTACAAACTGGTGGACACTGCCCTCTACTGGCCAGACATAGGAGGTGAGCAGAGTACCGGGCTTCTGAAGGACCTAGGCTCCACTCTCATGGTCTGTATAGAGGGACATCTGAATAAATGGAGTAAACTGAGACCAGAGATCAGTAGTCTCTGTCATGGATAGTACCTTTTATGTTTTTTTATGTTTATGAGCGTTTTGCCTGTATGTATGTATGTATGTACTATGCATGTATGCATGTGTGTATGTGCAATACGTGTGTGCCTGGTGTTCACAGGGCCCAGAAGAGGGTAGAGGGTATTGGATTCCTTGGGATTGGAATTGTGAGTTGTGTGGGTGCTGGGAACCAAACTTGGAAGAGCAGCAAGTGCCCGTTACCTTTCAGCAATATGTCAGGCCTCCAAGGCAAGTGTCTTACTTATAGCATATGTAACAAATAACTGCAAGAACTAAAAGTGACTGCACTAATGAATTACTTTTTGTTTATTTAAACATTGACTATATTTTATGGCTAGTAACAACCAAACACAATACTGATTTTCAACATGCGTTAATAGATATGAACATACGGCAAATACGTATACTGAGTATAGTGAATATTAAGTGTGATGACTTTATTGTCAACTTTACTTTACTTTTGGGCTTATAGCACTACTTATTCTCTGTCACCAAGGCGGGTTCAATGCCATTTCGGTTTAAAATGAAGTTGCATGCTGGCCGTGGTGCCACACTCCTTTTATGCTAAAACATGGGAGGCAGAGGCGGGCAGAGCTCTATGAGTTTGGCGACAGCTTGGTCTACATCGTGAATTCCAGGCCAGCCAAGGCTACATAGTGAAAGCCTGTCTCAATTTCGCCTCCTCTCCCCAAGGGAGTCTTAGAGAGCACATGAAAGTGATGGGGTTCCTCAGAGAAGCCAGCACCTGTGCACTGTGATGAAGAGGCTTCAGAGCGACTTGGCTTAGCCCTGTTTTATCCCCAGAAGTGCTGAAGTCCCCGTGGTCAGGCTGTGTCCCCTGATCCTCAGCCTGGCAGAGCCCGAGGTGCACAGCACAGCTGTGTGTGCCCTAGGGCTCTTCCCTCCTGTTCTCTGGGGGGGCTCTTCTTCAGAGCCCCTTGTCCTCAGAGCCGAGGCTCTTCATTGTGTTTGTCGGCATTGCCTAGCTCCTAGAGTTTAAGTTGACTCTGAGCAGACTGCAAGCTTAGGTTCCTACTTAATTTCTTACTTATTTATTTATTTATTTATTTATTTATTTATTTTTGGTTTTTCGAGACAGGGTTTCTCTGTGTAGCCTTGACCATCCTGGACTCACTTTGTAGACCAGGCTGGCCTCGAACTCACAGCGATCCGCCTGCCTCTGCCTCCTGAGAGCTGGGATTAAAGGCGTGCGCCACCACGCCCGGCTTACTTACTTATTTTTGAGACAGGATCTCACTCTATAGTCCTTGCTGGCCTAGAACTTGTTGTGCTGGGACAAGTTCAAACTTAAAGAGATCCACATATCCCAAGCTCAGAGATCCCACTGGTCCCAAGTTCAGATTGAGTTTTATAGTATCACACCATATATATATATTGTGTGTGTGTGTGTGTGTGTGTGTGTGTGTGTGTGTGTGTGTGTGTAGTATGTTTACTTATTGTTTTGTTATCCTTTCATTTTTTGTAAATGGGTGTTTAGCCTGCATGTGTGTCTGTGCACCACACTTCTGCAGTGCCTGTGGAAGCCAGAAGAGGGCATTGAATCCCCTGGGACTGGAGTTACAGACTACTGTTAGCTGCCAAAAGGGTTCTAGGAATCAAACTTGGTCCTCTGTAAGAGTAGCCAGTCCTCTTAACTGCTGAACCATCTCTTCTGACTTGATACACACACACACACACACACACACACACACACACACACACACTTACATATTTTAAAAATTTATTTTAGACAGGATCTTTCTGTGTAGTACTGGGATTAAAGGTGTGTACCACCATGCTTGGCATACCATTCATATTTTAATTTAATGTTTAAAATAGAAATGTGTCTTTCAGAAAATTGTCCGGCACTTAGAAGAAAAAGGCCTGAAGCATGTCATTTTTACCAACTGTGTAAAGGATGAAAACATCAAGCAGGTAAGCCTCTGTGCATGTTGGTTGCTAAACAGTTGGGATAAGATCCTGGAATTGGCCGGGTGTGGTGTCGCACACCTTTAATCCCAGCACTTGGGAGGCAGAGGCAAGTGGTTCTCTGTGAGTTCGAGGCCAGCCTGGTCTACAGTGCAAGGCCAGGACAGCCAAGGCTACACAGAGAAGCCCTGTCTGGAAAAACAAAAACAAAAACAAACAAACAAACAAAAGATCCTGGAATTGGCTTTAGCAGCTCAGAGCCACAGAGTCTCCTGGGCTGCCTATGGGCATCCTATGGGGATGATCACAGCTGGAGTGAGTTCTGAGGATGTATTCTGGGGTTCTAAGTACTACAAGGCTCTTGTAGGATATAGTAACTATTTCTCCCATGAGTTTATGTGTGGAAGAGCCCTCTTGAGGCAGCCACACTATGTGTGTGTGGTGTGTTGGTGGTGGGTGGGTGAATCCCAGTTATCTGTACCTGTTGGACAGCTCGATACCTGTGATATGGATGCCTAGTGATGTGTGTGTGAGGTCTCTGCCCCTACTAATCAAGGGGTCAGTATAAAGACCGGATCCATGCCAGGCCTGGTGGCTCATGCCTGTAATCCTAGCACTTGGGAGGCAGAGACAGGTGGAGCAACGTGAGTTTAAGGCCAGCCTGGGCTACAGAGAAAAACCCTGTCTGAAAAAAACAAAAACAAAAAACAAACGACAACAACAACAAAAAACCCAACAAAGCAAAACAACAACAACAACAACAACAACAACAAAACCCAAAACAAAAGAAAAAACAAACAAACAAAAAAAGTGGGTGTGTGAGGGGTGTATGACCAGAGGATGTGGCATGTTTGTTGCAGATCGTCCCAAAAGTCTCGGAACTGATCAGCTGCAGCTACCGCTATCACCGAGCTGAGGTGAGCTGGGTGCAGAGCTGGGGTGGGGGTGTGGAGTTACCTAGTCCCTGCCTGCCTGGCCATGCTGAGCCTTCTTTAATACAGAGGGCTGGGCTGTGTCCCAGAAGGATCCAGCCTTTGCTTTCACTGTCCTTTAGTGGGAAAAGCTAGGCCAACCCTGTTGGTCAGCACAGGGCCTTTGTGAAGATGTCCCCTTCCCCTGGGCTGTAGTTTCACATCCTTGAAACTGGAAACTCTTCTGCCTCCACAGAACCTGGAGTACTGCATCATGGTGGTCGGTGTCCCCAATGTAGGCAAATCCTCTCTCATCAACTCCCTGAGGCGGCAGCACCTCAGGACAGGTAGGCTGTCACTGGTGTGCTGACTTCTGCTCCTGGAGGGCACTGTGGAAGAGTGTGGCCAACCCTGTGTTGCTCTGAGGCACTCCTTCCATAGTTGGTGGCCTGTTCTATTTCTTAAAAGGACAGTTAATGGTCTGATGGAGGTCTATGTGGCCAACAGCCATCGGCTACACAGTATGTATTTACCACACTGTCACATGCTCTTGACTTCTGTATATTTAGATTTTGGGATAAATTTGGCTTCTTTCTTTCTTTTTTTTTTTTTTTTTTTTGAGATAGGGTTTCTCTGTGTAACCCTGGCTATCCTGGACTCACTTTGTAGACCAGGCTGGCCCTGAACTCATAGTGATCCACCTGCCTCTGCTTACCTAGTGCTGGGATTAAAGGCATGCACCACCACCCAGCAGCTTTATTTTTTACACTGACAGTATAGTGTTTATTAAATTTTTTTTTTTTTTTTTTTACAAAGCTAGATGTGATGGCACATGCCTTTAATCCCAGCACTCGTGAGGCAGAGGCTGAGAGGCCAAAGGAGAGGCAGAGGCCCTGTCTCCAAGAGACAAAAAAACCTACAAAACTAAACAACAACTCGTTTATAGTGTAAAGGCTGAGAGTTTTAAATCATGCTGTATCATGATTTTACAAGGGGGTATTTTGGGCATTATTTGGAAAGCTGTCACAGTCATGTAATGTGTTAAGTTTTTTTCCCTTTAAGTGTGTATCGCCTTTGTTTAGGGGTAGGCATCTCCACTATCCAAACTTTAAATTAGCTGAAACTGGAGCTTCAGGCATATCATCTCGTTCTTTGCCACAGTGCCTGGTGGCCCTGTTCTCTTTCCATCAAGTGTGTCAATAAACAGTTCTGGGGGGCTGGAGAGATGGCTCGTGGTCAAGAGCACCGACTGCTCTTCCAGAGGTCCCGCACTCAATTCCCAGCAACCACATGGTGGCTCACAACCATCTAATGATGTGATCTGATGCCCTCTCTGGCCTGTGGGTGTACATGTAGGCAGAGTACTGTATACATAATATAAATAATTAAGGAAAAAAAGAGTTCTGGGACTGGCTTATCTCACTTTATATGATGTTCTAGGTTTGTGCATGTCAGAACTTCGGAGTTCCTTCTTCCTTAGGCCCAATTGTTCCACTGTCTACACTATTCTCGTTCCTCTGGTCATCTGTGTTGGACACTTTTACTTCTGTGGTGATTTGGTAGTGAATACGGAGCTTCCTGGGGTGCCCTGGGCTGGATCCCATGCCAGGCAGTCGCAGTGTTGGGATCAAGTGTGGTGCTGGCTGGCCTGCTGGGGGTATTGCTGTGAAGTAGGCAAGTCCGGGAGAGGCTTTGAGGTGGAGGAGCAGCTCTGGTATGACCTTTGCAGCAGGGGGCACCTTTCTCCCCCAGGCAGTGAGCTCTGGGCATTTGTTAGTTAGTCCTTGGCCACTGTGCCTAGCTTTTGAAAACCCTCACCATGTCTTCTTTGGGCCTGAGTAAGGAACTGTTTATAATTTGACAAATGTATCGACCTCTGGGTTTCCCATCTGCTTGCCAGCTATGTTAGTGAAACACCTTTCATTAGCTGTGGGTAAATAGTAGGTGGTATGTTTGTGTCTTTTCAGGAAAAGCTGCCAGAGTGGGTGGTGAGCCGGGAATCACCAGAGCTGTGACATCCAAAATCCAGGTAGGGTCCTTGGTAGCTGAGCCCAGAGCTCTGCCCAGAGCTTTGCTGTAGAGCCTGGCACCACCAAGTGCAGCATCGGCCCTGCCTCTGCCCTCCTTCCTTTCCCTCCTCTCATGTTTATTGCCAGTGCTGCTATATCCATATGGAAATCTGTCAGGAAGGCAAACTTCTCACCCAAAACCACACTCATGTATTCCCTTTCATTTTCATGGACCTTGGGCTTTTATTTGTTCTTCAAATTAAGCAGAAATTATATACTATGGGGGACTCTAAACCTTGGTGCAAAAGGCAACCTGTGCGGTGAGTTTATCCAGTGATTTAGCTGTTGCCTGGCTTGATCCCTCTTCTGCCACACAGGTATGTGAGCGTCCACTGATGTTCTTGCTGGATACTCCTGGAGTCCTGGCTCCTCGGATTGAAAGCGTGGAGACAGGCCTGAAGCTGGCCCTGTGTGGTAAGCCTCTGCCCCACTGCTGATCTTGACTGTCCCCTAGGCAGGTCCCCTTCCTGCTACCAGATGCTCCTCACAGTTTTGAGAGGGGGACTAGCTCACAGCATGCAGGCGCTGATTACCATTCTGCCCCGTAACAGGGGTGGACAGAGAAGTCATGCTTGGCAAGCAAGTCACATGCCATATAGGAAGAAGACCAACAGCTGTGGTCCATCCTTCAGGGAGGTTCCTTTGTAGCATGATGTTTTCTGCCTTCAACTGGGAGGCATTCAGGCTTGGTGGGGCATAGATGCCCACTGTTCCATGGGCTTGCATTAGCTGCTTGTCTTACAGGGACTGTGTTGGACCACCTTGTTGGGGAAGAGACCATGGCTGATTACCTCCTTTACACCCTCAACAGGCATGGGCTATTTGGGTGAGTGCAGTGGGTGTGGGGCTGCAGCCCCGTGCTTGCTCATCCTATCTAGGTATGGTTCTAGAAATGTGTCATTAAGGTATTACGTAATCTGTATATTATTACTAGTGTGTGATTTGATAGGTTTTGATATATGACCACATCATATTGTCACACAAGGTAGTGGACATTCTGGGGTGTGGTGGTACCTGTCCCAAATCCCAGTACCTATGAGGCTAAAATAGGACTGTAAGCTTGAGACCAGCTGGTCTACATAGTAAGAACCTCGTTGACTTTGTCTCTTCCTTAGCCCCCTGTGGGTGGGGGAAGAAGATGAGTATTCTGTCCATGAAATTGTACAGGATACCTACTGTCTCCGAGCTTCCCCTATGGGGCCGCATGAGTGTTCGGAGTCATGAGTGTTCGGAGTCATCCGTGTTCTACATTCCTTCTGGTGGCTGGGCTCGTTGCATGTTACCCAGACATCCTACATTTGGTTTATCTGTTCTCCCTGGTAGACATGGGTGTGGGCACTTCGTGGCTGCCACAAACAAAGCTGCTGGAAACACTCATGTGAGATCTCTTTGTGATGTGAGTTTCTACTTCTCACAGGAGAGTGTTTGAGCCACTCGGCCGTGGTGAGCAAACACGGGAGAGTGTCTGAGCCATGTGGTGGTGGTGACTTTAGCTTCCTACAGAACCACTGAGCTGTTTTCCAGAGCAGTTGTACTGTGCCAACACCACCTAGCAGAAAATGGGGGTTCAGGCCTTTCCGAATCCTCTTTACACTTGTGGCTAGTCTCTTATTATTTTCCCATTCAATTATTTTATATAATGTTTATGAATTTTACCTGCATGCATGTCTGTGCACCACATACGTGTAGTGCCTGTGGAGGAGGGCTTTCTAGACTTCCTAGAACTGGCATATGGACAGGTGTGATCAGTGATGTGGGTGCTGGATCTAACCCAGGTCCACCAGCCACCGCTCCATGTCTCAGCCCTCACCAGTCTTGATTTCAGCCTCACAGCCTACAGTGCTTGGTGTATATTCCTACTAGTGCGATGCTGAACATCTTTTCCTGTGTCCATTGGCCACCGATGTGTCTTCTCTGGGAAAACATCTGTTCAAATCTTTTTCTCATTTAAATGTTTTATTTTATGTGGATGGGTGTTTTGCCTGGGTACCATGGCATGCCTGATGTCCGTGGAGGCAACCCTGAAACTGGTGTTACTGATGGTTGTGAGTGATCATGTGGGCACTGGGAATTGAACCCAGGCCCTCTGGAAGAGCAATAAGTTTTGTTAACCATTGAGCCGTCATTCCAGTCCATCATCCCCTTTTGTTTTTGTTTTTATTTATTTATTTATTTTTGAGACAGGGTAGCCCAGGCTACCCTCACGCTCAGAAAGATCTGTCTGCCTCTGCCTCCTTTGTGCTGAGATTTAAGGCACACACCACCATATTTGGCTTTTCTTTTCTTTTTTGGTTTTTTGAGAGAGAGTTTCTCTGTGCAACAGCCCTGGGCATCCTGGACTCATTTTGTAGACTAGGCTGTCCTTGAACTCACAGATATCTGCCTGCCTCTGCTGGCCAAGTGCTGGGTGCTGGGTGCTGGGTGCTGGGTGCTGGGATTACAGGTGTGCACCACTTCACCCAGCTTTTTTTTTTTTTTTCTTTTGATGCTGGAGCTTGAACCTGGAGTTGATTACAGTAAGCATGTGCTCTCCTGCTGACCTACTTCCAGTCCTATTTTCTTTTTTAAAAAGATTTATTTATTTATTACATATTACACAGTATTCTGCCTGCATGTATGCCTGCACACCAGAAGAGGGCACTAGATCTCATTGTAGATGGCTGTGAGCCACCATGTGGTTGCTGGGAATTGAACTCAGGACCTCTGGAAGAGCAGCCAATGCTCTTAACCACTGAGCTATCTCTCCAGCACCCTATTTTCTTATTTTTAAGTGGTATCACTTTATCTACTCTGCAGGATAAGGTCTGCACAAGTTCTTCAGGAGTTTAGGCCTTGCCTTTTCTTTCTGTTAACACTGGTTTTGGGGAGTAGATGGTCTTAGTTTTGGAAGTCTGATTTAGTAACCAGATACTTCATAATGGCGATATGCCTAGCCTGAGGCCATAGAACTTTGTTTTTCTCTTGGAGAGTGACAGCTTAGGTTTCACATTTAGGTATATGATCCTCTTCTGCTATGTATTAATATATGTTTTGTGTATGGCATAACTAAAAGGTTCTTATTTTGTATATGGATGAACTGGTTGTCCAGAAAAATTTGTTGTAGACTTTTCCCCACTAATTGTCCTCTGCCTTGGCTGGGAATTCATGTTGTATATTAGTCTGTCTGTGGACTCTTCTGTCCTGTCCTGTCTTGGTGAATGAATGGTTACTTTTGACTGGGCACCAGGCATTTGAATGTTACCTTGCTAGGTGATAAGTCTTTTCTCTAAGAATTTCTGAGCCTTGTTCTGGAGCACTAAGTTGCCTTGAAGCAATCTGGTCCCCTCAGGAGGCCAGGAGCTGGGCATCTGAGATGTGGGTGAATGGGACTCTTCCTCAGGCTTGGAGCCTCAGAAGTCTGACCTGAGTTGTGGGCTTGCAGGTATGTGCAGCACTATGGCCTGGCCAGTGCCTGTGACCACATAGAGTCGGTGTTGAAGAGCATGGCTGTGAAGTTGGGGAAGACACGGAAAGTGAAGGTGCTCACAGGTACAGGTGAGTGAGCTGCACTGTGTGGCACAAGGCCGCTACTGTGTCTTCTGTTGGGACTTCTGACCCTTTCTGGAAGGCAGGAGTGAGGCACAGCAGGAAGCCTGTGGACATCTGTCCTGGGGTGAGAGCGTGAGAAGGGGACTGTGGAAATGCCTAGGGAGGAGGACTTTGTGGTACAGGTTTCAGAAGGTGTCCTAACTGCAGACAGTGCTGGTGGATATGATGCCTGTGTTCTTTCTGAACACTCCCTGTTCCCCAGATTTCGTGGATGGTGCCCCCAGCTGTGTCTTAGGGCAAGGCTGTCCTTAGATGCCCCTCTCTCATCAGATTCTCTGTCCTCAGGTAATGTCAATGTTATCCAGCCTGATTACGCCATGGCGGCCCGTGACTTCCTCCGGAAATTTCGCAGTGGGCTATTGGGCCAAGTGATGCTGGACTGTGACATTCTGCCTGCTTGCTGATGACACTGATCCCTGAACTGGCTGACTGGAGTATGGTCTCCTGCGTACTCCATGGAACCGCAGCTGGAGTGCTTAATGCTTAGAACTGTTCTCCCGGCCAGCTCTCAGTGCTAGTACCCGAGACTCAGGCCCTACCTCCAAAGGGCACTAGAGCCTGGTCAGTCCTGGTTACTACCCTGGGGTCCCAGGAATCCTGTGTATGTGGTTTGGTCAGGAGGTTTTCTCCATCTCAAGGAGAGATTAACGTTATCTCAGAGGGGTCAAAGCTATAATCTGTAGTTTTAAAAAAATTGGGTTAAAAAGCCCACTTTTAAACATCTCTCTCTGACTGTCTCTCATGTTTTACTTTATTTATTTATTTATTTATTTATTTATTTTTTGTCATTTTAAGACAAAATTTCATCGTGTGGCTTAGGATGGTCTCAAACACACATTCCTCCTGCCCCAGCCTCTTGAGCTGGGATTATATAGGTGTGTGCCATGATGCCAGGTTAAAAGGCCCATTTTCTGATGTTTTTTTGCATTGTGTGCTTAGTCCTCTGAGCCCATAAGTTAAATCCCCTTCCAGCCATGGATGCTGGGGTTGGTAGACTAGGGACTGGGTCCTCAGTCAGAGTCTCAAGTCTCTCGAAGCCCTGCAATGAGGAAGACATGTATCACCAGCCGAGGGCTTTATTTCACAAGGAACTCTCCACCCATACAAGCGCACACACAGGCACAGGAGGGTTGCAGTGGTGAATGGAGGAATGTCCTCTTCCCTAGCACTTCAGAGCCTGCACCTCAGGAGCCATCTGATGCACCTCAGGAGCCATCTGATGCACCTCAGGAGGCCATCTGATGCACCTTAGGAGGCCATCTGATGCACCTCAGGAGCCATCTGATGCACCTCAGGAGCCATCAGATGCAGGCTCAACTTTGCCCAGGCCAGAGGATCACTGGAAGAGGATCACCATCTAGCCATTGGCACTGTGGTGGCTGCAGGAGGTGGTGCAGAGGGAGTGTCCCAGCATAGTTGACCTCCATGTACTCATGGCATCTAGAAGATGTTGCTGCCAGCAGCTTGCTGTCTATAAAGAAAGGGGCTGATTGATACAGATAGGAGGTGCTGTTGGGCCAGCTGGGCTATACCTGCTCAGAAGTTCTAGTCTCTTCTGTCCAGTATTGACCTGGCCTTTCCATAGTTGCCTGAACCAGTGCTTGGATGCTCAGCGGTCTCTCAGCTTCTTGTGGATGGCTGATAACAGGGCTAGCCCTCCACTGTTGTCTCTTGCTGTGGCCCCAGTATGATAAGCCTCCTCTGAGACTCTTCCTCAGCATCTCTGGTTCCTGTTAGCGGAGAAGGTATTCAAAGCTGTGTGGCTGTGTCAAATGCTAAATACTCTGGAGAAGTCAGGTTGGTGTGTGAAATAATCATTAAAAGGTGATGTTTCCAATATGTCCAGAACTAACACATGGTACTCTGTGGTACATGAAGGGCTGGTCTATATAGCCCACCATCAGGGGCTCTGGTGGGTCTCCCTATGCCAGACTGGATGTATCAGCACCTGCCCTGAGGCCCCAAGTGGGCTTGGCCCTTGCCTTGCTGGTCTTGGTGGTTTTGAACTTGGTCTTTTAGGGACAGAGGAACATCTGAGCTGGCTGTGCCTAAGAGCACCGGCAGTGTGGATAGAAGCTGCAGGGAGCTGCATCCTGCAACTTGTTGGTCAAGAAAATGCTTGGCTAGGGTGCTGCTAATAGCCTTGAAATCCATACCCTAACCAGAGGTATGCCAGGCTAGCATTGCACATATTGCCCGAGCCCAGCCCATCACTCCACGGGGACAAGGATATGCTGGTGGGCCCTGGAGCAGCAAAGAGCCAGTCTGCCCAAAGGGAGATCTACGTGAGGATGGACTGTAGTGCATGTCTTTGAGGCCTCTCTGGGCATCAGCTCTGTCTCCATTTGGATATGGATGGTCGGAAAGCTTTTAATAGTGTCAGCCCACACTTACAACCTGCTGAGGCTGGTTATTCTGTTGTTAGCTTTCTCTGGGCGGCAACGGGCCTGAAGAACTGCTGCCTCCTCCAGTGTGCAGGCTGCCAGCTGTCAATCATGCCATACTCCATCTCTCCTCCCCGGTCCATCTGTTTGCAAGGGCGGGGTCTCCCAACATGAAATGCTGCTATCCACTGGAGTTGTGGGACTCCTGCAGTTTGGGTTATATACAAAGAAGCCCCCTACAGCAGGATTGGTGTTGTGCCCAAGTGATGCTCACTTGTGAACCTGAAGGTCAAAGGGAATGGAATGTTTTTGAATGTGGGCCCTCTAGCCGTCAGTTCATTTTAGGAACAATTATATGTTCCTTATGGCCAAGTGGCTCCAAGAGGAGAAAACCCTTCTCACAGAAGGTCTCTTGGGCAGTCGGCCAGGAAGAAATATACTACCTTGGCCTTGGTAGCATGTTCTAGGAGGGCCACAGTGGATGTCCCAGGATGGATTTTTTTTCCTGCTCTGGATGTTCCTGAGCTGTGACATCATTAGGACCTGCCATGGGCAAGTGGTTAGCACCTGACACTTTCTCACGTTGGAGGCCAAGTGAATGAATGCTGTCTTCGTCGAATTGTGAAGTCCTCCGCTTCCATGGGAGGCCCAAGGGCTTTTGGGCTATAGTGGCAGAATCAATGAGAATGGGCTCTTCCTGGTGGGCAGCAGTGTTCCTGTTGTCGTGTCAGGGTGGGCAAGCAGACAGGCAGGGTCTAGTACTTTGTCTTGGGCAGCTCTGGAGAGTCGAGGGCAGTCTGTCTCTCTGGCAGTAGAGCTGTTAGTTCCTGTCACGGTGGAAGATTGGGAGACTGGGATGGGCAAGAGAGGAGATAGTGTCCACAAACTGCAAGAGGTCTTTTGGGTCCAGAACGTCCCTGGCCTGGGTAATCATAGCAAAAGGAAGTGATCCTCTGAGGTGGAGACCTTTGGGGTGGGCCCTAAGGGCCTGAAGACGCAGGCTAGGAGCTAGACCTAGGATGGAGCGTAGCCTGGTCTAGGACCGAAACAGTTCCAGGGCTCCAAGGGTGCCGCCCAGAAGCAGGCAAACATGTGGACTGGGCGTGGATCCCGAACCGGAAGTCCAGGCCCAGTAGCTGTAGACTCCTCGGTCGGTCCCATTGCCTCCGGTTGCCCGGTTCTCATCGTCCTCTAGGCCTAGCTCCCCAGGCCCTGAGGTCCTCCTCCAGCCAGAGCCAGTGGCAAGGCCGGCAGCCACACCCGCTGCAGCCCCTGCTGCTGCCCCTGCAGCCGCCACACGCAGAGAGGATCCGTAGCGGGGCGCCGGCCTTACCCGCACTCTTGATGCCCCGCGCGCTCCTCCACGGACCCCACGGGCACTGCCTCGGGCTCCTCCCCGGCCGCCCTTTGCCAAACAGCTGTCACAGAGGAAGGCGGCAGCCAGCAGCAGAGCCCAGCATGTGGCAGCAGTCCAGTTCATCCTACTGGGCAGAATCTGCGAGAAGAGGGTGGAAGGGGCTTCAGCTTCTGGGCAAGGGTGGAGCTTGGCTTAGGGCCCGGGTACGGGGGTATCAGACCCTGAGCTCATCAGGACCAGGGGACCTCAAGGCAGAACAGGGCTCTGGTTTTGTGATCATCTGACAGAAGGCTCTAGCATCTTGGAGGACAGTGGGCTCAGGGCTGGGGAAGGGGTTCTTTAATCTCCAGAACCAGGACTTTGGTTGGGGGTTCCTGCTATATAACCGGGTGGAGACGGGGTGGGTGGTGGGGAAAGGGTTCAACAAAAGGGTTACCGGTTTACAGGCTGTGGTAGGGTGGAGATGGGTCCCAGAATGGGATTTGCTGAGCACCCGCAGTGGGGCTCAGGCCCTGGGGTGGGGGTTGGGGTTGGGGTACAAATCCCCCTGCTCTGCACACGGGTCCCTGGAAGGACTGGGGATGGATTAGTGTGTGGAGAACACTAATTTGGAATCGAGAGCCCTCAATACACCCAGATTATGGTTAGAATGGACGGCCTTGTGATTTGCTCTGGCACCTGGATCTCCGGATGCCTCGCTAGAGCCTTTCAGCCAGAGGCTGCGGCTGCATGCACTGGGCGGAGGGGTTCAGAATCCAGATCCGCGATTCTTTGCAGCGCCAACAAACAGCGCTGGGTAAAAAGCCCCGCAGGCCCATATCCCAGGTCAGTTTTTCTCTTCCCTGCCCTAGCTCCACCCTTCCTAGGTTTCCGTAGGCCTGCAGCCTGGGCAGGTAGGTAATCAAGGGTGGGTTCTGCTGGCTGTGGACCCGCGCGGTCTGCATGGAAGCTCCAACCTCCTCTGGTCCTCTTTCCCCACTCCCTCCCCCTCCTCCCAGCATCACTGGGTCCATCCACCTCCCGACTTACTGGTCGCAAGCCTAGGTCGGAAGAGCGGTTTAGACCCGCGGAGCGGAAAGGTGCGGCGTTGAGGACCCTTTTCCTTAGGCAGAGCTCACGGCTGGGTTTTGCTGAAGCTTCCGCCTGAAGATTAGGGGCGGGCAGCCGCGGAGGTTCAGCCCCGGGAGACGTGGAGGGAGGAGATATTGCAAGCTAGGAAAAGCACAGCCTCAGCCCTTCACGTTGCCCGGCCCCCAGCCTCGCTGCGCTGCATATTGCTTCCTCCCACCCCATCCCCTCCCCAGCCCTGCCCAATCTCTCATTTCCCCACGTCCACTAGCTCCACCAGCCAGGGCATCCAGCGTGTTCTTGTTCCTGTCGGTCCAGTATCTTTGTTCATAGCCTCTTCCTCTCCTGTTCTCCCTGCCTGCCCAACCGTGTCGATTATTTTTTAATTAATTTATTCATATTGCATCTCAATTGTTATCCCGTCCCTTGTATCCTCCCGTTCCTCCCTCCCTCCTGCTTTTACCCTATTCCCCTCCCCTATGTCTGTCACTGAGGGGGACCTCCTCCCCCTCTATATGATCATAGGGTATCAAGTCTCTTCTTGGTAGCCTGCTATTACGATCTGAGCCCAGGGGTTCTGCTCCAACCAAGGACAATACATGCAGTAAACATCGAACCCCTACTCAGATATAGCCAATGGACAGGACATTCTCCACAGTTGAGTGGAGAGTGGGGACTGACTTTCACACGGACTTTGGTGCCCTATATTTGACCATGTCCCCTGGATGGGGAGGCCTGGCGGCACCGCGTCGATACTTATGATTCTCATAAATTTCCTGCCTCCTTTCCCATTCCTCGGATGTAAGCCCATCTCCACCTACTCCTCTTCCCCAGCCACAAGATCACTGGATGGTCTTTCTAGGTGTGTGGGGCTCCCAGTAAGCACTAGGATGAGCCAAACATCCTGCTAGATGCCCCCCCCCCCCAGGCAGTTTGATCTACAGCCGTGCATATATCCCAAGAGCACTAGAGACCCTGTTGATCTGAGCTTTCCTGAATCTTCTGAAAATCGGCTCCCAGAGAGCCAGCTCCTCTTTATTTTCAAGTGGACCCCCTCCCCCTGTCCTTGTAGGGTAAGTGTAACCTCAGCTCCAGACATCCATGGGGTTTTTCATCTGCACCAGACTTGTTTTCCAAAGCCCAAGGTTCCAAAGTCCGGGCTGAGGCTGGTAGGGAGCCTCCTGGGAGCCTGAGATGGACCCAATGGGCAGAGTCAGGAGAAGAAGTGGGTGGTCAGTGTGTGGAGCACTTCTCATGGAGGCCACTGTGGTTCTGGGCTTCGTGTGCAGCTGACAGCGCACCCCCATGCCTCCATTTTGTTTAGACAGGGAGAGCGCCCCGCTGTTCCTTTTCTATTTCCTATTAAAATGTGAGGGACGAACACAGTGTGTTAGACATTCAAGGCTCACTGCAACACACAAGAACAAGGCCAAGGAGTAAACACATAACACAAGATGTTTGAGGACCAGAGGAGAACTGAAACAGTAACACACACACACACACACACACACACACACACACACACACACACACACATTCAGAATGAACAGAGCAGAGCAGACACTGTGTTGGTGACTTAAGAAGAGGATGCTGTCAAAAAAGAAACAGAAGCAACTAGAAAGAAATTTTCAGGTCAAAACACTTTGTTCCTCCCCCAAAGAAGAGATGCGTCTAGTTACAAAGCCAAGGCCATATCCTGCAAAGGACAAAGACTGTGAGAGGAAAGGTCATCAACTCAGGGGTCCAGTTTTGTGTTCAAAGGTGAGAGGCAGAGAAGAAAGAGGATCAGAGATACGGTAGGAAACATAAGGGGCAGTTGGCTTTCCAACAAGCTGGGCTGCAAGGTGTGCCTGGAGGTAAGAATAGCATTTAGGACATGATATTTGGATAGTTATGGAAGCTCTTAAAATATTAGCCAAAAAAAAAAAAAAAAAAAAAAAAAAAGATCTTGCTGGGCATTAGAAAGAGTTTATCACAGAACCAAAATCTGACAACACATGCTCCTGCTTGTTGGACTAAGGAGGAAAAATGCCCTTAATTGTCTCAGAAGAGGATGACAAAGCATTTGATTTCTCCCCGCATTTATAGGATGGGGAGAGGGAGACTAGAAAACTAGTCATGGAAGTGAATCATTTAAGCCCTGCAGCAAATGTGCTTCATGTAGAGCCTTTAGGCATGAACCACCATGCGTGGTTACGTGCTGCTGGGGATAGAGTCCAGAGCTTCATGTACCTGAGGCAAGGACGTTACAAAGCTGCATCCCTTACCCTACACTGTTGTGCTGATAGAGAAGGTATAGGAAAGCTAAACAACCAATAAAAAACAGTACACCGGGGGTGGGGCGGGATGGGGTCTGGAGAGATGGCTCAGAGGTTAAGAGCACTGTTTGCTCATCCAGAGGTGCTGAGTTCAATTCCCAGAAACCACATGGTGGCTCACAACCATCTATAATGAGATCTGGTGCCCTCTTCTGGCCTGCAGGCAGAATACTGTGTATACAATAGAGAAATAAATACATCTTAGAAAAAAAACCCCAACAAACAAACAAAACAAAGAGTACACCAGTGGCCGGAGAGATGGCTCAGTGGTTAGGAGCATTCGCTGCTCAATCATGAGGGACCAGAGTGTAGAGTGTAGACCCCCCAGACCCCACATCAAGCAGCTCACAATCTCCTGTGACGCCAGCTCTGCGGGATCTAAGGCCCTCTCCTGGCCTCCATGGGCATTTATACGTATATGTACACATACACACATGCATGCATGCACACATACCACAAATAAATCATCATGAAGAAAGGGGGGAATGTACTGATTAAAGTCCTTTCAGGAGTCAGTCATGGAGAACAGGTGAAAGATACTGACCTAGGCTGACTTCTCTTCTGTGGCCCCTTGGGCTCACATCACCCAGTGAGAGTGGAAGCTGTGTGCTAATACCCTGGGCTGTGTGCCGTAGTCTTCACTGTGTTACCTTGGTGGTGTTTGCTTAGAACTAGAGCTTCTCTCGGCTGCCCTACATCTCAAGATAGGACAGACTTCAAACTTCCTGCCAGCTGGTCCTAGTTTTCTGCATCATCAGTTGCCTGGCTGTGGGGTGGAGAAGCCTATTGGGGATACAGCCTTCTGAACATGTCCCACTCCCCAAGGCCTACGACTTCCCACATTTCAGCTATATAAGGGCATGTGATGCCCTTTCCTCCTCCTGGAGCTCTGTTAGCAGCTTCCCTGATGGAAAGTTCCAATCCAGAAGCAACTGCCACTTCTTCCTTTAACTTACAGCGGCTCCCTACCATGTGGAACTCGGCTTGTAATTCGGCTTTTTCTCTGTAGCTAAACCAGCTCTCCAGATTGGCACTTCATGGCCAGGGCAGCATTTCCTGGAGTTCTTGGAGACTGGATGATGCCAAGGGCTTTTGACTCCTAAAGTGGCAGATTCAGTGCCACCCCAGATGGCTTCCCACTACTGCATCACATTGCATATGTTACTCAGACTCTTGGGTCCCTAATCTGAGTTAGACCGCAGTCCTGCTCAGCACTGGCTGGTGTTAATTGTTCTTGGACTCTTTTTTTTTCTCCACTCCCCTAATCCTGCTTCCGGGAGTACTCCCCGTGTGGAGGTGGACTTTCTCCATCCTCAGTGCCTAAATTATTATTCTTAGACGTCTCCTTCATACAGAAACTCCAGTGCATGCCTGCCAGCTTCTTCCAAGGGTGGCTGATTTTCAGCTGTCCTGTCCTGTGCTTAGAGGTGCCAGCTATGGGAGTGCTGTGAGTCCATCTTCTTTGGACACTGCTAAGAAGTTCACGTATCTTTGACTCAAGTGTTCCTGACCATCCCATTTTTTGGCATGGAACTCATTATATAGACCAGGCTAGCCTCAAATTCATAGAGATCTACTTGCTTCTGCCTCCCAAGTGCTGGGATTAAAGAGGTGCGTCACCGGACCCAGTTTAGACTATGAATTTTAATGCCACCCCAAGAGAAAGATCTGTTCTGCATTCTTCAACCCTTCCCAAAATGTGTCTTGGGAGTATTTGTTGGAACTGAGTTGCCCCATCTGTACGGTTTCTAATCACCAGCACCTCAGAATGTGGGTGTGCTTCCTAACAGCATCCTTAAGGCAGTAACAGGGTCATAAGAGCCACAGTCCAAGGAGATTATGTCACAGATTGTACAGAGGCCACGGAACTCTCATGTAAGGATATGGGAGGATATCAAGGCAAGAAGGGGCCTTGGAGGACTCTATCTACCAAGTTAAAGTGAAAATTAATTTCTCTTATTTAAATGACTGGGTTTTTTTTGGCCTTATTTTGTTTTGTTTTGTTTTTGAGACAGGGTTTCTCTGTTTAGCCTTGGCTGTCCTGGACTCCCTGTGTAGACCAGGCTGGCCTCGAACTCACATTGATCTGCCTGCCTCTGCCTCCTGAGTGCTGGGATTAAAGGCGTGCGCTAACACACCCAGCTTTAAGTGACCTTGTTTATGGCATTTTAAGTGGTACTATCAAGCTAATGAAGAATCCGAGATATTCCAAAGATGACAAGGAAAAGCCTGGAACTCTCAAGAGAACTTTTAGAAGACCAAGAAAGAGGGGCTCATGAAAGATCCTAGGGCTTGGGCTGGAGAGGTGGCTCAGCAGTTAAGAGTGTTTGCTAGGCTTGGGAAAGCACCCTGCTTCAGTTCCCAGCCCCCACGTGGCGGCTCACAGCCATCTATAGCTCCAGTTCCGGGGCATCTATTGCTCTCTTCTCACTTCTGTGGGCACCAAACACTCATGTGGATATACACAAGTGCAGACAAAACACTCATACACATACAATAAAAGGAAAGAAATATTAAAGACATTAGGGCTCTGTAGATGGCGGTAGAAAGGATGCAGCCCTGTGTGGGTAAGGGACAGATAGACCCGCTGAGGGGACCCAGGACACCACTCACAGACTCTTGCCCACTGTGTCTCTTCATGCTTTATGTGCGTGTGCTCATGAGTGTGCGGGTGCACACATGTATGCAGGTTCATGTGTGTATGTGGGTGCATGTGGAGGTCAGATAAAAAACCTCAGGTGTTCTTTAGAAGTCATTATTTTGTGATTTTTTTTTTTTTTTTTTTTTTTTTTTGAGACAGGGTCTCTTACTGTCCTGGAGCTTGCCAAGTAGGCTGGGCTGGCTGACTAGTGAGTCCCAGGCATGTACCTGTCTCTACCTCCCTAGCGCTGTATGTCCATGCCAGGCTTTGGAGGATTAAATTTACTTGTTTGTGTTTGCAAGGCAAGCACCTTCCTGGCTAAGCAGCCTCATTAGTCCCGTTGTGGGTCTATTAATTAAGCCGGTACATGTAAGCAAATGTTCCTCAGAGTTTAGTGACCTTCTACAGCAAATTAATAGAACCCAAATAAGGGATTATGCCAAGCCTCATTTGTATCTGTTTTATGAGAATTACAGGTAAACTCCTAGGGCTTGAAGCTGGCCTCTGAATTGGGTGGGGCTGTTGGGGGCGTTCAGCTAAGACCCATGGGAACGGAGCTAACTCCAAGTGGTCAGTGTCAGAGTTGAACTGAATTAGAAGACCCTTCCTGTATTAGCTTCAGAGTTGCTTTATTGACAAATGGGGACAGCACCCTACACATTTGGTCACAGGTATACTCTGTGATGACTGATAGTTGTGAGAAAATGAGAGTTTTTTCCCCCTAGAAAAAGAACAAAACGAAAATTTTAGGATGAACAAAAACAAATACCCAGAATATTAGATATAGGTGGAGAGAGACTGGGGAACCTGGAAGACTGGAAGAAAATGTCCAGAAAAAGGAATATACAGTTCAGAATATGAGGAGACAGAGGGGGTCTAGCAAGAAGATCTGACACACGTGTAGTTTTGGAGCAAATGAAGGGGAGATAAGGCAGGTGCAGTGTTTAAGAAAGTCACAGATGATATGTTTCAAAAGCTGGTGACAAGGCAGTCCATGAGTTCTGGAAATGTTACAAACGTCAAAGGCAGCAAATACAAGGAGGCACACAAACACACTGAGGACCGTTGCAAACCAAGCAAGGGAAGCTCAAAGCTTATAGAAGTGGAGGACACACAAGTTACCTGCAAAGTGTAGGAACGGTGGATAGCTAAGCTCTCATCGGAGAGCAGTTGGAGTGGCAGAAGCATGGCTTGTGCAGTCCCTGGCTGGGCCACAGAGCCGCCAGAGAAGGGTGGTCGGGAGAAGAGACACAGCAGATTAAAAATCAGCACCGGGCTGGGGGTGGTTGGTTATCCCTCTGGATGACTGGGGGCACACACCACTTCACCCCACCCTATGCATTCGGTTACTGCTTGCTGTGTGAGGCTCAATTAAAAAAAAAAAATCAGCACAGAAAGAAATACCATGCAGATGCCGAAAGGAAGACTGTGTGGCTGTACTAAATGGAAGCAGAACTCAAGCTTGCAGTGTTGAGGCAGACATCAGTGGCAGGCACCGAGGGGCTGGGGTGTGTCCTAACGATGAAGCGTTACATTTATGTCCTAACCATCATACACCCTGGTGTAATCCCACAAGTACAAGGCAAAGCGTTACGATTCAGGTGGGGAAAGCCACACGAAACATTTCCATAGATTTAAAGTATCTGGCAAATTCTTCCGAAGACATGTGTGAAACCCCCCCATTCTAGGGGTCTTCATGAAGGAAAAGGACAACCACAGAGTCAAGAAAGGACTTGCTGGGGCTGGAGAGGTGGCTCAGTGGTTAAGAGGGCCGCCTGCTCTTCCAAAGGTCCTGAGTTCAATTCCCAGCAACCACATGGTGGCTCACAACCATCTATAATGAGATCTGATACTCTCTTTTGCAGATAAAGCACTCATATACAATAAATAAATAAATTTAAAAAAAAAGAAAGAACTTGGCACTTGGTCTGGCTAACAGTGCCAACCCCCAGGAAGGGAAATGTGTGCCCTCATATACCACAAAAGAGAGAAAAGGAAGGCACATGCGTGCTGTCTACTCATCAGACCCACCAAGGATCACACAAGAAGATGTAATAAGCCAACCCTGTTTTGGTGAAAAGAGCACCTCTGTATGCACAGTGGTGCTGCCAGGACTCACTGGAATCCCTCCACGCAGCCTGAGAGTCGTTGAGCTCTCCTCTGAGCTGATGGTCTTAGGGTCTAAGTTCAGGAGCTGGGACCTCACGGGAAGACAAAGGCCAATCCTAGGTGCTCAGAAGTGGGGCATGCAAGGCTGGTCAGGGAAAGGACGTAAAAGCCAGAGCCTAGGTGATTAAGGAAGTGACAGGAGATAGATAGGGAGCTTCCTTTGGGTTCTGCCCTGAGATTGCCATGACAAAGGGCCTGCCTGGTCTGCTAATAAGACCTTCTTTAGCCAGGGCCAAGTTTTCTGGTAGAGCCTGGAGTCTCTAGGTCTTGGTCATCTCTTCCTGTTTGATGCTGGCTAATAGTCACATTGTGCCCTTGGATCTTTTGACTTGTGAGGAATGGAAGGACTTGTCTGTACCAGTGAGGAAGAACACAGCCTCCATTAGCTGGTGGGTCTTGTCTGTAAGCAGAGGAGAGGGGAGCCACAGTTCCAGCAGGACCTAGCCACTGGCATTCAGGGGAACCTGAGAGACTGGAGGAGCTTGGTGAGCGCCTCCCTGATGTCACGGTTTCTCAGGCAGTAGATTATAGGGTTCAGCAGGGGAGTCACAACTGAGTAAATCACAGACACCAGCTTGTTGAGGTCGAAGGAGCTTATGGCATGAGGCCGGGCATACATGAAGGTGGTGGTGGTGTAGAAGATTAAGACCACCACCAGATGGGAGGCACAGGTGGAGAAGGCCTTCCTGCGGCCGGCCCCTCCTGGGATCCTCAAGACAGTGGCAAGGATGTGGGCGTAGGAGACCGTGGTCACGATCAGAGAGCTGGCAAGCACCGCCAGAGCGGCCACAAAGTCCAGCGTTTCGATGGCAGAGGTGTCTGAGCAGGCAAGTTGCAAGAGGGGTGACACATCACAAAAGAAGTGGTTAAGGGCATTGGAGCCACAGAACCTGAGGCGGGAGATGAGAGCTGTGGACACGAAGGAGGCTAAAAAGCCCCCAAGCCAGGCACTGAGAGCCAGATGCAGGCATAGCTTTGAATCCATGATGGCTGGGTAGTGCAGGGGGCGGCAGATGGCCAGGTACCGGTCACAGGCCATGGTCGTCAGTAAGAAGCACTCAGAGGAGCCCAGGGAAAGGAAGAGGAACAGCTGAGTGAGGCACCCTGACAAGGAGATGGTTTTGGCCCTCCCCGCGAGGAGGCCAGCAAGCAGCTTGGGCACTGTGACCGTGGTGTAGAGGGTCTCCAGCACAGACAGATTGACCAGGAAGAAGTACATGGGAGTGTGTAGCTGCCGGCTAGTGCCGATAGTGCCCACGATGACCAAATTCTCCAGCACGGTCACCACATAGATGATTAGGAATAACCCAAATAGCAGCCCTTGTAGGTGGCACAGCTCTGGGAAACCCAGAAGGACGAACTCTGTCACCACAGTGTTGTTGTAGTTGCTCATGGCCCTTTTCTGGCTGGTGAGGCCACTTCTGAGCACCCTGGAACAAAGTGGCCTCAAGTGACCTGTGTGATGGGCCCAGGCCGCTGTTCCATTGGTCAGAGCTGTTGGAGGCTCTGCAAGCCCGGCTGGGGTCTCAGGCAAGGGCTACCTCACTATCCCTGGACCCCGGGCTCCCAGGGCTTGTCAGCCTTGTTTGCAGGGAGAGGTCAGACAGGCAGAGAGGTTTCTCACTGTGTGCTCTCAGGATCTGCTGCACTACTTACATGTGCGTCATTTCCACTTTGACGCTCACTTCCACACTGACCAAGAGCTAACACCCGAGCAGTGGCCCTGGGGTCTGTGAACACCAGCATGAGCAGGAATGCCCCTCTTACATATTTGTGAATGTGTGTAAGCCTCCTTGACCCAATACATGGGTACACACTTTCCAGGTGCACATACATACACACACAAGGTAAGTGCAGAAATACACAAGCACACATGCACGCACTTGCTCATCTATGTAACGTGTACACATACAGTTCCAGAAAACCTTGCTTTGTGCTGCTCAGAGGCCATAGGACCTGGCTTTTGTTTGCTACCCTGTCTGAAGACTCAGGTACCTTCCTTGGTGGGGTTGTGATTTTTTTCCCTGTGGCTGGGGGAATCCCTCATGCCTCAAGAAGGTCACTAGTCACAAGGCCATCAAATGGGGTGGGGGCAGGGATAAAGCAGAGGGTTGGAAATGGGAGATAACTCATCCTACTTTGTAATGACATCTCCTTTCCTTTCTTCCTTCCCCCCACCCTCTCCTCTCTCTGAGACAGTCTCTGTAGCCCAGGCAGACAGCGAACTCAGTACCTTTCTGCATCAGCCTCCTGAGTCCTGGAGTTACAGGTGTGTGATGCCATCTGACATCACCTCCACATTTCACATCCCAACATGGCCCAGACTCTGGTTAACCAGAATTCATTTTTTCCCCCATGCTTCACAAGGAGCACATTTATTGTTGGAGAGTGAGTGGAAGGTGTTGTCACCAATTCTCAAGTGAACTATGCACTTTGGGAATTCACTGTGGGGACATCTTTGTAGCTAGGTGTCTGAGGACAGATGGGTTGCCCTGGAACAAAGGCCAGGCAGGGGTCCCTATGCAGAAGTACATCACAGTTTCCTTGGCCCATCTTGGAAGGCGGGTGGCCCCTGGTCCCTTGATCACACCTAGCACTAGGCTGTCTGTTCCTGGACAGGCTGAGACGACTGGTGGATGAGCGTGGCTTTTGCTACATGCAGCAGCTCTTGCCACACAGTTGGTTCTTATTTCCTGGGTTGGGCAGTTGGCTCTTGGGTGGCAAAGCCACTGACAACAGGCCGTGGCCCCTGGTGAGTGCAGAAGCTGTTAGTCTGCACTGGAGCCTGGAGTCATGCTGAGGGAGGCTCTACAGCTCAGCGTCTGTGGAAATCCTGACTGGTCCAACGAGCTGAGATGGGGAGGCACCCAAGGGCTGTCTCAGTCTCCTTTCAGCACCCTGGAAAAGGAGTACGTCAACAAAACAAGAAGAGGTGCCATGTGCAACCTGAGGGTGAAAGCCTGTGAGCTTGATCCCGCACTTGCTGGAGATGAGGTACCTGAGCACCAGCAAAGCCAGGCAGCCTGGCACAGGGTGGATGCCACCCCCGCCTCCGTGCTGGGGGACTTCTAGTTCCTAGGTCTGGTGTCATGGACTGGGCAAGCTTGTGGCAGCAGTTGAGGGCTCTGAAAGGTGTTGCTTCTCCCTCTGTATCAAGGTCCCAGCAAGCCAGGCAGGGTCCCCGCAATGTCTCTGTGTGTCTCTAAGTGCAGATCTGGAGGATATGTTCCTCCTCATCTCACAAGGCCTGTTGCTTTGGGCCTCTGCAGTCTTTATGGGCTCCTTAGTGATTTAGCTCTCCCTAGTCCTGAGGGCTGTAATTGTTCTCAGGACAATTTGTGGAGTTCTGTGGAGGTTCCTGCAGGCCCAAGGGGAGTTGCGCTCAGCTGGGAAGCCTCCTTTCTTCTCCTCAGCACCACACTTCACACAGGGTTGTCTATCCGAGAGAGAAGTGAGAATCAAGGCCTTTTCCTGTCAGATTTCAGAGTGCCCCTTTCGCCGGGCGTGGTGGCGCACACCTTTAATCCCAGCACTCGGGAGGCAGAGGCAGGCAGATCGCTGTGAGTTTGAGGCCAGCCTGGTCTACAAAGTGAGTCCAGGATGGCCAAGGCTACACAGAGAAACCCTGTCTTGAAAAACCAACAAAACAAAACAAAACAAAACAAAACAAAACAGAATGCCCCTTTCCTCTTGCTCCAGGCAGGACATCTGTGCATCCGTCCATTTCATGAGGTGGTAGGAAAAACAGTCAACCCAAGAGGAGAAAGTGCAAACGGAGCCCATTGACCCCAGCTCCATCCCAGTTCCTTTCCTCTCAGAGGGGTGCTGACTGCTCGGCATGACTGAGTAGCCCACAGCACATGGCTCCGCTTTGCTAGCACTTGAACGTTATGGCGGAGGGTGTTAACTCTGAGTTGCCTTTTGGCTCTTGTCTTTTGCTACTAAGATACTTATTCTTCTGGGCCACTCACTCCACTTGACCTGGTGTGCTATCCGAGGTGTGGCCATAACCTACTTGGGTTGTTTCAAGCCTTTAACTGTCTGGGACAGCACTGGGTGACATTTCAGCACATAGATTCCATTCGTTGTCTGAACATTGCTCTTGGATCTAGACCTAAGAAAGGGGATAGCAGAGTTGACCTTTGTCGAAAAATTTGCAACAAAATGTCAGAGTCCTCTCTCAAAGTGACCACATTTATAGTGACACACAATCTGCTACTGGTCCTTGCCCAGATGGCATGGCCAAATTCTGAATTTCTGCCAACTTAGTGGGTATCAAGTATGTCATTGTTTTGGGACTGGAGAGCTGGCTCAATGGTTAAGAACACTTGCAAACTTACTCTTGCAAAGGACCTGAGTTCAGGTCCCAGGACCCACATAGAGGCTCACAGCTATAACTCAGTTCCAGGGGCCACAACTGACCCCTCCCCAGGCACCAGGCACACAGGTGGTGCATGTCCGTACGTGCAGAAAACAGACTCTTATAGTAAAATAAAGCAAATAAATCTAAAAAAAATGTTTTTAAAAAATGTGTCTCAGTGTGGTGATTTGTAAATCCCCACTTCATGTTCAGTGAGATTCCCCATCTGATCTTTCCATCTGATCTTTCGCTTATAGCTTCCAATGCTGTGTATCATCTTTCACTCATGCATTTGTAAGTGCTCTTTTTCATGTATTTGAGGTCCCTCCTTGAAGTTGTATTTGTTTACTTTTCTTGTGTCTGTCACCAAATGTCTGACAAAAGAAAATTTATGGAGGGGAGGGTCTATTCTGGCTCAGTTCAGAGGAATGAGGTCCATCATAGAGGGGAGTCACGTTGGCAAGAACATGGCGTGCGCAAGGAAGCTCACCTGGCTTTCTCCCTCTTCCCCTTCGGTCTAATATAGCCAGAGCCCATGGGATGCTGCCGCCTACCTTGAGGTGGATCATCCCTTCTCAGTTAAACCTCCTTGGAAAGGCCTACAAAAACACACTTGGAGGTACGGCTTCTAGGTGATTCTGAGTTGACTACTTAGTCAAGGCTCTCTAGAGGGACAGAACCAAGGAGTGAATACATATACATACGTATATATGCACACATTGTTGGAAGAACCCCGCTGTTTGAGGTTGCAGTCCTCCTGCTCCGGATAGCCATTCTGAGCTGGGCACTACGTGCAGGACTCCCTCTCCCCAGCAGGGCCTCCGGCTCTCTGCCTGCCTCCATCTGCAGAGTGTCTTTAGACATAGATGCCCCTAACCACATTTGATATATGGCCCTTGACACAGCTCCCTGCTTGATCTCCCCTCCCTGTGCCTGCAGGATAATTAGTTTCTGTGTTCCTGCTCATATGAAAGGAGCGTGCTGCCAAATGCCAAACAAGTATCTTTAAAGTGCCTGGTTTCAACCAATTATGAACACCTATCCTGGAAGCCAGCCACCCACTCCCCAAGGGCTGTATAGCCTTTGTTCTCACTGAGTAAAGTTGAACTAGCTCCTGGAGTGGTTCCCAGAGTATGTGATCTCCATTGTGCTTACGGCCTTTTAAGCCCTGAGCCTCATCTTCTGCTCCTCTTGCCTCGGTGGCCTGGTGGCCATCATCCCCCATGGAAGAGGAGAACCACACACATATGCATATATGTATGTATTTATACCTCAGAATTTAATAAGTCAACTTTCAAATACTAACAATAACTGAATCACACTGGAAAGCCGAGAAACCAATAATTTTTTAGTTCTTGAGGCTGGCAGTCTTCAACAGTCAGAGTCATCCTGCAATCTCTCTCTCTCTCTCTCTGTCTCTCTCTCCTCTCTCTCTCTCTCTCTCTCTCTCTCTCTCTCTCTCTCTCTCTCGTGTGTGTGTGTGTGTGTGTGTGTATGTGTGTGTGTGTGTGTGTGTGTGTGTATGTGAATCAGCAGTTAGTTTACAAGGCAGGGCACCTCAGTAGTCCCATTTTGGGTGCTAGAAGTTCAAAAGGTTCCTGGAGAGCCGCTGGTCCCTACTCTGTGATGACAGTGTGGACATACCAGCTCTGCTGTCAGTGTGGACATACCAGCTCTGCTGTCAGTGAAGGAACCGGCACGAGCAGTAAAAGAGCAAATCAGCTGGTGGCAAGAGAGAAGAGGCAAGTGAAAGGAGAGGTAATCTTTTTTTGCCCCACACTTTTTAATCAGGACAGTTCTTTTTTTTTTTTTTAATTTTTTATTAATTTATTCTTGTTACATCTCAATGTTTATCCCATCCCTTGTATCCTCCCATTCTTCCCTCCCCCCCCCCCATTTTCCCATTATTCCCCTCCCCTATGACTGTTCCTGAGGGGGATTTCCTCCCCCTGTATATGCTCATAGGGTATCAAGTCTCTTCTTGGCAACCTGCTGTCCTTCCTCTGAGTGCCACCAGGTCTCCCCCTCCAGGGGACATGGTCAAATGTGAGGCACCAGAGTATGTGAGAAAGTCATATCCCACTCTCCACTCAATTGTGGAGAATGTTCTGACCATTGGCTAGATCTGGGTAGGGGTTTAAAGTTTACTGCCTGTATTGTCCTTGGCTGGTGCCTTAGTTTGAGCGGGACCCCTGGGCCCAAATCTGCCTATCATAATGTTCTACTTGTAGGTTTCTAGGACCTTCTGGATCCTTCTACTTTGCTATTCTCCCATGCTTCTCTCATTTAGAGTCCCAATAGGATGCAGGACAGTTCTTGAGGTGTTCAGGTGACTCTAATGTGTGGCAATCTGACATTTAAAACACGTAGTGCATATCTGTAACCTCAGTACTTGAGGAGGGATATATATATATATATATTTTTTTTTTTTGAAGATACTCATACATAATTGGTTGAATTTCAGGGAACAAGATATTGGAGTGTTTAACTATAAATGGGACATCTATATCATACCCTCAAAATCTCAGGAATCATATAGGAAGAGGAAGCAGAAAACATTGTAAAAGCTAGAGATAGCAGACATCTGTAGAGAAACAGTATTTGCTGGACATGGCAGTGAAGTTGTGTGCATGAATTCAGTGTGTGCAACTGTATGTGCAAGGCCTGCCCAAGATCATGCCAGTCAAAATTCATAGCATGCTCAGGAAAGGGAAACATTCCACCTTGAAATCAAGCTCATTAAGACAGGAAGTGAACAACTCAAGTAGCTTCAGGAAGTCCCTGAAACTGACCATATTTTCTAGGCCCTACTTCCCTAACAGTATATATAAGCAAAAAAGACTTCTGAAAGACTCAGACAAACCAAACTGAAGAGAAGACGTTTATAGATAAACCAGGCAGCCTAGAAATGAGAGACCAACAGAGCAACCCGAAAGCAGCAGAGACCAGTTGAAGAAAGAAACACCAGCCAATCTAATTGGAAGAGGTTCAGACCAACTGGGTGGGTCACATAGAAAGGACACTCTCCAACCTGTTGAGCTGCTTGTAGGCTGTACAGTGTGCTCTAGCTTTCCAGCTTTGGTGAGACTATGCGGGGTGGGCTTTGGTGATGAAGCTGTATTTGAGTAATTTCTGTTTCTGTAAGTGACCCCCTTCTCCGTACTCCCGTAAGTAACCCCAATAAAACCCATTGGTTCATCAAGTTGGATTTTGTAGGCTTTGAACTTTTACAAATCTACTTTACTTAGGGTTCTTTAATGCCTATACCTCCCTTCCAATCCACCTGCCCTAGATAGAAGAGAAAAGAGGTTAATGAGGACAGGAGAGGTAGACTTTTTTAGACATAGTTCCTTGGAGCAATTCCACTCTTCATTGTTAGGATTCCAGCAGACCCATTAAACATCAAAGCAGTAATTCAGCAAAAGTGACTGTGCCCGCAGAGCTGGAACCCAGAGCAGAGCAGCCAGAACCCAGTACGTTCTCTGGAGTGGTTCTCTCTAGGGTCGTCTGAAAGCAGAGTGATGAGCAGCCAAACGATGCAAAGACCAAAAAGCCAAGCTTCTGGTTTTGGGTCTGTCTGTCTGTCTGTCTATCTATCTATCTATCTATCTATCTATCTATCTATCTATCTCCTCTCAGAGTTTGTACTATGAAGGCGAGATAAACCTGTTTTTTAGGATCCCAAGTACAGGATCAGAATGGTCTTGTGAGAGAACAGGTGAGGTTAATCCACTAGAAGACCAACCCTCTCATTCGGGAGCTTGATTGTTGCCAGCTGGGAAGGTCCTGTGAACAGACTCTGGGAGGAGATATAAAATGAGCCCAGAACTGGAGGCTTTTGGAGACTTCGGATAGTTTTGGCTGTTCATCGCTCCGCGTCGAGACGCTCCTGGAGAGAACCGCTTGAGGGAAGGCTTCAGGGCTCCGGCTCCTGCTGAGGTTCCAGGTTCTGGTTACTCCAGGGTCCAGCAGAAGAAATCCTGCTGATTACGCCAGGAGAATCGCTCCTCAGAACTGATACCCTTACAGTTTTGTTGTTGTGTTCGTTAATCCTCCTTTCCTATTATTTTGGTTAGTCGGGCTATAAGTGACATATGCTCGGTTAATAAATAGTAATAAAAAAATATTGGATAAGAAAATTGAGCCTACAGTCCTAGATGTTTATCAGCTGGCAAAGACCATGCTCCTGCGAGAGGCAGTTTCTTTTCTAGTGGACAAATACCACGTGCCCTCTCACAAGTCTGTTTCCAGTAGACAAACACACACAAATCTGTTTCACACCCCACACTTGGGATCAAAACAAAAACATGTTTACATCCACTACAGGGCTTTGGTGTATTATGGGTTTCCTTTTTCAAGTAAGTAGACATAGGTGTTGCCCATCCCCAGGAAAAGTCTGGAATACAAGGTCTGCATAGAATCCTAGCATTGATAGGGGAGGGAGAGCCTCATGATGCTCATCCCCATCTCAGGAGCTACTGGCAGTTGATTGCTACAGAGGGAAGGAGAGCCAGTCTTCTTCACTGATGCAGGCTCTGAGGGACTACCTATGCACAAGTGATTGTCCTACTCCCATGTGCACACAGCTTACACTGATGCAATGGGTATTAAAAAAGCATGTAAGGTTGGGAAGGGCTAAGTGGTGGGGGGACAGGAGAGGAAGCACAGGGCAGAGGATGTGGGATGGCTTTCATTCTCACTGGCAAAGATCACACAGACCAAATGTGAAAGGATGGAAAATTATATTCAAAGCAAACTAGAGCCCAGAATAAGCAGAAGCAGCTGTACTCAAGTCTGTAAAAATAGAATCCAGGGAAAACTCAGCCAGAAGAGAGAAAGAACTACCGCATATTAATAAATGGAGAAATCTTTCAAGAACATAAAATAAGTATTGTTCCCTGAATGTTGGAACATCCAGTGTGTGGTTAGAAATAAACAAAGCCCCAGTAGTTTGATATTACTAATCATGATCAGGGAACCAGAGGCTGGGGTGAAAACCTGCTAGCTCAGAGAGGCAGAGAAAGCACCCAGCTGACCTTCCTGTAGCTCACATCTCAAATCAGAAAGCCCAAAGCCCAAAGCCAAAAACTTGCTAGCTCAGCTGACAGCCCAGGAGGAAAAGCCAAAAAACTAAAACCCAAAGAGCTTGCTACCTAAAAGCTAAAAAGCCTCTTCTTATCCACACTGTCTTAAATACCCTTCTACTCATGGACCCTCCTACTCTTTACTCCCTGTCAGCTGGTTTCTTTCTTTGCCTCTTGACCTGTGCACAGAAAGCTCTTGGATTAAAGATGTGTACTAGGGCTGGCTGAACCACACCATAATCACCCGTTTACAATAAACAGAAAGTTCTTGTATTAAAAGTGTGTGTTAGGGCTGAACCACACCAAACAAGAAACAGGTTTTTACAGGTCACAATCTCAGGGCTCACAATGGGATCAAATATCCTGCAACACCAGTGTTCAAAAAAGTTTCATAAAATAAATATTACAAGACCTGAAGGGACAAATAATCCACATTAAGATAATAGTAGGTGACTTCAATACACTACTGTCATTAGCTGATAGATCTTTTGGGAAAAATAATCAATAAGTAACCCACATCACTAAACTGTACCACAGATCAAAAGAATGTAACAGGCATCTAGAGAATACTTCGCTCATCAGATATGAATATTCATCTTTCTTAGCCCTACTAGCCACGGATTGTTTCAGTTGTGCTTTTATTAGAAAGTCTTTACTTCTGCATTCATTAAAAAAGGTAACTTTGCTGGGCAGTGGTGGAGCACACCTTTAATTCCAGCACTTAGGAGGCAGAGGCAGGTGGATCTTCATGAGTTTGAGGTCAGCCTTGTCTACAGAGAGAGTTCTTGGACAGCCAGGGCTACATAGAGAAACCCTGTCTTGAAAAAAAAGAATAGCTTTGCTGCATAGTGTGATTTGTATTAGCAGGCACTCACACGCAGGGCTTGAGCTATAGTCACCCACTCTTTCCTAATTTTTAGAATTTCTGCTGAAGTTCTGCTGTCTTCTGATGGGCTTGCTTTTGTGAGCTTGCATTTTCTTTTTCTTTTTTCGTTTTTTGTTTTTGTTTTTGTTTTTGTTTTTTTTTGTTGTTTTTTGTTTTTTGAGACAGGGTTTCTCTGTGTAGCCTTGGCTGTCCTGGACTCCCTTTGTAGACCAGGGTGGCCTTGAACTGAGCTTGCATTTTCTTGAAGCTTTTCATACTGTTTCTTTGTTTTGTAGTCTTAGCATTTTAAGTTTGATACAGAGAGTTCTTTTTGGTCATATACACTCAGGGTTCAAAATGTCTCTTGTACTTGAATTCTGTATCTTGCCCTAAATTTTGGATAATTTCTTCTATAATCTCACTGAATAAGTTTCTATGCCAAGGACTACCACCATTTATTATTATTATTATTATATTATATTATATTATATTATATTATATTATTAAGTTTTTTCCAAGACAAGGTTTTTCTTTGTAGCCTTGACTATCCTGGAACTCACTTTGTAGACTAGGTTGGGCTTGAACTCATAAAGATCTGTCTTCCATGTGCTGGGATTAAAGGTATGTCCTCTTCCTCCTCCTCCTCCTCCTCCTCCTCCTCCTCCTCCTTCTTATTGACATGGTCTCATGTATCCAACATGAACTTGAACTACCAACTGTGTAGGTAGAATGATCTTGAAATTTTCTTACTGCCTCCATCCCCTAAGCCTGGGTTATATGCAAAGGTCACTATGTGTAGTCTATATGGGGCTGGAGACTGAACCCAGGCCCTATACATGATAGGAAAGCACTTTTCTCATTGAGTTATTTCTCAGTTTAAATTTAGTTTGTATTTTACTTCCTCAGCAGCCCATGGATATTTAGGTCTGACACCTCTCTTTCTCTCTCTCAGATTTTAAAATTATGTTTACCGGAACATATTGGCACAGGAGACAACTTCCTGAACAGAACACCAACAGCCCAAGCCTTAATTTCAACAATTAATAAATGGGACCTCATGAGGCTGAGAAGCTTCTGTAAGGCTGGAGACACTGTCAAGAGAACAAAGCGACAGCCTACAGACTGGGAAAAGATCTTCACCAACCCTACATCTGACAAAGGTCTAATATCCAAAATATATAAAGAACTCAAGAAGCTAAACACCACCAAAACAAATAACCCAATTGAGTAATGGGGCTTGGAACTAAACAGAGAATTCTCAACAGAGGAATATCAAATGGCTGAGAAACACTTAAAGAAATGCTCAACCTCCTTAGTCATCAGGGAAATGCAAATCAAAACAACTCTGAGATTCCATCTTACACCCATCAGAATGGCTAAGATCAAAAACTCAAGTGACATTACATGCTGGCGAGAATGTGGGGAGAGAGGAACACTCCTTCATTGCTAGTGGGAATGCAAACTAGTACAGCCACTTTGGAAATCTATCTGGTGCTATCTTAGAAAACTGGGAATAGGGCTTCCTCAAGACCCAGCTATTCCACTCCTTGGAATATACCCAGAAGATGCTCCAGCACACAACAAGAAAATTTGCTCAACCATATTCATAGCAGCCTTATTCATAATAGCCAGAACATGGAAACAGCCTAAGTGTCCCTCAGTAGAAGAATGGATAAAGAAACTGTGGTACATATACACTATGGAATACTACTCAGCTATTAAAAACAAGGAATTCCCTAAATTTGTGGATAAATGGATTGAGCTAGAAATGATCATAATGAGTGAGTTAACCCAGAAGCAGAAAGATTTATATGGTATATACTCACTTATATCTGCGTACTAGCCCAAGGGGCATGTCCCACAAAAGCCTTCACTTACCAGAAAACTGGGACAGAGGGGAGGACATCCTATTGGGACTCTAGATGAGAGAAGCATGGGAGAATGGCAAAGTAGAAGGATCCAGAGGGTCCTAGAAACCTACAAGTAGAACATTATGATAGGCAGATTTGGGCCCAGGGGTCTCGCTCAAACTAAGGCACCAGCCAAGGACAATACAGGCGGTAAACTTTAAACCCCTACACAGATCTAGCCAACTGTCAGAACAGTCTCCACACTTGAGTGGAGAGTGGGATATGACTTTCTCACGTACTCTGGTGCCTCACATTTGACCGTGTCCCCTGGAGGGGGAGACCTGGTGGCACTCAGAGGAAGGACAGCAGGTTGCCAAGAAGAGACTTGATACCCCATGAGCATATACAGGGGGAGGTAATCCCTCTCAGGAACAGTCATAGGGGAGGGGAATAAGGGGAAAAGGGGAGGCAGGGAAGAATGGGAGGACACAAGGGATGGGATAACCATTGAGATGTAACAAGAATAAATTAATAATAAAAAATTAAAAAAAAATAAAATTATGTTTACAGTGTTCTGCCTGCATGTGCACCTGCACTCCAGAAGAAGGCATCAGATCTCATCATAGACGGTTGGGAGCCACCATGTGGTTGCTGGGAATTGAACTTTGGAAGAGCAGCCAGTGCTCTTAACCTCTGAGCCATCTCTCCAGCCCTAGAGCATGCCTTAGGGTTCCTGAAAGTTATGAAGTTATGGCTATGCTTATTTATTTATTTAAAGAATGTAAATTATATTAAAAAGTTTGTGTGTGTGTGTGTGTGTGTGTGTGTGTGTGTGTGTGAGAGAGAGAGAGAGAGAGAGAGAGAGAGAGAGAGAGAGAGAGAGAGCGAGAGAGAGAGAGAAAACTTGTGGAGGTCAGAGGACAACTTGTGGGAGTCAGTTCTCTCTTTCCACCCCTGGAATTGAACATCAGGCTTGGCATCAGGTGCACCTTTATCTTCTAAGCAACTTCTGTCTTTCTTTTCTTTCTTTCTTTCTTTCTTTCTTTCTTTCTTTCTTTTTGGTTTTTGAGACAAGGTTTCACCATGTAGCCTTTGCTGTCTTAGACTTACTTTGTAGACCAGGCTGGCCTTGAACTCACAGCGATCCGTCTGCTTCTGCCTCCCAAGTGCTGGGATTAAGGGCGTGCTCCACCATGCCCAGCTTCTTCTAAGCAATTTCGTGGATGTTAATTTTTTCTTTGTCATTGTCTCTTTTCCCCCATTGTCATCCATCTGAGTATAATATTTCCTTGGATTTAACCTCAGTCACAAGTGCTCTTTCCTTTGCTTGACGTAGTCCATTGGTGATGCTTTCCTCTCTGACTTACTGGGTTTTTCATTATTCTTACATTTCTGTTAGATTTTAAATGAATTCATTTTAAAATCAATTAATTAATTTTCATGATTTTTTTTTTTAAATTGGGTCTTAAAAAAATTGGGTCTTTCTACAGAGCCTTGTATGTTTCCAAACTTGTTATGTAGATCAGGCTGGACTGAACTCACAGAGAACCACCTACCTCTGCCCCCCAAGTGCAGGGATTAAAAGCAGGCAACACCATGCCGGTTAGATTTTTTTTGGTTTTGTTCAGAGTCTTACTTTCCTCGCTGTAGCTCTCATTCACACTGGTGACTTTCTCATTCAGGTCCCCTATCAACTTCCTTTCTTGCCAGGGGCCCATGAAGCCCAGCTTGCATTTTAACTCCTTAAATAGTAGTTTGGGGAATACTGACCAGACACAGAGGCCAGTAATAAGTACCCGTCAAAAAGCACAAAGGATGATCCAGTGCCACTTTGGCTTTTTTTTTTTTTTTTAAACCTCAACATCCCATTTGTTTACAAGGTCAGTGGAATTCAAATTATGTGGATGCTTTGTATACAAACACTCTGATTTGGAAGACTTCAGCTCACAAGGTGTAGAAGCTTTAATTATCACCTTGACAACCTAGAGAGAGCCTCAACTGAAGAATTGCCTAGGTTGGGTGGCCCGTGGGTGTGTCTGCGGGAGCATTTTCTGCATTGATGATTGATGTAGGATGGTTGATGAAGGATGACCCAGCTCACTGTGGGTGTGGGCTGTATCAGGGCCAAGGACCGTTTTTGGCTACACATGTTGTAGGCCCTGGGGAGAACCCACTGCTGTGGTTCCGATAGACATCCATGGCGCTAATAGGACTCCTGATGCTTTGTCTTTATGCGCATACATTAACGCATCTGTCAAATTCATGAGGTAAGCTTCTTTTTGAAATAGACGACAACACAGAGACCTGCAGCTTGTTAAGGTTCAGGGAATGATGACACTGTGGAATTCTCAGCCCTACATGGGACATCGGCATCGTACCCTGTCTGCATTTTCTATTGCTGTGAAAAGACATTATGACCAAGGCAACTTAGAGAAGAAAGAACTTATTGGGGGCTTGAAGTTCAGAGGGTGAGTTAGTAAACATCATGGAGGGGAACATGGCAGCAGGCAGGCGGGCATAGTGCTGGGGCAGTAGTTGAGAGTTTATATCTTATCTGCAAGTACGAGGCAGAGGCAGGGAGAGTTAACTGGGAGTGGTGTGGGCTTTTGAAACGTCAAAGTCCACCTCCTTCCCAAACAGTTCCACTAAATGGAGGACCAAGTACTCAAACGTACAAGCCTATGAGGCCGTTCTCACTCAAATTCCCAGACACCCTTCCTCCCAAGGTTCAGGGATCATTTCAGAAGAGAAGACATAAATATTGTAAGACTCAGAGGTGGTGGTAACTACCAGGAAACAGAGATTTCCAGACATATCAGGAAAGTTGCACATATGAATTCGTAACAGTTGAGACAGGATGTGTAAGGCCTGAGCAAGTTCAGACCAGATAAGATCTCAGCATGGAGAAAGCAAGTGGACATGAAGTCCCACCCCTAGCTAAGAAGCTATTGGCACTTGACCTCTGCTGGGAGAGGGAGAATCAGCTTTCTTTAAGGGTGTGGCCTCCAGTGGGAGGTTGATCACATGGAAGCCACATACCAGAAGAACATATGGGTGGCACCAATTACACTTGATGGGTTAAGAAAATAAAAGCAGGCACAAAAGTGGGTAAATAGGGAAGGGGGGGGGAAATGAATCTTGGAAAAGTGGAGGCTGAGGGTGAATATGGTTAAAATACGATGTTTGAGATTTTTCAAAGGACTAGTAAAAATGAGAAATGAGAGAATAGGGCACAAAGGTAGAAGGAGCATATGTTAGGTAAATGACTTGTGGATGGATATGATCAAAAAACATTGTATGTATGTATGTATGTATGAAGTTGTCAAAGGACAAATTAAAATATAAAAAGGGAATATAGGTGAAGGTGAACCTCAGAGAGAAGCAATAAGCAGCATTCCTTCTGAAGAATCCAAGTTAGCTTAAGTTAGCTATAGCTCAGCCATGTTACTTATATGCTTGCTGCTGATCGTAGCCAAATAGGCCAAGTTAAGAAAAATTTCCACCACTACACCCACAGCCCCTACCCCACCTTACCTGGAATCCGTTAGCCTGAGATAGTGTAAGAATCCAGGTGGCCTGAGCTCAGCCACCTTAACAATAGCATCGTAGGCTGATAGCAAGAACAAACAAAACATTGTTAGCAGAGCAAGAGCCCTCCACCTCACCCTGTGCAGAATTTACGGCCTCCGAGAAAAGGCCGCAACCATATGTCTTACCTCAAACATGTGCCAGAATCAACTGCCCCCAACCCTCAAAAGGTCACCTTTATTAGCCAATCAGTTGATACCTAACCACTGTTGCTGACTTCTGCTTCTGTAAAGGATATTTAAAGCCTCAGCTTTTGCAGGATGAAGCCCCCAACTCTTCTGAGCTTGGTGGACTCCGGCATGTTGGCTCAATAAAATTCCTTTGCTTTTGCATCGACTCTGGACTCTGACTCTCAATTGGGCTTCCAGGAATAGACTCTAATGATCTGAGTCTAACACTTCATGGCTCCGGCTTCAGTTCCTGTCTTGAGTTCCTGCCTTGGCTTCTCTGGATTATGTACTGTAACCTCTAAGCACAATCAACCCTTTCTTCCTCAAGTTGCTGATGGTCGTGGTGTTTCTCATTAGGAAGCAAAGTAGAACACAGGATACTTGAACTGTGTGAGGCTGGCCATGCCCCCTCCCCTCTCTGTGCCCTTTCTCTCAGGCGGTGTCACTGTTGTTGGGTGCCTCTTTTCTTCCCATCTTTTGGCTGTTACAAGTGTATACCGTGTGGATATTCAAATTGGGAGGTTTCTTTGAGTCCCTGTTTCCATCTCTTAAACACACCCTTATGAATAGAATGCTAGGTCACATGGCTGTTTTGCTTAATCCTTTAAGGAACTGACACCTTGTTTTCACAGAGATGTCACCATTTCCTTGATTAGCAATGTACAAGGACTCCAATTGCTGTGCATGCTCATCAATGCTTATTTTCCTCTTAAAAATTTTTACCGCTGTCCTAGTAATTCCAAAGAACTCTCTCACTTAGGTTTTGATCTGTGTTTTTCTAAGTACTAGGGACACTGATGTCATCTTCTTTTCCTGTGCCTGTTGGTCCTTTGTGTGTCTTTTCAGGAGAAATGTCTGTTTAAGTCTTTGACTCATTTTCAGGTTGGGCTGTTTCTTTTTGTTTTGCTGGGTTTTATACAGTCTGGACCTTAGATCCAAGGAGGGGTTCTTCCTCCAGGGCACGGCTTCTCAACCTTCCTGTGCTGTGACCCTTCAGTACAGTTCCTCATGTTGTGGTGACTGTTAAATATGAAATATGTGCCACACATCATACATGGTATAAGATTTATTGTAGAAGCATGGGGAGAGAAGGAAGAGGAGGTGCCCAGGTGGACAGAGAGAAAGACAGAGACAGACAGAGGAAGGGAGAGAGCAAGAGAGATGGGAAGAGAGTGGAAGAGGAGCAAGAGAGTGAGAGAGGTAAGAGAGTGAGAGAGATGAGGTGGATTTTTATAATCCTGGGCAGGGGCATACCTAGTGGCAGGTGGCTAATGACATCATAGGTCACTAGGCAGACTGGAGGCAGTATGCTAACTGTGACCCCCGACCATAAAATTACGCAAGCAAGCTGACTCCTCTCCCAAGGCTCACTATCAACTATGAGCCATTTGGAGCTGGGCGAGCTACATGTCACAGGCGTGGTTCTTAACACTGAAACCTATTCATTTCTGCCATCTTATTGTAGAAGCTGGATTGGGGTTCAGGACAAGGTCGCTTCAATGCCTTGTGGAAGTTTTGTTTATTTGATAACTTCCTCCCAACCCTTGCTCTCTCTCCCACACACCTCCTTTATAGGGCATTTATCTGTATTGTGGCGTACTGTTCTTTGCAAAAACACAGTCAGTACTTCGTAGATTCCTTGGTGTCCTGTTACTTATCCCTGGAGATGAGATCTGGGGAGGTCTTCCACCCCATTTTATGGAGACTGGAATTCCAAGAATAGGGTGCCCTGTGACAGCCAGCTCATCACCCCCAGCTTTTCCCTATGTGAGAATGGTTCTGATAGTCAAGACTTAATTCTAAATTAAATGGTCCGACTGCCATAAGGGAATGTGTAAGAGCACATTAGAGTTTCCCACTGCCTAAGTGTCCCTAAGCCACTGGGGTGACCGTGGCATGGCACCTGCGGCTTCATGTGCAGGCTGGGTGCCTCATGCTAAACGAGAAAAGAGCTTAGGGTACGCATGTGCCTTGAGTCCTGAAAGTTGACATGGGAAAGTAAACCTAAGCCACATGGAAGCGGCATGTGCAGCCTGGCAGAAGGCAGCCCTGTATTTCCCCAGACCAGGCAGCTGATGTAGTGGGTGCCAACTGATGGGGCCTTGGAGAGATTTTTGCAACATTTTTAATGAGCTACCAATTAGGGCATCTGGGGGTCCTGTGTGGCGGTTTCATCCCCAGGGCAGTGTGACTCTTGACTGTGGCCCATTGAGGTCCTGAACAGTTGCCAAGAAGCCCCTGTCCTGGGATGCCAAAGTTGTAGGGAAGAAATGGACCGAGGGTCGCAGGGACATTCACGCTGCCTCCAGGGCTCAATCCAGGGAGCTTAGTCTCTGCCACTGAGGCCCAGACCCCATGTGATCACTCCATACAACTCTGTGGCTCTAAGCTCATGGGAGTTTCAATGCTGATGCTTGTAGGACTGAGTTGGGCCACGTCCCAAGCCACGTGGTCCTCAGTGGCAGCTCTTTGCCTGGACCACAACTCTTTCCTGCCCCCTGGAGCAGAGGTTTCCACCCCTCAGTGGAGGGGCCCCAGTATGGACCAGGCAACACCAATTTGGAATGCCATGTGTTACAGCAGCTCTTTCTAGAAGGCTGTCGGGGTGCTGGGATAGGAACAACTCAGTTTTTTTTTCCCAATCTGCCTAGGTGTGCAGGATTTCATTGCCCTACTTATATAGAGGGAAACTGAGGCACAGAGAATCTTCCAGTAGCACCTAGCATCTGGTGGGCAGGTAAACGGACCCTATCTGGTAATGCATAGGCCAGGCCACACTGCTCCATAGGTGTGTGGTCACCTGGCCTGGATTTCAGTGCCAGGAGGCAGCCAATGTGGGTGGGAAGTGTGGTGTAGCCCAAGAGCAGGAGGTCCACCCTCGGGGCTCCTCTAAGTCCCCAGGGCCTAGCTGTTGCCAGCAACATAATTGGCAAAAGTGTCCTCACAGACCTGGATCGGGGAGAGGCATAAATAACCAAGTGCAGGAAGCTCTGCCTGCCAGGCCGGGCTGGCCTGGCTCTCACTTCATCAGATGCTTTTGTTGACTGGGCTAGAGAGAGGAACACTGCAACCTCAGGGTGGGTTCTGTGACTTGGCTGACTCTGCTGGAAGAGCTTGGTGGCGACACTTTTCATGATTCTTTGGGAACCGGGTCTGACCTGAGTGGAGCCAGTAGGGGCCATTCCCCAGTGACCACGGGCCAGGGCAGCTCCTGCAGGGTAGTCTTGTGGACCTGGAGCTAGACAGTCTGCCGAAGGGATATGCTCAAATCCCAAGTAAAGAGCACATCCCAGTGTCTTCACTGGTAGTCCAAATCTGCTATTGACCACAGGCATGGAAGGCCAAGGCAGCAGGAGGAATTTCCAGACTGACTTGGGGCTGACTATTGGAGGTGAGCACCAGTGCTGAGCCCACAGAAATCCTATTGCAAGTCAGAGGTTAGCCAGGCTTGGAGCTGCTGTGTGTGCACTTGGCCTGGGTGGATCGCTGTCCAGAGAGAGTATGGCATTGCTAAGGCTGACCTTTCTGGACTCCAGGCTGCCTAGGAGGCCATGCTGAAGTCCTGGGTGGATAGTCATGCATCCCTCACTTCCATGGGCACTGCTGCTGTCCCCGAGATAACTTGGACAGGGGAGTTCTCATCCTTGCAGACCTACCTCTGACCCTCAGAAGCCAGTCCACCTTAGGGCATATGCCTTTGTACCTACTTGACTCTCATATGCACTAGGGTGATGGCCCTCAATCTGGCTTGGGACCAAGATCTCCAATTTCAAGCTTGCCTTCTGAGACTCAGGGGATGCCTGGCAACTGCAGGTGTGTGGGATGATGACTGGGGTGACTCTCATGTCTGGGTGTCCTTCCTGCAAAGGTAAGCAACTCCCCCTCATCCACATGTGGCTCTCTGTGGTGGGAAGGAAGTGAGAAAACCTGAGACCTATCATTGCGTGCGGAGTATAGGAGAAAGCAGGAGACTGTAGTACAAATGTCACACTAGAGAGTGTCACCTTCCAGGTGGAGCAGGGCTTGTCAGCTTCTTCCTTCTCTTTGTGGCCCTTGCATTATGGTTGACAACAATGAAAACATTTTTTAAAACTGAGTTTGTCTGAGTTTGAACTGAGGGTAGATGACACTGCTACATAGGTCAAGACTGCCTCCATGAGCAGGTCAGACGCCACTGGTATGATGGAGGTAGCCATGAGTTTGCAGGGGTGATGACCAGGCAGGCTGTTGGGGACCTCTCTCCAGCCAAACATCTGACACAGGCCGTAGGAGGTGCATTGTGTTTCGGTTGCAGACTTGTGCTGATTTCAAACAGCTATGTAGGGGTGCTGTGAGTCTGGGGAAGGGACCACAGCCAAGGCACCCAAGGGACCTTCAGGTCCTCTGGGTGAGGGACTGTTGGTTGTTTTGTGGTCAGTAAGAGGGTAAGTACCAGGAGATGGGGCGCTGTAGTTGGGAGGGGCAGCTTAGACCCATGCGTGTGAGTGTTTATATCTGTGTAGTGTGTGCATTTGTGCGTGGCTGGGAAGAGGGAGAAATGGCAGGGAGGTGCCTCTGGGCTCTGTGCCTGAGGGTCACCTAATTTCTACCTGGTCAGCCCAGGAGCAGCTGGCTCTGAGAAGGGGCAGCGGGCGGGGGGGGGGGGTAGGGTGCAGGGGGCGTGCAGTGTGCTGATACCCAGAGTTTCTTGGGTTGCAGGACCCACTAAGCACCCCTTTCATCCACCAACACATCCATGCACACTGTAGCACCCAGGCTTCTGGCTAGGAGAGGAGTGATGGCTCAAACATTATTCATTTAAGTGTGTGTGTGTGCGCGTGTGTGTGTGTGCGCGCGCGTGTGTGTTTTCTCTCTTCACCGTGTGGGTCCTGGTGGTTGAACTCAGGCTGTGTGGTTTTCCTCACGGCGGGAGTGCCTTTATTCTATGCTCACAGCCATTCCCCAAGCTCAGAGTGACAGCTTTTTAAATACAAACTTTAGGAAACCCGGCTCATTCATTTCTCAACTAACAGTTTAAGGTTAGAGCCTGGGGCAAAGAGGAGGAGGGGCAAAGGAAAAGGAGGAGGTGTCCTACGGGGTCTACTACTGAAGGCTTTGCCCTGTGTGGGCGTTTCCATGGAGCCATAGGAGTCCTCTTTGGGGGCCTCGTCTGTCTGTTGGACGAAAATGCTGAAGGTCAAGGCACTCATAACTTCACTTGTGGAAACCAAATTGTTCATGTCTCTTTCTAGGCTTCAGGACTCTTGAATAAGGACCTCTCTCTCTCTCTCTCTCTGCCAGGTGACAAACATGGCAGAATAAGGACACTGTGTCCCCTTCTCCTCTAGGTGACAGACAATGGCTAGAAGGGATACATACCTGGCTGAACGGCCTCCTACCAGTACGAACATGGTTTATGCTGCCTACCCAGTTACTCCTAAGGGGAGCTGGGTTTGCCTGGCTCCTGAGACTGTAGGGCAAGGTGAGTGGATTCTATAGAGAACAGAAAAGGGCCAGAGCCCTCACTTCCTGAGCCTTCTTCTTGGCAACTTGGTAGTCCATGTCCCCAAAATATTTAATGGCTTTGGGTACCGGCCAGAACCTGTCTACACCTGGGCAGTTCATCTTGCTGGGTTTCCCTGGGCCAAGGAGCATGCGTATTGGGCTCTTCCTGCTGTTCCTGGTCATGTATTTGCTCACAGTAGCTGGAAACCTAGCTATCATTTCCCTGGTAGGGGCCCACAGATGCCTGCAGACACCCATGTATTTCTTTCTCTGCAACCTCTCCTTCCTGGAGATCTGGTTCACCACAGCCTGCGTCCCTAAGACCCTGGCCACTTTTTCTCCCCTGGGTGGCGCTATCTCCTTGGCTGGTTGTGCCACACAGATGTACTTCGTCTTTTCTCTGGGCTGTACTGAGTATTTTCTGTTGGCTGTGATGGCTTATGACCGCTACCTGGCCATCCGCTTGCCACTGCGCTATGGCGGCATTATGACACCTGGCCTCGCGATGCGATTGGCCCTGGGATCCTGGCTGTGTGGCTTTTCTGCAATCACAGTCCCCGCTGCCCTCATTGCCCGCCTCTCCTTCTGTGGCTCACGTGTCATTAACCACTTCTTCTGTGACATTGCACCCTGGATAGTACTGTCCTGCACCGACACACAGGTGGTGGAGCTGGTGTCCTTTGGAATTGCCTTCTGTGTCATCCTGGGCTCTTGCGGTATCACATTAGTCTCCTATGCCTACATCATCACTACCATCGTCAAGATTCCTTCTGCCCAGGGCCGGCACCGTGCCTTCTCGACCTGCTCATCCCATCTCACAGTGGTGCTTATTTGGTATGGCTCCACCATATTCTTGCATGTGAGGACCTCGGTAGAGAGCTCTCTGGACCTCACCAAAGCTATCACAGTGCTCAACACCATTGTAACCCCAGTGTTGAACCCTTTCATATATACCCTGAGGAACAAGGATGTGAAGGAGGCTCTGCGCAGGACAGTGAAGGGAAAGTGAGCCACTGCCCACATGCATCCTCCTGCGCCCCCAGAGGCTGCTCCACAGGACTTCCATTGGTTGTCCTGTGGGCCAGTGTCAGTGGTCAGCACCCTCTACGGGGCTTAGAACAACACCTGTCCTAGTTTATACCCTCACGGGTTTGTCCAGGAGCACTGCTGTCTCACCTTTCAGTTTCAGCATCCAGAGGACATGATGAACGCCAGGCTCGCACACTCACCTGAACTTGTACACTCAGCCATTTCTGCTGTTGGAATTTGCATGTTCTGTTTTTTGTGGTTATTTTCCAAATGATGAATTAAAGAGCACTGAGTTAAACCCTTCATGGAGGAATCAGTTACACACTACACCAATGTGGTTTCATGACTTCTGGCTACTTCTGGGGGATATGGGTAGTGCAAGGGATGGGGGGCTGTATTCAGTGTCTGCTCTGCTGTGCAACTCTCTGCTGCTGGCTAGCCAGATACTATGTGACCCCAGTGATGCTTCTGGGGCCACATAGTAGGGACAGCACTCAGGGACTCCTTAGTTCCCTCATCTGTCATTCTGAAATGGCATGGCTTTCATAGCCTTCTTTATCACTCTCTCTCCTTTGAAACTAAAGCTATTAGCAGATGGCACTGAGAAAAAGAGGCAGTAGGTGATTTCTGGGTCTGGTGTGGTGACCAATGCCTCATTGGCTGCCTTATTTTGGGTCAAGGTACTTACTTTGGATGGAACCTTGGGTGGAGGCTCTCACCCTTGGGCTAAAGCTGATAGAGGTCAGCCAGTACCGGCCATCTCTGCTAATGTTCTAGAATTTCATGGGCTGTCACAAAAAGCTATGCAGTGTAGTGTTTTTTTTTTAAATTGTGTTTCTTCCTCCTCCCCCATTTAATTATTAATTTAATCTCTTTATAGCCTGAATCTAGCCCCCTTCCTCCTCTTTTCTCAGTCCCACCTTCACGTCCCCCCCTTCACTCTCTCTTCTTTTTTTTTCTCAGAGAAGGGGAGACCCATCTTAGAGGAAGGGATACAGTGGCAGGCAACAGAGTCGGAGGCAGCCCCCTGACCCATTGTTAGGGGACCCACAAGTTGACCACGCTGCACATCTGCTACATATATGTAGGGGAGTCTAGGGTTTTGAATGGGCCCTGCAATGTCATCAAAATAGTAAGTTCTTGGGAGTCCAGAGCCCCCTGGGATCTGTAGGTCTGTGCTTCCTGGGCCTCACCTTTCCCAGGAAATTTAACTTCTCCTGGAAACTCAACATTCTGGAGAAGAATTTCTTTCTTAAGTTTAGAAATTTGACAATTTTTGAATGCTGAAAGGGAAAGCCTTCTAATATTTTCTAGTGGCAGATTTCCCCATATGATGAGTGTATTAGTTAGAGTTCTCTAAGGGAGCAGAACTGAAAGAATACACACACACACACACACACACACACACACACACACACACACACACAGATTTATTGGAGTAGATTAATGTTCCACATCACAGCCAATCATCAAAGGAGTCTAGGGCAGGACCTCAGTGCAGGACGCTGGAGGCAGGAAAGAAGAAATAAAGAAGCCATTGAGGAGTGTTGCTTACTAGATCACTCTTCCTTGCTTGCTCCATTTGCTTCCTTATTCACTGCAGGACCACTTGCCTAGTGATGACACCACACATAGTGGCCTGGACTCTCCCACAACAATTGTTAATTAAGAAAATCAATCCTTACAGTCTTGCTTATAGGCAATCTGGATGAAGAAATTATCTCAGTGTGAGTTCCTCTTCCTATATACCTCTATCTTATGCCAACTTGAAAAAAAAAATCAAACCAGGACAAAAAAGATATCTGATAGCTGTGCTTTTACAGGCTGGTAGGAATCATATTTCTATGGCAACAGAGAGGTTGTGTAGTGATTGATGGTCTGCATTTACTGATTTCCCTTGGTTGCCCATTAATTAATTGTTAATTAGTCAATTCATTCACTCATACACACTTACGTATACTTTTAGGTTTTAATTTTTTGAGAGAGGGTCTCATTATGCAGCCCTGGCTAGCCCCAAACTAACAGAGACCCACAAGCCCCTGACTCCAGAGTACTGGGGTCAAAGGTGTGTAGCAGCACAGCTAGCTCCGCCATATACAAACTTTAACCATTTGTTTATTTACTAATATGTATAATTTAAGTTTATTTCTGATTACTAATAATTGTGTGTACTGTTGAAGTTGGATGTAATACTTCTAGGACATGTTTACATTTGGAAATGAGCAAGATATGTCAATATTCTGTTGGGAATTTTTGTGTCTGTGCCCATGAGAGATGCTCACTTCAGTACCCTCTCACAAAGCCCTTGTCATGGTTGAGTAGTCTGTTCTTGGCAGTGTGAGTCAGGAAATACTCCCTGCTGGCCTTAGAGAGATTGCTGAGAACCTCAAAACTTCAGCATTCTTGACAGAATTCACTAAGGAAGCTGGCTGGGTCTGGAGCTTTCTCTTTTGAAAGACTGGTGATTGATTCAGTTTCTTCAGTGGACATGCGAAGCTTTTAAAGGATTTGAGAAACTCTATTGGTTTGCCTTATTATTAAAGCACGCGTGCCCATGCATGTTGGCGGTTTAGTATATATTTAGATGGTTTCTAAGCATTTCCTTATTCACGCTTATAAAAATGCAATCCCAGAATGCCAGAATGTTGTACTTTCTTGTAAAATATTCTTGCTTATTTTCCAGTATCAATATGTCCTAGCCAAGAGGATCCTGAGAATAGATCAGTGGTTCTTATCCATGTCAGCCATCAACATAGTCATCCAGCTCAATAAATCATCTACCCACTCAGCCATCTATCCATTTACCTATTTGTCTGTAAACCTACACAGCCATCTATCCACTCACAAACACATCCATCTATCCATCCATCCTCCATCCATCATCCATCCATTGATCCATCTATTCATCTTTTCAACTATGCAACAATCTATAAAATCACCATCCTTAAAAAAATATTTAAATTTTCATTTCAGTGTGTGCATTCTAAACATGTTCTACACTAAAATTTCTCATGTTTCTGGATGTTTCAGGCTTTCCACATGAACCCAAACTGATGAAGATATCACATTGCTTTCTTGATCCCAATCCCATGTCCTAGGCAAATCCCATAAACTGTTTTCACCTTTCACCCTTTGAATCTCCCATTGTTTCTTTTTAAAATTGATTAATTTACTTTTACATATACATTTATATTACTACACCTATAAACAACAAACAACATACAGCAAGAAGAACCATGAGGAAGGAATGGGAGGACACAAGTGATGGGATAACAATTGAGTTGTAATCTGAATAAATTAATAAAGTTTAAAAAATTAAAAAAAGAAGAAGAACCATGAAACAATCAGGGATTATATAAATGTTACATTCATAGTGTTATGGTTATTTGTATTTGCCAACCTTGAAGAAAACATCTTCTCATTTTTGTGAGTCTAAAATTCTGAATATAAATCAATATCTATCATACCTAATCTTTGTCAACCTAAAATATCTATCAGACCTAAAAATGTCTTAACCTGTACACAACTAAACTTAATTGTACAACTAAACTATCTGGTCTTCAACCCCATCAGAGACTTGAGAAGGGATAAAGTTAATTACTTGAGTAAACAGGAGTGCAGGTTGGCAGCTTCCAAAGTGAAAATAGTTTGTTGCCTGAACAGTTACGCCAAAGTCTCTATAATGTTGGAACACCGTCTTCAGCCATCTGGCCCAGTGTATCTGACAGAGATATTTGTGTGGCAGGAACTATTGGGGACTTGCTTACCTTGGTTTGCCAGAGTTTGGCTGTCAACTCTGCCTGCATCAAACTTGGCCACTTTTAGGCAGAATTCTGTCTGTGGCTGAAACGTAAACTCACCATATTATCAATTTACACATCCATCCATGCTCCCTTATCTATTATCCATCTATTCATCTATCTACCCACCCTTTTATAATCTACTCCTATCTATCTATCTATCAATCATCTATCTATCTATCTATCATCTATCTATCTATCTATCATCTATCTATCTATCTATCTATCTATCTATCTATCTATCATCTATCTATCTATCTATCTATCAATCATCTATCTATCTATCTATCATCTATCTATCTATCTATCTATCTATCTATCCATCATCTATCAATCTATCTATCAGCCTACTCATCCATCTATCTATTCTCCATTCATCCACGCACCCATTTACCAAGGGTTAAATTTTTGGGGCCCTAAGAATACATTAGTCTTTTCCCAAGGGTTGGTATAAAGAAGGCTTCTTTCTGGAACCGTAGCCTCAGGATGCTGTTCACCTGTATCTATTATGCCAGCATTATTTCCTTCAAGTGTGCCTTAGTCTTCATTTTGAACTCATATATATTGCTTGTCAGTCCTTAGTGTGTAAGGGCACTGCTGGTAGGCTACCTTCCTCCCTAAGCTCTGTGGGAACAAGCAGTAGTGTTGAGATCTAAGGAAGTTGTTCACTGGAGCCCAGTGTTGTTTACGATTTGGGGCTCTGTCCTTGCTTTAATTATTGTTTATGGAAGTAACCAGCCAATCAGTCAGTCACTAAGCACTTCAATAAGTGTGTGTGTGTGTGTGTGTGTGTGTGTGTGTGTGTGTGTGTGCCAGGACCCAGGTTAAGGGACTAGGTGACTGTTGCTCCAGTTCAGTGGTTCTGGCTCTGGATTCCTGTGTGGCCTCAGCCTGTTCTTGGTGTGTGTTGTCATGGGTGTGTAGGATGAAAGCTCATGAGTCAGTTTGAGAATGTAGTTTTGCTTTCATTGAGATACAGAAAACACATTTAAGATAAGAGTTCATAGTCCAGTGTATTGACACATGCCTGTAATTCCAGCCCTTGGAGAGGCTGAGACAAGAGGATTGTCCTGAGCTCCAGGCGAACTTGGGCTACTATGGAGACCTTGTCTCAAAACAAACCAAACAGTGAAACATACCGGAATTCATATTAAATGTTAACATTTTCACCTTTGTACATGTGTTTTCTTTATTTCTAGATAGGAATGGTCCATTAGGTTAGTGCCTGCCTTGCTTTGGGCACTGGGATAATAAAGTGGCCAGTGGGTTGCTCAGGACTGTGGTTCCTGTTGTCCAGATGATCTGCCAAGCTGTGGGCATGACCTGGAGCTCAGCCCAAGAGAGGGCTGTGTTTTTTCCTGCGTCTGTGAATACAGATTCACAGGTAGAACACAGAATTCCCAAGTGGCTTAGGTCAGGCTCTCCACAGGAGATCAGAGACGTAACTCACTTCCAGTGGTATTTGGTAGACACACAAGGTAGGAGATTCCCAAGCCATTCTGTGGATGTAGTTTTCAGGTGGCCCCTAGCTCTGATGAGCAGATGGGAGATTGATATCAGTTTGACCTTTTCTCAGAGGTGTAATTTTTTTTTTTAAAAACATAGTTTTAAATTTTGGTGTAATCCCAATTTGTGTAGTCCAATTTGTCTATTTTTCCTCTTTGTTGTCAGAGTTCTATTATCATCATCATCATCATCATCATCATCATCATCATCATCATAAATTTTGTTATTGTTATTGCTCCTGTTATTTTTAAAAAATTTATTCTTTCATACAGTACATCCTCTCTTCCCTCCTCCCAGAACCCCCCTCACCACCATCCAGCTATATCAACCAAACATGGCATAACAGGATTCAACAAGACTATGTATAAACCCTCATATCAAGGCTGAATGAGGCAGCCCAATAGGAGGAAGAGGTCCCAAGAGCAGGCAAAAGAGTCAGAGACAGTCCCACCCGAACTCCCGTTGCTAAGAGTCCAACAAGAACCTCACGTTAAACAACCATAGATGTGTGCAGAGGACATAATGCAGACCCATGCAGGCCTGTGGTTACTGCTTCAGCCTCTGGGAGCCCTTATGAGCCCAGCGATCTTTCTGTTTTAAGATGTCTCACTGTTCCAGCTCCTTAAGTTTATTTATTTATTTACAATTTTATTTTACCTTATTTATATGTCTCTGGGTATTCTCTCTCTCTCTCTCTCTCTCTCTCTCTCTCTCTCTCTCTCTCTCTCTCTTTCTCTCTCTCTCTTTCTCTCAGTGTGTGTGTGTGTGTGTGTGTGTGTGTGTGTGAGTGTGTGTGCCAGATGTCCACTGTGGGTGCTGGGAACTAAATTTCATCCCTTTGGAAGAGCAGTGAGCATTTGCCAGTGTCTCCAGCCTTCTAAACTTATTTAAATTATTACTTCATGGGAAGGAATTTTTGCTAAGTTGCCCATTCTAGCTTTGGACTTTCTCTGTAAAGGAGACAGGCGTTACATTTACAGCCTTACTGCCTCAGCCTCTGAAGAGACCAGGATTTCAGGTCTGGATTAGCACATCTATCCAAAACACTAACTTTGAGGGATTTGAAGGGTGAATTTGAAGGAACAACAACAACAAAAAAAATAGGGCCACGTGCTACTTGGAAAATAAGCCAGTGTGACAGAGGATGGCATAAGACCTGCTGACTCCTGGATGCGGGGGACTAGATCTTACTGATGTGGGGTTTGCAAAATATACCCTTCTGGATGTCATCAGTCATAGCAGAGAGAATTCCACCCCAGACCCTTTGAACCACATGCTTCAGTAAATTGGAAATAGTAGATGTGAACACTCCTCCTCTGTCTTAAGCAACTGATATATGACAAAGCTTATCTACACAGGGAACTCTGAGTAAAGTGCATGATTTGAAAAAAGACAATTTTATTACTCCTAAAGTAGCAGTGGTTCCTAATCTTATAGCTCAGCATTATTCATATTTCTGCAGCACTGAGTCTGTTCTTCAGAGCGGAACCTTCTGTATCAGGGTCAAAGCATAGTTCATCCATTAAGAACTATCATAACCCTGAGCATCTGGGGTGTGTGGTGTGCCAGTTAGAACATGGACAGATGCCGGGGGACCCAGCTGGAGGGCTGTGGCTGTTTCACACTTTGCAGACGGCAAGGACCCCTGGAGACTTCAGGGGCCTGTTGGTCATCTCCAGAGCTTCCCTGTGCAGCTGCAAATAGGAGCTGCTGGAGCCCTGGGGAGATGACTGGGCAGTGGGGCATGTTTGGCAATGTGCTGGTCGCTCCTGGTGCCTGGCCTCTTATATATACTTTGGTCCTTCACCAGGTTCTCTGCCGGCCAGGGAAACTGCTCCTTAGCCCACAAGGCCAGTGATGGGTTACATTTCCTCCACAAGTAGTTCACGAGACAAAAGGCACATCAGAAGAGGTTCTCATTGAAGGCCACCTGCTAAGGGCCACCCCCACCCAGGGAACACTTGTGAAGGGTTCCCTCCTAAAAGACATTTGGTGGGCACACACCCACTGTGGGGATACTTGCTCAAGGTCATGTGTCTTAGACAGTGGCTGAGAGACACTTGCTGATTAGGCATTTGTTGAGGGGACATTTTTTTTCACGAGACAGCTTTTAAGTCCCCTTAGTGGCTGGCTGAAAAGGTACAAAGGGGCTCATCCAGTACAAGTGCTTGTCAAGGGTCTTCTGCCTGTGTGTGTGTGTGTGGGGGGGGGGGAGTAGTTTCTTGCTGAGAGACATCTGTCCCTGGCTGCTAGGGGGCCCTAGCCACACCTAAATCTCCCTGACCTGTGCCAGGAAACCTCAGCATTCCTGCTGCTGCAGCTAACAGGCCTGTGTAGGCAGCAGGTGGCAGTAGTTCACCTCTAGGGAGCTGGAGAGGGTGGCTCTGTTTCCTGGGTACAAGTGCCTGCTGTAATCACTCATACAGCCCACAGGGGAGCCCAGCTCTTGCCTCTTTCTTAACCTGCTCTACCCAAGGGACTGGCAGCACTGAGTGAGGAATGCTGTTGTTGTTGTTGTTGTTGTTGTTGTTATTGTTGTTATTATTATTATTATTATTATTATTATTATTATTATTATTATTATATTTTGAGCTTTGTTTCCGGAAAAAAAAAAAAAAAGCTCATGGCCTTTAGGCAACTGGGGAATAGCATACAAACCTCTTGGTACCCAATAAGACTTACAGTGTGCAAAGATTCCTGCCAACTTCTGTGAGAAGTTTTAAGAGCCAGGGGACTATCTGTTGCTTTCCCCAGGGCTCCATTAAAAATAAGGTAGGAGGGGCCGTGGGAGGCTGAGCAGCCATGGGGCCACCTTGTGTGACTCTGGGTCCATCAGGAAATTGGTGGCTCTGGCTTGTTAGGCAAAAAGAGTCCAGGGTATCATCATGGACGATGAAAACTATTCCAATTAATAATGCTTCGAATTCACCGAGGAATTAATTATTTCAGAGCATTTAATTAATTTTAGACAAGCAATTACGTATTAGGCAACAGTCTGTCCTGAAGGGAAATGGTAGTTTGAGATGAGCTCATTTATGTAAAGCTTCCTTCTCTCAAAATGCCGTCCAGGGGAGGGGCTGTGGGAAGACGGTGAGCCAAGGGTGTCGCAGTTCGGCAGCCACCTTGTCTCCGTGGAATTTGCCTCTGCCTGTTGCACCACAGCTCACCTGGAGTCTTCTGTCCATCTCAGAATAAAGCATGCTCTCATGTGCCCAGAAGGTGGCCTTTCCTGGACATAACCAAGGCATAGGAAAGGCTACCCTTTGGCATGTTGGGGGTTTCCAGCTATCTGCATCCTTTCACAACCTTTATTTCAAAGGAATCACGTGCTCATTGTAGGCGTGTAGACTTTTTATTGACGTGCACCGCACACTCAGAAGAGTGCCTGACCTGTGAAGGTAGGATTGAATAAGTTTTCATAAATGGTGCACGTGGACAGCATCCCTATGAGAACTGGTGTTGGCCAGCTGCTGGCTCCAGCCTCCTTGCCTCCATCTGTACGGTCTGCAGGTTCTCCATGGTGGCCTGCGGGATGGTTCACCACCTCTCATTGCTGAGTGTATCTGTTGCACAGGCAGCCCACGCTAACCCCCTTGTCTAGGAGCAGTTGTACTAATCCCATTAGTTGGCCACTATAAATAAGATTTTGGTCATTATTATATGCTGTACATATTGGCTGTGTCTGAGAGCCGTCGGCATGTGTGCATTCACCTACCGCTGATAGTGTTTAACCATTTATCCAAAGTGCTATTCTTTTGTCTAGGTTTCCTGTCTCCTCACTGACCTGGGACTTGGAAGTGGTAGGCCATGCAGTTATCACTTCTTGGTCATGCTTCCTTCTTGTTCTCCATTTGAAATGAATGTGACTAGCTAATAAGCCTCCCCTGACCCCCCGCACTCCCCCCTGAGGTCTTCAAGCATGCTTTGCGGGACTGGAGGCAGCCATGGGTGTCATGAGCCTTACTGTGTCTGCTCAGAGGCAGCAACTGTGAGCACCTCTCTCACAAATGGATGGCCTGGATACAGTCTAGCTTCCGTCGAGCAAGCTGGAAGGCTTTAGGGTCTCAACTAAACTCCAGTGTGGTTATCATACCCGCCTTTGCACTGACCTGGTGAGTCAGAGGTGGAATCCCCCTGCAGTGGAGCCTCAGGGCGTAGGGTCCAAGCATCTTTCCACCCATCCCTTTCTACCTACATGGAGCGTTTCTTTCATAGCTGGCTCTGGCCAAGAGGAGGAAGGATGGAGACACGGTGCTGTGTGGTCCCGATTTGGTGATGGAAGGGTCATGGTGAGTCCTCTGCATTCTGGGGAGACTCATGGCCCGGCGGCTTGGTGGTTTGAGTGCTTGCTCTGGGGACAGTCGGCATCTGGCTTGTTTCTGGGCTGCTCTGTACGTGTTCTTTTATATAAAAACATTCTTTTTGGCACGAGCCTCACTTTAATTGAATTGTGCTCATTCATTAGCTGTTGTGATCACGGTTGCTATGATTCACACCTCCGCTAACTTTTTTTCTTAATGTTGCTGTGCATGTAAGCTTTTGTGGGGAGCAGGCTGGTGAGCCCAGCTCTGGGCTGAGGCTTTTGATATGAAGGGGCCCTGGGTCACTGAGTCAGACAAGAACCAGAGTTTCTCACAGGCAATGGGAGAAACCGCTGTCTATGGCCGTTGTGCAGATATCAGCTTATATACCACACTTTGTGGTGGATAGATGAATTCTCCAGGCCTTAAGTGAGCCGGGTGCAAACTATCTCTACCCACAGTGGCTTACTTCGGAAATGCAGCAAGGAAATGCCTCACATACAAATTTAAACACAAACTTAACGTGACCCAGAAACTCCACAGCCAGGTATTAATTCAGGAAACATAAAGCTTTTTATCCTTCTGTGCAATGGCATGAGTATGTTTGAAAATTCCATTTTAACTAACAATAATAATATATGTTTATGGAATACAATGAGTATTATCATAGAATAAGCGACTGGGGTGATTAACACGTGCATCATCACAGCTGCCAGGCAAATGTAGCCTGTAGCCCTCAGCCTGTGGAGCTGGTCACTCACAACACAGAAATGCAAACAGCCTGATAAGTGACCCGTGAAGAATGCTGTGCCAGTCTCTTTGTGTGTGAAGAGAAAGACGGAGGGGGAGTGGCAGGACAGAGCTTGTGGGCAGAGGAAACTGGTTACCCAGCTTCGACTACAGTGCCCACACTGACACAGAGACCAGAGTTCATTACACCATGCAGTTCGCAGAGTGAATCTTATCAGATGCCAATAATACATTAAGACCTGGCGGTGGCTTAAAGATGTCGTTGCAATTGCATCAGGTGACCTCCTCCAGTCTCCTTCACAGGCCATGGGCTACCTCAGGGTAGCTTGGCCACATCCTGGTAGCTCTGGTCTCACTGGGCGCCTGTAGGGCAGTGTTGGCTGATATCCAGTGTGGCCTTTCTCTTTCCTGGTTTTCAGGCTGTTTGTGATCCTGGAGCTATCCAGCCTGCCTAAGTCTTCTCATGGCGAGGTTGGGGTCTAAGCATACGGCAAGAGAACAACTTTGCAGGCGGCAAATGGAAACATTCGGGCTCTGAACCTCTCCTTTAGGCACACCTGTGGATCTCCTGCTGCCCAGAAACATGCTGTGTCTGCATACAAAATCTGGTGGGAGAGGACTCAAAGTTTAGAGACCCAAGGAAGCAGAGCTTGGGGCATGTCATGGATCACGGTCCGAGGCTGACAAGAACACTTGGAGATGGAGGTGGAATTGTGACACCTCACCTCTACTGCCATTTCAAAGGCTGAGGAGCTGGAACCAGTTTCTTATAAAAGTACAGTGGCCCTCTTTTAAAAAAATGCTCCGTTTTTGGGCTGGACAGATGGCTCAGTGGTAAAGACTTCATTTCCCAGCAATCACATGGTGGCTCACAACCATCAATACTGGGATCTCATGCCCTCTTCTGGCCTGAAGGTGTACATACAGATAGAGTACTGATATACAATAAATAAATCAATCAATCCTTTAAAAAAATCCCCCGTCTTCATCTACTCATATTGAGTGGTGCCAGACCCCACAGATAAAAGGTCCCCTAGGTGGCGTATATGAGCCCCCTTTTAGACAAGCAGAAGACCCAAACACCTTGTGTTGACCTCACCCCTGGGCCATTCATTTTCTTGAGATTACAATCTTGTAAGAAACACATGTTCTCTCAAAACCTAGCATGCTTTCAAATGAGAGAAAAAGGCAAGTTGCAATCAGCACATCAACCCATCTGCAGACTGATTTCACACAGAACATCCTCGGAAGGTTGGAGAGAGGGTTGGAGTGGCAGCTGCCATGTTGGGCTTTCGGGTGGCTCTATCTGTGGTCTCTGCCTATTCTATTCCCATGGTTCCTCTGAACTGATGCTATTATCACCCTTGATTTACACACGGGAAGTGGAAGCCCAACACAGTAAGTGCTGTCTGAGTAATGTGCGACAAAGACTAAGTTGTCACAGCTGAGTGTCTAGAGGCTGTCTTTGACGTTGCCCTTACACTAGGACAGAAACACTATGAATGCTCAGTACTCTGTAGTAACTTTCACCTTAAGGTCACAGAGGCCACTGTTATTCTCTTGTAGATCAGGAAAAAGAGGCACCACGGAGTTATGGAGGGAGGGGTAGACGTTTGCCAAGCATCTCTTGAGCATCAGTTATCCCAAATGCACAGTATTATTTAATCCTTACAGCGCCCACATCTGTCCTTAGCCCTGGCATCAACACAGTGGGTGGGAGTTGCTGCTACTGCTGGTGTCAAGACAGTAGAAGCTTCTCCCACATGAAACTCAGGATGGATAGTAAGTTATTGCTGTTCCCAGGGCAGGGATGGTTTGTTTCTGATGCTGGCTCAGTGCTCTCTCTGTCCAATTGAGCATAGTGCTGTACCTCAGAATATCTCTTCAGTGGTTGAAAGTGGATTTGAAAGCAAAGTATTTTAAGTCCATCACTAGGCATGTTGGGGTCCTTCCTTAGATAATCGTATGACTGATTCTCATCTGCGGAGAAATCTGGAAGATCTGAAAGCAGCCACAAAACCTCATCTTTGTGAAGGCCTCAGAAACTTCCAGTTAGCGCATTTTACAGGTCAAGGGTACAAGAGAGGGAAACCCTAACAGGGAACCCTAAAACCCTGGGGCTATTTTTTCCCTGGGAGGTGACTGATGACTTCCAGAGATGGAAGGTGGAAAACTGAGACTCAGAGGCTGTGGTTATCCAGGTCTCCGCAATGAAGGGAGGGTGGAATTACATCAGCCCTTTGAGACAGGGCTAGCTTTGGGTCACCTCACCTGCTGAAGCTCCTTGGGGTTTTGGACCTGTCAGAGGTCCGTCACAGTTACTGGAACCAGGAGAGACCTTCTGTAGAGGTTGATAATCCATTCAGAGCCTCAAATTAAAAATGCATCCTGTCTGTAATATTAGTGAGAGCACGCAAACTGGAGAGAGTAAATTGTATGACTCCCTCGGTGTTGAATTATGTGTCTGCTTTTAGGCAAGCTGGCCATTGCGTTGTTGATTACAAGGTGGTTTGTCAGAGACCAAGGAACACTTTCTGATTTTTGTTAAGATTGGCAAACACCATCGAAATAGCCAAAGTGATGAGGAAAGAAGACACATCAAACACTAAGAAGACAGCAGGTGTCAGGAACAGGTTCTCACAGTGGAGCTAATCAGAGGGGATTTGATATAATTGTTTATAACGTATGTTATACTTGGCAGATGTTGGAAACAAAACCAAAACTTAGACAAAACACTTCACACAGTTGGAAATCATAGAGCTGAAAGCCACAGAAGTTGAAGAGCTGATGGTCATAACTGAGCAGTGAATTAGGGAAGAGGACCGTGGACGAACAGGGAACATCCTGATGGGAGCACAGAGAGACACAGTGACAAGAGCCATGAGTTGGATCCCTGGAACATCATCATAGAAGGGAGACCTATTTCTGCAGGCTGTCTTCTTACCTCAGTGTGTACACTGTGACACATGTGTCTCCCTGAAAATAAATAAATGTGATAAATAGAAAATAAACGGGAAAGAAAAAGTCCAGGAGGTACACCCATCACTCCATCGGGTCCAGAGTGCACATTCGTTTCCTCTTCCACATGTATCCATCCATCTGGCTCCTATAGTAATCTCTTCCTGGTTTTATGTGCTGCACATCTGTATTCTCCCCTGTTGCATAGCAACCTCTCTCCAAGTGTATAGACTCGCAGCAAGAGCATCTGGTGATTTTTCTGGATTCTGTTGACTAATAGGTGTTTCCTAGGTTACCCTCTCCTGGCTTCCTCTCTAATGAGGCCTGTGGGCACAGGCTGGGGTGGAGGCAGCTGAGATGCTCTCACAGCTTTTCACCTGGACACTTTTGTGTCCTCGAGGTCTTCCTGGAGCGACAACTCCTAACAGGATGCCACCCAGTGCCATGTCATAGCATGTCTAAGGCCAGCCCAGAATCCAGTGTGAAGAACCAGATTTTACCCCTGGAAGTATGAGCATCCATGTTACCCCACAGAGGAGCTATGTGTGAGGTTAGAGATCAGGACTATATCGGTAACTGCACAGCACCTCCATTTAGGCAGCTGCAGTGGCTGTGGTCAGACCTGTTTGCTTCTCAGGTTCTTGTGAGTCAAAGCACACTTTGTAGCTTCTTCTCCTCAGGGATAGGGCTGAAGTGTTCATCTCTCAGGTGTCACTGACCTTGACTCAGTGTCCTAGCTCTTCATCGACACAATGTGTATTTACTGACACTTGGACTGTTTCAGGTTTGCCTGTTGAGATAATTCCGGCTGAGTGCTGCCTGAGGCTGATGGATGGCCCCTTGCCTGGGAGCCCTGGCAGGCAAGGGCCTTGCACGTCCATGTTTACCATACCTGGCCACCTCCTGAAGAGCAGTAACCACACCCCTGTGTCACTCTGTAGATTTGCCCCTGCTTCACATTTCTGGGTTTTGTTTATTGTTTTTTTTAAAAACCTTTGTTGATCACAATAGTTTTCCAGCTTCATTCCTAGTTCCTCTCTTCTCAATGAGGCTGAGGACCTTGTGAGTTTGTTGACTTCTGGCCATGATCTTCCTGTGAGAGTTGCCATTTTCTAACTGACCATCTCTGCTGACCTGCAGGGATAATTAACTGTGTCTTCCTACCTCCTAGATCTCTGTCAGCTGCGCGTGTAATGTCTTCCCCAGCTTTGTGCCTTGTTTTTAGACTTTAATGGTGTTTGTTGAAGCAGAGATGGTTGTAATTCTATTTTTGTTAGTCTGCTTTCCTTTAAGGTTTAGTGCAGTTTCTTTTTCTTCTTCTTCTTCTTCTTCTTCTTCTTCTTCTTCTTCTTCTTCTTCTTCTTCTTCTTCTTCTTCTTCTTCTTCTTCTTCTTCTTCAAGATCTCACATATTGTTTAAGCACAAGCCTCACTATGACCATGGTTCAGCTAGCATGGGACTAGGCTCAACTCTGGCATTCGGAAATAAGCTGGTTTCCCTTCTGCTCAGGAACCCAGTTCCTGCACCCTGGCAGCGCTACCTCCCTGACCTCTGACCTCAGGGTGCTTTCCCTTCTGCCTCCAGAGCTTCTGCATTCCAAATGGGATTCTGTTCATTCTGCAAGGAACAAATGCCCTCTAGGAGTTTACGAATTTGTCTTGTATCAGCTCTGAAATATTTCCAATCACCATCAAACATTTCCACTGGGGAAGGTTGTCAGATAATATCTTGTTTTTTTTTTTTTGTTTGTTTGTTTTGTTTTTTTCTGTGGGCATCTCTCCCAGGCATTCCTCTGTCACAGCATAGATATTAAAATGTTTTCATCTTCTATTTCCCCATCTGGCTGCTTCTCTGTGGTTATTTAAGCCTTTAAATAAAAAATTGAACTATAAATGATAGTGTAAATTGAATATACTTGAAGGAATTAAGTCCGATCAGTGAAAATGTCATCAAAATCAAGATGGTGGAAAGATAGGTCCTCAACTCCAACAGGCAGCTACTGATCTGTCACCATCTCTACTGACTGGTTGTGCCTCCCAGAATTCTATATTGATGGTATCATAGCCTATGTGTTTTTTCAGCTATCTCTTCCTTCAGCACAGTTATCCTGATTTAATCTCTGTTGTGTGAATTAATTGATGGTCCATTCTTTCGTGCCTGAGTGCTCCACAAATGGCTCAGGGTACAGACACATCAAGCTTTGCTTATCCAGCCCCCTTCTGATAGACATCTGAGTTTTATCCACTCTTTGGTTCCTCTATACGCAGTTGCTATGGAAGAGGCACTCACACCTTTACAGAGGCATTCTGTTTCCATGTTTCTTATGAGAAAAGTGGCTGTACTATAGCATATCTGTATGTTAAAGATTTAGAAAATTCCCACTCATTTTTCCAAGTGGTTATTCAGTTTGTATTCTTATAGATGTCCTGCGAGATCCCAGGTCTTTCAGACCCTCACTCATGCTTGGGTGACCAGCCTGTGAGCTAAGCCATTGTACCAGGTGTGTGGCAGTTTCTCATTGTGGCTTTAACTTGTGGTTCCCTAACGACTAGGGATGCTCATCAGTCATCTTGTGATTATCCCTCATGTCTCTATGTTTCTGTGTAAAATGCTCCAATGGTCCATTTAAAAATGCTTAGATTGTTTGTGTATTACTGAATTTTGATTAACTTGAGATATAATCTTTTCCATACATATTTTCTATTGGGTGTTTAGATTTTACATTTAGGTCTGTGATTATATCTTTAGACATTTAAAAAAATGTGTGCACACGCATGGATCATTGTTTGTGCATATGAGTACAGTGCCCCTGGGGCCAGAAGGTAGAGCTATAGGTGACTGTGAGTCACCTGACTTGGGTGCTGGGAACTGAGCCATTTCTTCTATTTCTTTGCACCACTTTTTTTTTTTTTGAGACAGAGTTTTATGATGTAATCCAAACTGGCTTGAGATTCACTACATGGCCCAAGCTGGCCTTAAACTAACAGCACTCCTCCTGCCTCAGCCTCCCAAAGTGCTGGGGTTAAAGGCACAAGCCACCATGAATTATCATGCCTTTAACTCCGGCTGACTTTTGGAGGTGCTTTCTGACAGAGCTGCAGCCCAACCCTGTAATCTATGTTGAATTTACTTCTGTAGATAATGTGAGATAGGAAAGCCCATTCTTTGAAATCTGGGTATTTGCTGATTTTTCCATCATAATTTGTTGGAAAAAGAAGCTCCTTTCTATACTGAATGCCTTTGATTCTCCATCCAACCTAGTTGGCTTTGTGGCTGTGGTCTGTTTGTGCTGCATCTGCATGGCTGTCGTTCATTTGTCTTCCATTAGCCAACATCAGTGCCTTGGCCATCAGCTTCTGATACGTCTTAGAATGGTCATAGTCGTTGGACTGTGTTGCTGCTTTTCAGGTTGTTTCCAGCATCTCAGGTCCTCTGCTTTTCATAGGCTGTTAGAGGGTCTCTGAGAGAAGTCTAATGGGATTTTGATTGACATTGTGATTATGCCAGAAACTAATATGGCATTGTGACAATGTGAGACTTCTGAACATGAACATAGCTTATGACTCCATTCCTGCAGATCTTCTTTAACCTTCTCAGCAAAGTTAAAGAATCATGTGAAATGTCCCCTGGATGGAGAGGCCTGGTGGCACTCAGAGGAAGGATAGCAAGCTACCAAGAAGAGACTTGATACCCTATGAGCATACACAGGGGGAGGAGGTCCCCCTCAGTCACAGTCATAGGGGAGGGGAGTAAGGGGAAAATGGGAGGGAGGGAGGAATGGGAGGATACAAGGGATGGAATAACAATTGAGATGTAATATGAATAAATGAATAAAATTGTATGTTAATAAAAAAGAAAAAAGAATCATGTGAAATTAAATTTAATAAAGCAATTAAAATTATAAACAAATTAATATATGAAATAGGGTTTTCAATGTCTTTTATAAGATTTATACTCAGCTATTTTATGATTTTAATTCTACCTACAATATTTAAAAGTTTCCTAGTGCTTGCTGGTAATATGTAAACACATTTGAGTTTTGAGTATCTGCCTCGTATCCTGCAAACTCCTGAGCAGTCTGTTACTTCTTCTAGCTTATTTTAGATTCTGTTAGAGTGCTTGCAAGGCCCATCACATCAGCCATGGGTAAGAATTGTGCCTCTTTCTTTCCTATCGGAACTCTCTTTCTTGCCTTAGTTGACTGTCAGGAGCCTTTAATGCAGTGCTGGACCAGTGGGGTACACAGCACTGCTTTGCTTATGACATTGTGTGAAAGTGTCTCTGGTAAGGTGGCTTTAATTTGCCTGATTTAATTGTTGTCTCCCAGGCTTACTGCCCCATTCTGCTAACCTAGGCCTAGTCCTCAAAGCTTCCAGCCTCCGTACAATCTAATCTAGGCCTAGAATGTTTTTGCTCTCTGAGACTTACTGAGCACCCTTTCTAGTTTTTTTCTGAACTCTGGTGGGCTGACTCAACTCAGCTGTCTGGCTCAAAACTCCTCTCCAAGCTGACTGATTCAAACTGGCGCCTCTCATTTCTGACGGAATTGCTCTGCCTGGCCTCATACTAACTTTCACAGCATGTTCTAATCTTCTGGCTCCTTCTCATTCTCTGGCTCATTCTGTCTTCATCTGTGTCTAGCTTGCTCTCTCTGCAACCTGTCTCTGTAAAACTCTCCTGGCAAAACTGCTTCTGAATTCCACAAACTGAACTGCCACAAACTCAACTCCACTGCACTGCCTCTCAACTCCCTGACTCAACTCTGTCTGAACAGAACTCAGAGATCTGCATGCGTCAGTCTCCTGAGTTCTGGGATTAAAGGAGTGTGCCACCATGCCTGGACCTCAGCTTTTCTTTACCTGAAGCTTACTCTATACTAAGCTGGCCTTGAACTTAGAGATCTGCTTGCCTCTGTCTCCTGGATTACAGGCGTGTCTGTATTCCAGCTAGATCATACAGACCTAGAAAGCCTTTAGATGTGATTGTTTGTCAAAGGAGGCATGTTCTGAATTAAAATGTCTCTATAGGTCCTGACTTGACTCTCAAGCGTGGAGTCAGCCAGGCTTCCTGCAGGAAGAGCATATTGTATGATTGCTTAATGTTTTCTGTTTTTATGCATGAGACAATCACAGCATTTGTCTTTTACACTTTGTTACTTTGGTAAATTGCACTGACTATTTCTGAGATTTAAACAATTTTACGCTATGTGTCTGTGTTTGGGCATGTGTGAGTACACATGCCCCTGGAAGCTGAAAGAGAATGCTCACGGTAGAATCCCTGGAGCTGGAGCTACAGGCGATTTGTGAGCACCCACTGTGTGTGTGGGGACTGAACTGTGGTCCTTGGCAAGAGCAGTGAGTGCACCTAATCACTATTATCTCTTCCTTCATGCCTAGCCCCAAGCCCTGATTGCTTTTGTTTTTGAGACAGGAAGCCACTATTTAGTCCTGGCTGGCCTGGGTCTCACTAGGGAGAACTTGAACTCACAGAGATCTGCCTGTCTCTTTCTCCCATGTGCTGGCATTAAAGGTACACAGCACTGTGTGTAGCCACTGATTGATTTTTAAATGTTAATCTTAACCTTGCATGCCTCATGCAATCTTTACTTGGTCAGTGTGCATTTTGCTTCGTTTCTACGTGTGGATTTTACAGGCTAAAAATTTTACCTAGAAATCCTGCATCTATAGTCATGAGAAATATGGCTTGTGGCTCATTGCAATGCTTTTGCTTTTGAATCAAAGCGATCCTTCCTCAGGATGACTGGAGAACCATCGCTTTCAAGCCTCTCAAAATGGGTACTTTTGCTTGCATGTATGTCTGTACCATGTGCATGCAGTATCTGTGGATGCCAGAAGAGAGTGTCAGATATCCTGCAATTTGAGTTAGAGATGATTGTGAGCTGCTTTCTTCTCTCTTCTCCTCTCCTCTCCTCTCCCCTCCCCTCCCCTCTTCTCTTCTCTTCTTCTCTCTCTCTCTCTCTCTCTCTCTCTCTCTCTCTCTCTCTCTCTCTCTGTGTGTGTGTGTGTGTGTGTGTGTGTGTGTGTGCTGGAATTGAACCAGGGTCCTCTGGAGGAACAGCCAACTTGCATGTTATTTTTCTCAGGTGCTTTGAAGGCTAACCAGCAAAGCTGTCTCTCTTGAAGTGTTTTTTGAGGGGGAAAATTTATTTGCTTATAAATTTAAGAGATTTAGGTTTTTTCTTTTTTTTTTTTTTTTAATATTTTTTAACTTTATGTACATTGGTGTTTTGCCTACATATATGTCTGTATGAGGGTGTCAGATCTTGGAGTTACAAACAGTTGTGAGCTGCCATATGGGTGCTGGGAGCCAGGTCTTTCGGAAGAGCAGTCAGCGCTCTTAACCGCTGAGCCATCTCTCCAGATCCCCAGATTTAGATTTTATATGTGTCTTCAAGCATTTGTCTACTTAATGTAAGTTGTCAGTTTATTGGCATAAAAATCGTTTACAGTATTTCCTTAATATCTCTCTAAAGTTCATGGAGTCACTGTTGACATCACTATGGCAACCTTATCCCTAGTCATTCATGTGTGGTCTCGTTTTTTTTTTTTTTTTGTGGTCTCATTTTTTGATCAACCTGACTAGAGAGTTATTCAGGTCATTGACATTATCCATGAACGTGTTCTTGGTCATATCTAATTTGCTATATTGTCATTTCTATTTTACATTTGACTGATTTCTGCTCTGACTGTTATACTTAATTTTTCTCATCTTTTGCTTGTTATATTTTTTTTACAGTGGAGGCTGAGTGCACTGATTTAAGGCCTCTCTGCTTCCCAAACATGGGCGTGTGGTGTTATGAAGTTTCCTTTAGCATCTTACTAATTAAACAAATTCAAAGATTTATTGTTTGTTACTTTATGTGTATGCGTAGGTTTTGCCTGCCTGAATGTCTGCACCACCTGCATGCATTACCTTTGGAGGCCAGTAGAGGGTGTGAGATCATCTAGAATTGGAGTTAGAGATGGTTGTAAACTGCCCTGTGAACTCTAGAATTGAACCTGGGTCCTCTGATTTGCTGAGCCTTCTCTTCAGCCTCACATCTCATAAATTTTATGTTTTTAAAATTATAACCTTAAACCATGTTCTAATATTTATTTATTTATTTATTTATTTTTAATTTCTTTTTTTAAAATGTCTTCATTAGTTAAAAGAGTATCTCGTCTGAATATTTGGAAAATTTCTAGAGAGATTTCTCTTTCATTGATTTTTAAAATTTTGATTCTGTGGTGGGCAGAAAACACATCACGAACTACTTGTAGTTATTTTAGATTTGAGCTTTATTTCACATCCCAGAATATTGTTTTATTTTGGTAAATGCACCATGCACACCACAAAAGAATATGCAATCGTCATTGGGATGGAAGATGAACGACACAGGACCCAACATGTGTAGACCCAGGACAATTTGGAATCCATAGTTAGAACATCAAGGTGCACAATTAGAACATGAAGTCACATGACTAGATTTTTGCCACACGCAGGACAGATTTCCAGGGTCTCTCGGCTGGCATGGTGTGGTGGCTGCAGGGTCACCTTTCCCTCCAGTCTCTCCTGTTCTGCAGCCTGGCTGTTCTTCTTGACTTTCTCCCATTTGCTGCATTGAAGAGGATTATAAGATGATTGGTTGTCCTCTAGAAAAGGGTTAACCTGTGCTAACTCCCTCTGTGTCTCCTTTGAACATTCTGGATACGTCCCCCCATTCCTGGTTTGATACTAAATCTCCTGGGCTAAGGTTTTGCTCTGAAAATGCATTGGTGCTTGTTTTCCACACCACTTTTTGGAGTGACTGCCTTTGTTATCTCTAAAAATCCTTACTGTGTAAGGGTGCTGTCTAATTGTTTCAGTTTTCAAGGGCTTGTTGTCTGTCTCTGAATTGGTCTTCCTCCCTCCATGCTCCTTCACTATTTTCTTTGATGTCTTATTGAATACAGATGCTGTAAAGGGCATGATCTATATTTTCTTTGGAGATTTTCATGAGGTTCTCTCCCACTGTCTACCTCTGTTTTTTTCACCTTTCCTCTGGCACACTCCATCCTTCCAGGATGGTCTCTTATCTCAACCCACACTGAAGACACTTGAGATGTGACCACAGGGCTTCCCAGCCATCAGCACCTTTAGCGTTTTGACTGTGGGATGCCAGATTCCTCAGAGAAGCGTCTTCTAGGCTTCTGCTGGAAGCTGCTGCCACCAATGTCTGGGGACCTGGAACTAGATAGAGATCCCTCCCTCTCTGCCTCTTGAGTGCTGGCATTAAAGGCTTGCATCACCATGCCTGGCTCAGAGGTTTTAGTTTTCACTCCCTCTCAATAGTCAACCAGCGTTGGATGGTGCTGCCTCTGCGTCCTTCTCTCTGAATGTCTCCACTTTTGTCTTCCTTCAACGTTTGCTCCCAACTTTAAAATTTTTTTGGGGGGGACAGGGTTTCCTGGAACTCACTCTGTAGACCAGGCTAGCCTCCAACTCACCTGCCTCTGCCTCCCTGTGTTCTGGGAACAAAGGCATGCACCATCAATGCCTGGCTGCTCTCTCCCTATCTTATCTCCTCCCCTCCTCTCCCCTCCCTTCCCCTCCCCTCTCCTCCTCTCCCCTCCCCTCCTCTCCTCTCCTTTCCTGTCCTCTCCCATCCCCTTCCCTCCTCTCCCCTCCCCTCCTCTCCCCTCCCCTCCCCTCCTCTCCTCTCCTCTTCTCTCTTGTCCTCTCCCATCCCCTCCCCTCCTCTCCCCTCCTCTCCTCTCCTCTCCTTTCCCCTCCTCTCCTCCTTTCCCCTCCTTTCCTCACAGGAGTTTTTCTAGAATGAACGCTTAACCATGTTCTTGCTTTTATCAGAATGATTTGGTGACTGTATCCAGGGAGAGGCTAGATCAGGCCTGGGATACCCAAAGACTTTGATCAGCCTGTGCTTTAGGCCTTTTGGCTCCAGGATTATCTGTGTCCCCTCCATGGGGACAAACACTTGTCGATCCCCAAGGACACATGTTCCAACCACTGTCCTGGCACCTGTGGCATGTGGCAGATCCTGCTGAAGGCGGGCACCAGGCCCAGTCAGGCTGAGGGCTGCCTGATCCTCTGGTCTCCACGGGGTTTAGCAGCACCTAGGCAGAGCTGACACATCATATTCTTTTCTAGTGGAATGATGAATCAGCAAGCCGGTTCCCAGTCTGCAGGTTTAGTTCACAGGTATTTGGAAGGCGTGTGCTTGTGAATTTTGATCTAGAGACAACTATCCTAGCATGCCTGCCCTTTTATCAGTTAGGAGGGCAAGCTGTTTGTGCCTGGCTATGTAGGGACAGAACTGTGGTCTCTTTACTGCAAATACAGAGATGGTCTCTCACCAGCCATTTCGTGATCGGCAGAGAACTTTGAGCCAGGCATGTGCGTAAAGCTCTTAGTTTGCCTGACTTTGCTTCTCCCACCTTCTTCTCCTGTTCAAATATCCTTTGTAGACAAACAACACCCCAGACCCTCAGACCAGGTCCCACCTCCAGGCTAGTTAAGACCACCTTCCTGGACTTGGAAGACTCTGTCCTCAGATGCCCACACTCCATGTATCTATGACTGTGCGAGTTCCCTGCTCCGGGATGAGGGACATGGCTTGCAAGCTTTGCGTTGGTGGTCAGTAAGCATAATACCTGTTCTACCCGGCTGAACACAGTACCTAGGTGTCAGCTGAGGCTCTGATATGTCTGCGTGCTTTATAATAGACCTGAGAGTGACACACAGGGCTTCTAAGTGTCTGTAGTTCTAGAATTCTGTCCCTTTGCTACCACTGCTGAGAATCAGCACCATAAAAAAAAAAAAACCACCCACACAGGATGTCACACAACTTCTGACCCATATACAGCTGGGTTGAGGGCCAGAGTGAGTGTGGCTGAAGTTCCCTGTAGAAATATGATGCATTCAAAGGAACACATTCTCTGAGTCCTTGCACATTTGCTAGGAATCTGGAGCTGTAGGGAAGATATGATCTGGAGTCTTCACTGTCATTAGCCCTTAAGAAGAGCAGACCAAGGGCTCCCCCAACAAAGACTGAGGTGCTGGGATTGCTGATCAGCCCTTTGATCCAAGTCTATAATAGGCATAGACACTAATGGCTGGACCCTGGCTGGGCTTAGGGTCTTCTGAAGACACCTTCCCCGTAGCAGGCAGCCCATCTCTTTCAGGGCAGTAGGTGCTATGTTGGGCTGTGGGCTCCAGGGACTGGTCAGAAGATCCCTGGAGTATGAACCTCTGTGAGAAGGCCATACTCCAACTCTAGCCTTTTGTCAATGTCCAGAGGTGCATGTGCCACGTCCTCTTCCTGCCTTGGCCTCATTTTTCATTTTTACTCCTGGCAGAGCTGGTGTTCATCAGGTGGCTGAGAGGAAGCTCTGCTTAGCAGCATCCTCTGTCTCTCCAGTTCTATCTATTTTATCTTTGTTTCCCAAGCCTTTTGTTCCTCTCTCCTACTACCCCCTGCACCCGTGAGGCCCCTTCTGCTGGAAGACAAACCTCCCAGCAGATGCCGCTGGAACTGGGTTAACAAGTGGGGGGGGGGTATGCCAAGGCTGTTGCTCATTGTTGTAGCCCTGCATGGTATGCAGAGCTAGGAGATCCACATATGTTGACATCTCAGTGTGCTACGGTCCGCTCTGCTCCTCTCAGGTGAGAAGAGGCGGCAGCTATAGGTTGACCATGGTTTGTTGGGAAGAACTCTCACGTGAGGATAGTTATGCATGCGTTCAGGCAAGGGCTCCTGAGAGGCCTGGGACCTAAGAGCCATGTTCTGGCAGCTGGCTGGGGTAGTCATAAGCAGATTCAGAGGTTGGTGGAAGGGTGTGGCAATCTGTCTGCTCACTCAACTCAGGCCTGGTGAACTTGGAGAAGCATGATTCTTCTTAGGAGGAGGCCCCCAAAACCTGAGCTGCCCGCTGCAGCACCTTGTGCAGCGCCTGCTTGACTTCCTGGTTCCGAAGGCAGTAGATGATGGGATTGATCAGGGGTGTGAGCACCGTGTAGACAACTGACACAAGCTTGTTGTAGTCGAAGGAGTAGATGGCACGTGGCCGGGCGTAGATGAAGAGGGAGGCGGAGTAGAAGATGACCACCACAGCCAGGTGCGAGGCGCAGGTGGAGAAGGCCTTCTGCCTGCCCCCTGCGGATGGCATGCGGAGCACCGTGCTGAGGATGGCTGTGTAGGAGAAGACAGTTAACACCAGCGGCCCCAGGAGGATGAGCAGGGCCAGGAGGAAGTCGACAAGCTCTGCCACTGACATGTCAGAACAGGCGAGGTTCAGTAGTGGGGACACGTCACAGAAGAAGTGGTTCATGACGTTGGGGCCACAGTAGCCCAGGCGGGAAATGAAGAAGACCTTCCCCAGGGAAATGGTGAAGCCAGAGAGCCAGGAGCCACCAGCCAATAGGCTGCAGAGGCCAGGGCTCATGATGACCGGGTAGCGAAGGGGGTTGCAGACGGCCACATAGCGGTCGTAGGCCATGACACCCAAGAGAGCACACTCAGTGCAGGCCAGTGCCAGGAAGAAGTACAGTTGCGCCATGCAGCCTGTGAAGGAGATGCGCTGGAACTTGGGGGAGACCAAGCTGAGCAGCATCTTGGGCACTGTGACGGAGATGTACCATACCTCTAGGAAGGACAGGTTGCTGAGGAAGAGGTACATAGGCTTGTGCAGTGAGGGGCTGGCGCGAATCACTGTGATGATGATCAAGTTCTCTGTGATAGTTAGCATGTAAGCCAGCAGGAAGAGCCCAAGAAGACTCAGGTGGAGCCCCAGGGAGCCCGGGAATCCCACCAAGATGAACTCAGTCACATCTGAGCTGTTGCTCCTGGCAGACATGGTGCCTGTGACTCCACCTGAGGGAGCAAAGGAGAGGAATTAGGTATGGGACGGGCCAGCAGCCCCTGAGATGAGTCCCTTTGGGTACAGAAGAGACATAACCCTCATGTACCCCCTAACCCCACTGCATACAGCTTGCCTCACATTGACTGTGGCATCCAGGCTTGCTTCTTGGGGCTGACAATCCACCTCAGCACATATCAGACAAATGCTGTTCATACGGAAGTACATATCCTGCCACTGTGAGGCCATCTCTGAGGCCTGACTGTATAGCAAATAGCAGCTGGCATGGCAGCCTTGAACACTCTCCAATGCCAGGCTGGTTTTTCTGGCCTTAGGCCACATCCCCTGAGTTAGGGACAGGTCATGACTGGGGTCACTTTAGGCTCAGGAATGAGTGAACCAGGCCATCAGTATCAGGAGAAGGGGCTCAGGCTGTCTTAGAGTAAGTGGCCAGGCTTGAGGAGAGGTAGCAAGGAAGGAATCCTGGGGTATTGAGAGGGATATGTGGTCAGAGGGAAGGGCCAGCCTAGCCGGAGTGATGGTCGCTCAGCGAGATTCACCCCATGGGATTCAGCTCCACCGTGCAGCGTTGCTGGCACCCATAGACCCTGCAGAGGGTAGAACTGCTAGAAAGACAGTCACGCTGAAGGTAGAAGTCAGCTTCCCTTCTTACTTTGCAGAGGAGCTAGGCTCTCCCAGCTCCCCTTTCCTGGCTCAGGTGCTTCCCACACTAGGCCTCCTGAAACATGGCTGCATTTAGTCAGGGCCGTTGCACTTATTTGAAAATAAATGTATCTGGTGCTGGTGGGACGGTTCAGGGGCATAAAGTGCTTGTCGCACAAGCATGAGAGTCTGAGTTTGGATCCCCTGGGACTCGTGCAGAGCTGGACACAGTAACATGTACCGGCAACCCAGCATTGCTGCCAAGGGATGGGAGGCAGATACAGGAGAATCCCCAGAAATTCATGGATCGGCCTGCCTGGTACATGTAGTAGTGAACAGAAAACCTTAAGCAATGTGGATGGAGAAGACTGACGTTTGAGGCTGTCTTCTGATGTTTACATATGTGCCACAGCATGCATGTGCCTGCACACACACACACACACACACACACACACACGTACGTGCGCGCACACATACACACAGGTTAAAATATAAATACATAAATAAAGCTTTTCAGAACAAGGAATTCCCAAAATTTGTGGATAAATGGATTGAGCTAGAAATGATCATGAGTGAGTTAACCCAGAAGCAGAAAGAATCAAATGGTATATACGCACTTATATCTGCATACTAGCCCAAGGGGCATGTCCCACGAAAGCCTTCACTTACCAGGAAACTGGGACAGAGGGGAGGACATCCTATTGGGACTCTAGATGAGAGAAGCATGGGAGAATAGCAAAGTAGAAGGATCCAGAGGGTCCTAGAAACCTACAAGTAGAACATTATGATAGGCAGATTTGGGCCCAGGGGTCCCGCTCAAACTAAGGCACCAGCCAAGGACAATACAGGAGGTAAACTTTAAACCCCTACCCAGATCTAGCCAATGGTCAGAACATTCTCCACAATTGAGCGGAGAGTGGGATATGACTTTCTCACGTACTCTGGTGCCTCACATTTGACCATGTCCCCTGGAGGGGGAGACCTGGTGGCACTCAGAGGAAGGACAGCAGGTTACCAAGAAGAGACTTGATACCCTATGAGCATATACAGGGGGAGGTAATCCCCCTCAGGAACAGTCATGGGGGGGGGAATAATGGGAAAATGGCAGGGAGAGAAGAATGGGAGGATACAAGGGATGGGATAAACATTTGTAACAAGAATAAATTAATGAAAAAAAAAAAAGCTTTTCAGGTTGAGTGGCAGCAAAGATTTCTGCTTGTTTCCATGGTTAGTGTCTTGGCTGTCCTTGATGTATCCTCACAGGACCACAAGGTAAAGCCCACTAGTTTGCTGGACCCACTGGCTTATTTGACAGAGAACATATTTAACCAGGGGTAGCTGAGGACCTGTCTCCATTTTCATTCTGTCTCTAGAGTTCTGTTAGTAAACACAGTTAGTGACCAGCACAGAGCCTAGCCTCCGCCCATTCTGTAGTCCCCAGCCATCCTGGGAAGGTATTCCCCGACTAGGGCCCAAGCTAAGCCTCAGGGCTGAGCCTGGAGTAGAAAGGATGGCGCTGTAGGGGCCTCTGATACTAACCAACAAGTAGATCCTCCCAGGGTAGCGCCTCTGTCCTCTGTCCCATGAAGTGGCCCTTGGAGTAAGAGTGGAAGATGGATTCCTGGAAGGATGGCTTTTTAGCCATGCCTAGGGCTTCCCAGGTACCACCTCTACTCCCCCAAGCATTTTGTGGCCCTAGGGCTATCCCAGCATGCTGCGCAGGGCCTGAGTAAGGGGGGGGGGCATTGATGTGCGGCTTTCCCCCAAGAGACCACAGATGTAACAGAGTGCTGGGACAGGAGCTGGACTCACATGCACCATTTTCTTGGGCTACGACTGTGAAGGACACCTCCTACCCACCAGCCCCAGACTCTTCTGTCAATCAGGATTGTGGCAGGACTCCCACTGGCTACCTGGACAAGCCAGAGCAGACACCATCCCTGCCCCATCTGCTCACAGAATGGGTGGGAGGAGTGCTCTAAATATAGGGAACCCCACAGGTTACCTGCCCTGCTGGCTCCATGGAGCAGGGAAGGTCTACAGCTCTGTAGGTGCCAGTCCTGAGCTGGTTGAAAAGGACAAGTTCACCTCCAACATGGTGACAAAGGGTACTGTGCAACAGATGGTCTGGGTAGGTCTAAACAGGGTTAGGCTTGGTTGTCTGGGAATCTCTTGGAAGGTCAGGTACAATGGTCTTGGCAGGTCTTATTAGACAAGGCCTAAGGGATAGAAACTCTTCTTTTGCACAGCTGTGTCATGGATACTGCTGTCTCTGAATGACCCGTCCGGGAACTGAGCTAGGAAAAGCCAGGCCTTTCCCTGATGCAGCCCTGCTACCTCCAACCGCTTTCTGCTGAGATCTGCTGCTCATCTCTTTCAGCTGTTTCTTTCTCTGAAAGGAGAAGCTGCTGCTTTATGTGATGGGAATCACAGCCTAAGGGTCTGACACAGACAGGTGGAGACCAACCAGAGGGTGCCAGGGACCCAGAGGTGCTGAGCCTGGAGCCTGAGCTGCCTGTCTTGGACTTGGAGACACTGTGGACAGGCGCCCAGGAAGTTCACATGTAGCACACAGGTTCCTTCAAACCTAACACCTAATCACACACCCCGTACTTAAACTTAGGTTTGCTTACAGGACATCTAGGCTTGCCTTCACGCCACATGTACACATACCATGCACAGGGCCTCAGGAGGATGGCAGATTCCTGCCACATAGACAGATAGGCCCTCAGCCATATCCACCTCTGGCAACACACAGATAGCCCATGAAAGAAACACCAACCTCCCAGCTTCAATACCCACCCTCCACCACATTCCCACAGACATCAGTGGATGAACACAGCTCGGAAACAGCGATGATCTTAAAAAAATGGACATGTTGTCCCTTCACATGGACACCTGCCCAGGAGGAGCATGGTCACCAGAAATCAGCTCCAGCTTACTGTTCAGCTAGGCAGCAACTCAGGTTTATACAGACATGTGAAGGTACACCCAGACACACCCAGACACACACACACACACACACACACACACACACACATGTTTGCATGTATAAGTGCACAGCCAGAGTGAGGCGTATGCAAATACATGGGGCGTTTGTACAGGCTCAAGAAGACGCACACACAGATACATACAGATGCACACGCAGGTGTAATAGACAGATGCACACAGGCACATACACAGATGCTCACAGACACATGCAGGCACACATACAGGGGCACACCCAGGCATATATATATATATATATATATATATGCACACACAGATACATAACACACAGCAATATGCTGTCATACATAGCCTCACAGACACACTCATGTACACACACAGGGATGCACATAGACAGACACAACACAAACACATGTACTTACAACAACGCCCCTGGCCCCCAGCTCTCACCTGAGTGGAAGCTAATGAGGTTTTTAGGTGGTGAATCTGGGTGTGAGGCTGTTCTGACCTTCATCCCACAGAGAAGCTCAGCATGCAGAGAAGCTCACTGTGAGAAACGGTGGCCCATGGTTCTGGAGGGAGACGAGGAACAGGACTGGGGCTGAGAAGACTAGCACCTGACCGCAGGCTCCCAGGATCCCCTGACTCTCAGCCAAAACCAGCCCAGGAACTTCCCTTCAGGAGAGGGAGATGGGTTTTGCCCTTGGATGGCGTCCAGGTTGTTGGTGACCACTGCAACAAGATCACAACATGGAGGGCACAAACCCAGAGTTTGGCTGCATGAGTGGCCCCACTCAGTGAAAGAGAGCCCTCAGAGCAGAGACAAGTATCAAAGTTGAGAGATGGAGCAGGAGCTCCTCCGGCATCCTGTCCCACTGCACACGGGTGGGAATTGGGAACCTGTGTTCTCAGGTCCCACCTCACCCTGTGCCTCAGCATAGGGAAGTCAGCCGAGAGCTGGGAAGCCACTGGCTTTGCCCCATCTTGCCTCAGCCCGGCATGCTTCTGCAGAATAGACTGGGCATGTGTGTGGGAAGCTCTTCTGGGTTCTGGCTAAGCAACTAAGAGGAGAGATCTTGCCTAGATGGAGCTTTGCAGACGGCTGGGGCTAGGAGGATGGAGTAGAGGCCACTCCCTGTGCCTGTCCCTGGGTGGTTCTGGTAGGTTGCTCTTACCTTATCCTCATGTGGTCCCTTGAGACTGTGCTTGTCAGGCAGCCTGGCTGTACTGGGAGAAGACGGGCGTTTGCCCCAGCCAAAGACCTCAGGGGCAAGGCCGGTGTAGGAGGCATGACATGGGAAAACAGACCCCTTAACACCTAGTAGGGGCTCAAGGAACAAGTCACCCTGGGGTGCTGGGCCCCTTGTCCCTCTGCTCCATTTCAGGTTCAAGGACGTGGATACCTTCCTATCTGCCTGCTCAGAGCTAGTCTGTTTCACCATCACTTTCCTGGTCCATAGACAGTCTATGTTGAGAATAGCAGTGTGGGATGAGCTATTAAAGAGGACACAGGACCCTCTGTCTCAGCACTGTGACCTAGGAAGACCATATTCATGGCTCTGCCCTTGCTGGGGGCTGTGGTGCACTATCTCTGTTCCTCGGCCAGGGCAGATATGGCAAGTATCTTTCCAAGTGTGCCCCATGGGTAGGTTTGACTTGAAAGTCCATGGTGATATTGTATATAAGCTAAGGGGCCAGAAGTCAGTGGGTAGTGATGGGAAAGTGTCTGGGTTTGACAAGGAGGCTACAGGCCCAGCACGCACAGGTAAAGAGAGGCCATTACAATCATAGAAGACAGTGGATCAGCTTTCTGTGGCTAGGGGACCTGCACTTGTCACATGGTCTTGGGTCTGAGTGCTGATGCAGTCCAACCCATGGCGACTGTCTGGGACCAACATCTTTGGCTCCATGGCGGCCCCCTCAAAACCATTTACAAATGTTAGTTACTCACTTCCTCCTCAGCCATGTGTATGAGGTTCCAGATCCCAGATTCAGTGAAATCTTGGTTTCTGCAGGTGTCCCAGGTGTGAGGATGAGATGTTGTAGGTTTTGATAAGGGTGTGGTGGTAAGGGGTGGGTATTGTGGTAAGTGGTACAAGTGGGGGCTGTTGGGAACGAGGCCTGAAGGTGGAGAGAGCTAAGGTCCTTCCCCATCCTTGGCCACTCTTCCACAATGGAGCCCCTTTCCACGGATAGTCCAAGAGTCAGGGCACAACTTCCTGTGCCATGCTGCCCCTTTCCCACCATTGCTCCAACCTCTAGGCCTGCACCAACAGGCTTTCTTACTCTTAGTCAACCCCATTTCTCAGAAAAAAGCCACAAGGTGGGGAGCAACTTCCTGCTTCGAGTGACTTTATCTGTGCCCACAGGCATCCTGAGGGCCTCTGCGGCTTTGCATGATGGCCTGGTTCTTTCCAGATCTCTCTAGTGCCCTAACCCTCCCTCTGCACTCCTTGCCCACCATTCTCCCTTGGCTTCCTGTTATCAGCACAGAAGCAGCTCTACCCTTCTATGCGAGGAGAGAGCAGAAGCCCCAGCTCTGAGACGTGCCTTCTTTCTGTCCTTGTCCCTTTCTAAAATTTGCAGGCCCTTCATGTTAGAGGGACTCTTATGAGGGCAAGAAAGGGCCCACCTCAACAGGCTGTCCGCCCTCTCCACATTTGGGAAGTCCCCAGTGAACATACCAAGTCTCAAACACGCTTCCACACGCCTCGCTCTTCAGGCAAGGAGGGAGTCCCAACACACTTCCGGTTTATTGTAGGTCAATCTGTGGAGTCTTGTGCTCCCATAATTGCACATCTTTGTAAGACTGGGGCTTCCAGCCCATCAACTTAACGTACTTCCTCATTTATTTGCATCCTCTTTAGTGTCCCTCAGGTTTCTGAATAAAGGTGTCTCGAATATTTCATGGGGCCAATTCCCACCTGTTGGCTATTTTTGCTGCCTCTACGAGTGGACCTGCGATTAGAACTCATTCTCTGTGGTGGTGGTGGTAAGACGCACAGCTGGCTCCTGTTGTGTGGCCTCTTCAGTAGGCTGAGCTTTGCTTTGCCGTCTAGCTTTCATGCCTATTCTCCTGACATTTCTGCTTCAGTGATGTTATCTGTCTGTGGCTCACGGTCTAACCCTCTGGTACGTGTTTTGCTCATCTTCCTGTGCAGGTTTCCAGCTCTTGGTGCAGGCTTGGTCAGATCTGTAAGAGCAAGAAGTAAGGTTCATTGTGGATGGGTATGGTGCTGCTACCTGCCAGAGCAAGGAGCTTCCCTCTTGCCTCCTGTTTGTGAACACCTGCCTGTGTTTATTTGTCATCATAAATGGCCATTGGATTTTATCTATTTTTGCATCTCTTAATATGGTAACATGTGTTGGTTTTTCCAATGTGACAAGTTAACAGTGACTGGTTACTAGCATCAGTGTCCCCTATGCTGGTCAGAGTAAACAGCTGGGATGTTTCTGTTCTGTGGCTCTGGGTCCGGAGCTTCCTCTGGGTGGAAACTTTTACTTCTTTAAAACTACTTTAAGAGGGGTTGGTTGACGTTTGATAACCACAAACAGTTAGAGTCACAGTTTACTGAGTTTGACCCAAGAACACACCCATGAAACTCTCACTGCCATCTAGATAATGAATATCCCAGGGCCGCACACTTCCCTCCTTTCGGCCCCAGGAGACCACCGGTGCTTCCTGCTACTAAAGCCTAGTTTGTGTTTCCTAGAACTGCAAAAAGTGCAGTATGGTAAAACCACCCCATCTGAAGCTTTGATTACCCCTGTGGCACATACCTGCAGCGCATTGGAAAAAATCCCTGACCACTTTCCGCTAGCTCCCATGCCAGTGAGAAGACAATGGAGATGTTTCAGTTTTTGGCAATTATGAGCAATTCTGTCATGAACACTCATGTATAGTCTTTTTATACCTTTTAAATTTCATACACCAATGTTTTAATTTATTTTATGTAAATACCTCACAGTAGAACACTGTGGCAGGTCATGGGTGTATGCTTAGCTCACAAAAGTCCCAGGCTATCTTCTCTGAAGGCACTCAGGGTGAAGGAGGATGAAGATGAAATTTACTAGTCCGGAGATGTAGCTAATGCATTGCCTAGAGGGAAAGTCATAGCTTTGGGGTGTTACTTTGAATGGAAGGGAAACTTAAAATCCAGAGATTCTGTCTTAAGAAACTAGAAAGAGAAGAACAGATAAAATATATCCCATAGGAAGAGAGAAATGTAAGCAAAAATACAGATTGTCACAAGCCTGAAGGTCAACTGGATAAAATGTTAATAAGGCAAATTCTATTCTATTGAGATTCACTGAGATAAAAGAGAAACCCCACAAATCATCAGCAGGAGTTGCAGGACTGGAGAGGGGGTGTCTTGTGTATTTCACTAGTGATTAAAAGTAATATGAGAAATTTACAAACAGTTTTATTACAATAAATTCATTAATGAGGATTACATTTGCACATTTGGAATCACTGATATAATCACAGATAGATTATTAGAGTATTTGTGTGTTTTTCAAAGAAGTTAAATTTATAATAAAACCTTCCCACTATAGAGGTTCCTCAAAAAACCAAAGAGAGAGCTTCTGTATGACCCAGCTACACCACTCCTAGATATCCATGCACACCAAGCTCTCTCAGTCAATATTTCACAGAAATATTTGTGCATCAATTTCCTGCAGCAGTGATTATAGTGGCCAAGCTATGGACTCAGCCTAAGGATAAAGACATGGAACATAGCTGGGCATGGTGGTGCATGCCTGTATTCCCCGCACTCAGGGAAGCAGGTGGATCTCTGTGAGTTTGAGGCCAGCCTGGTCTACAGAGCAAAGGACAGCCAAAGAGAAACTCTGTAGACTTTGAACTTTCACAAAGCTACTTTATTTGGGGTTCTTTAATGTCTACACCTCCCTTCCAAGCCACCTACCCTAGATAGGAGAGAAAAGAGGTTAATGGGAACAGAAGTAGACTTTTTTAGACTTAGTTCCTTGGAGTGATTCCACTCTTCATAGTCAGGATTTCAACAGATCCAATATCAGCAAAATTCAGCAATTGTGACTGCAACTGCAGCAGCTGGAATCCAGAGCAGCAGCCAGAACTTGTAACCTTAAAGTGTTCTCTATAGCATTTCTCTCTAGGAGGGTCTTCAAGTGGAGTGATGAACAGCCAAATGATGGGGAGTAATACCAACCCCGAAAAGTCTGTCTGTCTGTCTGTCTGTCTGTCTGTCTGTCTGTCTATCTATCTATCTATTTATCTTCCTCCTCTCAGAGTCCGTACTAGGATGTTTATCAGCTGGCAAAGACCACGCCCCCACAAGAGGCAGTTCCTCTTCTAGTGGACAAACACCACGTTGTTCTTTCACAAGTCTGTTTCACAACTCACACTTGGGATCAAAACAAAAACATGATTACATCCACTATAAAATCCTGTCTCAAAAACCAGAAAAAAAGAAATATATCCAAAATAAAATTTTATTCAGCTATAAAGAGGAACAAAATTAAGTTCTTTGCAGGAAAACAGATGCAGCTGAAGACCATCATATTACACAAACTAAATCAGACTCAGAGAAACATATATTTTCTTTCACTCGTGGGTTCTAGAGTGTATACAGACAAATTATTAATAAACATATGACATGAAGGCAGATGTGATATTGGGAGATGAGGGTGACCAGCAAGTAGGGGTTGGAGAGAATGAGGAAAGTTAGGCTGAGTATGGCTAAAAAACATGGTTTACTTATATGGAAGTATCTTCATTAAACCAAGTACTATGTGCAATGGTTATGGAAATAAAATATTTAAAAACTTTTCTACATGTATCTCACATTAACAAAATGAAAACATCAAATATGAAAGTGGAGGAAGGTTACTGGAGATAGACGGGTCTAAGTATGGAGGAGGTGAGATGGTAGAGAGGAGCATAGAGGAGGTGAGAGGATAGAGAGGAGCATAGAGGAGGTGAGAGGATAGAGAGGAGTGTAGTGGAGGTGAGAGAATAGGAACATGGAGGAGGTGAGAGGATAGAGAGGAGCATAGAGGAGGTGAGAGGATAGAGAGGAGCATGGAGGAGGTGAGAGGACAGAGAGGAGCATGGAGGAGGTGAGAAGATAGAGAGGAGCATGGAGGAGGTGAGAGGACAGAGAGGAGCATGGAGGAGGTGAGAGGATAGGGAGGAGCATGGAGGAGGTGAGAGGATAGAGAGGAGTGTAGAGGAGGTGAGAGGATAGAGAGGAGCATGGAGGAGGTGAGAGGATCGGGAGGAGCATGGAGGAGGTGAGAGGATAGAGAGGAGCATGGAGGAGGTGAGAGGATCGGGAGGAGCATGGAGGATGAAGGATGAGGAGCGAGAGGATAGAGAGAGCATGGAGGAGGTGAGAGGAAGAGAGGAGCATGGAACAGGTGAGAGGATAGGAGGAGCATGGAGGAGGTGAGAGGATAGAGAGGAGCATGGAGGAGGTGAGAGGATAGGGAGGAGCATGGAGGAGGTGAGAGGATGGGGGGAGCATGGAGGAGGTGAGAGGATAGGGAGGAGCATGGAGGAGGTGAGAGGATAGAGAGGAGCAGAGAGAGGAATGGGTAATCAGAACTAAGAATGCTGGGATGGAGATATGGCTCAGCATTTAAGAGCTGCTGCTTTTGTCAGAGGATCTGAGTTTGGTTTCTGGCGCTCATGTTGGAAGGTTCATAAGCCCTTGTAGCTAGTTCCAGAGGATCTGATACCCTCCTCTGGCCTTTGCAGGTACCTGCACACATTTGCATATACCCCTATATGGATAACAACCCCCCATGTGTAATTAAAATTAAAAGGCACTAAGGGCATGAGAGGGGTTAAGAACTCTTGCTGCTCTTGCAGAGGACCAGAGTTTGGTTCTCAGCACCCATGCCAGGTGGTTCAACTGCCTATTACTCCAGCTCCCTTCTTGTTTCCATGGGAAGAACCATCCTTCTACCTACATGGCACAAATATGCATGTGTGTGTGTGTACTCACACAAATAAAAATGAATCTTGAAAAACTAAGGATGTATGAAATGTCACATGGAAACCCATGAATTTTATAAGCTAGTTACAAACTATAACCTTCAAATAAGTTGTTTGGATGGAGACAGTCTCTATGGCTAGGTAATTCTCTACCAGAAGCCACGGGTTATTAAGTGAGAATCCCAGGACCACCTAGGAGGTCTAAGAGAGCTCCCCAAACAATGCAGGCCATTGTCATTGTTCTTGATTGTCCGCTAGAGCTTAATGATACGATCCTATAACTGAAGACACCAATACTCATAAAACATAGACAGATCAGGCTGTAGCAGTTCTGGAAGCATCCTTGCCAGTGACTGGCCTTCACGTTGCTGGAAGGTGCTATGCAGGCCCCTGAGGACTAAGAGTCATCAGTAGTTTTACCTAGCTGAGACCCATGTGAGCTGTAACAATGACCTGTCAGACAAAGTATGCCCTCTTGTGGTATGACTGTCATGGGGGGAACCAACCATTTTCTGGTTGGATCTGAGGCCTACTCCAGAGATGAAAACACATGCCTGGTTCTATACACATGGTCAAGAGTCTGTGACTGGGAAGGCCGCAGACCCTGGGAAGACCTACTACTATTGTTTGCTATATGGTCACATTGTCAAAGTGCCTTCTAAATGCTTTGTTTATGCTCACAGGTTAGTGCTGCATGTAGTCTTCATCAGAGAAGCTTCCGACTGTGGAAGCTGGTGGTTAATCCACAGACCCATAACTGGCCAAAGTGCTAAAAGTAAGCAATGGTGGAGGAAGGGAGGGAGGGACAGCTGTATCATCCTCTCTAATACTCAAGGGATGTCAAGGAAGAGGGGGCAGGAAGAATGTAAGACCAAGAGGATGGGAGGATGCAGCAGAGAGATGTCTTCTGGACACCACATAACCATTGCGTTCACGAACTCACTGCAGATGTAGCTCTCTACAAAGACCTGCAGAAGATTGAATCCCTCAGCCTTTCATCAGGATGGAGAAGTGACTCATGAGGCCCCTCCCTCCCTGAGAGACTACTGACAATTAGTGGTTGCTGTTGTTGTGTGTGTGTGTGTGTGTGTGTGTGATTTTCTTCTATGTGGCCACTGGTGATTTTGCTTTGCTTTAGCACATAACCTCTCACCCATGAAACTCTACTTAAACTCTGGCCACACACAAAAAGAAGATGTGGAAGAATAAGGGAGATTTGCCAAGGAGTGCTTCAGTGGGAGAGGAGGAGGGAGGGGGGGGGGCACATAAGAGTGTGTGTGTGGGAAAAGGACTAGAATTCATTATATAAATGTTTAAAACCGTCAAACAATAAAAATTAAAAAAAAAAAACTTTGCACAAAAAGTCCAAGTCCAAAGATACACCATGTGAAACTGGGGGGTGGGTAAAGACGTGTTCCAGATCCCTCATGACTGGCATGATCCTGATAAAAAAATCTGTTGAGAAAAACAGATTTACGGAACAATATTCCTTGTGAACAGAGAATTTCTAACAAAATCTCAACAGCCTGTAAGAGGATAACACATTAGAGATACTATTCCACCCAAGAATGAGATAAGCTTAACATTAAAAAATTATCTCAGCTGGTAAAAAAAAAACCACTGAGCCTGATATCCTGCCGGAAAAATTCCTGGAGCCCATGATGTAAGGAGAAAATAGATTCCTGAAGTTTGTCCTCTGACCTCTATGCACGTGTGTGTGTGTGTGTGTGTGTGTGTGTGTGTGTGTGTGTGTGCGCGCACGCACTAGCATGTGTGTACATGCGTGTATGTGTGTGCACATGTTTATGTGTGTATATACTATTTTAAGTATGTTGAACAAAATTAAAAACATATCAACACAATTCATCGTGGCACATGATGGACACACACTTCTGTGACTGGTGTAGAAGGTGGGTGACAGGAAGGTGATTCAGGGTCATTGTCACAAACTGGGTTCCAGGCACCGACAGTTTTCAGAGCCATTAACCTTCTGCCTGGACTATCTGTATTCGTCATCTGTGGCCTCTTTCAAGTGCTACAGTGTGTAACTCTGGGTCTCTGCATCTGTGTTCATCAGCTGCTGGGTGAAGTCACTCAGATAACAGTTACTCTAGCCCTCTGCCTGCAAGGGTAGCAGAAGTATTATTAATAGTGTCAGGGGTGAATTCTCTCTTATGGCAAGAGACTCAAGTTGGGCCAGTCATTGTTGGCCATTTCCTCACTCACTTTCTGAACCCTCTTTATCCCTGAGCCATCTTGTAGGCAAGAAAAATGTGGGTTGAAGGTTTTGTGGCAAGGTTGGTACCCCCATCCCTCCACTGGAAGTCTTGACTGATTACAGGAGGTGACTGCTTCATGTCCCATATCCCCCATTGCTAGGAGTCTTAGCTAAGGTCACCCTCACAGATTACTGGGTGTTTCCATTGTCCTAGATTTCTAGCTTGTCCCAGAGATAATGCCCCCCCCCCGACTGATTCCAGTTTTCTCTCCCAGCATCCTCCCTGCACTTGATCCCTCCTGTTGCCCATCCCCTCCACTCCCCCACACAGTTTCCTCCCTCCACCCATCTCAGATGTCTATTTTATTTCCCTTTCTTAGTGAAATTCAAGCATGTTTCCTTGGGCCTTCTTTTTTACTTAGCTTTTTTGGGCTTGTAGATTGCAGCATGATTAACCTGTACTTTATGGCTAATATCCACTTATAAGTGAGTACATACCATGTTTGTCTTTCTGGGTCTGGGTTACCTCACTTAGGATGATCTTTTCTAGTTCCATCCATGTGCCTGCAAATTTCATGATGTCATTGTTTTTAATAGCTGAATAATACTCCATTGTGTAAATGCACCACATTTTCTTCATCCCTTCATAGCCAAACATTAGGTGGAGCTTGGGGAATATTGTGGTATATGGGGAAGAAAGATTAAAGAGCCAGAGAGGTAAAAAAATACCACAAGAAAACCTACAGAATCAACTAACACGGATCCATAGGGGTTCACACAGAAAGAGCATGCACGGGCTGGACCTATGCCCCGTACACATGTGTAAGAATTGTACAGCCTGGTCATCGTAGTGGACTTCTAACAGCAGGAGAAAGGGCTGTCTCTGACTCTGTTACCTGCCTATGGATCCTTTCCCCCCTCACTGGATGGCCTTCTTCAACAGAAGAATTCCTATGACAACTTTATATGCCAAGGTGGATGGATGTCCATGGGAGAGCTCTCCTTCTCTGAGGAAAAAGAAGGGGGGCATAGGGGGAGGGAGGGTGAGAGGGAGGGACTTGGAGGGGAAGCTCTGATCAGGATCTAAAGTAAATAATTAACCGATGAAAAAAAGCAACACTAAACAAAAATCAGCTTAGTGCAAGATGATGTTGGAAATGTGTCTTACATAATAAAAGTGTGTATTCACTCATGAAAAAGTGTAGCTCTGCTCACTCTGAGGCATCAGTTTGTGTTTGGGGAAGTCCAGGTAGAGGATGTGGCTGTAAGGGACCTGCTGGCTGAATTTTGGGGACCCAGACAAGCCCAGTCCCGGTTCTGAGGGAGAGGAGGCAAACAAATCAGCCGAGATATTGTAGGATATAATACATATATCCATATACAAACTATGGTAGTTATTTTGCATTTTTTCCAGTACTGGGCTTAAACCTCGGGCCTCACACATGGTAGACAACTGCTGTACCACTGAGTCACAGAGCGAGCAGTCCAGCACTTAATTATGCAGAATGTCTATGATTTTCGCAGACATGAAATGGACCTTGAACAGCCACAGAAGAATGTTGGAAAAAAGAACAAAATGCAAATATATTAACTATTCTTTCTTTTTTTTTTTTGAGACAGGGGTTCTCTGTGTACCCTGTTTCTTTTGGTACTCACTCTGTAGACCAGGCTGGCCTTGAACCCACAGAGAATTGCCTGCTTCTGCCTCTGGAGTACTGGCATTACAGGCGTGCACCACCACCGCCTGGCTATTTTATCTTAATACTTAGAGCTGCACTAAGAATAGCAGTGAGGCATTGGTATAAAGATAGAGAAGCAGATGAACAGAACACAAGAGGACTCCAGAAACACACCTACATTCTCAGCTGAAGGAGCCACGGGACAAAAATATCCTGAGCAGGAACAAGAAGGACAGCAACGTTAATGTCCACGTGGGAAAACCAAGAGCCTCACTCTTCTACCTCACACCGTACGCAGAATGAGTTTGAGATGGGACCTCAACAGATAGGTAGATGCTACAGAGCATCCTGGGGAAAAAAAATCCCTGGAGACATTTCACAGCCTGAGCAGGGGATGTTCTGAACGAAACAAGGAAGCAAGGGCGGTGTGAGCCCTACTGTGCGTTTGGACGCATGCCCCTGTTCTTTTCCGTCTGATGTCATGCGTTCCTGGGCAGGAACACTTCTGATCTTCCTGTTCTTCACGTCTCCCTGGATCTCACTGAAGTGAGAGGTTCTCTCCTGTCTGGTTGTAAGGCTCAAGATTGACTGGTCTGAGGCTTTGGGCCTGTAGGACTCTGATGTGGCGAGTGCTCGAAGGTCTGCAAGGTTGAAGGCAGATGTGCTCGCAGCTGCCAGACACACTGACCACAACGTCTCTCTGCAATGTTGCTAGTCTTGTTGTTCAAATGTTTTGATCTCTTCACTGATTTTTTTCTGTGATTGCGGTATAACTTGCTGACGGATATGTTAAAATCTCCTACCGGCTGCATTTCCGTCAGTTGTGAGCACCCACAAAGTTTTTTAGGTCGTTTCCTTGTGTGCTTACTAAATTGAATTTCTTGAAGAATTAGACCTTTTTATGATGATGAAATAATTCATTTAGTCTCCGGTAATTTCTTTTGAATGATTTTGTATGATACCAACATTTGTACAAACTAACAACCACTCCAGCTGTACCAGTCAGAGCATCTACGTACAATTTCCCCATGACCCGTGGCAGACTGTCTGGCGTCTCTGTCTGCTTTATGCTTCTCTTGCTCTCCATGACAGTCTGCTCGTGACCCGTCCCTGATGCATGCATAGTTCCTGCATTTTAAAATAATTTACTTTAATTCTCTGCCTATTTTAAGGCCCATAATATACAAAGATAATTTTCTCTTGTCATTCTTCACTATGATTTCCTTACTTGTCTACAGAAATCTACAGAAAAAGGGAAAACTGAATATACAAAGCAACGGACTCCAACAGGACACCTTTGAGTCGTGAGAACAAGTGCCTACAGCAAGCGTGGCATTAGCGGCTTTGGTCTTCCTGTGGCCTTGCTATGGTTCCTGCTCATGTGTCTGCTCCCAAGGCCTGAGAGACTCTGTTCCTAGGCTACCAGCCTGGGACTCTACGTCTGTGATATATCATTATTTATAGAAGTGTGTTCTTTATAGAGCTAAAGTTTTAAAATAAAAAAATGTAAGGAGTGTTATTAATCTCTTTACTTGAAGAAATAATTTTGTGAATGAACATGGTCAAGCAAGTGTCCTTGTGGTAGTATGGAGCATCCTTTAGGTATAGCCCCAACAGTGATATAACTGGATCTTGAGGTAGATTGATTTCCAACATTCTGAGGAACCACCATATTGACTTCCATGATAGCTGTACAAGTTTTCACTCCCACTAGCAATGGAACAGTGTTCCCCTTATCCCATATCCTCCCCAGCAGGAATCTCAGGCATTTGAGAGTCCTCTATTGAGAATCTGTATCCCATTTAAAAATTGGGTTATTTCATTTTTTGGTATCTCGTTTCTTGAGTCCTTTATATATTTTCGATGGGGGAGAGAGGTGGGTAAGAACTGAGAAGTATGGAGGGGGGAGAAACTATAATCAGGATACATTGTATGAGAAAAGAATCTATTTTTAATAAAAGAAAAATGCACTGACATTATTAATGAATATAAAAAAATTTTAAAGTTTGAATCACTGAGGAAATAGCACATGTTTTAGGAAAACAAATTCCAAATACTCCTCTAAATAGAATTATTGGTTGCCTACGTAAAGTGACATTAAATACATTGATATCAACAAGAAAATTAAATTGTCTAATATTTTTGACTTGTCCTAGACATTAAATTTATATTAAAACATTTAATCTTCCAAACACCATCGTAGCTCAAAAATTTACATACTTATGAAAGACTCAGCAATTCATTTTAAATCCCTAGTGTATCTATATTTAAAATTATATGCATGAACTTACTGGTTTTCCTTAGTTTTCATTCATTCATTTATTTAAACTTTTAAAATTGATTATTTGTGAATTTTACATCATGTGTCCAAATCCCACTCATCTCCCGGTCCCTTCTTATCTGCCCCCCACCCCTGCAACTTCTCTCCCAAAGTAAAAATGAAAAAATAAAAATACCCCATTTCTCTGTAGAAGCTGCAGTGTGCCCTTTTGTTCAGACATCTTTACTTGCAAATGTGTCTTACAATGAATTATCGGTTTCCTAAAATTTTCTTAATAGTTATTTTTGTTTTGTTTTTTGTTTTTCCGAGGCAGGGTTTCTCTGTGTTATCTTAGCTGCCCTGGACTCACTTTGTGGCCTCGAACTCACTTGATCCACCTGCCTCTGCCTCCCGAGTGCTGGGATTAAAGGTATGCGCCACCACGGTAGGCTTTAATAGTTATTAATGTATATTCATTACAGAAATGATAAATTTCATTGTGATCATTTTGTGCATATGAATAATATACCTTGGTCTTATTTCCCCTCCATCACCTGCTCATGTGCCTTCCCCCTCTCAGTGAGCTCCTCTCCTTCCAACTGGTCCTTTTTTACTTTCATGTCACAGATGTATATTTGCATGTATGTGCATATTCAAATATGTGAATGCATATTCAAATATGTGAGTACATATGTGTGTGTGTGTGTATGTATGTGGAAGCCCAAGGTCAATGTGAGACATTTTCTTGATCAAGCTCCACTTTATGTATTGAGAGGGAACTTCCCAGTTGAATCCATAGCTCCTTGGCATGGCCACTCTAGCTAGCCAGCTTGGTTTGGGTCCCTTTGTCTCCACCTTCTGAAGGCTGGGATTGCAGGGAGGCCTCCAGTTCCATCCAACATATATGTGGGTTCTGGAGATTTGAACTCTGATCCTTATGCTTGTGAAGAGAACACTTTATCCACTGAACCATAGTCCCAGCTCCTTAAACATGCATATTTTAAAATATAGATGCCGCACATGAATGAAGATGTGATGATTGTCTTCCCAAGTTTGCCTGGGTTTGCTTACATGTTGTCTCAATTTCCATCCATACTTTTGAAGATGACATGGCTTTTTTCTTCTTTATAGATTAATACTCCCCTGTCTTTGTATACATCTCGTTTACGCATTCATCAATTGATAGCTGTCTAGACTGGTTCCTTATCTCGATTATTATGAACGGTACAGCAATAAGCAAGGATGTGCAAGTCTCTTTGTGATACCTGACTCAGAATCATTCAGATGTATTCCCAGGTGTGACAGAGCTAGGTCATATGGCAGCTCTGTTTTTTAATTCTTTGAGAAACCTCCATCCTGCCCATACTCCTATCAGCAGTATATACCAGTCCTTGTAACATAGTTACTTTTTGGGGACAGCCATTCTGACTGGTGTCAGATGGGAATCTCAGTGGTTTTAAAAAAAATATTTTTATTAATTTATTCATATTACATCCCAATTGTTATCCCATCCCTTATATCCTCCCATTCCTCCTCCCTCCCACTTTCCCCCTACTCCCCTCCCCTATGACTGTGACTGAGGGGGACCTCCTCCCCCTGTATATGCTCATAGGGTATCAAGTCTCTTCTTGGTAGCCTGCTGTCCTTCCTCTGAGCGCCACTAGGCCTCCCCATCCAGGGGACGTGGTCAAATATGGGGCACCAGAGTTCGTGTGAAAGCCAGTCACCACTCTCCACTCAACTGTGGAGAATGTCCTGTCCATTGGCTAGATCTGGGTAGGGGTTCGAAGTTTACTGCACATATTGTCCTTGGCTGGTGCCATAGTTTGAGCAGGACCCCTGGGCCCAGATCCACCCATCATAATGTTCTTCTTGTAGGTTTCTAGGACCCTCTGGATCCTTCTATTTCCCCATTCTTCCATGCTTCTCTCACCTAGAGTGTGTGTTTCTCTGAAGGCTAAGGACATTGAACATTTTCCCCCCATAAATAACATTGTGACAAGAAGAACTCGCAGCCTTCTCATCTACTGTGTTTTCTTTCTCGTTAAGAGAGTGTTCTCTAGCAAGGCGGGGCTGCTGATCATTTCATTTGAGACTCTTTACTTCCCTTCACCCAGGAGGACACTTTTTTTAAAAATCAAGTTCAGGATTTGAGTTGGCTGATGGCTGTTCCCTTTTCCATGGGCGTCTGTGTCATTCAATGGTTCTTTACAGGAGCAGTTCTCAACATGTGGGCCGCGACATCTTTGCAGGCTGAATGACTCTTTCACAAGGGTCACTATCAGATATCCTGAATATCAGACATTTACGCTATGATTCACAACTGTAGCAAAGTTATAGTTATGAAGGAACAATGAAATACTTTTATGATTGGGGGTCATCACAGCATGGGGGACTATGTTAAAGGGTCACAGCATTAGGAAGGTTGAGAACCAGTGCTTTAGAGCCAACATAGCCTTTATGTATAGCTGTTTTTAATGAGGTTTCCCCAGAGTTTTAAAAACTACAATGTGTCTTGTTTTCTTTCTTTCAATGTATTCCATTTAGGATTTATTTACTGAATATGTAGGCTTGTGCCTTTTACCACATCTGGGAAGTTTTCAGCCATTATCTCTTTATGTGCTTCTTCAGACCCACGGTCTATCCTTTCCTTTCTGAACAAACACTCAAAGAACAACAGGAGATCTGCACCATTGATGCTGTAGATTCAGTTTTCTCTGTTGTTTAAACTGAGTGCATTTCGGGGCTCTTCAGCTCCATCAGTACCATCCTCTTGGTCTACCACCGAGGTCTTCTGCTTTGTTTCTGGCTACTTTATTTTTGCTTCTATAATATTTATTTGTTGTGTTACGTAACAGCTTTACCCATATAGCAAATGTTGTCTTCCAAGTGCACGGTGGGCTAGACCTCACCGTACTCAGAATTAGGTGGCTACATCAGCAGCTAATTTTAGCACACCGTTATTATCCCAGAAGGAGACTGTGTGCTTCTTGTGATCATTTTCCATTTCATCCTCCTGTGGTCCATTGGCAATCACCTTGCTGTGTTGGTGAATTTGCCCATTCTGGATATTTCAGACAAAAGAGTCACATGTGGTATGTGGCCATTTGTGTCTGTCAAGGTCCACACACATCGCTTTGTGTTGTGTCTTACTGTTTATGGAGGATGGTATTACATGCGTGACGTGTTGCTGCTTGTCACCTGACCACTGGCACACACCTGGGTTGTATTAGCTTTGTTTGTTGTGGACAACTACTGTGAGCATTTAAGTGCGGGTCCTTGGGTGGACAAAGACTTTCACATCTCTTAGACAAACATAAGAGAGTAGAATTCCTGGGTACCTTTTCATATAACTTTTTGAAGAACTGATTTCATAGGATGAGGGGTTCCGAGAAACCTTTACAGTAGTCGCACTATTTTCCACACCCATAAAGGATGAGAGTCCAGATTTTGTCACATGCCTCATATTGGCACTAGGGTTATAATTTTTTTCTGACTGAGACTTTTTGCTTGTCTTCATTTGTTTGGAGAGAATTGGCAGTTGCAAAGGCATTTTCAAGGCGTCTGCCTGTTCTCATATTTTTGCAGATAATCCTGACATTTATCACCGAGCTGCGAGTTTCCTGGTTTTTTCATAGGCAAGGTGGTCCTCTGTGGATCTCAGAGAATTTGGTTTGGTGTCATGAGACTCTTGGATCCCCTACAGCTTCTGAGTAGGCCAGCACCTGGTGGGCTTGGTCACGGTGCTGCCCCTTCTGTGGACTTTATTTACCGATGACAGCTTCCTTGACCGAGCTGGTCTGTCTCATTCTTCTGTTCTAGTTGGGACTCTATGAATCCCCAAGGATGCCAACTGCACGACAGGAAATACTTCCCTTGTGTATGCGTTCTGTGCTGGTGAAGGGTTCTGGGTGGGGTACACAGACATAGGCTTTCACTCCGATATGGTGAAGTCAGTCGGGCCACCTGTCTGGTGCTAGGGTCTGGGCGAGGCTCTCCCTCAGCAGTTATCAGTATGGGAGGAAACCACCCCGGCCCCTTGCTCATGTCTGGTGGTGCTCAGGGCCAGCAAGATCATTGGCTGCTCTGCTACAGACGGAGATGCAGAGCTGCTGATGTGCTGTGGAGAGGCTCTTGCTGCACCCACTGGACACAGGCTGGTGGTTCCCTTACATCTACATAATTGACTCTGGGACAAGGTCTCCTTTATTGTCACTGCTGAGGCTCTGAACTTTGTGGAGCCATGAGGACAACTCTCTGGACCCTGAGTTTGGGGCCTCTTCTCATGCTCAGGGCAGCTCTTATTGGTAAGTTTTTTTTGCATATTTATATACATAACACTGAGGGGGCAGTAGATCTTGCGTGTTCAGGCCTTGTGGCATGAGACTTTCTAGCTATAAGCAGCTTTCCCACTCATCTTGAGGAAAGTTGGACTTCCCTGGGGCCAGAGAGCTGTGAGACGCAAAGGTATATTTCCTCTCATGTCGGAAGTGCAAGTCTACCCCAAGCCTGAGTTCAGAACCCAGGCACAGAGCTAAGCCAAAGTCTCATCATCAGAAATAGAACACAGTTTCTAGTCCCTGTGATCTGCATGGACACTGAATGCCGTGAGTCCATGGGTCCTGTAGAGGTTGTTTTGTCCAGTGCCTGCTGAGATGTGCTGGTGCCACAGGATGGTGAGAGTCTGGCCGCTGAGCAGTATCAAGTCTTAGAGAGCTGGAATTCTGGGCTAGGGAATATGCAGGGGCTGACATAAGGGAAAACATGGGAGGTAGTAGTGAGCTCAGGCTGTCTGTGTGTGTGTGTGTGTGTGTGTGTGAGAGAGAGAGAGAGAGAGAGAGAGAGAGAGAGAGAGAGAGAGAGAGAGAGAGAGAGAGAGAGATGGGGGGTGAGGGGTGGGGAGGGAGAGAACATTTGAAGATACGGCTTGTGGCAGGAGAGGATGGCCCTTGTAGCTCAGTGAGACAAACCTTTCCCTGCTTGGTTGTCCAGGGGCCAAGAAAGGAGGTGACCATGGTGCTGAACTGATGTCACCCAGTGGTAATGGGGGCAGCTGCAGACAGTGAGACATGCTGGGGCCCCCGAAGAAGACAGCTGGGTGTGGGGTTGTGGGTCGTAATGATTTGCCTTTATGCTAATGAGGCAGGCCAGAACATACTACTTCCAAGGAGGAGCAGGCCAAGTCAGATGAGGAGGGTTGGCAAGGTGGGGCTGTAGTGATGGACAACCCAGAGGGAGGCCCAAGCTTCCCTCCAGTGGAAGAGAATATAAGGGGTCCCTTCTTTTTTCTCTCTCTGCTTTATAAGGCCTTTTATAAATGGCTCTGGAGTTGCCCAGGGTGGGCATGTAGTCACATTTCCTCCTGGGGATGTATCTTTCTGCACTAGCAGGGGTTAGGGTGGGTATCAAGAATGGGGCAATGCAGAGGTCTGGAGGCAGTGTTGGGATGGGAGCACTGGTGGATAATGGCGTGTTGGCTGACCCATGCAGTCAGAGGCTGCATTGTGGGGAGAGGAGTCTATAGAAGTGGTGGTGTGCAGGGATTAACTGAATGGACACTGGACATGCTGCAGTGGGTAATCATGAGGGTGGCACCAGTAGGGGAGATTGGTAGGGAGCTGGGAGGATATGTCTCCAGTGGGAGTGGGGCTTTGACATTTGGGGGTAGTGTTGGGTAGAAGAAGCCATTCTAGCAGGACAAAGGGATTTTACTTCTTTTGGGGCATCATGGCAATGTTTGGGATTCAGAGCTGGAGGCAATAATAAGTATGTGAGGGAAGTGTGGGAGATTGGCCTGGTCTCTGTGTAACCCCTGCCTGTCACCTTTCCAGGAAGAGCTGCTTTGCAGTCGAAGACTTAAGGCAAGCCTTTAGAAGTAAGCTAGGATGAATGCACTTTGTGGCTTCTGTCTTCCAGACCCTGGTTGGTTCTGTTCTTTTCACCAGGCATGTCCTCTGAAGGTGGCCAAGGTGACCTGAGGCTGGCAAACAGACAGAGCCCGTGTGATGGAGTGGTGCTGGTCCGACACCAAGGGGAGTGGGGCCACCTGTGCAACCAAGAATGGACACTGGCAGAGGCCTCTGTGGTGTGTAGGCAGCTGGGTTGTGGCCCTGCCGTGGGTGCCCCCAAGTATGTACCCCTGCCTGGAGAGATGGTCCGGCCCTGGCTGCACAATGTATCCTGTTGGGGCAATGAGACATCTCTCTGGGAGTGTAGCCTCGGGGCGTGGAGTCAGAGCGCTTGTCCCCACGAGTGGGTGGTGGTGGCTCTCTGTGCAAGTAAGTGGAGCTGGGGGGCTGGGGGGGGTGAGAGGAAGGGTCGGAGGAATGCCTCAGCCTTGGCCTCTCTGTCAGAGGTTCCAGATGGGAACGTTTTGTTAGAGGTCACCATCTCTTGTCTCTGGAGTCCTCTGGTTCTTTCAACAAATGCTTAGATGACAGGCATTGTTCCAGGGGTTGGTGACTTAGCTGTGAACAAAACTGGCCAGACCTGGTTGGTGGAGCATATGCTTCCAGGGAGAGGCAGAGGCAACACGTGAAGTAGGGCGAAGCCCATGGGTGGGTCCCACTGATCTCTTAGATTGCTCCAGGAGCGGCAGTAGGCATGTAATGAAAGTTTCCAATTAAATGACTGAGAGGCCAATCTTAGCCTTGATGAAGTCAGCTGACTTCTAGAGCCATCTGCTGCCTCTGAGAGCTCATTTGCACCCCATAAGGCATCCTGTGGCTGCAGTAGGACCCATGGGATCTTGGGGCTTAGCGCCAAGCAAGGTTTCAGGCTTCGTTAAAAAAAATGCTTTAGCTGGGCAGTGGTGGCACACACCTTTAATCCTAGTGCTTGGGAAGCAGAGATGGGTGGATCTCAGTTTGAGGCCAGCGGGGTCTAGAGAGTGAATTCCAGGATGGCCAGAGAAACACAGAGAAACCCTGTATTGAAAAACAAAACAATTGAAAAACCAAAACCAACCAACGAAACCCAAATAAACCAGAAAAAAGTGCTTTGGGAGATGGAGAGACAACTCAGCCCTTAAGATTGAGTACTGTCCTTGAAAAGGACCTGAATTTGAACCCCAGCATCCATGTAGACCAGCTAACATCCAATGGCTCTTGATGTTCACAGGCACTTGCATTCGCTCACTCATGCCTATATACAGTCACACACACATGCATACACACACACATACGCATGCACACACACACACACACACACATACACACACACAGAGACAGAACAAGTATTTAAAATATGATTTAGACTTTAAAGGGGATGACCACAGACCACTGGCCTGAATGAAGCCTGGTTGATACCACGTCATTGTTCCCTAGCTGGCCAAGTCAGGACCTGGTCTGAGTTCTTGGGGAAGGGTAGACTGGTTTGAGCTGTCGTTCCTTGCAGGCTTCCAGGCCTAGAGTATGTGGCTGGGAAAGATGAGTATTCCCACGTAGAAAGACCTATATCACCCAGCCAAGTGCTGATTCTGCATGGCTGTGTGACTGGCAGGGTCATTACCTTCTCTATCTTGGACTTGTGCACCATAGATGGCACCTTCCGGGAGATCAGGCTGGTGAAGGGCCGCAGTCCCTGTGCAGGACTCCCCGAGATCAGAAATTCAAATGGAGTGGACCGCTTCTGTGGCCTGCACATGGAGGAGGCCACAGTATTCTGCCGTGAGCTGGAATGTGGCCATGTGCTCCAGGCGCCCCGTCACGATGTGGGTGTCAGTAAGTACATGACCTGCAAGGGCACCGAGAGCACCATCCGCAACTGCAGACTCAACAACAAACTACGTGGCGGCTGCGACCTCCGGCTGGATGCAGAGGTGGTGTGCTCAGGTAAGGCTACTGATCCTATGCTGCCAGGGGGACCCCAGAATGATGCCTGGGTACAAGAAAGCACAGGAGTGGGCCTTAACTCTCATGGCTGGTTCTCACAGCAGCTTGCTGCCTGGGGACAAAGTAGGTGGAGAAGTTGAAGGAAAATCATAGCCTTGAACTCCGCCTTGAAACCCCCAGCACCGTCTATATTTCATAGTTCTCTCTGACAGGGATCTAGAGATGAAGAGCTCAGAAAGTGCCCCACAGTGGGCTAGCAGATGGCAGTGTGACCAGGTCTAATGTATCATTTCAACAGGGTGGAGTTGGGCCAGTATGACACCCTAGGCTAAGATAGTTGGGAAAGAGGCACTGACAGTGCAGGTCTAAGGTGTCTCTTCTGTGATTTCTTCGTGGTCAATCCATGTCGGAGTGGGCTGCACATCAGTCTTTCCTAGTCCTAAAGTACACATGTGTGTCCCTGGATGTCACAGGTGCTGACTGTGTTCTGAGTGCCCACAAAAGGGTATTCATATGGTCTGGGGGTCCTTGATAGTGCCTCTGAGGGTGTGGCTGCCGCTGTCTTGGACTGGCAGAGATTGGGACAAATGTGAGCATGGAACAGGTGAGCCTGAACTCTGACCTCTCTGGGTGACAGTTTCTGCCAGTGTCAAAATAGTGCCTGAGCAGAGGAATTTCCCTGGCTGCAGACTCTTGTGGTGTAAGAAGACAGACGGCTCAGGGCTGCTGACCTGAGAGCATCGGCCTCCTGTCTGACGGGATGTCTGCCCTCACAGGACACGTGGAAGCCCGGCTAGTGGGTGGAGAGCATTCCTGTGCTGGACGCCTGGAGGTTCTTCGGGGACTGACCTGGGGTACCGTCTGCCACGCTGATCTGGATTTGCCCACAGCCCATGTGGTGTGTCGGGAGCTAGGGTGTGGCATGGCTGTGTCTACACTTGGGGGTGCTCAGTTTGGCCAGGGCTCAGGGCCTGTGTGGTTAGAAGCCTTCCGCTGTGTGGGGAATGAATCACTGCTGTTTCACTGCCCTCGGGAGCCTGGTCACCACTGTGGCCACAACCAGGATGCTGCACTCACCTGCTCAGGTGAGTAGCTGTGCGGGCTCTGCATGCAAAGTCCCTACCCCTCCCTCACCATCTTCCTCCCTCCGTGACCCACACTACATGGCTTTAAGCAGCGCCCATACAGGCTTCTGGCTTGGAGGATGACCGTATTCCCAATAAGCTTTGACTATGCTGGTTCAGGTAGGAGAGAAGGTGTGGGAAGGGCACTGATTGCACACGGATGTGTAACCTGCCAACACTTGGCTTCTCTGCAGCTGGGCGGAAGCCAGTTATTGATAATAAAGTGGGTGGGGGCCTGCAGAGAGAAGGGCTTTATCAAGTGACGTGCAGTGGAAAGAACCCAGAGAAGTAGGGTCATGAGCTGGGTGCCTGGGATGGAGCAGTTCTGATTTGGCCTCTTCTGCAGAGTTCCGGCTGGTCAATGGGAACAGTGCCTGTGAAGGCCGCGTGGAACTCCAAGTGCAAGGGGCCTGGGCACCCCTGTGTGCTGCCAACTGGGACCTGGCAGATGCCATGGTTCTCTGTCACCAACTCAACTGTGGCAATTCAGTATCCATACCTCCAGGAGGACATTTTGGGGGTGGGGAAGCCTCCATCTGGCCAGATGTATTTCATTGTGTGGGGACAGAGCCTCATTTGCTGCACTGTCCAGCAAGCACTCTGGGGGCCCACCCCTGTGTCCCCGGAAATTCAGCTTCAACCATCTGTTCAGGTGATTGCAGGGAGCAGTAGGATTGTGGGGGAGGGAGGTCAGTAGGGGTGGCGGACAGCGGGTGAGAGACAGTGGGGCTGTCTGGGCGTGGTAGTCCTCTTCCCTTTCAACGTGTTCCTGGCAGGTCTCCAAGATATCCTGCGGCTGAGAGATGGACAGAGTCATTGCGATGGCCGTTTGGAGATTTCCCTGGATGGTTCGTGGGGTCGCGTATTGGATGACGCCTGGGACATGCGTGACGCCAGCGTGGTGTGCAGGCAGCTAGGGTGCGGAGAGCCACAGCGAGCCTACAATGCTCCAGCCCCCATTCATTGGACAGTCCCTGTGGGCCTGAGCCAGGTGCGCTGCCTGGGTGCTGAGACTCGCCTGACGCAGTGCAATGTGTCTACATCCTTGCTCGTGCCTGCTGGGACCTTGCAGGACGCAGGCGTGGTGTGCTCTGGTGAGTGTGTAACTTCCACTCGCACAGCCTCCCTCGTGGTATCCAGTATATGAGATTTGGTCTCTCTTCAGGGAGCCTGCGCATGAGGCTGGCTGCGGGCCCAGGCCGCTGTGCTGGGCGTGTGGAGGTGTACTATCAGGGCTCATGGGGCACTGTGTGTGATGATGCGTGGGATCTTCGGGACGCACAAGTGGTCTGCAGGCATCTGGACTGTGGCCATGCCCTCAGTGCTCCAGGGAATGCCCACTTTGGGTCAGGGACCGGGCGCATCTGGATGGATGAGCTGGACTGCCTGGGAAATGAGACTTCATTATGGGAGTGCCAGTCAGGAAGCTGGGGCCAACACGACTGCAGGCACAAGGAGGACGCGGGAGTGTTCTGCTCAGGTGAGTGCTGTGTCTGGACACTTCCTGCAGCAGCTGATTATCAAATGCATGGCTTGGGTACCTTTTGATCTCAAGAGAGAACTCTTTCTGCAGATAGGCTCTACTCCATTTAAACACACACGCACACACACTCACACACACACACACTCACACACACACTCTCACACACACACACTCACACACACACTCACACACACTCACACACACGCACACACACGCACACACGCACACACACTCACACACACACGCACACACACACACGCGCACACACAGGCACACACACTCACACACACACACACCCTTAGTGTTATTTTTCTCTCCTTCCTCTCTCTCTCCCTGTGTATTATCCTCCCTTCCCTCTCTTTCGCTAAGCTCCCCTGCCCCCCTCCCCTCTGCCCCCACAGTTCCTTTCTGCTCTCCTGGCTTTTGATTTCTTCAGGTTACTTCAGGTTATATATTCCAACCTAAAGATTTAGAGCTGAGATCCATATAGAAGAGAGCCTTTGTGGCCTTTGTCTTTCTGGTTTGGGATTCACTCAGGAAAGTATTTTTCCAGTCCCAGCCACTTACCTGCACATTTCATGGTTTCATTTTTCTTTATAGCTGATACAGCCCATTCTGTATCTGTGACACATTCTTTTTACCCATTTATCAGCTGAAGGGCATCTAATCAGTGTGGAGACGTCTCAAAAAGCTAAAAATGAATTTTTACCATATGAATTTGCAAGTCTATTTCCTGGGTGTATACCCAAAGGACCCAATAGCCTACTACAGAGATACTTGCTTGGCAAAGTTTGCAGCCACTCTATTTATAATAGCTAGGAAATGGAAGCAGCCAAGACAATTAAAAAAAAAAAAAGATTGGGTCTTTTGATATAATGGGGGAGGAGGTTCCCCCTCAGTTACAGACATAGGGGAGGGGAATAGGGTGAAAGCAGGAGGGAGGGAGGAATGGGAGGATACAAGGGCTGGGATAACAATTGAGATGTAATCTGAATAAATTAATAATAAAAAAAAAAGACTGGGCCTTTTTTGGTCATTCTAGGTGTGTTGGATCTCTATGTAGACCAGGTTGGTCTTGAACTCACAAGAATCCTTATGGTTGTTTGTCTATTTCTTCCCCCGCCTTCTCTTGCTCATCTCTGTGCTGTTAGCTCTGTTTGAGCGAATAGGCTAACACTGGTGAGCAGATACACATTTGCACAAAGCTTGCTGCTTCCTGAGTGCTGGGATTAAAGACATGTGCCACCATACCCAACTGATATCTCCAGTTCTTAATTTTGGTTTTTGTCTTACTGTGTCCTGGAGAACAAAATTTCTTCAGACCGCCTCTGAGGCTATTAGTGGTGATCAGATCATGTTTGGGGTCATATTCTCAACTTTACTATTTTGTTACTGTTCTCAGGAGAAGCAGCAGGAATTCCTGGCCGCCTTAGCAGGTTTTCCTGCTGCTCTAGACAGTGGGATCTCCATGTTTGTGCAAATGTGTAACTGCTCACCTGTTAGCCTGTTAGCTCAAACTGCTAGAGCACAGAGATGAATAAGAGCAAGCAGGAAGAAGGAATAGACAAACAATTATAAGATTAATTAAAGAGATGGTAGGAGTGTGCATATGTTTATTTATTAAAAACACCTTACATGTAAATGTGGTGACTTTCCCAGGATATGGTGTTGCACGCCAGTAATCCCAGCTACTGAGACATGTATGGGCATCAACTCAGACTGCAGCCAAGAAAACAGAAACTAAACTTCAGTAAAGTATCTACCTGGAACTAAATCCGGGATAAAACACTCAACTGAGACATATTGTCAAGAGAAAGTTGTTTTTATGATGATATCCATCTATAAATTTGTAGGAGCAAGGCATGTATCTCCATCCTGACCATTATGTTATTTTGTTTCTATATACATGACTTTAAAAAAATCACACATGTAAGAGTGAATGTGCAGTATTTTGGAGCCTAGCTTATTTTAATTAATATCATGTCCTTCAGGTTTATCTATGATGTCATGAATCACAAGGTTGACTTTTTTTATTTTATGTATCTGTATGAGTGTCTGTATGAACGTGTGTACACTGTGTATGTACCTCGGTGCCTGGGGAGGCTAGAACTGGAGCTATGGGCACTTGACAGCCACTCTGTGAGTCCTGGGAACTGAACCTTGGTCCTTTAGGAGAGCAGCAAGATGCTTTAAGCTCTGGGTCACCTTTGCAGCCCTTAGCTTCCCTTTCAGAAGGCTGGAAATATTCTTTTCTACCTCTGTCTCTGTTTCTTTTGTGCATAACTTTATTTTTTTTTTACCCATACCTGAATCTACACTAAACACCTGTATTCATCTGTCTCTTGACACAGCTATCATTTCCATGCTCTGGCTACTGTCTTTCATGCTGCAATCAAGAGCAGAGACCTCTCATTGACTCTCATAGACTTAATTTTCCTTGGTGCTATATAAGTCATAATTTTCATCACTGTGACAAAATACTTAGAATATCTGAAAAGGAGGAAAGGGTGATGTGGGTTCATGGTTTCAGAGTTTTCAGTAAATGATTGGTTTCTGGGCGATGTGTAGGCAGAGAGAAAGCAAAGTTGCTCACCTTACGGTGGACAGGAAGCAGAGAGACATGGATAAGGCACCAACCTGGTTTTCTGCTTCCTTTACTTAGGCCCTACCTCTTAAAGTTTCTAGAACCCCTTCAAATACTGCCACCACCTGGGAACAAAGCCTTCAACAATCCTGTTGTGGGTATTTAATATTCAAACTGTAAGAGAGGCCCTGAGTGGGACTGCTTGGTTTTATTGTCTTAATTCCTTCCAAGGAACCTGTGTTCTGCTTTCCATCGTTTCTGGGAGCCAGAAAAAGCCATGTGCAGGCGACGCCAGAGCCTACCTGGGTCAGAGGCTATTAAGTGCCTATGAGTTTCTTGGATTGGCCCTTTCCTTCTGAAAATGCCAGTGGAGTCTGAAGCAGGGTCTTCTGTGCTTCTTCTGCAGAATCCGTGGCTCTGAGGCTGCGAGGTGGCACCAGCGGCTGTGTTGGATGGTTGGATGTGTTCTACAATGGGTCATGGGGTGCTGTGTGCAGCAACACACTCAGAGACACCTCCTTGAATATCGTCTGCAGACAGATGGGCTGTGGGGACCAGGGCTGGCTGGAGAACAGGCCATCTCCCGCAGCTGGCTTGGGAATCTCCTGGGTGGACAATATCAAGTGTCGAAAGCTACACAATGTCACCCTGTGGCAGTGCCCTTCTGCCCCATGGAACCCACACTCCTGCGCCCAGGAGGAGGAGGTCTGGATTAACTGTGAAGGTAGGTTCTGATAGCTCAAGAGTGGGCCCCAGTAAAGGCTTCTATGTTCTGACAAGCCACCAAAAGGAGCTGAGATCGAGCTTCAAGGCTGGAGGCCGAGTTTGTCAGCATTTCCGTTTCAAGCGTCACAGGACATTTAACACCAAGGGCTGTGTTTCTTTTGTAGGACCGTCACAGGTAGGCCCACAGGACCCTGCACAGACCCCTAACTGTTCTTCTCCACTTGGCTGCTTAGGTATGCATCTGCAAGCCTCCTGCCCACCTGCCCAAATCAGATGGGCAACACAGTGATCTCTGCCTCCTTTCCAGAGGGCAGTGTACTGCGTGTGCTTGGGGGTGAGGATGGCTGTTCTGGGCGTGTGGAGCTCTGGCATGCAGGCTCGTGGGGCACGGTGTGTGACGACTCCTGGGATCTGGCGGATGCCGAGGTTGTGTGCCGGCAGCTGGGCTGTGGCAAGGCCCTGGCTGCTCTGGGAGAGGCTGCCTTTGGCCGCGGCTTGGGGCCTGTGTGGCTAGATGAGGTGGAGTGCCTTGGCAGTGAAGTGACCCTGGAGGCCTGCCAGTCTGAGCTGTGGGGACATGGAGACTGCACACACAAGGAAGATGCAGGTGTTCGGTGTGCAGGTGAGTTGGCAGCCGGTGGTAGTAGTAGGGATGGGGTTGCTAGACTGATTTCTTTAGCTGCTCTTTATGCTCAAGACTCATCAGTAGGTACTGGTCCCTGAGATGGAGGGTTCTACTGGGAGCTTCCCATAATCCTATATGACTCATGCTAAGCTGGCAGCTGGTTGAGGCTACCTGCTAGGTATGGGCATATCTATTCTGCTGAGCCTTCCCCATCTCATATTTTCTCTTGCAGGTGTCCCCACCACCACCACATTGTGTAAGCATATCTTTCTCAATACAGCCCTTTCTCCTCCCATCACCCAGAGGGCTTGCAGTGGAGCTCAGTTCTGACTGGCCCACTTTGGAAAGCCATGCTGCTACAACCACAGCACCAGAGTCAGCTCTGGGCTGTGTCATCACTCTGGGATGGAAGTTCTGGCCTCCCCTGTGTCTGCTGCATGGAAAACCAGAGGAGCAGAAGTCACAAGTCCTCACTTTTCAGGGCCTTTAATTTGGGAACTAGGTTGGGTGGCCTTGGTGTGCTGTGTTCTCGTGGACAGTTTTTGTCCAGTGCAGAGCGGAGGGTAGGAGAGTGAGGATCCCCAAGCCCTGCCCTGTGCTCACATCTGTGTCTTTTATCCTTGTCCCAGGTCTGGCTCCTCACTCTTGATCATTTCTATTGTATCTCCCTATGGCATCCCCATAGCCACCCACATTTCTTCCTTCCTCTAATCTGAGGCTGGGCATCTGGGATCTCCTTCTTGGGTAGTTTCCCCTATAAATCGTTAGACCATTGCCCATGAGCAGCAGCCTGTTCTCAGATATTCTGGAGATCTAGTTTCCCTGGGTGTCCTAACCCTGTTCTGCAAGGCTGAGGTCATTTAAGCCGAGGGTCAGCTTATTCCATACAATTAAAGTACGGCTGTTTCTATGCCTCACAGCTCCTTACCTGTCCTCTCCACCCGTTGCTGAGGTCTGGACCCTGCCTGAGATTGCCTGCCTGGTGCTTGGCTGCCTCTTGGGCATTGTCTTCCTGGTTATGGCAGCTCAGTGGTGCCACATCAGAGATGCTTGCCTGGGTATGACATGTGTCGGTATGGTTTTCAGGGGGAAATGTGTCAGGGAACTGGGGGAAGCTGTACGAGATCCTGACCCTGTCAGGCACATCTTGCTCTTGTCACTACCCTGCATTCTTGCAGGTCTCTGGTAGCCACTGGCTAGACAGATTCTGGGTAACCCTAAGGTGTGGTCTGGAAGATGCTGGGATCTTTTTCTCTATGCTTCCAAGTTGGCTAGATAGGGACAGTCCACACACCCAGGGCGCCCTCACGTCTTCCTCCATGCTTTGTGCTGTCTCACAGTGGGATCTTTCAGGGATGAGATCAGGCCTTGAAACCCACCAGCCCCATGTCAGAACTTTGAGCCCACGTGTTTGTGGAAGTCAGTGGTTGATCTCAATGAGCAGTTTCATCCTACAGGAGGCTGCAGGTCCCAGGAGGGCAGGCTGAAACTAGAGCAATGCTTATTCTGGAAGACTCTGTGATGGTCTGTCTCCATAGGTTGTGGAATGTTGGGGCATCAACAGTCAGATGGTGTCTATGAGGATATTGAAGTTGGCCCTGTGCAGAAGAAAGAGAAGACCACAGCGTCCATGATACTGATGCAGGAAGAGGGTTATGATGATGCTGAAGAGCCTGAGGACCTGTCCGGAGAGAGTGCGGAGGAGTAGAATGGGCAGTGCTGAGCTTGCTAGGTACGTCGCCTTGTACGGGGAGATCCGTCATACCCCTGAATCATTGCTTCCTTATGGTGCTTCTGCTACAGTGGGCACTTGCATTTAAAGAACCAAACCGCCACTTCTCAGTGTCTTTGGTCCCTGCTCCCGCATCAGTCCTGGACACTGGTGTATGCCTCTATCCTTTCAAGGCTGGTCCTTAGAGTCCTTTACTGAACGGGCATAAGGTCCTAGCAGTCCTCGGTGTTCCTTTAGCTCTTGTATGAGCTGTATATACTATCCTTTTATAGCTTTGTCCGTGGTGGCTGTAGGAGGGACTCTGAGTAGACAGTGAGCTAGGAGCGGGTGGACGGTGTGAATAGCAAGAGCTGTCACCTGAGTCACTGCTCATTACCCAGTCCCCATGGTCTGACCCTTTGTGGCTTTAATCTTCAGTGGAAAACCTAGAGTGGGTGAGGGCCATGAAATGCTTGAGTATTACAGTGTTTGCTTTGTTTCCTAAACAGGCGGCTTGATGCTGAGGCTGGCAACGAAGACTGTGCTCGTTCCTATTCCGACACCTGATGTTCTCGCCTGGCCTTACGGGTCACAAGACTGGCCTATTCCTGGGAGACTAAGGTCTTCCTAGTCCCCTTTTATTATGCAGATGTTATTAAACTTTGGATTCACAGATTAATTGTTAGTTCTTCCAGAAACCGTTGTCAGAGTCTGCTATGGCTCTCACTCTATTTTTGGCCTCACTTTTTTCCCCCTGACCTTGTATCTTTGTTGTTTGTGCTGTGGGCTCGGCAGGACCCTCACCCGTCATTCTCAGAGTTCTCTCGAGAGGTAGCTGGCTTCCCAGTGACGCATGGTGCTGCCTCTTCTGTCACCTGAAGTCTTGCCTGTCTTGCCTCTGTGAGCGCTCAAGCCTGTCCAGTCTTGATCCCAGAAGACACTGGAGGCCTGATGGTTGTTATACAACAAACCCTTTACTGGGGAGATGCTACACACGTCAACTCACCTCAGATAAGGAGCCCACCATAGAACAAATTACAGATACCACCAAAGCCCAACTTGGTGAACTGATGAGTTTTATTGAGGCTACTTGCAGGAATATGGGTGAGGGGTTACTAACAGGAACAGAAAGGATTGAAAGATCACTGCATCACAAAAGCTCACTTCAGCATGGATGACTCCTCACAAAGCTGGGAACCTGGAACACACTGCACAGCCTGCAGGCAGACCAACAGGGTGGAGAATGTCCTTTCCAGGTGCTCAGTTGATCTAAACATCTTCCAGGAAGCCACTGGTTTCTGCTTTTTCCAGGTCTTTATCCAGGACCATAGCCTCCAAATCCAGACCACCCTGTGGCCATTTTTCTCACCAAAGCAGACCATATCCACACTCTCATGTCCACCTCTATCCATAGCCTATCTACTAGTGACCGCTGTTGTCTGACCTTCTCTATAGATGAGCCTCTGTAGGAACATATACTTCCATACACTGTCCATTACCACAGTCTCCCTGGGATGTCACAAGGTATTCATGGGGTGCCCAAGGGTAAAGCCCGCCAAGACTACACTGGGACCCTGTTTTTCTGGTGTCGTCTTCCCTGTTTCATGTAGAGTAAACTGCTCACGCGTTAGAATCTATTTATCACCTGGTAAGAATAGACCCTCATGAAGTTCTTATGAACAATGTTATCCTATTGTACCATTGACCATTATGGTGCCATGATAGAAAGTAGAATCTCCTAGTATGCCTTGGAGGATGTGCTTTCTTACCTATCTTGACGTCATGGTGGACTCACCCTCTGGAATCCTGGTGGATTTGGGGTCTACATGGTGGGAACATATTGAAAATGTTAGTTTTGGACCCCAGGAAACTTTGGATGATTCAGAGTCAGCTAACATTCCAATAGTTCACAGGATTGTTCTTGTCACACCTGCTTCTACGGACTACTAGGTTCTTCACAATGTGACGTGAGGACAATGACAGACTAAGTAGGAGCTAGGAGCTGGAATAAAGCAGCTCAGCTAAAAGCCTCAGAGTTGAGACACCTGCCTGTCACCATACCATGCTTAGCAGGTGGGGAAAGATGCACAGAGACCTGCCTGCTGTCACACGGCACAGGGGAGCTGTAGACATGTAGAGGCCCACCTAATGCCATGCCACATGGTGTGGGCAGAGGTCACCCAGAGCCCACCAGCCACGTGGGCCTAACTGTGGCAGGAACCACTATAGTGTGCAAATGTGTGATGGACAGATGGGAGAGAAAGAGAAGTGGAACAGCTTGAGCATTATGAAGAGCGATGGAACTAGAGATGTGAGGATGGAGAGAAATAGCTTGTTATGAGTAGCCAGCCTTGCCACCTGAAGCTGTGGTGAAGTCCCAGCCCATGCTGCCACTGAGGACCATGTCAGGGTTCGTGACTAGGCAGGAGGGGCCAGTGTTGATATCTATTGCTCCTATTACCACTAGAGACCATGCAGACGTCCCTGATCTGGGCAGCTGCCTGGGACCAAGGGCTGCCCAAGGGCTGTGCAGAACTGGCCCCATCCCTCACTGGCTACAGCTTGTTGAGGAGCTGGCTCCACCTTCCCCCACTGCAGCACTCAGGGGATCAGGGCATCAGCCCACCCAGGGAGCACTGTGGAGTTGGCTCTGGTGGTGGCAGGCCATATGAGCCATCCCTGAGGGTGTGGGCATCAGAGAGCTGACCCTGCCACTGCTCTGCTCTGAGATGGCACAGATGTGGAGGTGATGCCCTCTCTGTCCCTTGTCCCTCACTCACCTGCAGCACTTGGGACAGTAGGCCCCACAACTTGACAGGGCAGCAAAGTGGAGATGGCCTTGGTGGCATGGGTGTGGGCGAGGCAGCTCTGAGGGCATGAGAGCTGACCCTACTTTCTGCCAGCAGCAGCATTGGATGGGCTAACCAGGACAGTGCTGAAGAGCTTTCCCTAGTGGTGTAGATATGGGAGAGCTGGTGACTACTGAGTTACTACTGAGGCCCAGATCCTGGGGTTTGAGTTGGCCCACCCCAAAAGCATGTGCTCCATCTTTGAACTGTTGGAGTTCATGAAAGGGTTGGTCTTGCTGATCCAAGACTGCAGGATCTCCATGATGCAGCAAAAAAAATAAGATAACTGGGAGGACTCCTTGTGAGGGTCAAATATTAATGGTGTGGCAGAGCAATAGGCCTCAAACTAGACCAATGACTCATTGCAATGAACATTTGCAAGTGAAGATGTGTGGGCAGAGGGATATTTTGTAGGACATCCTGTGACACACTACAGATTCCATGACGAGATGTTTTCTGTGCTTTGCTTTTTTTGTTGTTGTTTTGTTTATTTTTTATTTTCTTTTGGGGAAGAGGTTACAAGTGGGGAGGGCAGATACGAGGGGATGGGGAGATGAGTGGGACTGGGGTGCATGATGGGAAATTCACAAAAATCAATAAAAAAGTTAAAAAAAAGTTTCAGAGTCCATTGAAGCTTCCCGGGTGGGAGAAATTCAGGCTCTTCCCTGCCTTGTGCTCCCTTTAGCTGGTCTCTTCCTGGTTGTGGGATTACTTTCCCTCATCTTCCCACTCCCACCCTGACTTGCTGTCCTGTCTGGAAGCTCTAGAATTTTTCTGAGTACCATCAGGAGGAGTGTCTTCAAATTCTGCTGGATGATGTGAAAATGCCTTTCAGTTGTTTCTTCAACGTGTGAGAAATTCTGTGTATATCTATCCTGTGGAGTAATCTGGCAAAAGTCTCAGTAGGGGGAGACTTATTTTCTCGGGTCTAGATTTAGCACTGATGGTCTGGGCAAAAGGTGAGGTGAGCAGAACTGAGGGCTGTGTGGTCCTGGGTGTAATGAGGTGCCCCCTCTATTATCAGAAGCTGTGCCTGTTCAGGGATACCGACACCTCTCTGTTGTTAAATCTCTGCGCTGCATCTTCATGGTGGCTGACATCCAGGCAAATCCACGCTGGTATCAGGGTACGTTCACAAGTGTCCCAGTATAGTTTTATACTTTCTACCACTACTGTCCCTCTGTTTTTGCTTTGCTTCTTGTTTTTGTTTTATAGACAATTGAAACTCTTTACTTCAGCTGGCTGGGACTATACTCAGGTATTTGGGAACCAAGTGTAGTACTGAGCATTTAGAGTAAGGGTTCATAAAAGCAAAACCACATCCTGGTATCTCACTTAGCAGCTACAGGGAAGATTTTACACACAGCAAGCAGTTTAACAAAAGCTAAGATGAGCAGTTATCTGGAGGGGGAGGTTTGTATAAGCAAGCCTTTTAACAGAAGCCAAGGTAACATAGCTAGGGCACCTTGACCTCAAGTCCATAGAATAGAGTTGGGTAATTTTCCCTGGTGCTTCTCATTAGGAAGATCAAATTCTAGCTAAACCTAAAATGGCCTCAGTAAGAATACAAGGTGGAGGAACCTCTGTACTGCCTTGCCCTGCCACAATGGTGCTATTACTATCCAGCCAAGTTGAGCAAGATTCAGGGGTCAGCATATCACTTGGGGTTAGGGATGTAGTTTAGCATTTCAGCACTTGCATAGCATACAAGAGATCCCCAGGTTAACCTTCATCAGGGCAAAATAAATAAAAATAAAATCCAAACAGCAAAAAGACACTGTTACTTGTTTAAAGTCTTAAATTGGAAGGTCCTTCACAGAATATTTGATCCTTCTCTCTCTCTTTTTAAAATTTTATTTATCTTTGTGTGTATCTGTACACATGACATAAGGCACACATGGAAAGATCAGGAATGCCAAGTCATCCTCAGCTGCATAGCAAATTTGAGACCAGCCTAGGCCAGGAGACTCTATTTCAACACATCAAAAGAAAAAAGAATTACTGCTTCTATTAGTAATCACAAAGGTGATATGCACTATAACAGTATAAAAACTTGGGATATTTTATCTTTGAACACACACACACACACACACACACACACACATCCACATCTTTTTATATGTATCCATGTATAGCACACACAACACAGTCTGAAATTTGAAGATTTTAGAACACAGAAATAGCCAACCATTAATTGGTCTATGTGCAACAGTCCTGAAATATGTGGATATATGTGCACCTTTTTTAGTTCATACTATGTACATATGTGTATTCCACTGTTTTCCATTCAACAATATCATGTGGACATTGTGAAATTTGTGTTTCGAATACATGGTATTTAACTTCTGCAACTGACATCCTTTAAGGAGAAACCAAATTACGTACTCTTTAAGAAATTCACATATGTATACAATACATTTTCACCATATCCACTACCAGCCCCTCCAACAGCCCCCAGACTCTCCAAATGCCTCTCTTTCAACTTCACGCTCTCTTTCTGTTTTGTTTTAACCCCTTGAGTCTAGTTAGGGCTTCCACTATGTCCATGGATCTGAGGCCATCCATCGGAGAATGAGCAGCCTATCAGTGGCCACACCTACCAAGAGAGAAATTACCTCCTCTCCATCAACCACCAATAGTTCCTCAGGTAAGGGTGTGGCCTGGCGAGCCCCTCTTCCACCTTCTCACTCTTCATAATTTTACACTAGAGGTGTGGGAATTTTCATTTTCTTCTTGTTGTGGGTATTCATTTTTGTTTATTGAGACTATTTTGTTTGCACAACTGATGGTATTTTTAGAATCTGGCTTGCTTTTTCTTCCTGAAAGGAAACTAAGGAGGAGTCCATCTGGGGAAGATGGAGGTGGGAGGACTGGGAGGAGTGGAGGGAAAGGGAAATTATGGCTGGGATGTAATATATGAGAGAAGAATGGAAAAGGAAAAGGATCTATGTAGGTAGACCAAGCAAAAACCGAACCGAAAATGATTCCACATTCTACCTTTTGTAGAGGAACTTCTGAAGTTGTGTGGTGTAGATTCACTGAGTACTTTCTTTGTAGTAATGCAGACGGAAGCCTGATGAGCAAAGTTTATCGGTGTGCATTGCATGTGTTTGCCTTTGACAATCAGCTACTCACAGAGGCTCATCAATAAGTAGACATATGAACCATGATGACATCATGTCCTCTTGTCTACACAGTCTTTAGTTTGCCTACTACTATGGTAATGTAGACTTGCTTGTGTGGCCACTAGGAAGGCATGTCCCATCAGAGAGACATAATTCTTCTTATGGCTGAGCCCAGGGCAAACATGTTGAAAGCATTTTGATTAAATTGTCCAGTCTATTGACAACAAATTGATCTTGGAAGAATTCTGGCCTTTAGGCAGATCTTCTGTGTGAGGCAGAAGGCCTTTGATGTTTTTTTCTGACACTGGTCTTGGCAGATACAGCCATACAGGCCTTTCTTGGAGAAGATGCTTTGCTCTCTACACACCTGGGACTGCTTTGGGCACCAGCTACAGGAAGCTCTGCAGGGCTGGCACTGTCTGGGCTCTGGCAGTGTGGGTGAGTGCTTGCTCTGGGTGAGAGACGACAGCTCTACCGTGGGGGAGGAGCCTATGGTACTGAAGGGCTCTGGCTCCAGAATATTGTCACCCTAAGTTGGAGTTCATCTTCTTCCTGAAGGCAGAGGCAGGTATCTGTTCTAAGGCCATCAGCCTGGGGAACTGTACCTACAAGGAGACCTGGCATGGCACTGTCCTCTCTTGGGCTGTGGCCTCTGCTGCTGCTGGCCTACTGGACTCTCCCTCCTGGTGAGTGTGTGGAAGCCTTGAGTGTCAGGGACACGGGTGTATAGAACATAGGCTACCGTGTTCAGGGATGGCACAGGACTAATGATGTCTTACGCCTCACGTGTGCGTTTTTTCTGCTAACTTTGATTTCGCCAAAGTAACCAATTGGATTCCATAACAATGCAGAATAGGTATTACGATTGGGAACTATGAAAAAAAGATGGGTAGTGAAAATGAACTCTCGTCCTTCTCCTCTTTCTTGACGATGTTTCTCTGTATAGCCCTGGTTGTCCTGGAACTCCCTTTGTAGTCCAGGCTTGCCTTGATCTCAGAGATCCACCTTGCCTCTCTGCCTTCTAGTGCTGGAATTAAAGGCATGCCTGGCTGAAGATGAGCTTTCTAACCGTGAAGCGGTCTAATCATTTCATTCTAAACAGAATACAGAATGTTATCCTTGTGCTTTCTTTGTTCCTATTCCTGAAGATCTGGCTGGCGAGAACTTCGTGAATTTACAGAATGGTGATAATAAATGCGAAGGCCTCCTGCATTTGCAGGATGATGGGCAGTCGGGCTATATGTGTGGGGACAGCTTGGGGACGCAGGAGGCCTTGGTGATCTGCAGACAGCTTGGCTGCGGCTCTCTGCGTGCTTTTTCCAAGTATATTTTGACCCCCGAAGAGATGAAGCCACCTTGGATGTACAGTGCCCAGTGCCACGGTGAGGAAGCCAACCTGTGGGAGTGCATCCTGGGATCCTGGGGACCCATCAGTGGCTGCAAATGCCAGTGTGTGCTTGCTATTATATGCTCAGGTAGGTTATAATGAAATCATGAGCTCTTTAGTCCCTGGATTTTTTTCCCCTCAATGTTGGTCATGGACGCATTGAGGCAAAAGCCCAGGGAGGGATCTAGGCGGGTATAAGCATATTTTATCTTTGGAGTCTTAACGGTGATGGGTTCTCACCTTCTGTAGACATTTTCCCAATAACTTTAAATATGATTTCCAAGCTTTTAAAGTTAGCTACTTCCTTTGTTAATATTGACCACTAGAGAGAACGTTCCCATTCTCTGGCTAAGGAGTTAGTCACATGGTATAGGAGGCAGGAGTACTGGCCCACTTCCCCTGGAAAGATGGGATGTATTACCTCAGGGAATTACCTTGGAACACCTCCAGGGGCACCATGGACAACGACTCAATGTGGGGCAGTCAGTGCCCATCTCTTGTGTGTGCTCCATGGATAGCATACCGAGATTTGGTTTCTCTTCCCTGTCACCAGGTGGGACCACGCGACAAATCGAGCTAGCTGGTGGTAGCAGTCCTTGTGCTGGGGTTCTAGAGGTCATTGGAGTTTCCGGTTTAGCCCTGAGATGTGACTTGCACAAGGAGGAGGCTGGCGTTCTGTGCAGACAGCTGGGATGCGGTGCTGCTTTGCAGTGGTCCAGAGCCCATCATGGAACGAATGGGAAACAGAAAGAGAAGTACGGGATATGCCAGGGAACAGAACCTGACATCTTACACTGCCAGGCCAATGTGAACTTTCTAGAGCAATGCAACCTTCCAACGTACACACAGATTGTATGCACAGGTAGGAGCATACTTGCTGGATATTTTAGTCTTCATATTGTTATATAGAGACCCAGATATCTAGGATCCTTACCCTAGATTCACATTTGAAAATAATCTACTTTGCCATCAAGAGGTAGTTACAGGAGACCCCTAGGAGTCCCCTGAAAGCAGTGTTCACTACCCATTCAGGGACACAGATGATCATGATCCTTTAGGAGCCAAATGACCAGAAAAGGTGTTTGTGCTCTGAATCCATATGGCTTCCATAGCTCAAGGGAGACCAGAACAGGGGATCAGGGTCTTTGGTCTGTAGATGCCCCCAGCACGCACTTTGCAGCCCTCTGTGTCAGGGTTAATGAAGGTGGTCCTGTATTCTCCCACACCATTCCTTTCTAGGGACCAGATTGCCGCCATCTGCTCATGTCACCCAGTCCCTGCATAGGACCTGCCCTGACTTCAGTTGCATTATTCGAGAATTTGTCCCAAGGACACATGGAGGTCTGGCTGGTGGGTCGCGAGCACCACTGTGAGGGTTCCCTTGAAGTTCTGTGAGAACTGACTTGGGGCACCATCTGTAGGCTAACCCGGACTTGCTCACTTGCTCACAGCTCACATGGTTTGCCAGGAGCTAGGGCGTGGTGTGGCTGTACCCACATCTGGCTAGGGCTCAGTGCCTGTGTAGAAGCAGGCCTTCCACTGTGTGGCGACGAGTCACTGATGTTCCACTGTTCATTAGACCCTGGACACTGCTGTGGCCATGAACAATATGCGCCACTAAGCTTTTCAGGGGGAAGGGAGGCAGGTTATGGATTGGCAGGGTGTGATGTAATGGGGTCATGGTGTGGGGGGTCTGGTGTCGGTGCTGTGATGACTGTGGTCAGCTAGACGTGTAGCTCAGGACCCATGTCTTTTGACTCGTAGCTTCCTTGGCCTCTGTCTTACCGTCTTTAGCCTTTGTTCATCTTTGGATGTGTCTGCTCAGCTCTGTTCCGGAAATCAGAAATAGGTAGCCTGTGTTTTTGACGGGTGTTGGTGGTTTTTCATGTTTTGTATGGCAGACCCTTGATAACATGTGCCTCATAACCCCACCCTGTGTGTTGCATCCCCTGTGATGACGCTTCTTCATCCTAACCTTTGCTTTCTGCTTTCTGCTTTGCTTTGGCATCGTCTCCCGCTTTCTGCTGTCCTTTAGCACTATGTCCAGGGCTTTGGTGGGTCTTGAGCTGCTTTGTTTCTGGTGCGGGGAGGACCTGATCCACACATTCTACATGGGTATTCAGTTTCCCCAGAACTTTGTTTGAGACATCGTTCTTCCTACATAAATGGCCATAACCCCTTTAAGAAATTTGGTGACTCTAAGTGCGTGATGACTGCTGTACTATTATTTCTCTTCCACCAGTCTCTGCGTCTAGCCTCATGCCACAGGGCAGCTATCCTGTGAAGAATTGAAATAAGGAAGCAAGGGTCTAGCTGTTTGTACAGTTGAGAGTTCTTGGGAATCCTCATCTCTACTAGGATCAGCTTTCTAACTTTCCAAGCACCTGTTCAGGTTTTGAGAGGGATATCATTGCATCTGCAGACTGATTTGAGTAAGGTCATCATCTTCTTAGACCATGTCCTCAACCCTTGATATGAGGCCTGCTCCCTTCTATGTAGATCTTGTGAAATTTCCTTTTTTTTTTCCTTTGATAAACTTATTAGGAATGAAACAGATGGTATCATCTGTCTAGCTGTAGGTCCTTTGTCTGATAATGGTGCCAAGTATCTGTTTCTTCTTGTACAGTAGGCCTTTGGTCCAACCAGAAAGTGGTTGGTTCCTTCTATAACATCCATGTCGCTATTGTGCCAGCGGTCACTTTTTATAGCTCTCAGGGCTCATGGCTGGGTAAGACTGACGATTACTTCTCTTCTCTAGTAGGTATGCACAGCACCTTTCAGCATTATGAAAGCTGGGTGGTAGGGATGGAGTTTCCACGTCAGCACACACTCGATTTCTTCATGTTCTATGACTCAAGTATGTGGTGTTTTCAGCAATAGGGTCTTACTGTCAGGTTCTGGAGGGTCACCAAGGGCAATGGCAATAAGATACACTGTCTGAGCATCTCTGTAACCTCGGTGACCAACAACTCTGAAAGAAGTAGCCTACTCCTGACCCTGGACTTTTTATTTGCTAGCTTGTGGTATCTATACAGTGTCCTGGTTAGTCTTTTTCATCAACTTGACATAGCTAGAGTCATTAGGGAGGAAGAATCTCAACAGAGAAAATACTTACATCAGACTCCCTGAAGGCAAGTTTGTGGGGGTATTTCTTGATTAATGATTAATATGGGGGGCCTAGCCCACTGTGGGCTGGTCAGAGGATCCTGAGGTGTATAAGAAAGCAGGCTGAGCAAGCCTTGGAGATCAAACCAGTAAGCAGTGTTCCTTCACAGCCTATGCTTCAGTTCCTGCCTCCAGGTCTCCTGTTTGAGTTCCTGCTCTAACTTCCTTTCACGATAGACTGTGTAAGCTATAAGAACACCACTGCCATCACTTCCCAGTTTCTTCTGGTCATGGTATTCTATCACAGCAATAGAAACCAAATTAGAAGGAAGAACTGGTACCAGAGAGTGGGACAGACCTGGTGTGATAGAACAGGCCATGTTGTTTCTGGGATGTTCACAGAAGGAGTTTGAGATTTGGGGCTGGAAAAGTAATTGAGTACTTAGAGCTTAGTAGGCTGTGATGGGAGCTTGAAAGCCTTTCTTCAGCAGAAAGAAACACAGAAAACTGAGGCCTGGCTTGGAAGGTTTCAGAGAGAAACCTTCTAAGGGTTTCTAATGGGGGCTATTTGTGTAGTATTTGAGTTAGGAATGCATTGTCAGCTGGGGTTGATGAATCAGCTGTGATTAACAAGGGATCAGAAACACTGAAGCAAAATGTTGCTTCGAAAATTTTCTCCATTAATTAATTTATTCACTTCACATCCTGATTGTAGTTTCCCCACCCTTCTCCTCCCAGAAATGTTGCTTTGCTGGCACAACTGATTCTGATTAGATGGGGCTGAGAGATCAGCTGCAGTAAAGAGATCAGCATTCTTGAGGCAAACTTTTCTGGGGAGCATTTCTTTAGGGTCAGCACAAAGAAGCTGTGGTCCGTGACTAGGGTAGGGGTAAAACTGCATCTCATGCTGACTTCCAGACTTGGTAGTGTGTAAAAGCCTCCCCAGGTGGCAATGGTTTTTGTAGCATGAGAACCTAGGACTTAAGGGATCATAGAAGTTGAGGCTTGACACCACGGTGCAGTGTCTGAGTCTCTAAAGAGAGGCCAGTACAGGCTACTGGGGAAGATTCAGTCCAGTTGCAATGTGACCCCAGAATTATGGAGATTCCAGTACCATGGGATGACCACAAAGGACCGAAGCAGCTGTGGTATGGAGCTGGCTTGAGCCTCTGAGGCAAGCTCTATGTGCTGTGGAGGGCAGACCCTGGCATGTGGACCTTCCCAGGGCCATTGGAGCCAGAAGAGCATGAGATGTCTCACCCTAGTTGGAATGGCTAAGGTCAGTGAAATAAATGACAGAAAAGTCTGGTGAGGTTGTGGGGAAAGAGGAACCCTCAGTCACTGTTGGTGTGAATGCAAATTGGTGTGGCCACTATGGATATCAGTATGGGGAATACTCAAAAAGCTAAAAAGAAATCTATAATATGACCCAGCTATAGGTAAACCACACCTTGGCATATGCCCAAAGGACTTGATATTCTACTATATAGATAGATAGCTATTGCCACCCTCTCCACAACAGCTAGGAAGTGGAAACAACCTAAATGTCCTTCAATAGATGAAAAGACAATGCAAATGTGTGGCATGTGTACACAATGAGCTACTATTCAGATGTAAAGAAAAATAAAATTATGATGCTTGCAGGTAAATGGATGGACTTCGAAAAGGGTACCGTAGCCCACATCCAGAAACAAAACACCATATGTTCCCTCTCACCTGAAGTTCCTAGCTCCAGAACCTCAGGTGTGAGTATACAACACCGAGTAACCACAGAAACCAGGAAGGTATAAGGGACATGGGTAGTGGCAAGGGAGTGGGGCTACTGAGAGGGATAACAGGATATGGGCAATGTGAATCTGGAAATAGAAAAATTGGAAGGAGGTTCCAACTGGACAGGAGGGAAGGAGGTCAATACAGGGACATTGAGAGACAAGGGACAAGTTGTTTGAAATAAGACTCAAAGAGTCATATTAGCCTATATTTTGTCAAAGGCTTTTTCAGCATCGAATGAGATGATCATGTGGTTTTTTTTTTCTTTTGGTTTGTTTATATGGTGGATGTTGAACCATTCCTGCATCCCTGGAATGAAGCCTACTTGATCATGGTGGATGATGTTTTTGATGTGTTCTTGAATTTGGTTTGCGAGTATTTTATTGAGTGTTTTTGCATCAATTTTCATAAGGGAGATTGGTTTGAAATTTTCTTTCTTTGTTGGGTCTTTATGTAGCTTAGGTATCAATGTGGCTTTGGCCTTATAGAATGAGTTTGGCAATGTTCCCTCTCTATTTTGTGGAATAGTTTGAAGAGTATTGGTTATTATCTCTTCTTTGTAAGTCTGGTAGAATTTTGTGCTAAAGCCTCTTGCCCAGACCTTTTTTCCCTACTTGGGAAAACTATTTCTATTGCCTAAAATTATACTGTATCTTAAAGGGAATCACACCACTTGAGTTGACAATACTTTGTACAAGGACCATAGATTAATAAAGACCCAGTACTAGGCCCCAGAAATCTCCTTTTGAATGGTTGACGAGGATACTTCAAGTGACTCCCCAGACGATATAGGCCATTGCTGTTGTCTTTGATTGTCTCGCAAAGGGGGAAGGTAAGCTCATATAGCTGAAGACACAGACATTTAGAACACAGGACTAGATTACTTGAGTTGTATCCACTTATAAGTGAGTACACGCCAAGCATAAAAACAGGTTGATCAGTGGAATGGAATCCAGAAATAAACCCACACCCATGGACACTTGACTTTTGACAAAGAAGCCAAAACCATACAATGGAACAAAGAAAGCATATTCAACAAATGATGCTGGTCTAACTGGATGTCTCCATGTAGGAAAATGCAAATACATCCATACTTATCACCCTGCACAAAACCTAAATCCAAATGGATCAAAGACCTCACCATAAAATCAGATACACTAAATCTAATAGAAGAGCAAGAGGGGGAACCACCTTGAACTAATTGGTACAGGAGACAACTGTCTAAACAGAACACCAGCATCTCAGGCTTTAAGAGCAACAATTAATAAATGAGACCCTTGAAACTGAAAAGCCTCTGTGAGGAAAAGGACACTGTTAATAGGACAAAACGGCAGCCTACAGAATGGGATAAAATTTCTAATTAGTTATCCAATACAAGCTGGTCGGCACTGAAACCACGTGTACACCACTAACAAAACCTGTACTCATCAGGTTGTGTGTGTGTGTGTGTGTGTGTGTGTGTGTATACATACATATATGTATGCAACAATAATAAAGAAAAAGAGGCTATCAGTTTTCAAGTGGGGGACATGGGAAGAGTGGAATGAGGGAAGGGAAAGGGGTAAGTAATGCAATTCTATTTTAATTAAAACATATAAAAAGATTAACCATCATAGTAGATATTTGCTTTCAGGGATTTCCTTATGTTTAGAGTTTCTGTTTAGAGACCTGGTATTAGCAGGTATGTTTGCCTTGTACTTGAGTTGGCATTTCCCCTTATATTTAAATTTTTTTTCTTTCTTTGTTTTCTGTCTTTGGCATCATGATTCAATTGTGGTCTGGAAAGGCTCTTGTTCTGTTCATATCTACTGAGTTTATGAATACCTCTCATGTTTGGAAGCTCACTTCTTTTCCTAGATGAGAGAAAGTTTCTGCTATAAGTTAATTGTTATTCTGTGTCTTTATTTGGTTTAATTTATCTTGAGACTCAAATTCTTCCATCTCAGGAATTCTTAGGCTTGGCTTCTTGAGCATGTTCATTCATGCCTCCTTTATTTAAGTATGTGTCCTTGAACATACAGTTTTCAGTGGTCTTTCTTCTGCTTAAGGTCTAATATTTTGGTGATGCTTTTCACTGTTTATATATTTGCTTCACTCAGCTTTTCATTTCCAATATTTCTATTTATTTTTTCAAAGTTGTAAAAGTACCTTTTATTCTCCTGTTTCAATTGTTGTCTCAGAGGAGGATTGTTCCCTCTGTCTGCTAACCTAGTCCTAGTCCTGGAAGCTTCTAGCCTCCATACAATCTAACCTAGAATGTTTTCATCCTCTGAGACTTACTGCCTAATAAGGTCACTCTGTCTTGTTCTTACTGAGCTCTGGGCTGGCTAGTTCAACTCAGCTGTTCTGGCTCAAACTCCTCTCCCAGCTGACTGATTCAATCTGGCTTCCCTTTCAGGTCCTGAATCACTCTGCTTGGCCTCAAATTAACTCCAGAAATCTTGGCTCCTTCTCATTCTTTGGCTCATTCAGTCTTCACCTGAGTATAGCGTGTTGTCTCTTTGCAACCTGTCTCTCCATTACTTTCCTGTTAAAACTGCCCCCCGCCTCTCTGCATTGCCCATTAAGTAGCTTCCCTTTCCTCTCTCTTCTCATGGGAGTTGGGAATACCCTATTCTATCAAGTCTTTTTCTTATTTGTCATGTTCTTCTTCTGCCACTTAATTAGACATCATTTTCAAATATGGGTGTTTCCTTCTACAAACTAATTTTACCTTCATTGTTTAGGATTAAAGGCATATACAACCATGCCTGGACCTAAGCTTTTCTCTACTTGATACTTGCTCTATACCAACCTGGGCTAGAACACAGATCTGCTTGCCTCTGTCTCCTGGATTAAAGGTATGTGGCATATGCCTGTAATCCCAGAACTCAGAGAGGGAGAGGCAGGTGATCCCTGTGAGTTCAAGGCCAGCCCACTTTATAAGTAACAAGTGAGTCCAGGAGTCAACTTGGTCTACAAAGCAAATCCAGGACAGCCAAGGCTTCACAGAGAAACCCTGTCTCAGAAAAATAAGTGTGTTTGTATTCCAGCCAGATCACACAAACCTAGAAGGTCTTTGGATGAGATCTCTTGCCAGAGCAGCCATGTTCTGAATTAAAATTTCTCTACACAAAACATTGGTTTTCTTTCTGAGTTTGAGTTTCTCATTGGTGTGACTTTCGGCCTGTTACTGAATTGCTCACCCGCTGTGGTGACGTTCCAGTCTATTTCTATCTTTCTTCTCCAGCTCCCCCTCCTCCTCCTCCTCCTCCTTCTTCTAAAAAACCTCATTACTCTGTTTGTTTGTATTTTACCCATTTCAATAACTTTCAACTCGTCAGTACAATAATTATGGATTTTTCGGTTATTTTGCCTTCCCTTTACATTGTTCTGTGTTTCTGTGTTACAATTTGTGCATCTACTGGCTTGAATTTTTCCTCTAGTTTTACCAGGACTCTTCTTAGTGAGCAGACTACTGTTGAGGACTCAAGCCATACTACTCCCCAAGGAGAAGAATATACCCCATGTAATAGAAACCACATCGGACTGAACAAGACAGAGAAGTACATTGAAACAAACCATGACACACAAACTTACCCACAATAACCAAGAACCAGAACATGGCAAATGCTATAAAATTAAAATGAAGTTATTTAGGGAAAATGTTGAAATGTGAATGAAATAAAAGAAAGGGCTAAGCAGAGGCTACGTGAGAACGAGCTTAAACAAAGCGGACACACAAAAAGAAACAGAATGTTTAAGAACAACGTTAGAGAAAGAAGGACAAAGAGGAAGAGCTTTATTATTATTTTTTCAGACAGTCATACACAGTTTTGGTTGGTCTAAAGTTCAATATGTATATCAGAGTGCCTCCCCCTCAAGTTATAGAGATCTACCTTCCTCTGCCTTCTGAGTGCTGGAATTAAATGCATGAACTACCATGGTCAGCTAAAAGTTTTCATGGGAAAAAAAAAAGATGAGAGCTGGAGAGCTGGCTCAGCAGGTTAAGTCTTAGCAGTGCTCTTGCAGAGGACTCAAGCCCAGTAGCTCACGAACTCCTCAGCTCCAGCTTGAGGAGAGCTGATACCCTGCTCTGGTTTCCTTGGGCACCAGGGATGTGCTGATGTGCACATTTCCCCACACATCATCAACATACGCATGTGCAGAGTAAACAGTGGAAACGAGTCTTCAGATGAAGCAAACTTCTAAAAGTATAGTAAGACTAAGTAAAGGTGAATTTAAAGACGAGAATACAAAATAACAACTTCAAAACACAAATTTACAATGTACTAAAATATGGTAAAAAGAAAGCAAAAGAGCCTCGAGTGGTGGCCCATGCCATTAATCCCAGCACTCGGGAGGCAGAGGCAGGCAGATTGTTGTGAGTTTGAGGCTAGCCTGGTCTACAAAGTGAGTCCAGGACAGCTAAAGCTACACAGAGAAACCATGTCTTGAAAAACAAAACAAAACAAAACAACAAAAAGCAAAGGGGCATGCTGGCTAGGTTTACATCAGCGTGACAAAAGCTAGAGTCATTTGGTGAGCTCAGCTGAGAAAACATCCCCACCACCTTCACCTATGGACAACCCGGGGTGCATTTTCTTGCCTGATGATTGATTCGGGAACATCTCACTGTGGGTGGTGCCATCCCTGGGCTGGCAGTCCTGGGTGCTGTAAGAAAGCAGACTGGGCAAGCCATGGAGACAAGCCAATAAGCAACACCTCTCCATGGCCTCTGCCTCAGTTTCTGTTTCCTTGTCTCTGCCCTGTTTTGAGTCCTTGCCCTGCTTCTCTCAGTGGTGGCTCGATATAGAATTGTGAGCTGAAATAGAACCTTTCCTCCCCATGCCGTGTTTGCTCAAAGTGCTTTTTATCGCAGCAGTAGGGTCCCTAAGCAAGACATCCTTCCAGCACTGGGGTAAAAACATGCATCACCACATCCAGCTGTTTTCAGCCAGGCTCTGGGGGAATTCAGAGTCTGGTCCTCACGGTACTGCTGCAGGCCTTTATAGACTAAGTTATCTCCTTAGTCTAGAATTACTGTTGTCAATATTTTCTTATGATAATTTGAATGTTTTCCCATTTCTGTCTTTTCATGAGAAATTGACAGCTCATCTTATTTTAATTCCCAATGGTGTCAATATCCACTTACTTGTTGCTGCTTCTGAGACTGATCGTAATGCAGTCTTTTTTAAAAAATTAAAATATAAGCATAATCACACCACCACCTCCCCTTTTCTTCTTTCCTTACTTAACCCCCTCCCATGAACTCACTTTACGGTTCCTTGATACATCAACAATGTGGCTCCCTAGACAAGACCTGAACAACAACAGTATCGATAGATATGTACTCCTCTTTTGAAATTCTTATTATGTTAACATTTTCAATTTAGTAGTACATTTTGTTACTATTGTTCCAGTTGACCAATAAAAAAATACATATTTAAAGTATACAATATGCTTTGATATGTACACATTGTGTAGCATCCAATTAAGGTAATTGATATATTTATTAGGCCACATAATTATCATTTACTTACAGTGAGAACAGTTAAAATCTATCGCTAGTGCAACAATAGTGACTATGCTGCACAATGGAGCCCCTTAAGATTACCTTGTAACTAAATTACAGTGACCTTTGACCACACCTCTTCCATCCATGCCAATGATCTTCCCAACCTAAAGCCTCTGGTAACCAAAATGCTCCTCAGCTTCTTTGAGTATGGTCATGTGGTGGTAATTACCCTTATGTCTCTGGCCTTTTAACATAACACACCGTGTCCTTCAGATTCATCCATGTTCAAGATAAAGGAGTTCTTTCTTGTTAAAGGGTAGATAGAACACCACAGTGTGCACGTGGACCTCTTTCTTTCTTTCTTTCTTTCTTTCTTTCTTTCTTTCTTTCTTTCTTTCTTTCTTCTTGAAACAGACAGACTGACTATTACAAACAACACATGGATGGATGTTGGAGTATAGATGTTTCTAAACACATCGATTATCTTTCCTTAGGGTACCCACATGGCTATACTACATTTCCTATACAGCTCTCTGCTCTTGCTTTTTTCTTCCTTTCTTCTATTTATTATTATTATTTATTTTTATTAATTTATTCAGATTACAACTCAATTGTTCTCCCATCCCTTCCTCTATCTTTTAATTAAACATTTTCATACAACATATTTGGATCATATTTCTCCTCCCCCAACTACTCTCGGACCCTCCTTACCTCCCTTCCTACCCAACTTTACATTCTCTCTGTCATTAAAAATACACACAAAACCAAAAACTAAAAAACAAGACAAAATACTCCCCCCCCCCAAACAAAACGGGACAGAAAGACTGCTCCCCCACAAGTTTACAGAGCTTCCTTTGTGTTGGCCAGCTACTCCTGAGCATAGGCCCTGCCTGGAGTGACTCTCCATTGGGAACAAAACCCCTATTTTCCTTTTCCCAGCACTAAATTTCTTCATGGTTAGGGGTGGGACCCTGTAAGCACCTCCCCTTCACCTGGATCCCCTCAGGCTTGACTCTCTGCAGGGCTTGTGTACGATGCCGTGGTCTCGTGCGTTAATATATGTGTCAGTCCTGCTGTGCCTGAAAGATGTTATTCCCTTGCAGTCATCCATCACCTCTAGATCTTACATAGACGCCTGAGGCTAAAGGTGAGGGGTTGAGGAAGGCATCACATGAGGACTGAATGCTCTAAACCCACACTTCCTTTGCCTTGTCCAGTTTTGGGTCTGTGTTAGTTGCCATTTACTACAAAAGCAAGCTTCTCTGATAAGGGTTGAGCAGTGCACTGATTTACGGATATAACAAATGTCATCAAGAGTCACTTTATAGCTACATTTCTTTAGCATAAAAATAGAAGTAAGCTTTTCCCCTAGGCTCAGGGGGACCTGAGACCTATGTAGTCTCAGGTTCTTGGTATATAATATTAGGTCTAACTTGGTGTAGAATATTAGGTCTTGCTTGCATTTCATCCATCTGCTGCCGGAGGGTCTCTTGTCCTCAGCATGTTAGTGTTTAGGAACCTTGCAAAGGACCCGGTTACCAGTAGAGGGCAGCTTAGCAGAAAGGCGCAGAATCCAGTGGGAATTCCCAGGTAGTAGAGTGTGCTGGCTGAGGTCTTCTTCTTGGTTAAGGGCTCCAGGCCTCACTTTCCACCATCCTTCTCTGTCTACATTTTGACAGATTTTGACTAGTTCTTTTCCTCTCTGGAAGCGGTTAGGGAATTTTGCATAGGGAAGCTAGGTTAAGGCTCTAGCCCTGACTAACAAAGTTGGAAAGCAGGAAAATGCCTTTCATTTGTTTTATTTGTAAGAAATCCCGTGGACACTTTGTGCTGACCTCATGAGAGGGGACTTTTGTGTCCCAGGTACTGGCCTTAGCAAGTTAGGGCAAAGCCATGATTGAAGTGGAAAAGGCTGAAAAGAGGGGTGGCTGTGGGTGTGGGGAAAGCCTCCCTCTGTGACTAGAGCTCTTTTAGTGTTCAGCCTCTGAAACACATTTTCACAATGGCTGACCCTGAGGTAACTCTGATACTGGTTTCAGAGTCAACAAAGTCTACCGAGCACAGGAGGGTTCCTGTGGTCATACACTGTGCCGCCATTTTGTCATTCTTAGTAATTTTTCATTAAAGAACACTGAGGTTTTTTTTTTTATTTTCCTTTTGCAGAGCTCACTTTCTTTTTTTAAAAAATAATTTAAGTAATTTATTCAGATTACAGCTCAGTTGAGAACACTGGATTTTTAATTTGACTCTGGATATTGACAATTTATCATACCAATATATCAAAATTAAACTTATTTTGCATCAATACCCAAAATTATATATCAATGAATTAAAAATAACCTTGTGAGTAACAATTAAGGCCTTAAGTTGAGAAGTAGATTCAATCCTATCATCTCTATATATTTTATATTTCCCCTTCTTTCTTTTCAACCCCTAACTCGAAACCTAAGAAAGAAAAATAATAGAAAAGAGAGACATCCCTGAGTCCAATCTAGTTTTATTTCTGAATAAGACCAATAGTAACTTATAGCCAACTCCCAATGAAAATAAACCTCAATAGCCCAAGAAAGTAACCAAAAACCTACCTATCCCCCCTTAAGGGAAATGGAGCATTGCTCTCTTAAGGTTTCTCCCAGCTGAAATGGGATGAATAATACTTTTGTAGGGGTCCAAATACAATTGGTGAAAATGGTTAAACAAGCTAACAATAGCATTTGTGGTCCAGTTTCTAAATGTTGAGAAATTCCAGGCTTAATAGAAGCCCTGTGTGGGACACAGTCTGAAATGCTGGACCAATTGAGATTGGAAGCTTTCTTCAAAGCTGTTCTGTTCTAATGAGGAACAGCAACTGAAGCACTTGGTGCTGGAACATGAAGGATGCAGGATGTCAGCGTCCAGCATGCTGGGAGGAATTATCCTGTCAGGTCTGATCCAGTATCAATGTCCAATTCTGAAAACATAATTTCTCGCAAGCATTATACAGTCCTAAAACTATAAATGTATGAGGTGTGCAGAATACACAGAACAATTGAGGCTAGTTCAAATTAAAAATTATTCTTCACACAAATTATATATATTTCTACTGTATATGAGGTATTGTATCCATACAATTCAAGTAGAATACAAGGTTTACCTTCAATACTTTGAAAGTGCTATTGTAGGCTGTTTAGAATAAGTAAGTGATACAAGTTAATTGTTAGCTGATCAAGTCGTGGTTATGTTGATTACTAGTCTATTTATATTATAAGAAAATACATCCTAGATATAACAGATAGATATGATTCTATAAATAGATAAGGTAAAATAGTTAGATAAAGTCTTTGAAAACCTCGGAGACCTACAGAATATGGCATTTAAAGATAAAAAAAAAAACATTTTAAAGATTCATTGACAATATGACAAGTTAACTGCTGGCGACACCCAGCCTGCCTCAAAGAAGATGATGAGCACAAAAGAACCTCTTTATGTAGGTGGCTTCAAATGTGGCATACAAGCCACTGGGCAAAATGTCCTTGTTTCAGCCACTGACAGAATTTCGCCTAAATATGGGCAAGCTTGGATTCAGGCAGAGTCAATGGCCAAACTCTGCCAAGATAGGGTAAGCGAGTCCTCAATAGCTCCTGCCACACAAATATGTTTTTCAGATGTACTTAGCCAGAAAGCTGAAGATGATGCTCCAACGTTATAGAGAGTTTTGGGTGACTGTTCAGGCAGCAAACTATCTCTGTAATTTTTTTTCACTTTGGAAGCTGCTAACCTGCACTTCCTGTTTATTCAGGTAATTAATTTTATTCCTTCTCAAGTCTCTGATAGAGTTGAAGACCAGATAATTTAGTTTTACAATTAAGCTTAGTTGTTTAGGAATTTAGATGTTTTTAGGCCTAGATAGATGTGTTAAGTTGATAGAGATTAGATATGATGGATATTGATTTACGTTCAGAATTTTAGACTCACCAAGATAAAGATGTTTTCTTCAAGGTAGCCAAATACAAATAGCCAAAACACTATGAATGCCACCTTAATATAATTCCTGATTTTTTGTGGTTCTTGTTGTATGTAGTTTATTTTATATATGTGTAATAATATAAATGTATATATAAAAATAAAAAAGAACAAGTCCAAAAAAAGAAGTACAAAACTGAATAAAGCCAAAAAAGAAAAAGAAAAAAGAAAATTATGTCATGGGTTCCCATATGTCTTTTGATTGGCTGAGCTAATTCTATCAGCATAACTGTTGTTATGAAGTTTTAAAGGATATAAGTACCGAAAATTCAACCTGCTAAAAATGGTTGTTTGAAACCATGTGCTGTAGATTCATCAAGAACTTTCCTGTTCTCTCTCTCTCTCTCTTTCTTTTCTTTCGTTCTTTCTTTCTTTCCTCCTTCATTCCTTTCTTTTTTTCTTCCTATTTTTTTTGCAGACATAAAGATACTGGACCAAGGGGCAAACCCCATCTCAGTATAAATTCCACATGTCCACCTTGACAAACAATATTTCATAATGGCTCAGCAAGTTGACAGATGAAGAGTGATCTTGATGGTGTTGTGTCCTCTTGTCCACACATTTGTTAGTGTATCTTCCAGCCTCACGATGTGGACTTGCTTATGTGGCCATTTCTTATGTAGGCATGTTACCACAGGGAAGCATGCACTCCTTCAGCATCTGGGATCAGGGAAAATATGTTTTTCAGTGCCGTGATCAAATTGCCAAGCCTGTCTGCTGACAATATACTGATCTTGGAAGGACCCAGCTCCTCATTCAGATCTTCGGTCCGAGGCCCTTGGTGTCCCTTCTGACACTGGCCTTGGCAGCTATAGCCATTCTGACCATGCTGGGAAGAGACTCCTTGTCCTCCTCATACCTGGGACTGTGATGGATACCAGCTGCGGGAAGCCCCACAGTGCTGGCACTGGCTGGGCTCTGGCTCGGTGGGTGAGTGTTTGTTCTGGGTGACAGATGACAGCTCTGATGTGGGGGAGGATCTCAGGTTGCTTAAAGGCTCTGGCCTTAGAACAGTGTCACCCAGAGTTAGAATCCACCTTCTGTCTGAAGGCAGAGATAGGTACCATCAGCCTGGGGAACTGTACTTACAGGGAGACCTGGCATGGACCTGTCCGCTCATGGGCTATGGCCTCTGATGCTAGCTTGTTGGAGCCTCTTTCCTGGTGAGTGTATGCTGGCCCTGGGTGTCAGGGACACAGGCATATGGAACATCGGTGACTGTGTTCAAGAATGGCACAGGCTGATGATGCCTGATGCTTCATGTGTGCGTGCATGCATGTGTATTCATTTCTACTAACTTTCATTTTTATCGAAGTGACTGTTTTGATGCTAGCACAGTGCAGTGTTAGTGTTAGGGAATTTGTGGACAAGGAAGAATTGTGTGATGGAGGGCAAAGATGAGCTTTCCAATTACAGAGAGCTCTCATCAAAAACCTCAGAATTGTCTTCCTGTGTTGTCTCCTTGTCTCTGAAGGTGCGTCTCCAGAGGACTCTGTGAGTATCACTGGGGGTACAGTGGCAGCTTGCATGTGCAGCATGACGGGCATCAAGGCCTGGTGTGTGGGGACCCAAGTTGGAGTCTGAAGGAGGCTTCAGTGATCTGCAAACAGCTTGGCTGTGGCAGTGCGCATTATACCTACCAGCATATTGTGAGACCTGAAGAGATGGAGGTGCCTTTGCTTTATGGCGTCCAGTGCCATGGTGAGGAAGCCACAATCTGGGAGTGCTCCTCGGGGTTCTGGGGGCCCATTGATGGATGTGAGTGCCAGTGTATAGTGTCACTTTCCTGTTCAGGTGAGTCAGCTTGGGTCCCCAGCTCCTCCTTCCCTGCCTTGGAACCAAACCAAGGGAACCAAGACAAATGTCAAAGGGGAGGAGAGAGGCTCTGGCTGGATGTGGGTTCCATTCCCTACAGATTCTTCTGGTGATAGACTTGGTGAGAGCTTTCCTTCCATGACTTTGGGGAGCTCAGCTCTTATTCTCTCTGGACCCTTTCTCAGTAACTTTTTTCCTGGGGTCCACTGCTTCCTAATGTCAGCCACCAAGATCTATTTTTTTTTGTTTGTTTGTTTGCCTTGGAGCACTTCAGGAAACACCTTGGGGCTTGTCATACCCTCTTGGTGTTCAGATTTCAACTCCAGCTAGGGAGAGTTTCTCACTGCTTGATACAGCTGTCTTGACCAGGCTCCCTTGGCACCCACTCTATCGATTGTGTGTCCTCAACTCATGGCACTGTAACCCTAGGAGGATGGTGATGTTGTCCCTGTCACACCAGGGGACAGCAAAGGGTGATGGCAGCACCAGGAGTCCTTTGTCTGCTACTTCAGGTCAAGGAAGAAAATCTGTGTATCTTGATCACTTACCATGTGAAGAAGCTTCCAGGACCAGTGTTTTTTTTTCCTTCTTTGCTACTAGGGGGTTTAGTACCAGAAACCAGGCTGAGCAGTGGTGGCAGTCCCTGTGCAGGAATTCCAGAGGTGCTGAGTAAAAACATCCTGCTCCGGAGGTGTGATTTGCTGGAGGAGGAAGCTGGTGTTCTGTGCAGGCAGCTGGAGTGTGGCACTGGGAGTCAGAAAAAGAAATTCATGGCATGCCGGGGAATAGAGGCTGACATCTTTCACTGCAAATTCAATACAAATTTCCTAGAGCAGTGTGACCCTCCAGCCTACACCCAAGTCGTATGCACAGGTAGGGACCATCCTCTGTTGATAACAATTTGTAGCCAGGCATTGGATGTCTGTATATGAAGAACAGATTCGCCATCTGCTCCATAGCAAGAGCCAATGGAATCTTCTCCTACTGATCATGGATGACATTGGTCCATGCTAACACTGAGAAGTGGCTCTGTGAAGCCCTGGGGTATCCCAGTGGGCATTGCTATAGCTTGGTCTTCTGTGCTCATGGTTCCTATCTAGTCTGTGGCTTGAGTAAAAGGGGATTGAAGGCAGTGTCTATTATTCTCTTTATTTAGGGACACAGGAGTTCTCATAGCCCCAGAGGCCAAGTGACCAGAAGTGTTTGTGCTCAAAATCTGTGTGGAGTCAAAGGCTCAGGGGAGGACAGGACGTGGGACCAGGGTCTTTGGTCTGTAGACCCTATCACATTTCCTGTGGTCCCCTGTGTCAGGACTAATGAGAGTGGTCCCATATTCTTCCACACCATTCCTTTCTGGGGACTGGATCGCAGCCATCAGGTCATGTCATCCTGTCCCTGCATAGAGCCTGTGAGGGTTCCCTGGAGGTTCTGTGAAGACTGACCTGGGGCACCATCTGTAGGCTAACCTGGGCTTGCTCACTTGCTCACAGCTCACGTGGTTTGCCAGGAGCTGGTGTGTGGGGTGGCTAGAGCTCAGTGCAGGACTTCCATAGTGTGGCAACGAGTCACTGATGTTCCATCATTCATTAGGTCCTGGACACTGCTGTGACCATGACTGTGATGTGTCACTAAGCTTTTCCAGAGGGGAGTGAGTCAGGTTACGGACTGGCAAAGTGTGATGCGATACGATCAGGGTTTGGGATCTGTGCTGTGATGACCATAGAAAAGCTGGGTGGGGACTCAGGCTCTGTGCCTTCTCTCTTGCTTTCCTCTCTAGCTTTTTATGTATTTGTTTACTTTAGTCTTTTGGATAACTGTCTGCTGAGCGCTCATCAAGTTCAGAAACAAGTGCGTGTCTTTGGGGGTAGTATTGGTTGTTTTGCGTATCCTATGTGACACTCCTTTTTTTATTTTTATTTATTTTTTAAAAGATTTATTTATTTATGTATATAAGCACCCTATTGAATATATGCTTGCATGACAGAAGAGAGCATCAGATAGAAGAGGGAATCAGATCACATTATAGATGGTTGTGAGGCACCATGTGGTTGCTGGGAATTGAACTCAGGACCTTTGGATGAGCAGTCACTGCTCTTAAACACTGAGCCATCTCTCCAGCCCTGACACTCCTTTTTAAAACACATGCCTTACAGCCCCATCTCAGGGATTGTTGCTGTTCTTTTCATTTGTAAAAGGACAGTTTTAACTTCCTTGACTCTGGTGTTTCTCTCTGTTTTCTGCCTTGTGCTTTGCCTTGGCTTCACACCTAAAGCTTGACTGCGCATGTCCAAAGCCCTGCAGCATCACTTCCTGCTTTTTGTCAGGACTGCTGTCCTTCAGCACCATGTCCAGGGCTAGAGCGGGTGTTGAGTTAATATTTGTTCCCGGTGTCTAGAGGACTGGCCCCACACATCCCATGTGCATGTTCGGCTTCCCCGGCACCTGGCTCAGGTCACTGTTCTTCCTGAACAATGGCCACGACCACTTTCAGAAACTTTCTGAGTGTATGTGAGAAAATTATTGCCCTGCAGTTTTGGTGCACCGATTTCCGTGTCTAGTCTCAATCTGTACCACACCGATTAGTTACTGTAGCTTTACAGTAAGTTTGGAAATAAGGGAGTGCATGTCTAGTTGTTCATCTGGCTTGGGCTTTTGGGAATCTTTCATATCCATATGAATACTATGATTAAGTGCTTCTTGAATCTTTCATTGTTTTAAAATTATGTGTGTGTTATAAATTACTAATGTGTCACAGGGGCCAGAGCATACGTTTCAGTAGTTGGTTCTTTCCTTTAACTTTGTTTTGAGGCGATGTCTCTCTTACTGTGTCTGCATTTGTGCTGTGTGCTCCATGTTCATTGCTGTTCTATTCACAGTAGCCAGGAAATAGAAACTGTTTAGATGTTCTTCTGTGGATGAATGGATAATGAAAATGTGGTTCATATGCACAATGAAACATTATACAATTACAAAGAAAAATCAAATTTACAGATGAATGGATGGAACTGGAAGCAGTCATTTTATTTATTAAAATTCATTATTCAGATAACATCCTCATTGTTATCCCCTCACTTGGGTCTTCCCGTTCCCATTTCCCTCCCTCTTTCACGATATTCCCCTCTCCTAGATCTGTGACAGAAGGGGACCTCCACCCTCACCATATGATCACAGCCTATCAGGTCTCATCCTAGAAGCAGTCATTTTAAAAGACTTAGCTCAGGACTGAAGATGGCAAACACCACATGCTCTCTCTCACAGATAACTAGCTTTGAGTCTTCAGATATGTTTAAATTGGGATACTCATAGAAAATAGGAAACGGGTATAAGAGGCCATGGGGTGAGTTTTCAAATAAAAGGATATAGACTGCAGATGCTAATCAGGAGAGAGGAGTAATGGAACAGGAAGTGATGACAGGGTGATGGATGGGTGGTCATGGTAAAAGAGGAATATATACATGATATGGTATAGCATTATATAAGAAAAAATATTTTAACCCCCATACACACACACGTTGTGTGTGTGTGTGTGTGTGTGTGTGTGTGTGTGTGTGTGTGTGTGTGTATGGTTAAAATGGAGTTATCCTACTACAGGGGGATGATGCCTCATCCAGACACCATTGCCTATCACTGAAAAAGCCTTGTTCCAGGTATAGAATACTTGTTTTCTAGTTATTGACCATTGGGGTCCCATAGCTGCTTCCAAACATTGTAGCCTATTGGTATTGCTCTTGGTTACCCTTCAGAACTTGAGGATAAGATACCATTGCTGAAGATAACACACTTGGGTCATAGACCATGGAGAAGCCAAGCTGGTATCAACCAGAAGCCTCATTTCTCACGGCCAACTTTCATAGTCCTTATTTGTTTTTTAACTCTTAAAAAATGCCAGTTCCTGCACAATGATCAAAGAGTACAGCATTCATTCAATTTACTTATGTTTTGCTCTTTATTATTTATTTATTTTTGTACTAATTGTGGATATGGCTTAGTCTTGCTTTTATAGATCCTTAAGTTACATGCTTAGGTTGGGATTTCTTGCTGTAAGGCTTTCTTATTAGACTCCTTTCATGGTATCCACTGGTGTTGGTATTTCCTTTCCTGACTTAAAGAGGTGTTTATTTTACTTTATGCATAAGAATATTTTGCCCCTATGAATGTATATACACCACATGCATGTCTGGTGCCCATGAGGTCAGAAACGTGTGCTGAGTCCCCTGGAGAGGATGTGTGTGAACCACCATGTTGGGGCTGGGAACACAACCTGTGTTCTCTGCAAGAGCAGCCTGTCATCTTTACTGCTAAGCTTTTTTTTTTCTTCTCTGACTCACTATTTACTTTCTGTTTTGCTTGTTTCTATTTTGATGAGGAGTTAAAACCCAGGACCTTATGCTAAAAACACACCCTAAACCTGAGTTATATCCCAGCCTACCACAGACTGTTTGCAAAGTTTTTTATGCATTTTTAGGTTTTAAGGTGAGTTATGCTGTCGATTCCTAGTTTTTCTCTATTTAGTCCCCTGAAGAGATTAGTCAGGGTTCTCACCACTAGACTTGGAGCTCTCATCCCTGGTGGCCTTTCCTGTGGTCCACCCTGGGCTACATCCTGTGTAAGACAGAAGAAATGCTTTGTGAAGCTGTTGAGTAAGTCTGTCTGTAAATTCACGACAAGACCATTGATCTCTCTTTTATATTTATCTGCAGGCTTCTTGTGATGTCTGGACCATCTGTTTTCTGATAAAAGTAGAATATTGCCATCCACCTTATGGTTGCATTGAACTCAGTTTCAGCCATTAGAACTGGTAATGGTCCGTTTATAGAGTTAGGTCATCTGGTAGTGGATGCATACACATTTGCAATTGGATATTTAATTAATCATTTTTGTTTCACTTTCATGCTTTTGACCTAAAGCCTACTTTATCCAGTATAATTCCAATGATGAGTGTTCACTTTTGTTAAGTTTCTTTAAAATCATTCCTTTGAATTCTTGGTTTTCTGCGTCAGGTGGGTTATTTATCCCTACCCACTTTATTGGGTGCTTTCACAGTAGTAAGTGAGATGCCATTCTGGGAGTTTCCTGTTTCACTTGGCTATAGGTGTACTGGCTACAAGGGCTGATTTCACTCAGCGTTCATGTCCAGCATTGGGAATTTTTAAAACATGTCTGATTGGTGTGAAATGGCAGCATTTAGGAATGACATCACTCCCAGGATGTCACTGCCCCCAGGAGGGACTGGTTCTGGGGAAACCCTGGATGTACTGCTTCTGCTGTGGCTATTGGATCTTCAGACTTTCTGAAGTTCTTGGAGGGCATGGACATTTCTATGAGGTAATGCGTTTTGACGCAACACATCCAGTAGAGGAGGGAGGAGGTCCCTGTCAATATCTGATGGTCTGGGTTTTAGACCTCACCGATTAGTTCGAAGTGAGTACCTGCTGGAGTCCAAGGCCTGCACTTGCCTATTGTTGCTGCCTGAGTGTTAAATGTGTTTGAATACTTAGTTTCTGACTGATGACATTATTGTAGATTATTTAGGAGATGGAGCCTGGCTGGATAAAATGGATTACTAGGGGAAGGTGGAGATGGAGGTTTTGTAATCCCAGCCCTACCCCTGTCTCTTCTCTGTTTCCTTCCTTCTACATTAGGAGGCAATAAGATGACCCTGTACCACATTCCTGCTGCCAAGCCTTTCCCTCTATGGGAGACTGTATCTCTGTGAACTTGTGTCCCAATAAATCCTTTTCCCTTTCCCTTCATTCGGGTACTTGGTCAGAGCAAGAAGGAAAACAATGAGTAGTCATGGAAACACCTAAATGGTTTCCAGTGCTGAAGGTTGGATCGCTATGTCTGAGGTTTGCTACTCAGGCTGTGTGAGGGGATTCCGATAACAGGGCCTCAGCTGTTTCTTATCGCACATTTCCTTCTCAGGAACCTGTGGGGCAAGGCACCTAGAGAGCCTGTTGTGTGTCTCCCAGTGTCGCAGGTGTCTCGTGGTTTGCCCCTTTCTCTCTCCTTTGAGTCAGTCTGTTGGGCAGGGGTTAGTAGGCTTAGTTTCCTGACTGGGCTCAAGGTTTATTTAATTTTGTAAAGCCAAGTTTGATTTTATTGTTACTACTCCTCCATATTTGGGGTCAAATGTATTGCTTTTATTTTATTTTATTTAAAAAATATGTAATAGAATTTTAAATCTTACTTATGACTGCTTGGTACTAGCATACAAGATAATTGTTATCTAAATAATTTACATGTCTGCCTTAATAGTATCCTGCAACCTCATGAGGTAGTGTGTTATCTCTGTTCCTTTCTTTGTGAAGACCTCAGGATTTTCTATAAATGAGATCTGCTCATCTCTGAAGAGAGCTTTGTTCTGTCTAGCTTGGGCAACCTTCTTCTTTTTCTTGCTGTTTTCCCTTTCTTGGTTTCTTTTGTGTCTCTGCCTGTGTTCAGTGGATGTGATGGACATAAGCACCCTTCTCATGTCCTTGATATTAGGACAAAGGCTTTCAGAGTTGTACTCTTGAGCACAGGCTAGCTGCATGTGTTTCCTAAATACTATTTTGTGATACGTTGCAAATTCTCTTTTGTTCCTATTTTTAAAAAACCATTTAGGGAATATCAGACTTTATCAAGTACATAGTTTGAGGTGATCATTGTTTTTTCCTTTGGTGTATTAACACTTTCTATTATTGTGGTTGGTTTTTATGTATGGAATCCACTTTGTCTTTCTGAGATAAATCTTAATTGTCCATGGTGTGCCATCTCCTTTGCTGTTGATTTCTGTCTTTTTTTTTTTTAAAGTGTTCGGGTTTTTGTTGACACCAGTATCTTTAGGATGCTAGTCTGTAGTTTCTTATTATTGTAATGTCTTTGTCTCAATTTTCTATCAGGATAATGCTGGCGTATATAGGGAGCTAGAGAACCATTTCTCATACATTTTTTTAAGTTTGAAAAAGGTTGATATTAATTTTCCTTTAAATGCTCAGCAAAATTCATTCATGAAATCATCTTACCTTTGTTTTTCTTTGTTGGGAGAGTTTAGAGTCAATTTCTCTGCCAATGATAAGTCTTTTTACATTTTGATTCCCCGTGGGTCAGTTTTCATCATTTGTGCCTTTCTTGGAATTTTGTTTTTAATTTATATGATCTCTTAGCGAAGTGATCTTCAAAATAGCATCATATTTTATTGTTTTTAAACAGTAGCAGCTGTGAATTCACTGTTATTTAGTGGGCCTCAAGTTCAGTTAGACAGCTGTTGCTTATCCCCAAGATAGAGCCACGGTTGCACAATTCAGCTACCTTGTGGGGCTATTCACTGCGTGGTTCACAAGCATTACAGCTTGCTAGGACTAGTGATTACTTTTCTCTCTTGGCAGCTGGAATAGCACTGACAGTGTGAGGGGTCCCCTAAGATTTCCTGCATCAGGGCCAACAGCAAAAACATCTTTTTTTTTTTTTTAAGAAAAAGACTTATTTATTATTTATACAGTATTCTGCCTACTTGTGTGTCTGCCCACCACAAGAAGGCCCCAGATCTCATTACAGGTGGTTGGAAGCCACAATGTGGTTGCTGGGAATTGAACTCGAGAACCTTCAGAAGAGGAGATGGTGCTCTTAACCTCCAAGCCATCTCTCCAGCCCACAAAAACATCTTTCCCTAACCCTTGTTGAACAACCTGTTTTTCCAAATCCTCCCTAAGGGTAGTGATCATTGTTAACAATCTACATCTGCAGGTTGTTTTCAGAGATGGTGGTTGAATCATTAATTTGCTCTAGCAGCAATGCCTGAAAGAGATCAAGCATTGTTATTGAGTATGCCAATGATACTGCCCAGTGAGGGGCTGGGAGCCCCCTTTATAGTACCCACACAATTCACATATTAAGGGGATTCTAAGGACCACAAAGGTAACAAGCAGAGCTATGCTCTATAACAGCATGAATTCCTCAGGACACGTGGTTCTCGGGGTTATGCCTCACCAAGACACATCCATCATGGGTTTGCTAACCAGTGGGCCACATTCCATGAGTTCTAGAGCTGTTTTGCTGTTCCCTCTACACGGACCCCAACACTGTAGCTTCTTTCACACAGTTGGAAAGCTTACGAATATCTTTCATTCGTTAGCTGTATTTGTGGGGATTTCTGTGGACCTTTGGTGGAATGAACTGGTAGAGCCTTATGAGAAGCTCCCAGAGAGGGAGAAAAATGTGAAATGCTAAAATTTCAAAGCCTGTTTACTAATGATTACCAATTCTTAAAAAGACCCTGGTCCTTAGCCAGGTCTTCTATTTGAGGGATAGAAAGAGGTTTGCTGTCCTGCTTGACCCTGGTTTCACGAGGCATAGCCACCGAGGCCTTGCTGGGTGGCTTCTTGCCCTCCTTACACCTGGGGCTGCATTGGGTACCAGCTGCAGGAAGCTCCATACCGCTGATGCTTTCTGGGCTCAGGCACAGAGAGTGAGAGCCTTCTTTGGGTTACAGATGACAGCTCAGATGTAGAGGAGGCACCCGGTGCTTACTGGCCCTGGAACAGCATCATGCTAAATTAGAGCTCACTTTTTTTCCTGGAGGCAGAACAAGTACCTAAACTGAGACTATAAGTTTGGGGAGCTGACGCTACAGTGGGATCCATAATGACACCATCGTCTCTGGCACTGTGGCCTCTACTGGTGGCCTGCTCGACCCTTCCATCTGGTGAGTGTACACTGCTGTTTACAGGTCCTGTATGTGAGAGACACAGGTATGCAAAATACTGGCAGCCAAGGTCAGTGATAGCACAGTGATGTCGATGCCTTATTTTTTGGTGCTCATTTCTGTTATCTTATGTTTCACTAAAGCAACCGTTTTGAATCTGTGATAATTCAGAATATTCATAGTGAGGGAATCAGAGCAAAAAGAGTGACTGTGCTGGACTTTCTAATCAAAGAGCATTTTGAATAAAATTTCTGGTATCTTCTCCATCTAACTCATATCTCATCCCAGAAGGACTGATTGAGGAGGATTCTCTGAATCTCGTAGACGGTACGAACCTATGTGATGGCCGCCTGCAGGTAGAGCACAGTGGGCAGCAAGGCCTTGTGTGTGGTGACCATTGGGGCATGCAGGAAGCGTCAGTGATCTGCAGACAGCTTGGCTGTAGCCAAGCACGTTCAACTTTCCAGTATGTCTTGAGGGCTGAAGAGATGAAGGCACCTTGGCTGTATGGTACCAAGTGCAGTGGTGAGGAGGCCACTGTCTGGGAGTGTTCTCTAGGGAATTGGGGGCCTCTCAGTGACTGCAAGTGCCAGTGTGTGGTGTCAATTATCTGCTCAGGTGAGTCAGATGAGGGATGCTCAAATCCCTAGTATCCACGGCCATCCCCCCCCCCCAATTCTCTTTTGCCTTGGAACTAGAGGCATCGAGACAAGTGTCCCAGGGAGGAGGAGGGTATGGTCAGGTGTGAGCACCTTGGCCGCAAAGAGTCCCATGGTGAGAGATCATAAGGGATGCTTACCTTCTCTGTTCTTAGAAAAAAATAATTTCTCGCCATCCTTGTTCGTCTCAATAACTTTTCCTGTATTTATTTTAAAGTTAGTCATCAGCTCTGTATATCATTGCTGTACTTAGATCACCCTACATGCTGTCACTGTGTACCAGGCATAGCTCAAGTTAAGGAGACTTGACACTGGTTTGTGAGGACAGAACTCTGTCACACCCAGTTCATGATAGCATTCTGGGAGGGTGGGCTCTGTTTGCCTGTTATTCTAGGGTAGTAGCAAAGGTGGGTGACAGCACCAGGGATCCTGTGCACACTGCCTCAGACTAAAAATGTTAGTCTGCAGACCCTGACCAGGACTCTTGGCAGAGGCTTCTAGGAATGGGTTTTTCTTTCCCCCGTGCCACCAGGTGGTAACTTTCAGCAAGTCAGGCTGGCCAGAGGGGCCAGTCCGTGTGCTGGGTTCTCTGAGTTGTTGAGCGGGTCTTCGCCAGTCCTAAAGTGTGAACTGCAGAAAGAAGAGACCAACGTCCTGTGCAGACAGCTGGAGTGTGGCACTGCCCTGCAGTGGTCCAAAACCCACCATGGAGCAGGCACCGAAAGCCAAGATCAGAAATTCGTGTCCTGCCAGGGAACAGAGGCTGACCTATTCTTCTGCAGGATCAATGTGAACTTTGCAGAGCAGTGTGACCGTCTATCTTACACCGAGCTGGTGTGCACAGGTAGGAAGGCCATATGGTGAGCACGCTGGTATGGATAATTGGGTATCTGTGTATGAAGAAAGGGGTCAGGCATCTGCTCCGCTGTACAAGGTCAATAGAGTCATCTCCATTACATCATGCTTGACACCATTCCAGGTTGCTGCCCGGAGGCTTTGGGAAATCCCTGGTGGGAAAATCTGTAGCTTCCGCTGCTCTGCCCAGTCTTTCTTTCCAGTCAGGACCTTGGAGTTGAGGGGCTGTTAGGTCAATGCCCACCTACCCTGGCTACTGAAACACAGGTACACCAGTTTTTTTCCTTGCAGTAAAGAGAGAACATTTGTGGTTAGAACCTGTGTAGGGTCCATCCATGACTTGAAGAACAGAAAGAAGATGGATTCTTGGTCTGTAGACCCCAGTACTTTTCCTGTTTGTCTTTGTGCCAGGCCTAGTCAGATTGTCCCGTGTCCTATATCACACACCCCTTTGGGACCTGGGTATCAGCCAGCAGTTCACTTCACCTTAGTGACCTGCATGGAGTCTGCCTGACCTCAGTTGCTTCTGTTCAGTGTCTATGCCAAGGATACCCGGAAGCCAACTAGTGAGATGTGAGCAGCCCGTTTATTACGCTGAATGGAAGCTGGGTTATGGGGTGGTCACATTCACACCCAGAATTTCCTACTTTGGCTTGTGTGGCGAGGCCTTCCACCATCTTTGAGTTGCTGTTATTCTGCTGTCTGAGGGAGTGTGGAACTATTGTGGCCATGACCAGAGAGTGCCGCACTCACCTTCTCCAAGGAACGTGAGTCAGATTACAGCCCAGTGGGGCAATGTATAGTGGCAGTTAGGTCCGGGGTTTGCAGGATGGACTGTGATCACCATGGACAACTGAACAGTCAGCCATGAAGAACATTCTCTGAGTAGTATTCCATAGTGTATATGTACCACAGTTTCTTTATCCACTCTTCTACTGAGGGACACTTAGGCTGTTTCCATGTTCTGGCTATTATGAATAAGGCTGCTATGAACATGGTTGAGCAAATTTTCTTGTTGTGTGCTGGAGCATCTTCTGGGTATATTCCAAGGAGTGGAATAGCTGGGTCTTGAGGAAGCCCTATTCCCATTTTTCTGAGATAGCACCAGATAGGTTTCCAAAGTGGCTGTACTAGTTTGCATTCCCACCAGCAATGAAGGAGTGTTCCTCTCTCCCCACATCCTCGCCAGCATGTGGTGTCACTTGAATTTTTGATCTTAGCCAATCTGATGGGTGTAAGATGGAATCTCAGAGTTGTTTTGATTTGCATTTCCCTGATGACTAAGGAGGTTGAGCATTTCTTTAAGTGTTTCTCAGCCATTTGATACTCCTCTGTTGAGAATTCTCTGTTTAGTTCCAAGCCCCATTTCTCAATTGGGTTATTAGGTTTGGTGGTGTTTAATTTCTTGAGTTCTTTATATATTTTGGATATTAGACCTTTGTCAGATGTAGGGTTGGTGAAGATTTTTTCCCAGTCTGTAGGCTGTCGCTTTGTTCTCTTGACAGTGTCTCCTGCCTTACAGAAGCTTCTCAGCCTCATGAGGTCCCATTTATTAATGGTTGCCATTAAGGCCTGGGCCGTTGGTGTTCTGTTCAGGAAGTTGTCTCCTGTGCCAATATGTTCCAGGCTCTTTCCCACTTTTTCTTCTAAGTGGCTTAGTGTCTCTGGTTTTATGTTGAGGTCTTTAATCCACTTGGATTTGAGTTTTGTGCAAGGTGACAAATATGGGTCCAGTTTCATTTTTTTACACATAGACCTCCAGTTAGACCAGCACCATTTGTTGAAGATGCTATCCTTTTTCCATTGAATGGATTTGGCTTCTTTGTCAAAAATCAAGTGACCATATGTGTGTGGATTCATCTCTGGGTCTTCGATTCGATTCCACTGATCAACCAGCCTGTTGCTGTGCCAGTACCATGCTGTTTTAATTACTATTGCTTTATAGTACAGTTTGAGATCAGGTATGGAGATTCCTACTCAGCTATTAAAAACAAGGAATTCCCGAAATTTGTGGATAAATGGATTGAGCTAGAAATGATCATAATGAGTGAGTTAACCCAGAAGCAGAAAGAATCAAATGGTATATACTTACTTATATCTGCATACTAGCCCAAGGGGCATGTCCCACAAAAGCCTTCACTTACCAGGAAACTGGGACAGAGGGGAAGGCATCCTACTGGGACTCTAAATGAGAGACGCATGGGAGAACAGCAAAATAAAAGGATCCAGAGGGTCCTAGAAACCTACAAGTAGAACAATATGATAGGCAGATTTGGGCCCAGGGGTCCCGCTCAAACTAAGGCACCAGCCAAGGACAATACAGGAGGTAAACTTTAAACCCCTTCCCAGATCTAGCCAATGGTCAGAATATTCTCCACAGTTGAGTGGAGAGTGTGATACGACTTTCTCACGTACTCTGGTGCCTCACATTTGACCATGTCCCCTGGAGGGGGAGACCTGGTGGCACTCAGAGGAAGGACAGCAAGTAGCCAAGAAGAGACTTGATACCCTATGAGAATATATAGGGGGACGTAATCCCCCTCAGGAACAGTCATAGGGGAGGGGAATAAGGGGAAAATGGGGGGGGGGGAGGAATGGGAGGATACAAGGGATGGGATAAACATTGAGATGTAACAAGAATAAATTAATAAAATAAAATTGAAAAAAAAAAAAGAACATTCTCTGTTCTAGAAGTTTTGGGACCTGTCACCCACCTTCTTCTCCAGCCTTTCATGTTTTCAAAAAAATCTTTGGACACATTTGGAAAACCATTTGTTCAGCTTTGTCACAGATTTCAGAATAGAGGCTAGGGTTTTTTTGTTTTTGTTTTTTTTTTTTTGGGGTGGTGGTGGTGATATCAATGGTTTGGGATATTCTGTGTGGCAGACCTTGTTGGCACATGCCCCATAGCCTCACCATGTCCACTGTTTCCCTTTGTGAGGAGGTTCTTTCGTTTGCATAGTTCGACTTCACTTCATTCCAACCGGGTTTCTGCCTTGTGCTTTGCGTTGGCATCACGTCTAAAGCTTGACTGCGCATGTCCAAAGCCCTGCAGCATTACCTCCTGTGTTCTGTTAGGACGGCTGTCCTTCAGCACTGTGTCCAGGGCTAGGATGGGCCTCAGGTTCACATCTGCTTCTGATGAGTGGAGTACTGACTCCATGTGAGCCCTGTGGATGTGCTGTTTCCTCAGCACTTTGCTTGAGACATTATTCTTCCTACATGAGCAGCCACTGCCCCCTTCTCTCACAGCAGGCCATGAGCGTGTGAGATGATGTCTGCACCTTCCATTCTATTCCATTAATCTCAATGTCTAGCCTCATGCCACAGCACAGAGCTCTGGTTCATGTAGCTTTGCTGTAAGATTTGAAAGAGGAAGTGTGCCTCTAGCTGCTTATATGGTTGTGAGTCTTTGGGAATCCTCAACTCTACAAGAATTCTAGGATTTACTTTCTAACTTTCCAAGCACCGACCTGCTTGGGTTTTTGCTAGGAATGGCAGTGTGTCTGCGGACTGCTTCTTAGACCATGTTCTCAGCCCTCGATATGAGGCTTGCTCCTCTCTATGCAGGGTTTGTGTGAGTTCTTCTTTTAAGAAGTATATTCTGTAAATTCTTCCCTGTGTTTAATTAGCATGTACTGAGTGTCTGTATTTAAGTGTCTGACTTGGCAAAGTATGTTCTGATGTGCACTGGTCATGTCAGGGTAACTGGAGTATCTATCACCTCAGATACAACTTCTTGGTTGAGAATATTTAACACCTTATCTACTATGGGTTTTTGAAGTCTCCACTAGGTGTGGTCACCTGCGGTTGTCCTACCATTCTGGTGAATATTGTCAGTCATTCCTCTTCTCAGCTGTTTCCTGATATCTTTATCCTCCCGCTCTTATTTCCCCACTCCTCTCTTCTTGCCTGTGATAGCTACTATGCGATTCTTTCCTCCTGTTTGGTCAACTACCAGCTTTTTCATGTGGATGAAGTATATTTTTTGTCTCTCAGTGACTTATTTTACTTTCTTAGTTCCATGTATGTTGCATCAAACGGCGGAATTTCAGTCTTTTCGGTAAGAGGCTGAACCACCTATCATTTTGTATATATGCACCATGATTTTTAAAATGTAGCTGTTCTTTAAGAGACACCTAGGTTGACTATATGCTGGCTACTATAAATTTTGTTGAGATAAACATGTGATATCTCTTCAACATGCCAATTTTAGTTCCTACAGATTGACAACCCACAGCAGTGTCACCGAATCAAGTGTAGTTTTGTCATCTTCTTAGGAAGCTCCTCTCTGTTTCCTATGTGGCTATATTAATTTTAGTTCCTGCCGTCACTTCAGAGTTCTCCACTTCCATATCCTAACCAGTACCTGATTTTTTGATGTTTTTGTTAATAGTCCCTCTAAGTGGGTTTGATGATATGAAATTGTTTTGGCTTGTATTTCTATGATGATTCATGATGTTGAACATTTTCCCCATTTGTGGGTTCTTTGTGGTAGGTGACAGAAACTCTATTTAGATCTGCAGGTCTTTACCCATATTAAATATCAGATCATTTCATTTATTATAAGAATAGATTGCTAATATCTTATTTTGTTCTATGGCTTGTCTTTTCACTCTCCTGCCTATTCCCTGGTTATGGAAAGATTCATAGTTGGTTATAATTCTGCCTCAACCTTTTCCTAAGTTGTAGTTCTGTGGGGTTATTTCTGTTGTCTATTTCATTTCTCCATGCATACTTAATAATTTTCATCATAGTGATCACTCACATCCTTGTTAAATTTGTTGCTCGGTATTTTATTTCCTAACTGTTGTAATGTGCTTGCTTTGTCCATGTCTTCCTCAGTGTCTTTGTTATTGCTGTATAAACAGATATTAATTTCTGAATACTGATTTTATGTCTTGGTACTTTACTGAATTATTTTCTTAGATCTAAAAGTGTTTAGTGGACTGTTTAGGACTTTTATCACAGTAAATCATGTCTGTACACTGGATCTGTGGCTTCTTATTTTTATTTATTTTATTTTTATTTTTTGGCTTCTTATTTTTCTACCTTGAAAATTTTGTTTCTTTCTTATTTTTGCTTTGCCTTAGCATGCTTGTCCTCTGAGATGCTCTGCCCAGCAATGGGTCAAACAGAGAGACTCATAGCAAACACTGATAGAGTGTAAAGAGCCTTGTAGAAGAGTTGGAGGGTAGGGGAAGATAGAACGACCCAGAGAGGACGGGAGCTCTGTAAGAAGGCCAACAGTTCTAACTAACCTGGGCTCAGAGGGGCTTGTGGCGACTGAAGCACCCATCAAGGACCAGGCATGGACTAGACCTATATGTGTGTGTGTGTGTGTGTGTGTGTGTGTGTATGAATGTATGTATGTATGTATATACCTACCCAATGGGAACCTTAGCCTCAATGTGGGTCCCCCATAGAGGGGATGGGGGCTGTCTCTGACATGATCTCTGTTGCATGCCTTTTGATTGCTTCACCTTGGTGTGGCTGCCTTGCCAGGACACTGTGAAAGAGGAAGTACACAGTTTTGATGAGACTTTCAGTGCTGGGGCAGGTTTGGATGGGGCTCCCTTTTCTGAGGGGTAAGGGAGGGTGATAGGGGATAAGGAAGAGATGGAAGGGAGGGGCTGGGAGGAAAGGAGAGAGGGGGCTATGATAGAGATGTAGAGTGAATAAGTAAAATGATGACGATGGTGATGATGATGGTGATGATGATGATGGTGGTGATGGTGGTGATGATGATGATGGTGGTGGTGATGGTGATGATGATGATGGTGGTGGTGGTGATGGTGGTGGTGATGATGATGGTGATGATGATGATGGTGGTGATGATGGTGGTGGTGATGGTGATGATGGTGGTGGTGATGATGATGATGGTGGTGGTGATGATGATGGTGGTGGTGGTGGTGGTGATGATGATGGTGATGATGATGGTGGTGGTGGTGGTGGTGGTGATGATGATGATGATGATGATAATAATAATAATAATACTTGGCTATATATTTGGCAAGAGGTAAAAATGGACAACTTTGACTTATTCCTGCTGGTGGGAATGATTTTATCCTTTTCCTTCAGGGTGCTGTAGGTTGTAAGACTGCCATATAGATTCCTTACTGTGCTGTGCTCTTGTTTAGTAAAATTTAGTAAAAAAAAAAAAAAAAAAAAAAAAGAGTTCTTGTTTAGTAAAATTAGCCTGTCATTCTTTGTCTAGGGCTGAGAACTTGGGAAAATTTGCTTCTTTAGAGTTAGCACATCAGCTGATGTTGTCATTGTTCAGATCTTGTTCATGCAGACCTTTCCAAGAGAGGTAGTCACACAGCGGACGCCCAGCTGTTCTGGCTCATACAGTTGTCTCTCCCTCCTTCCTCAGTGATCCCTGAGCTATAGATGTAGGATCTGTGCTGCACATGTATCCACTGGGGCTGGACTCCCCACAACCCATTAGTCTTTGCATTGTGTCCAGTTGTGGTTTTGTATAATGACATTTATTTTCTGTGGTGTAGCTTTTTTTTTTTTTTTGACAATTGGGTGATAGCTACACTTATCTGTGGGCAAAAGAGTAGGCTTTAGAATGTACTTGAGAAATGACAGTTTAGCAAAATGGCCGTAGTAGACTCTTTTCTAAGATCTGTATCCCTATCTAGGAGTAGTTAGCTAGGTTTCCAGTACTATGTATGATTTCTCTCTTGTTGAGTGGGTCATAAGCCCAATTAGTCAACTGCTATTTACTACCAATATGTGAGTGCTGCCTCTTACACCTTTACAGATACCTTGCCATGTTAGCCATTGTTGTGGTCATATGTGTCACATACCGGTAGGACTATTAATTGCTTCCTTCCCTTGTCAGCTTTTATAGTACCTTTTGGTACTATGGATTCAAGATTTCAGGAAGGAGGCTTTCAGTTTAGAACCAGTTCAAATAATCTGAGTCCTGTGTCTTAATATGTGGTGTCTTCAGCAATAGAGCCTCATCTTCAACTTCTGAGAGGCAATCTAGGACAATAGCAATAGTCTATATTGTTTTGGGAGTAACTGGAACTACCCTGACTACTTGAAAGTCTTTTTTTTTTTGTTCCTCGTACTGGGGTTCTTGTTATTCTATGGTTCTTGTGGGGAGCATTGTCAGCCCTGGTGGTATAACTTTGTTTAAGATCTCTCTTTCGTGGGACATGCCCCTTGGGCTAGTATGCAGATATAAGTGAGTATATACCATTTGAGTCTTTCTGCTTCTGGGTTAACTCACTCATTATGATCATTTCTAGCTCAATCCATTTATCCACAAATTTCGGGAATTCCTTGTTTTTAACAGCTGAGTAGTATTCCATAGTGTATATGTACCACAGTTTCTTTATCCATTCTTCTACTGAGGGACACTTAGGCTGTTTCCATGTTCTGGCTATTATGAATAAGGCTGCTATGAACATGGTTGAACAAATTTTCTTGTTGTGTGCTGGAGCATCTTCTGGGTATATTCCAAGGAGTGGAATAGCTGGGTCTTGAGGAAGCCCTATTCCCATTTTTCTGAGATAGCACCAGATAGGTTTCCAAAGTGGCTGTACTAGTTTGCATTCCCACCAGCAATGAAGGAGTGTTCCTCTCTCCCCACATCCTTGCCAGCATGTGGTGTCACTTGAATTTTTGATCTTAGCCATTCACTTACCAGGAAACTGGGACAGAGGGAGGACATCCTATTGAGACTCTAAATGAGAGAAGCATGGGAGAATAGCAAAGTAGAAGGATCCAGAGGGTCCTAGAAACCTACAAGTAGGACATTATGATAGGCAGATTTGGGCCCAGGGGTCTCGCTCAAACTAAGGCACCAGCCAGGGACAATACAGGCGGTAAACTTTAAACCCCTACCCAGATCTAGCCAATGGTCAGAACATTCTCCACAGTTGAGTGGATAGTGGGATATGACTTTCTCACGTACTCTGGTGCCTCACATTTGACCATATCCCCTGGATGTGGAGACCTGGTGGCACTCAGAGGAAGGAGAGCAGGTTACCAAGAAGAGACTTGATACCCTATGAACATATACAGGGGGAGGTAATCCCCCTTAGGAACAGTCATAGGGGAGGAGAATAATGGGAGAATGGGAGGGAGGAAAGAATGGGAGGATACAAGGGATGGGATAACCATTGAGATGTAACAAGAATAAATTAATAAAAATATTTTTAAAAAATCTCTCTCTCTCTCTCTCTCTCTCTCTCTCTCTCTCTCTCTCTCTCTCTCTCTCTCTCTTTCTCTCTCTCTCCCTCCCTCCCTCCCTCCCTACTTTCTATCTATAATCTTTCTCATCTCTCCTTCTTCTGTATTGACCTGTCTCCCTCCTTACAAGTCAGGAACCCCTGTTCCTTTTCTATTATCTTCCCTTTCTGTAGTGTGTGTGTGTGTGTGTGTGTGTGTGTGTGTGTGTGTGTGTGTGTGTGTTTGCCTGATTTGGGTATTACAGTAATATTGATTTCATAGAATGAGTTTGAGAGTGATCTGTCTATTCCTATTTTTAATAATTTTAAGGAGTATTGTTTGTATTTCTTTGAATATCTGGAGAATTCTACTGTGAATTCATCTGGACCTGAGCCTTTTGTTTTGTTTTTATTTTTGTTTTCAAGACAAGGATTATCTATGCAGCCCTGGCTGTCCAAAACTCACTCTGTAGACCATGCTGGCCTGAAAGAACTCAGAGAACTGCCTGCCTCTGACTCCTGAGTTCTGGGATAAAGGTGCATGCCACCACTGCCTGGCCTTTGAGCTTTTTTTTTTTTTTTGCCAGAAGGCATTTTATTCCTGTTCCAATCTCCTCTCTTGTTATACTTCTGTTTAGACTATGCTCTCTTCTTGGTTTAACTCTGGTAGTTTGAGTGAATCAGGAAATTAATGCATTTTATTAAGATTTTCCAATTTATTGAAACAGATTTAAAGAAATACCTTGTAATATTCTGAATTGCTATTGTGTCTGTTGTGATGCTTCCTTGTTAATTCCTGATTTTGTTAAGTTGGGTCCTCTCTTGTTTTCTTTTAGTTATTTGCACCAAAGTCTGTCTACTTTGTTTATCTTCTCAATGAACGATCTCCTATATTTATTTTTTGTATCATTTCATTGTTTTTTAGTTGCTTCTTTATTTTTATTATTAATTTATTCATATTACATCTCAATGGTTATCCCATCCCTTGTATCCTCCCATTCCTCCCTCCCTCCCATTTTCCCCTTACTCCCCTCCCCTATGACTGTGACTGAGGGGGACCTCCTCCCCCTGTACATGCTCACAGGGTATCAAGTCTCTTCTTGGTAACCTGCTATCCTTCCTCTGAGTGCCACCAGGTCTCTCCATTCAGGGGATGTGGTCAAATAAATATGGGGCACCAGAGTTCGTGTGATGAAAGTCTTCACTAACCAGGAAACTGGGACAGAGGGGAGGACATCCTATTGAGACTCTAGATGACATTTCATTGTTTTTATTTCATTGATTTTTGCTTTGATTTTTTTCCTTAGTATTTCTTGTCACTTACTAATTTGAGCTTAGTCGGGTTTTATTTTACAGGTTCATGAGTTACATCATTAAGGTATTTATTTGTGCTCTTCCTGACCTTGTTTTTGAGACAGGGTCTTTCTACATATACCTGGTTGTCCTGAAACGACCTATGTAGACCAGGCTTGCTTTGAGCTCTCAAAGATCTGTCTGCCTCTGTCTCCCAAGTGCTGGGATTAAAGGTGTACACTAACATGTCCTTCCTTTTATTTTATTTTTACTGTATGTATTTATAGTAAACTTCCCTCTTGAAGGACTGCTGAATCCTAGAGATTTTTTTTCTCTTCGTTTGCACTTAGTTCCAAGAATAATTTCATGCTCTTTTCAGCCCATTCATTTTCAAATGTTTAATCTACATGAGGTTATGCATCTAACTAACATTTTGTTTTGTGTCAGTTTATGTTTTATTACATAATTGTCAGATGCCATACCTCAAATTATTTCAGGCTTTCTTATCTTTAACATTTGTTTGTGTCTCAGGATATGGTCTATTTTAGAGAAGCTTCCATGTATTGTTGAGTAGAATTTATTTTCTTTGGTGTTTAGATGGAATATTTTGTTGATTTCTGTTACTTCCACTTGGAGTAGGATGTCATTTAATTCTGGTGTTTCTCTATTTTTTGTTCAGGTGACCTATCTACTGTAAAATGTGAAATGTAGAAATCAGCTATTATTCTGTGTCTTTAATTCCATTGATGTGCTTTGTATGAAGTTGAGTGCCTCAGATTTTGGAATAAGTGTGTTTAGTATTGTAATATCTTCTTGATTGGTTGATCCCTTGATTAAAATGAAGTAACATCTTTTGATTAGTTTTAGTTTAAAGTCTATTTTGTTAGATTTCTGGATGAGAACAAGAAGAGAAAATATGTGGAATACCTCTTTCTCTTTGATCTCACTTGTTTTGAAAAAATTTCTTATCTTTTCACTTTAATGTGCTGTTTATCTTCAAAGCTAAAATGGGTTGCTTATAGACACTAAAAAAAATGAATTTTTCTTAATCATTTAGCTAGTCTGTGTCTTTTGATTGGAGAATTGAGGCTATTCATATTCAAAGTTATTATTGAAAGCTATGTGTTGATTACCGTCATTCTGTTGTTGTTTTGCTGTTTGTATTCTTCGTATGTATTTCATTAATTAGACTTCATTTGTCTTCTTTCTAGAGTCTCTTGATTGTGCCTTTAACTCTTTTTCGTTAGAAGAATTACTTCCAGTATTTTGTTTAGCTTTTTTTGTTGTTGTTGTTGTTGTTGTTGCTGAATGTGAATTTTTAAGGAATTTTGTATCGTGGATGTTTCTCTTTTTCCTTCAATCTTAGAAGATATTTTTCTGGGTACAGTTGTCTAGGTTGCCAGTCATGATCTTTAATAATTTGATGTGCCTTGCTACATAGTATTCTGGCTTTCTGAGAGCCCATTCAAAAATAAGCTGTTATTTTGTTATGTTTTCCTTGATATTTCAATTTTATGATGGTAGCTTTTAATATTTTTCTTGATTCTGTATATTTAGTATTTTGATTATTATATACCTTGGGGAGTTTCTTTTTGGTTTTGTCTAGTTGAGGTTATTGGTGTTTTTTATATTTGTGTGTGTACAGCTTTCTTTAGTTTGGAAATGTTTTCTTCTATGATACTGCTAAGGATCTGGTCTATGCCATTGTCCTGGGATTCTTTTTCCTCATTAATGCTTATAATTTTAAAAAAGTAAGCTTATAAAAATAATCCTGCATTTTTTGGAAAATTTTCTGCGTTTTAATTTTTTCATATTCTTTGTTTATTTGGTCTAGATCCTCTGCTTTATCTTTGATACCTGATATTCTATCTCCTGCTTTATTCATTGTATTTAATAAGGCATTCCGATGAGTTTCAATATTTGTTTTATTTTTGAGAAGTAAACAGTTTTTATTATGGACTTGGTACTGCAAACGAGCAGTTTGGCAGATAATCAAAGACGAGAAATGGTGGGAAGCCGTGTAGAAGGCCAGTTCCTAGCGGTAAGCTGTTTGTGTGTGGACCAGCAGCTGGGACACCTAGAAATGGGGTATTCTATGTGACTGGTTAGAGATGCATACTTATTTTTCTCTTGTTGGTCCCAAATTGAAAGCAGAAACAAATACAGAGGCTGCCAATTATTGATCATACCCTGGCCATCTGAGGCCAGTTGCAGAAGTTATTGCTTATCTTCTTGGATTGCCACAAGAGAGCAATCTAGCTTTCTGAACTATGTCCAGCTGGATTTCGTAACTGTCTGTTCTTTTTCTTTCTTTGCTTGTTTGTTTTCCTCTTTGTTCCATTGCTGTTATTAAAAATGGATTCTTTTGTCATACAATATATCTTGATTATAGTTTCCTTCTACCAACTCCCCCAAGTTCCTTTCCACCTCTCCTCTCCAGATCCACTCCCCTTCTGTCTCTCATTAGAAAAGAACAGGCTTCAAGGGGCCCAGTGTGGTGGCGCACGCCTTTAATGCCAGCACTCGGGAAGCAGAGGCAGGCTGATCGCTGTGAGTTCGTAGGCCAACCTGGTCTACAGAGTGAGTCTAGGACAGCCAAGGCTACACAGAGAAACCCTGTCTTGGAAAAAAAGAGAAAAGAACAGGCTTCTAAGAGTTTTTTTTTTTTTTAGTGGCACACCTTTAAAGATTTTATATGTTTATTTATTTAGTATACAGTATACTATTAAGACAATATTTATGGTCAGAAACTGTGTGGGTTTCAAGACTCAAGTGAGGTGTGAAGGGAAGTTTCAGAGTCCTTGGTCTATAGGTCTCAGAACTTGCCTTGTAGGTCCAGATGAAGGCAAGTTTCCTGTCCCCCTGTACCATTCCTCATAGGGGACTGGGTGGCAGCTATCAGGTCATTTCACTCCAATGACCTGCATGAAGCCTGGCCTGACCTCAGTTGCTTCACCCAGTGTCTGTCCTCAGGTCACGTGGAAGCCCAGCTGCTAGGTGGTACACACCCCTGTGAAGGACGCCTGGAGGTTCTTCGAGGACTCACCTGGGGCACCGTCTGCTATGATGACCTGGACCTGCCCACGGCTCATGTGGTTTGTCGGGAGCTGGGGTGTGGCACCGCTGTATCCATACTCGGGAGTTCCCACTTTGGCCATGGATCAGGACCTGTGTGGACAGAGGCCTTTCACTGTGTGGGCAATGAATCACTGCTGTTCCATTGTCTGAGGGAGCCTGGACACCAGTGTGGCCATGATCAGGATGCTGCATTAATCTGCTCAGGGCAAAGTGAGTCAGGTCATAGTCTAGAAGGGTGTGGGTTGGTGGTAGCAGGACAAACAGTCCCAGTGATGAGCTGTGATGACCATGGATGGACAGCTCTGGGGGGTGGTGCTCAGGACCTGTGCCCCCTGTCCCAGAAGCTCCAAGACTTTATTTTGATGGTTCTCTCCTTTCACATGTTTGTTTTCCTTTTCTACCTTTGGGGAAATGACTACTCAGCTTTACCAAAGGTTTTAGAATAGGGGTCTGACTTTTGGGTGGTGGTATTGATGGTTTGGGATATTCTGTGTGGCAGACCTTGTTGGCACATGCCCCCTAGCCTCACCATGTCCACTGTTTCCCTTTGTGAGGAGGTTCTTTCGTTTGCATAGTTCGACTTCACTTCATTCCAACCGGGTTTCTGCCTTGTGCTTTGCATTGGCATCACGTCTAAAGCTTGACTGCGCATGTCCAAAGCCCTGCAGCATCACCTCCTGTGTTCTGTTAGGACGGCTGTCCTTCAGCACGGTGTCCAGGGCTAGGATGGGCCTCAGGTTCACATCTGCTTCTGATGAGTGGAGTACTGACTCCATGTGAGCCCTGTGGATGTGCTGTTTCCTCAGCACTTTGCTTGAGACATTATTCTTCCTACATGAGCAGCCACTGCCCCCTTCTCTCACAGCAGGCCATGCGCGTGTGAGATGATGTCTGCACCTTCCATTCTATTCCATTAATCTCAATGTCTAGCCTCATGCCACAGCACAGAGCTCTGGTTCATGTAGCTTTGCTGTAAGTTTTGAAAGAGGAAAACTTATGTGGTTGCTTATATGGTTGTGAGTCTTTCAGAATCGTCATCTCTATAAGAATACTAGGATTAACTTTCTAACTTTCCAAGCAACTACTCGGGTTCTGATAGGGATGGCATTGTGTCTGCATACTTCTCAGACCAAGTCCTCAGCCCTTGATATGAGGCCTGTTCCTCTCTATGTAGGTTTTGCGTGATTTCTTTCTTTTTTTTAAATTTTTTTTATTAATTTATTCTTGTTACATCTCAATGTTTATCCCATCCCTTGTATCCTCCCATTCCTCCCCCCCCCATTTTCCCATTATTCTCCTCCCCTATGACTGTTCCTGAGGGGGATCAAGTCTCTTCTTGGCTACTTGCTGTCCTTCCTCTGAGTGCCACCAGGTCTCCCCCTCCAGGGGACATGGTCAAATGTGAGGCACCAGAGTACGTGAGAAAGTCGTATCACACTCTCCACTCAACTGTGGAGAATATTCTGACCATTGGCTAGATCTGGGAAGGGGTTTAAAGTTGATTTCTTTTTAAAAGAGGCATATTACATAAAACATTTTCTGTGTCTAGTTAACATGTACTGAGTGTCTGTGTTTAAGGAGTACAGTCTGACATGGCAATACATGTTATAGCATGCACTGGCCAGGTCAGGGTAACTGGAGTATCTGTCACCTCAGACATAACTTCTTTGTTGACAACAGTCAGCCCCGTATCCACTAGCTAGTCTGAAATCTTCCACAAGTTCTAGTCAACCATGTGAGAGGACATTCTACGTTCAGTAGTTCCCTAATCCACAGTCTCTCATCTCCCCAACCCTCCCTTCTTGCCCCTAGTGGGCAGCGTGCGGTTCTGCCCTGCCGGTCTCTCAGCTACTCACATCTTCCTCATGTGGATGAGAACTTGTGTTTTGTGTCCCTGGTGGTTGATGTATTTTGCTTAATGTCTTCTTCAAATGGCAGAATTCAGCTTTTCCTTGGCTGAATTACCTATCATTTTGCACGCGCGCGCGCGCGCGCACACACACACACACACACACACACACACACACACACACACACCATGCTTTCTTCATCAAGTAATTCTTTAAGAGATACCTCGGCTGACTCCACATCCCACTGTGAATATTGCTGAAATAGACACATAAGAGTCTTCGTCTTTTCCACATGCCCTCAAGTGCCTTTGGCTAGATGCCCAGCAGCAGGCTGTTGACCTGTGTTGCCATTCTATTCCAGGGTTTCTTAGGTAGCCCCACATTGCTTTCTTACTAATTCTTACTTACTAATGCTCATCCACACAAACATGTTAAAGTTCTCTACTTTCCTCGCCCCAAGCCTTATTCACTATTTTTCATGTTCTTAGTAATAACCACTCTAATCTGGGTGCATATCACCATTGTGCTAACTTTCCTTGAGGAAGTAGCATCAAATGCCTACTTATCCCAGACAGGACACTAGCAAGTCTAAGTATGGGGGAAAAAAAATCAAAGGAATATGAACAGATTGGAACCAAACAAAAGCTGAATCTTAGAGTCCCACTCTCAGGCAACGTTCCACTGCTTATGTACTGTAGTATCTCCCAAGGTCATCTGCAAGTGGAAGGAGGACAGCAGGTAGGAGTAAACAGTGGTCTCCCAGGTTAGACTCCTACGAGCCTTTCTTTGACCAGGAAGAATGGATAAACCCATTTCTGTTACCATGGACCTGGTCACCACTGTTTTGATTCTGCTCATTAGCAGCTATGGCTACTGGGACATAGTAATTTCCACTCCAAGATGGTATCATGTTTTACCTAGAGGGAAAAAACTTCATACAAAATGACACCGATTTACTTAGGCTTTTGAATTCTTCCTCACATGCTCCCTCCCTCCCTCCTTCCCTCCCTCCCTCCTTCCCTCCCTTCCTCCTTCCCTCCCTCCCTTCCATTCTCCCTCACTCCTTTTCTCTGTCTCCCTTTCTTTCCTAATATTTTATGAACCTTGGGAGGGGGATATGTCCATAATTCTTATCACATAATTTGATATGCTGTGATTTTATTTTCCTTTATTTTACAATTCATTCTAAACATTAAAAAGATTTATAGTTTATCCATGTGCATTTTACATTTTCATCATTATTTTACATTAAATGATTTGTATTTTTTTTACTATATTTTGTATTTGTTTCACTTACCAATAAAAGTTGTGCTTTATCAAGTGATGTTTCACTATTTCACAGCTTTTCCTAAGACCATTTATGGTCTTGTTATTGGTTCTGAACATCTTCATGGGTTTTAAGAGAAATCACAGTTCACCTTATTGTAAATCTCCAGAATGTTGCAAGTCACTTACCTTATTGCTGGCCTCAGGATATCTGACAGTTTGATTATAGTTTTTTTTTCTTTTTGAGAGAAGGTTTTGCCGTCTGTATGTAGTCCTGGCTGTTCTGGACCTAACTCTGTAGACCAGGTTGGCCTTAAACTCACAGAAATCCACCTGCCTCTGCCTCCCAAGTGCTGGGATTATAGGCCTGTGCCACCGTGCCCAACTAATACATTTCTTTCTTTTTAGAATCTCTGTGTTTTATTTGAAGGTTTCAATTTTGCAATATTTGGTCTTTATTATTTTTACTTTATTATTTATTGATAATAGAGTCTTCTCTCATATAATACACCCTGACCACAGTTTCCCTTTCCTTCACCCCTCCCAGCTCTCCCCTCTCCTCCCCTCTCCCCAGATCCACTCCCCATTTGTTTCTTCTTCAGAAAATTGCAGGCCTCCAAGAGATGACAGCCAAATTGTATCTTTGTTATTTAGTATGAAGACTTGACATCTGTATTATGCTATAGGATGGCTAAATCAAGCTGATTAACTCTTACATCACCTCACATAACTAACATTTATGTGTGGTGACAACAGTTACAATCTGCTTTCATTAATTTTATTGGGATGAATACAATGTTACTAACTATAGTCAGATGTACAATAGATGGGACTTGAGAGACTTGTGGCCTTTTGATCAACACCTCTCTAATCACTCCCAGGACTCTTCCAGAACCAGAGCCCTTGATAATCACAATTCTACTTAGAATCTGTGAGCTTGATGTTTCTTATGCCACATGTAAGTGAGGTCCTGTGTTAACTGCCGTTCTATCCCCAGCCTGTCAACTACCATGATGTGTTCACATTCGTCCATGCTGTTGAACATGACAGACTTTCCTGCACTGAAGGATAAGTGACACGTCACTGGGTATACACACCACAGTTTCTCTATTTATCTTTGAGAGGTGTCTTTGACTCTTATGAGCAGTGACCAATGTAGTTGTTTGAAAAACACACTCACCGTCTTACCACGCAGTGTTCACCAGTGGCTTCGGTACACTTCAGTGTGCAGCTTTTTAAATGTCACCTACTGGATGCATGCACAGCTTTCATTCAGGAATTTTTAGTGAGATTTACTTAAGTATTGGTTCTACCCTTTCCTTTGCCAAGATGTTATTCATAGATTCATTGGTCTGTTTAGAGGTACCGCAGAGCTCTCCAGAGCACTGATCATTTAGAAGAACACCAATGTGTTTACCTTCATGGTGCTTGGCTCTTCTGTTCTGCCTACATCTACTCTTGAATCCCTGCAGCCATTGCTCTAGAATCAGACGCTATCTACTCAGGCTCTGCTGCTTCTCTTTGGTTCACTTCATCCTCTTTGCCCGTTTGTTGAGCTTCCATTTACAGAGATATTGTCCATCGTCCTCACAGTTCTTAGTTCTTCTTGTGTGCCCATTCGCTTCGAACAGACTGAAGACATCAAGTCTAGGATTGCAGAGACCCTTTTTGTGTGATATGTGGCTTCTGGAATTTCTTTTCATAGGCAAACGGTTATTGAGATAATATGGAGACCAGGAGGGGGAAAAACCCTATTCTTTTGTAGACTAATTCTATGTTGTATCCTACTGACTAGAATCCAGGCCACTGAGTTGCCTATTGCTCATGCCTGCTTATGTGTAGCCAACACTGAGGGCATGTGTCTTACTAGAGATGTCTCATACCAAGTTCTGAGAAGTTTGATGTTTCCAGTTTTCCTAGCATGATCCCTGAGTTAGGGAGAAGAGAGGTGTGGGGGTAAGAGGATTTGGGGAGGAAGAAAGGCCAGGAGACTGGAGTTGCCTAGCTTTCAATACTTACATACAGTAAAGATATTCTCCTGCTCAGTCTTCGTGTGCCCAGTTTGACTATGTCCTATGTATAAGGAACTCACATTGTGTGTGGGTGTCTGCAGCTCTGAGTTTGGGAGGTGGCACTGATTCCAACTCTCCTTTAGAGTTCCGACTGGTCAACGGCAGCAGTAGCTGTGAGGGCCGCGTGGAGCTTTGGGTACAGGAGTCCTGGCAGCCCCTCTGTGCTGCCCACTGGGACTTAGCAGATGCCACGGTGCTCTGCCACCAGCTCAACTGTGGTTATGCAGTGGCCACACCCCAAGGTGGCCATTTTGGAAATGTGGAAGCTCCTATCTGGACAGATGTGTTTCACTGTGTGGGGACAGAGCCCCACCTGCTGAGCTGCCCAGCAAGCACCTTAGGGGCCCAGACATGTGCCCCGGGAAATTCAGCCTCAGCTATCTGCTCAGGTGAGTACAGGCAGCCTTGAGACTGAGAAGAAGGTAAGCAGGTCTGGTGGACAGAAATGTGAGAGGTTTGGAAGGGTAAGGAAGGCGCGGGTGGTCCCTGTGATGGTCCTCTGCCCTTCAGAGTTTTCTTCCTGTCAGGTGCCCAAAATGCACTGCGGCTGAGGGATGGACAGAGCCACTGCGATGGTAGAGTGGAGGTTTTCCTTGATGGCGTATGGGGGCGTGTGCTGGACAATGCCTGGAACCTGTGTGATGCTGCTGTGGTGTGCAGGCAGCTCGGGTGCGGAGAGGCACAGCAAGCCTATGACGCTCCGGCTCCAGTCCTCAAGACAATCCTGTGGGGCTGAGCATGGTGCACTGCTTGGGCTCTGAGACCCACCTGACCCAATGCAACGTGTCAATGTCTATGCTGGTGCAACGCGGGAACACTGCGGGACGCAGGTGTCATGTGCTCTGGTGAGTGCGGGGCATCCACTTCCTCAGCCTTGTTCATGTAGTCCAGAGTGCCCTGACTGGATCTCTCCGCAGGGAGCTTGCATGTGCGGTTGGTAGCGGGCAAGAACCGCTGTGCTGGGCGTGTCGAAGTGTTCTATCGGGGCACATGGGGCACCGTATGTGATGATGCCTGGGACCTGCAGGACGCCCATGTGGTCTGCAGGCAGCTGGGCTGTGGCCACGCCCTCAGTGCCCCTGGGGCGGCTCATTTTGGAGCAGGAACTGGGCGCATCTGGCTGGATGAACTGGGCTGCCTGGGCGAGGAGGCTGCTCTGTGGGAGTGCCAGTCAGGAGGCTGGGGCCAACAAGACTGCGGGCACAAGGAGGATGCGGGCGTGGTCTGTTCAGGTGGGTGCCACAGGTCCCATTTGATATGTCCAGCCCTCCCTAATTCTTCCTGGCTGACTGGCCCCTCCATCTGCAGAATTCACTGAGGTGAGGTTGCAAGAACACAGCCAGCCATGCACAGGACGCCTGGAAGTTTTCTACAATGGTACCTGGGGTGGTGTCTGCCAGTCCCTGAGTGCTGCCTCCCTGAGAGTTCTGTGTGGACACCTGGGTTGTGGATCCCAGGGGCAGCTGTTGGCCAGGCCAAGGAACTCATCTAAGCTGGAGACTGTCTGGTTGAAGTCCATTCAGTGTAGGGACAAGCATGACAGGTCCTTGTGGCAATGCCCCTCAGCGCCCTGGGACAGGCATTCTTGCACCAGTGGAGAGGAAGCTTGGTTGGTGTGTGCAGGTGAGCTGTGCTGTGGGTTTGAAAAGGTGCCACTGACACTCTAGGCTGGGTGTGGCTCATGTGGAACCATCCCAGGTTCCAGTTGCTTCCTGCTTCTCCTCAAGATGGCTCACAGGGGGAACAGTGTGTAGAATTCTCAGGCTTTGTGGATATTCTTTGAAACCCAGAGATTCTCTTTCTCCAGTTAGGGGGAGACAGAAAGCACACGGAAAAGAAAGTATTTCTTAGATTTTAGGTTCCTGAGCTGGTGGCCTTGGAATAATTCTTAATTTTCCATGCAGGAAAGACAGAAGTTTCTCAGGATATAGAGCAGATGTCCAACTGCTCAGCTCTTAGCTGCCCAGGTAACTCTCCCTCCATAAGGATCCCAAGAACCCTTGACCCAGAAAGCATCATTAATTGATTGTCCACCCCTTTCCAGAGGAAGGTGCAGTTCGTGTGTTTGGGGGTGAGGATGGCTGCTCTGGACGAGTGGAGCTCTGGCACAGAGGTTCATGGGGCACGGTGTGTGACGACTCCTGGGACCTGGCAGATGCAGAAGTTGTGTGCCGGCAGCTGGGCTGTGGCCCCGCCATAGCTGCCCTGCAGAATGCTGCCTTTGGTCCTGGTTCAGGGCCTATATGGCTGGATGAAGTGGGATGCCGAGGCAGTGAGAGGACTCTGGGAGCCTGCCAGACCGAACCATGGGGGTACGGAGACTGCTCCACAAGGAGGATGCCGGTGTGCGCTGCCTGGGTGAGTGAGGCAGCAAGCAGTAGTGGGAACATTACCAGATTGATTTTTTGGGGAGGTGGGCTAGTTTCACCCTCATTCTGCTCAGACAAATTCTTGAGCACAGAACTTCAACATTCAGGGTCCCATTGGTGACCCAGGGACAGGCTGCTACCTCAGTCTTGTATAGCTCCTACCAACCTACTGGCTGCCACCCTCAAAGTATAGGCCCATCTGTGCTGTTGAGGGTTGTTGACACTTCTCCAACCTCTGTTTCTTTTGCAGCTATCCCTGGGACCATGGCATCAGGTAAGTGGCTCTTTGTTAATCCTTTTCTCTTCTTATCCGTCGTTACCTGGACAGCTGGCAGTGGTACTCTTTTCTGACCTTTCTTGAGAACCTCTGAGACCACATGCCATGGGTGCACCTTCTGTATCATGTGTGAACCCGGGGGGACTGGACTTCTAGTCTGTGGTGGAAACTGCTTATCTCTCCTGTGCCTGCTGGATGGGAAGTCATAGGGGACCAAACTGCCAGGTCACCAGCAGCCACTTCTAGGAGCCTTTAACTTGGGCATTGCATGATTTTACCTGACTATGCTGTATGCCATTGGATAGCACCTCTAGAGCAGAGGTGAGGGAAGCCAGTGATGACACTCACATGGACTTTCCCCCTCTGTTAACCTGGGCCTAAGCACTGGGGCTCTCTTTGCTAGGGCACCTTTCCCTGTAAAACACAGATCGTCTCATGTGAGCAGCTACCTGTCAAAGTAACATTGATGCCAAGCTGTCCCGAGCTGCCCATGGGGAGGCTGACATCATCCGTGTTCATCTTCAGCAAGTCCCAGGCAGTGCGGGTACATGGTAGCTTACATTCTTTACCTGGTTCTGCACTCCACAGGCAATTCTCTGGCTCCTCCACCTGTTCCTGAGGCCTGGACCCTGCCTATAACTGCCTCCATAGTCCTTGGCTGCCTCCTGGGCATAGTTCTTCTGGCCCTGACTGTTCAGTGGTGTCACAGCAGAGCCATCAGCATGGGTAAGGAACAAAGATGTTGAAACAGGAGCCTGGTGACATTCCAGCCACCACAGGCCCCCTCTGATCTAATTACTATCTCTAATGCTCGCAGTCCTTCGTGATAGCCAATCCTGAGTTAGTATCTGGAGATCCCTGAGTTATTATGGTCTGGAGGAGCCTGGGTTTGTCTACTGTGTCTCTCACCATCGCTTGTGCTCTCCTGAAGTGAGGTCCTTCAGAGTTGATATGTGGAGCCAGGACCAACAAGTCCTGCACAAGACCTTTGAACACTGTGTGTCCTGAGAAGTTGGTGTCCCAGTGATGGTGCCTGTGGTCAGAGGCTTTTCCCTGTGTGTGGGTTCTCAGCATGCACAGGAGCCGCAGGAACCAGAGATAGTGGATGAGCCTTTAGCTGTGCTTGTTTTGGAAAGTTCTGGTGTGATCTCTGCAGGTTTTGGAGCAACAGGGCAGCCCTCAGATGCTGTCTATGAATACATTGAAACAGTCCCTATGGATGAAACAGCAGAGGAGCCAGCAGCATCCCAAAAGTCCAGTGCAGGATGAGGATTATGATGATGCAGAAGAGCTCAAGGACAGCCCTGGGGAAGATGTGGAGGCTAGGCAACTGCTGAGCCTGATTGGTGTGTACCTCTGTTCCCTGAGTCTGGAGCATCCTTTGGCTGTTCTGCTCTCATAAAGGGGTTTCTTTTGTGACCATTGCTAGCATTTAAAGGATCTGAGATATGCCTTCTCTGAGTCCCAGGCCCTCACTTCTGTTTTTGGTTTAGATTGCTGCCCTTTTAAGGATGGTCTTCAGAGCTTTCTGCCGAGTGGACATGTAATCAGCTTGGGCTTGGCTCTTCCTTTGGGCCCTGTCTGAGTTGTGCATAATATCCTATTAGCACCCATTCCGATGTCTGCCAGAGAGATTTGAATGGCCTGGGGAGTATAGGTTTAATGTAGTAATCAATTTCACTGTCACACAATCCATTTTCTCCAGTCATAGTCCACCCTGCTGTGGCTGTGCTCTGCAGCAGAGAATTGGAAGCTGGAGGTGGCTGGTACTTAGGATTCCAGAGGTCACAAATGGGTCTCTCTCTCTCTCTCTCTCTCCTCTCTCTCTCTCTCTCTCTCTCTCATCTCTCTCTCTCTCTCTCTCTCTCTCTCTCCTCTCTCTCTCTCTCCTCTCTCTCTCTCTCTCCTCTCTCTCTCTCTCTCAATGTAGATGGGACTGCTTGCTGCCGGAATGCTGACGTTGATGCGAAGCTGAGATGGAAGACTGCTGACCCCTATCTCAGCACCAGATGACCTGCACTGGCCTTGAGGTCATATATCTGTCCAAAGACTATAGTCTCTCCTGTTCCCATTTAACCAGACTGATATCATTAAAATTCTGTAAATTTATAATTAATTGTCACTCCTCCTTAAAGCTGTCATCACATTCAACCATAAAACTGTTCTTTTCTGAGCCTCGGTCACTGCCTCACCTGACCTGGACTTCACTCATGTGAGCAGATTTTGTGTGTTTCCTACCTCTCCTTTTTATTACAGTCCTTGTGAGAGACAACTGTCCTCTGATAGCATAGATGATAATCTTCTCCTGTCACTGCACTCATGACTTGCTCCCAGCATATGACGGATGGGATACTGATGCTGTGACTAACGCCTAATGACCATGTTTTCAGAGACAATGTCTTAGTTAGTTTCTATTGCTATGAAGAGACACCATGACCATAACAGCTCTTATAAAAGAAGGCGTTTAATTGGGACTTCTTACAGTCTCAGCGGTTTAGTCCATTATCCTCATGGTGGGAAGCAGGTAGGCAGACATAGTGTTGGGGAAGTAGCTGAGAGTTCTATATCCAGAAGGCAGCAGGAAGAGAGAGATACTGTGGGCTTGGAAGGGCTTTTGAAACCCAAAATCCACCCTCAGTGACACAATTTCTCCTGCAAGACCACACCTCCTAACCCTTTCAAATAGCACCACTCTCTGGTGACCAGGTACTCATGGGGCCATTCTCACTCAAACCACCACAGACTAACACAACCATCTGTCTTTATCCAGGCACCATCTACAGCCCAGGCCAACCTAGAGCCATCTTCCCCACCAAACCTATCACAACCTGCCGGTGACCATTGCTAAGGAACTGAGGTTGAGTTTGAGATCTCTCAGAAGCTGGGAACTTCAGACATCGCAGCTTCAGAACTCCTCCACTGGCACTCTGTGCAGCTTTTATTCCAGAAAGCTCAGAGTGAATCCAAAGCAGGGACAGACTGATGAAGAACAGGAAACTTGAAGTAGCAAAACTTCTGCTGTAGAGGATTTTACTACTAAGCTCACTTAGGAATACGGGGTCACACAAAGTAGAATTTAGCTAAAGGAGCACTGCCTCCAATGTGACTGGGAGATAGTAGTTTTACTGACCAGGCTTCTTAGAAATCGTAGGAAGGAACATTCTGTGTCATAGTTGGAGTTTAGGGTTGCCGAGAAGGTTTTGCTAATGTTTGTTCACCAAGACTGACCTCCATTAGGCTCCAGACCCATAGAAAGGAGACAGCTCTGACTCACAGGCAGCCATTAGCCCATCCTCTTATCTAAGAACACGCCTCTGAGGGGCAGCCTAGGGTCACAACCACCATTAATCCTGGTCTGTCATTAAATACCCCGAGCTTATATCATAAAGAGCATAATTCTGCCATGTGGGTAACAACTGTAAAAGAACAACTCAGGTGCACTTAAGAAGCAGTTCTGGCAATATCTTTGTTGTGTCCATCTCCCATTTGCCCAAGTGTCCAGACTTGCAGTTTTCCTGTCTATTGGCCAGGAATCACCCTTCATCCTCTAGGAATGCCCCTTAACCCTCCACCAAAGGTCACCCACCTCAGGCAAAGGCATCTAGTTTCTAGGCAATCCAGACATCCACTATCAGCTCAGACGCCCACCCTGCTGACTGTCATACAAAATCTGCTTGGTGCTCTTCTCCCTGCCTTGCCCCCTTCCCCCAGATAACCTCAGCAGTTCGGTCTTAAATAAACCTTTCTTTCCACTCATGAAGCAGTCTAGTTTGGTAGTTTCTCTGCACCATCACTTATAATCTCTAAGTGTGCATAGTAATTTCTCTTTGGGAGGGCATGCTAATTCTATAAGAACAGAAACAATGAAAACATACAGAGCACACCTCACCACTTTACCAGATGGGCTCAGACACAGGAGGTCTCACAGGCACATGAGGGCTGTTTTCACAATACCCTTGAGCATGCAGTGCTGGGGATGGGATAACATCTTGCCCAACTGTGTGCTACTGCACAGCTCCCACTGTACACTTCACTATTGGCAGGTCCAAATTCTGGCAGTTAGACAAAACCCAGCACTCTTAAGGAACTTATGAAGCCAGTTCCCCTCTACCAAAGCCAGTTTCCCATATCACTGGCGAAAGGGAAACATCTTGCTCAACACATTGCTCGGGCAAGTGGAGGCATTCTTTCTCACAGTTCTATGAGAATAAAGTTTACATAGCAGCATAGTATAGGAAAGTCTATATATACAGATTATGCAAATGGACCCACAATTGCATTTTCTTTTTTTTTTCATTGATTCTATTTTTTATTATTTTACAGTTTTGTGTACATTTATATTTTTATTTTTAAAACATCCTTTTACTTTTAATTAAATGTATATATTTGTATCTATGTGAACATGTATAAGTGAGTGAAGGTGCCCACAGAGGCCAGAGGTCTCAGGTCCCCTGAGCTGGAGTTACAGGTGGGTGTGAGCTGCCCGGCCTGCATGCTGAGAACTGAACTCAGGTCCTCTGCAAAGGTAGTATGCCCTCTTTTCTTTAAATTTTATTTTATTAATTTATTCTTATTACATCTCAATGGTTATCTCATCCTTTGTACCCTCCTCCCATTCCTCCCCCCTCCCATTTTCCCCTTACTCTCCTCCCCTATGACTGTGACTGAGGGGATCTCCTCCCCTTTATACGCTCATAGGGTATCAAGTCTCTTCTTGGCACAACTGCATTTTCATATCCTCCTCCATCTATAGCTCATGCCTCTGATCACCACAATGCCAAATCTATGAAATGTTCTGGGAGCACCTACGTTCAGATCACTTTCATGGCCACATCTTTCCAGGGACATGTGTTTCCTGGTACCTAATCTAGGCTACACACGGAACAGGGTACAGATGTGTGTCAGCATCCGCAGTCTAATACATGTGGGAACTTTTGAAATTATGGTGAGCAATGGATTCTTTTGATGTCCTGTTTCAGTTGACTCATGCAGCATTATGGTAGAGAGTCAAACCTCCTGGTGTTTCCTGGAAAATGGGCCTCCTTGGTCCTGGTTGAAGGTGACTCTGATGGAGTTTTGAAGGATGATGCACTCTTCTGAGTGTCTTTAAAGATGAAGGCCAGTAACCTTTTCTACGCATCTGAGATTGAGTTCCTAGACAGCTTCTGAGTGGCTTGACCATACAAGTGTTTGCTGTGATGGTTCTGGGGAGCCTGAGTAGAACTGAGTTTTGGAACTTCAACTGTGAGATGAAATGGTTCTTACTAAGTCCCTATGAGCCCCTTTTCTTGATGTTTAATCTAATAAGTGAGCTGAATTGATATTTATTTTCAATTGTTTAAGAATGTGAAATTACATGTGAGTTGTGACAGTGTATGAACTATATGTATTTGAGTGTGATCAAGGGTGTGTGTGTGTGTGTGTGTGTGTGTGTATGAGAGAGAGAGAGAGAGAGAGGAGAGGAGAGAGAGAGAGAGAGAGAGAGAGACTTGATATTTCAAACAAAAACTAATAGAAGAGAAACTCAATACTTATCTAAGGGAAATTCCACCAAGAGGACATTGCAATTCTAAACATTTATGCGCCAAACACAAGGTCAACTCGGTCTTTAGGAAAAAAACCCACTAACATAGCTAAAAACTACATATTGCTCCTTATATAGTAATAGTGGATTCCTTCAATATCCTACTCTTATCAATAGACAGGTGAAAGTAGACAAAACTAACCCAGACAAAACTAAACAGAGAAATGCTGGAGTTAAGTAATATCATAATCAAATGGGCTTAATAGACATCGACAGAATGTTTCACCCAAACATAAAAGAATGTTATTTCTTCTCAGCAGCACATGGGGCTTTTTTCAAAATGGAGCACACACATGGTCACAAAGCAAATATCAACAGATATTAGAACATTGAAATAATACCCTGCGTCTTTTCTGACCACTATATATTAAAGCTGGATCAACAGCAACAGAAACAACAGAAGTGGTGGTACAAGCCTTTAATCCTAGTACTCAGGAGGAAGAGGCAGTGGATCTTTGTGAATCTGAGGCTAACCTGGTCTACAAAGTGAGTCCAGGACAGCCAGGAATCTATCACACAGAGAAACCCTGTCTTAAAAAAACCAAAAGGGGGAACTCTGGTGCCCCGTATTTGACCACGTCCCCTTGAGGGGGGAGGCCTGGTCGCACTCAGAGGAAGGATAGCAGGCTACCAAGAAAGACTTTATATCCTATGAGCATATACATGGGGAGGAGGTCCCCTTCAGTCAC